>NC_091282.1:534767398-535380523 GCF_032444005.1 Ranitomeya imitator
GGAGCGGCAGACACCGTCTCTACAACCCAGACCCAACTTGTAGGCCTAATGCAGTGTTGTTTCAACAACTACTTAACGAGAGCTTCAAGATAGAAGCTAGGGAGAGGCAACCTAGAGAACACCTTGGAGCGGCAGACACCACCTCTACAACCCAGACCCAAGTTGTAGGCCTAATGCAGTGTTGTTTCAACAACTACTTAACGAGAGCTTCAAGATAGAAGCTAGGGAGAGGCAACCTGGAGAACACCTTGGAGCGACAGACACCGTCTATACAATCCAGACCCAACTTGTAGGCCTAATGCAGTGTTGTTTCAACAACTACTTAACGAGAGCTTCAAGATAGAAGCTAGGGAGAGGCAACCTGGAAAACATCTTGGAGCGGCAGACACCGTCTCTACAACTCAGACCCAACTTGTAGGCCTAATGCAGTGTTGATTCAACAACTACTTAACGAGAGCTTCAAGATAGAAGCTAGGGAGAGGCAACCTGGAGAACACCTTGGAGTGACAGACACCGTGTATACAACCCAGACCCAAGATGTAGGCCTAATGCAGTGTTGTTTCAACAACTACTTAACGAGAGCTTCAAGATAGAAGCTAGGGAGAGGCAACCTGGAGAACATCTTGGAGCGGCAGACACCGTCTCTACAACCCAGACCCAACTTGTAGGCCTAATGCAGTGTTGTTTCAACAACTACTTAACGAGAGCTTCAAGATAGAAGCTAGGGAGAGGCAACCTGGAGAACACCTTGAAGTGACAGACACCGTGTATACAACCCAGACCCAACTTGTAGGCCTCATGCAGTGTTGTTTCAACAACTACTTAACGAGAGCTTCAAGATAGAAGCTAGGGAGAGGCAACCTGGAGAACATCTTGGAGTGACAGACACCGTGTATACAACCCAGACCCAAGATGTAGGCCTAATGTAGTGTTGTTTCAACAACTACTTAACGAGAGCTTCAAGATAGAAGCTAGGGAGAGGCAACCTGGAGAACACCTTGGAGTGACAGAGACCGTGTATACAACCCAGACCCAACTTGTAGGCCTAATGCAGTGTTGTTTCAACAACTACTTAACGAGAGCTTCAAGATAGAAGCTAGGGAGAGGCAACCTGGAGAACACCTTGGAGCGGCAGACACCACCTCTACAACCCAGACCCAAGTTGTAGGCCTAATGCAGTGTTGTTTCAACAACTACTTAACGAGAGCTTCAAGATAGAAGCTAGGGAGAGGCAACCTGGAGAACACCTTGGAGCGACAGACACCGTCTATACAACCCAGACCCAAGTTGTAGGCCTAATGCAGTGTTGTTTCAACAACTACTTAACGAGAGCTTCAAGATAGAAGCTAGGGAGAGGCAACCTGGAGAACACCTTGGAGCGACAGACACCGTCTATACAACCCAGACCCAACTTGTAGGCCTAATGCAGTGTTGTTTCAACAACTACTTAACGAGAGCTTGAAGATAGAAGCTAGGAAGAGGCAACCTGGAGAACACCTTGGAGCGGCAGACACCGTCTCTACAACCCAGACCCAACTTGTAGGCCTAATGCAGTGTTGTTTCAATAACTACTTAACGAGAGCTTCAAGATAGAGGCTAGGGAGAGGCAACCTGGAGAACACCTTGGAGCGGCAGACACCATCTCTACAACCCAGACCCAAGTTGTAGGCCTAATGCAGTGTTGTTTCAACAACTACTTAACGAGAGCTTCAAGATAGAAGCTAGGGAGAGGCAACCTGGAGAACACCTTGGAGCGGCAGACACCGTCTCTACAACCCAGACCCAACTTGTAGGCCTAATGCAGGGTTGTTTCAACAACTACTTAACGAGAGCTTCAAGATAGAAGCTAGGGAGAGGCAACCTGGAAAACATCTTGGAGCGGCAGACACCGTCTCTACAACTCAGACCCAACTTGTAGGCCTAATGCAGTGTTGTTTCAACAACTACTTAACGAGAGCTTCAAGATAGAAGCTAGGGAGAGGCAACCTGGAGAACACCTTGGAGTGACAGACACCGTGTATACAACCCAGACCCAAGATGTAGGCCTAATGCAGTGTTGTTTCAACAACTACTTAACGAGAGCTTCAAGATAGAAGCTAGGGAGAGGCAACCTGGAGAACATCTTGGAGCGGCAGACACCGTCTCTACAACCCAGACCCAACTTGTAGGCCTAATGCAGTGTTGTTTCAACAACTACTTAACGAGAGCTTCAAGATAGAAGCTAGGGAGAGGCAACCTGGAGAACACCTTGGAGTGACAGACACCGTGTATACAACCCAGACCCAACTTGTAGGCCTAATGCAGTGTTGTTTCAACAACTACTTAACGAGAGCTTCAAGATAGAAGCTAGGGAGAGGCAACCTGGAGAACATCTTGGAGTGACAGACACCGTGTATACAACCCAGACCCAAGATGTAGGCCTAATGTAGTGTTGTTTCAACTACTACTTAACGAGAGCTTCAAGATAGAAGCTAGGGAGAGGCAACCTGGAGAACACCTTGGAGTGACAGAGACCGTGTATACAACCCAGACCCAACTTGTAGGCCTAATGCAGTGTTGTTTCAACAACTACTTAACGAGAGCTTCAAGATAGAAGCTAGGGAGAGGCAACCTGGAGAACACCTTGGAGCGGCAGACACCACCTCTACAACCCAGACCCAAGTTGTAGGCCTAATGCAGTGTTGTTTCAACAACTACTTAACGAGAGCTTCAAGATAGAAGCTAGGGAGAGGCAACCTAGAGAACACCTTGGAGCGGCAGACACCACCTCTACAACCCAGACCCAAGTTGTAGGCCTAATGCAGTGTTGTTTCAACAACTACTTAACGAGAGCTTCAAGATAGAAGCTAGGGAGAGGCAACCTGGAGAACACCTTGGAGCGACAGACACCGTCTATACAATCCAGACCCAACTTGTAGGCCTAATGCAGTGTTGTTTCAACAACTACTTAACGAGAGCTTCAAGATAGAAGCTAGGGAGAGGCAACCTGGAAAACATCTTGGAGCGGCAGACACCGTCTCTACAACTCAGACCCAACTTGTAGGCCTAATGCAGTGTTGATTCAACAACTACTTAACGAGAGCTTCAAGATAGAAGCTAGGGAGAGGCAACCTGGAGAACACCTTGGAGTGACAGACACCGTGTATACAACCCAGACCCAAGATGTAGGCCTAATGCAGTGTTGTTTCAACAACTACTTAACGAGAGCTTCTAGATAGAAGCTAGGGAGAGGCAACCTGGAGAACATCTTGGAGCGGCAGACACCGTCTCTACAACCCAGACCCAACTTGTAGGCCTAATGCAGGGTTGTTTCAACAACTACTTAACGAGAGCTTCAAGATAGAAGCTAGGGAGAGGCAACCTGGAGAACACCTTGGAGTGACAGACACCGTGTATACAACCCAGACCCAACTTGTAGGCCTAATGCAGTGTTGTTTCAACAACTACTTAACGAGAGCTTCAAGATAGAAGCTAGGGAGAGGCAACCTGGAGAACATCTTGGAGTGACAGACACCGTGTATACAACCCAGACCCAAGATGTAGGCCTAATGTAGTGTTGTTTCAACAACTACTTAACGAGAGCTTCAAGATAGAAGCTAGGGAGAGGCAACCTGGAGAACACCTTGGAGTGACAGAGACCGTGTATACAACCCAGACCCAACTTGTAGGCCTAATGCAGTGTTGTTTCAACAACTACTTAACGAGAGCTTCAAGATAGAAGCTAGGGAGAGGCAACCTGGAGAACACCTTGGAGCGGCAGACACCACCTCTACAACCCAGACCCAAGTTGTAGGCCTAATGCAGTGTTGTTTCAACAACTACTTAACGAGAGCTTCAAGATAGAAGCTAGGGAGAGGCAACCTGGAGAACACCTTGGAGCGACAGACACCGTCTATACAACCCAGACCCAACTTGTAGGCCTAATGCAGTGTTGTTTCAACAACTACTTAACGAGAGCTTCAAGATAGAAGCTAGGGAGAGGCAACCTGGAGAACACCTTGGAGCGACAGACACCGTCTATACAACCCAGACCCAACTTGTAGGCCTAATGCAGTGTTGTTTCAACAACTACTTAACGAGAGCTTGAAGATAGAAGCTAGGAAGAGGCAACCTGGAGAACACCTTGGAGCGGCAGACACCGTCTCTACAACCCAGACCCAACTTGTAGGCCTAATGCAGTGTTGTTTCAATAACTACTTAACGAGAACTTCAAGATAGAGGCTAGGGAGAGGCAACCTGGAGAACACCTTGGAGCGGCAGACACCATCTCTACAACCCAGACCCAAGTTGTAGGCCTAATGCAGTGTTGTTTCAACAACTACTTAACGAGAGCTTCAAGATAGAAGCTAGGGAGAGGCAACCTGGAGAACACCTTGGAGCGGCAGACACCGTCTCTACAACCCAGACCCAACTTGTAGGCCTAATGCAGGGTTGTTTCAACAACTACTTAACGAGAGCTTCAAGATAGAAGCTAGGGAGAGGCAACCTGGAAAACATCTTGGAGCGGCAGACACCGTCTCTCCAACTCAGACCCAACTTGTAGGCCTAATGCAGTGTTGTTTCAACAACTACTTAACGAGAGCTTCAAGATAGAAGCTAGGGAGAGGCAACCTGGAGAACACCTTGGAGTGACAGACACCGTGTATTCAACCCAGACCCAAGATGTAGGCCTAATGCAGTGTTGTTTCAACAACTACTTAACGAGAGCTTCAAGATAGAAGCTAGGGAGAGGCAACCTGGAGAACATCTTGGAGCGGCAGACACCGTCTCTACAACCCAGACCCAACTTGTAGGCCTAATGCAGTGTTGTTTCAACAACTACTTAACGAGAGCTTCAAGATAGAAGCTAGGGAGAGGCAACCTGGAGAACACCTTGGAGTGACAGACACCGTGTATACAACCCAGACCCAACTTGTAGGCCTAATGCAGTGTTGTTTCAACAACTACTTAACGAGAGCTTCAAGATAGAAGCTAGGGAGAGGCAACCTGGAGAACATCTTGGAGTGACAGACACCGTGTATACAACCCAGACCCAAGATGTAGGCCTAATGTAGTGTTGTTTCAACTACTACTTAACGAGAGCTTCAAGATAGAAGCTAGGGAGAGGCAACCTGGAGAACACCTTGGAGTGACAGAGACCGTGTATACAACCCACACCCAACTTGTAGGCCTAATGCAGTGTTGTTTCAACAACTACTTAACGAGAGCTTCAAGATAGAAGCTAGGGAGAGGCAACCTGGAGAACACCTTGGAGCGGCAGACACCACCTCTACAACCCAGACCCAAGTTGTAGGCCTAATGCAGTGTTGTTTCAACAACTACTTAACGAGAGCTTCAAGATAGAAGCTAGGGAGAGGCAACCTGGAGAACACCTTGGAGCGACAGACACCGTCTATACAACCCAGACCCAAGTTGTAGGCCTAATGCAGTGTTGTTTCAACAACTACTTAACGAGAGCTTCAAGATAGAAGCTAGGGAGAGGCAACCTGGAGAACACCTTGGAGCGACAGACACCGTCTATACAACCCAGACCCAACTTGTAGGCCTAATGCAGTGTTGTTTCAACAACTACTTAACGAGAGCTTGAAGATAGAAGCTAGGAAGAGGCAACCTGGAGAACACCTTGGAGCGGCAGACACCGTCTCTACAACCCAGACCCAACTTGTAGGCCTAATGCAGTGTTGTTTCAATAACTACTTAACGAGAGCTTCAAGATAGAGGCTAGGGAGAGGCAACCTGGAGAACACCTTGGAGCGGCAGACACCATCTCTACAACCCAGACCCAAGTTGTAGGCCTAATGCAGTGTTGTTTCAACAACTACTTAACGAGAGCTTCAAGATAGAAGCTAGGGAGAGGCAACCTGGAGAACACCTTGGAGCGGCAGACACCGTCTCTACAACCCAGACCCAACTTGTAGGCCTAATGCAGTGTTGTTTCAACAACTACTTAACGAGAGCTTCAAGATAGAAGCTAGGGAGAGGCAACCTGGAGAACACCTTGGAGCGGCAGACACCATCTCTACAACCCAGACCAGATGCAGTGTTGTTTCAACAACTACTTAACGAGAGCCTGAAAATGGAATTTCAGGACAGGAAACCAGAAGAACAGCAAGGAGCGGCAGACACCGTTAGTATGCCCCAACCCAACTAGTAGGCCAAATGCAGTTGTTCCATTTAAAAACTATTTAACAAGAGCCTGAAGATAGAAGCTCAGGAAAGACAACCAGGAGAACACCTTGGAGCGGCAGACACCGTTAGTAGGCCCCAACCAAACTAGTAGCCCCACTGCAGTTGTTCGATTTAAAAACTATTTAACGAGTGTCTGAAGATTAATGCTCAGGAAAGGCAATCAGGAGAACACCTTGGAGCGGCAGACACTGTTAGTAAGCCCCAACCAAACTATTAGCCACACTGCAGTTGTTCGATTAAAAAACTATTTAACAAGAGCCTGAAGATAGAAGCTCAGTAAAGGCAATCAGGAGAACACCTTGGAGCGGAAGACTCAGTTTGTAGACCACAACGAAACTTGTGGCCCCAATGCAGTTTTATAATTCTGACAGGCTGAAAACCAGCCTTTTTTTTTTTTTTTAGAGGAGGACAGCTGTATTAAGTGGTGCAGACAGACACTGCTAGTAGGCCTTACATCACAAAGTAGGCTCACTGCAGGTTGAAAAAAAGTTACATTGGTACACGGTCGGCAATGGTGTGCTCAGCGGAGGACTAATGGAAGGAGGGACCGCAGACACACTTAGTAGGCCTAAAATTAAAAAAAATAGGCTCAAAGCACCTTCGATTATGTGGCAGGGGTACACAGGCAGCATTGGTGTGGTCAGTGGAGGACGATTGGAAGGAGTGTCTGACACAGTAAGTACTCCCAAAAAATAAATAGATGTTAATGTCTCGCAAAACAACAAAACAAAAAAAAAGGGTGGCATACTTAGGTACAGGGGTGGGCTCCTCTGCTGAGTTTCAGACATTGTAATTTGGCGCTAAGTATTTACTGGTGTCAATATAGGACACTGACCCTGACTATTTTAACTAGCATCATACATGTCAACAAATTGGTATTGTCAGTGCCAGGCATTGAAGGGTGTCAAATAACTTTGCAAGTGGTAGAGCACTGTTTGAGCTGGGGGGCGAAAACTCTCTTGTAGCCGGCGGTGCAGGCCCAGGGCCCCTCATGTTACAACGGTGTGTCTGACGTTGGGTGCGCGCCACCACCGCCAGAGACACTTTATTGTACTATGAGGGACCCAGTGGCAGTGCCGTCGACCAAAAGCGGGCACATCCACCTCTTCAGACAAACGGCACTCTCACGAGTGCTTGCGCCAAGTGGCGAGAACACGGCCCCGTGGGGGGAGTTAGCTCATTTAGGGAGGTGTAAACATGTCGTATGCTGGACAAACAGCTGCTGCAAATTAAGAGATTGGAACAGTCAGTAAGACCAGTCCACAAGCAAGACCTTTTTATAGGAAAGCTAGGTGTCAGCCGGGAAAGGTGGGGCAAAATAATTAGAAATCCATGAGTGGTTCATTTTAATGAAGGTTAGATCATCAACATTTTGGGTAGCCAGACGAGTCCTTTTTTTCGGTCAATATTGAACCAGCAGCACTGAATACTCTTTCTGATAGCACACTAGCTGCTGGGCAAGCAAGCTCCTGCAATGCATATTCTGCCAATTCATGCCAGGTGTCTATTTTGGATGCCCAGTAATCAAATGGGAATGACGGTTGAGGGAGAACATCGATAAGGGATGAAAAATAGTTAGTAACCATACTGGACAAATGTTGTCTCCTGTCACTTTGAATTGATGCTGCAGTACCTGTCCTGTCTGCGGTCATGGCGAAATCACTCCACAACCTGGTCAGAAAACCCCTCTGTCCAACGCCACTTCTGATTTGTGCACCTCTAACACCTCTACCCTGTTGCCCCCTGCAGCTCGTGTGAGAATCATCACCGGCGCTGTGTGCCGGGAATGCCTGAATCAAATGGTCTACAAGAGTTGCTTGTTTGGTTGCTAATATTTGTTCGAGGTTCTCATGTGGCATGATATTTTGCAATTTGCCTTTATAGCGAGGATCAAGGAGGCAGGCCAACCAGTAATCGTCATCGGTCATCATTTTCATAATGCGTGGGTCCCTTTTGAGGATACATAAGGCATAATCCGCCATGTGGGCCAAAGTTTCAGTTGTCAAATCTGCGGGTGTGCTGGGTTGAGGGGCAGTTTCAGGCAAATCTACGTCACTTGTCTCCCTCAAAAAACCTGAACCCGGCCTTGCAACGCCACCAGTTGCTATTGGCCCCGGAGAAGCTTCCTCATTACAAAAATAATCATCCCCATCATCCTCCTCGTCGTCCTCTTCGCCCGCTACCTCGTCCTGTAGACTGCCCTGACCAGACAATGGCTGACTGTCATCAAGGCTTCCCTCTTCCTCGGCTGCAGACGCCTGCTCCTTTATGTGCGTCAAACTCTGCATCAGCAGACGCATTAGCGGGATGCTCATGCTTATTATGGCTGTCTGCACTAACCAGCCATGTGCATTCCTCAAAACACTGAAGGACTTGACACATGTCTTGTACCTTCGACCACTGCACACCTGACAATTCCATGTCTGCCATCCAACTGCCTGCCCATGCACGTGTATCATCCCACAAATACATAATAGCACGCCTCTGTTCGCACAGTCTCTGAAGCATGTGCAGTGTGGAGTTCCACCTTGTTGCAACGTCGATGATTAGGCGATGCTGGGGAAGGTTCAAAGACCGCTGATGGTTCTGCATGCGGCTGGAGTGTACGGGCGAACGGCGGATATGCGAGCAAAGTTTGCGCACTTTGAGGAGCAGATAAGGTAACCCCGGATAACTTTTCAGGAAGCACTGCACCACCAGGTTTAAGGTGTGAGCCAGGCAAGGAATGTGTTTCAGTTGTGAAAGGGCTATGGCAGCCATTAAATTCCTTCCGTTATCACTCACTACCTTGCCTGCCTCAAGATGTACACTGCCCAGCCATGACTGAGTTTCTTGCTGCAAGAACTCGGACAGAACTTCTGCGGTGTGTCTGTTGTCGCCCAAACACTTCATTGCCAATACAGCCTGCTGACGCTTGCCACTAGCTGTCCCATAATGGGACACCTCGTGTGCAACAGTGGCAGCTGCGGATGGAGTGGTCGTGCGACTGCTGTCTGTGGATGAGCTCTCGCTTCTGCAGGAGGACGAGGAGGAGGAGGAGGGGGGCGAACGCCTACAGCCAACTGTTTCCTAGACCGTGGGCTAGGCAGAACTGTCCCAATATTGCTGTCCCCTGTGGACCCTGCATCCACCACATTAACCCAGTGTGCCGTGATGGATATGTAACGTCCCTGGCCATGCCTACTGGTCCATGCATCTGTTGTCAGGTGCACCTTTGTACTCACAGATTGCCTGAGTGCATGGACGATGCAGTCTTTTACATGCTGATGGAGGGCTGGGATGGCTTTTCTCGAAAAGAAGTGTCGACTGGGTAGCTCGTAGCGTGGTACAGCGTAGTCCATCAGGGCTTTAAAAGCTTCGCTTTCAACTAACTGGTAGGGCATCATCTCTAAAGAGATTAGTCTAGCAATGTGGGCGTTCAAACCCTGTGTACGCGGATGCGAGGATGAGTACTTCCTTTTCCTAACGAGAGTCTCATGTAGGGTGAGCTGGACTGGAGAGCTGCAGATGGTGGAACTAGCGGTGGTGCCGGTGGACATGGCAGACTGAGAGAGGGTTGGAGATGGTATTCTTGCTGGTGCCCTACATGCAGTGTTTCCTACCATGAACCTGGTGATTCCCTGACTGCTTTGGCCTGGTGACGAAACCTGCACATTTACTGCAGGTGGTGCGGGAAATGGTGGGCTTACAGTGAGGGAAGGGATGTAGCGTTGCTGACTAGCTTCATTGGCCGAGGGTGCTACAACCTTAAGCGACGTTTGGTAGTTAGTCCAGGCTTGCAAATGCATGGTGGTTAAATGTCTACGCATGCAACTTGTATTTAGGCTTTTAAGATTCTGACCTCTGCTTAAGGTAGTTGAACATTTTTGACAGATGACTTTGCGCTGATCATTTGGATGTTGTTTAAAAAAATGCCAGACTGCACTCTTTTTACTATCGAATACCTTTTCAGGCATTGCAGACTGAGCTTCTTTAACCGGTTGGCCACGCTGTCCTACAACTGGTTTTGCCACGCGTTTTTGGCCAGATACGGGCCTGGCAGATGGAACCTGTTGCGAGGTTGATGCCTGCTGCGGCTCCTCCTTTTTCTCTTCAGAGCTACTGCCGCCTGCACCCTGTTCCCCCAATGGCTGCCAATCTGGGTCAACAACTGGGTCATCTATGACCTCCTCTCGTGTGCAACTTCGTCTGTGTCACCACGTAAGCCGGTGGTATAGCAGTCGTGACGGGGCACCATAGTCTCATCAGGGTCTGATTCTGGATCAGTACACTGCGAGGGCAATGTGGTGGTCTGAGTCAAAGGAACAGCATAGTAATCTGGCTGTGGCTGTGCATCTGTGCACTCCATGTCCGATTCAACTTGTAATAGGCATGGCCTGTTAACTATTTCATTTTGTAACCCAGGAATGGTATGTGTAAAGAGCTCCATGGAGTAACCTGTTGTGTCACCTGACGCATCCTTCTCTGTTGGTCTTGGTGAAGAAGACAAGGAAGCGACTTGTCCCTGACCGTGAACATCCACTAACGACGTGTTGCTTTTACATTTAGCAGTTTCAGAAGAGGAGGCGAAAGAGCTAGAGGCTGAGTCAGCAAGGAAAGCCAAAACTTGTTCTCGCTGCTCCGGCTTTAAAAGCGGTTTTCCTACTCCCAGAAATGGGAGTGTTCGGGGCCTTGTGTAGCCAGACGACGAACCTGGCTCAACAACTCGAGACTTAGGTGGAATATTGCTTTTCCCACGACCACCTGATGCTCCACCACCACCACCATCATTACCAGCTGGCAATGACCGCCCACGGCCACGACCTCTTCCACCAGACTTCCTCATTGTTTGAAAAACGTAATCAAACTAACGGTATTTGGTCCTGTAAAACCAGTTACAAGGTGAACGCAAACTTCAGTTGGATTTATATATCCCTTTACAAGTGGGTTAGACTGCAGGGAAAATCAGGCCCAATGTATAACAGTACACAGCTTCTGTGGCAGACAGATATACCACTAACAGGACTGACGCAGATGCAGACACTACCAATAAAAATCTCCCCCTTTTTATTTTTTCTGGGAGAATATTGAAGAAATGTGGCCCACTCTTATACAGTATATGTTCTGTGGCATAAAATGAAAGACAGATGCCACACACAGCACTGGCACTGAGGCAGAATTGCCAATCTTAATCTCCCACTTTTTTTTTTCTGGGAGAATTGTCCAAAAATCTGGCACCGTGTTACACACTAGGTTTTATGTGGCACAAAATGAGAGACAGATGACACACACAGCACTGGCACTGAGGCAGAATTGCCAATCTTAATCTCCCACTTTTTTTTTTTATTTATGGGAGAATTGTCAAAAAATCTGGCACCATTACACACTAGGTTTTATGTGGCACAAAATGAGAGAGATGGCACACACTGGACTGGCACTGAGGCAGAAATGCCAATCTTAATCTCCCACTTTTTTTTTTTCCTGGGAGAATTTTAAAAAAATCTGGCCCAGTATTACACACTAGGTTTTCTGTGGCACAAAATTAGAGACAGATGTCACACACAGCACTGGCACTGAGGCAGAATTGCCAATCTTAATCTCCCACTTTTTTTTTTCTGGGAGAATTGTCCAAAAATCTGGCACCGTGTTACACACTAGGTTTTATGTGGCACAAAATGAGAGATAGATGGCACACACTGGACTGGCACTGAGGCAGAATTGCCAATCTTAATCTCCCACTATTTTTTTTTCTGGGAGAATTGTCCAAAAATCTGGCACCGTGTTACACACTAGGTTTTATTTGGCACAAAATGAGAGAGATGGCACACACTGGACTGGCACTGAGGCAGAAATGCCAATCTTAATCTCCCACTATTTTTTTTTAATTTATGGGAGAATTGTTAAAAAATCTGGCATCATGTTACACACTAGGTTTTATGTGGCACAAAATGAGAAAGATGGCACACACTGGACTGGCACTGAGGCAGAAATGCCAATCTTAATCTCCCACTTTTTTTTTTTATTTATGGGAGAATTGTCAAAAAATCTGGCACCATTACACACTAGGTTTTATGTGGCACAAAATGAGAGAGATGGCACAAACTGGACTGGCACTGAGGCAGAAATGCCAATCTTAATCTCCCACTTTTTTTTTTTCCTGGGAGAATTTAAAAAAAATCTGGCCCAGTATTACACACTAGGTTTTCTGTGGCACAAAATTAGAGACAGATGTCACACACAGCACTGGCACTGAGGCAGAATTGCCAATCTTAATCTCCCACTTTTTTTTTCTGGGAGAATTGTCCAAAAATCTGGCACCGTGTTACACACTAGGTTTTATGTGGCACAAAATGAGAGATAGATGGCACACACTGGACTGGCACTGAGGCAGAATTGCCAATCTTAATCTCCCACTATTTTTTTTTTCTGGGAGAATTGTCCAAAAATCTGGCACCGTGTTACACACTAGGTTTTATTTGGCACAAAATGAGAGAGATGGCACACACTGGACTGGCACTGAGGCAGAAATGCCAATCTTAATCTCCCACTATTTTTTTTTAATTTATGGGAGAATTGTTAAAAAATCTGGCATCATGTTACACACTAGGTTTTATGTGGCACAAAATGAGAGAGATGGCACACATTGGACTGGCAGTGAGGCAGAAATGCCAATCTTAATCTAACATTTCTTTTTTTTCCTGGGAGAATTGTTAAAAAATCTGGCACCGTGTTACACACTAGGTTTTATGTGGCACAAAATGAGAAAGATGGCACACACTGGACTGGCACTGAGGCAGAAATGCCAATCTTAACCCCTATCTGACCTTGGACGGGATAGTACGTCCAAGGTCAGATCCCCTGCTTTGATGCAGGGCTCCGCGGTGAGCCCGCATCAAAGCCGGGACATGTCAGCTGTTTTGAACAGCTGACATGTGCCCGTAATAGGCGCGGGCAGAATCGCGATCTGCCCGCACCTATTAACTAGTTAAATGCCACTGTCAAACGCAGACAGCGGCAATTAACTACCGCTTCCGGCCGGGCAGCCGGAAATGACGGCATCGCCGACCCCCGTCACATGATCGGGGGTCGGCGATGCGTCTCCATTGTAACCATAGAGGTCCTTGAGATCTCTATGGTTAATGATCGCCGGTGGCTGTGAGCGCCACCCTGTGGTCGGCGCTCACAGCACACCTGCATTTCTGCTACATAGCAGCGATCAGCAGATCGCTGCTATGTAGCAGAGGCGATCGCGTTGTGCCTGCTTCTAGCCTCCCATGGAGGCTATTGAAGCATGGCAAAAGTTAAAAAAAAAGTTGAAAAAAATGTTAAAAAAATAAAAAATATATAAAAGTTTAAATCACCCCATTTTCGCCCCAATCAAAATAAATCAATAAAAAAAATCAAATCTACACATATTTGGTATCGCCGCGCTCAGAATCGCCCGATCTATCAATTAAAAAAAAGCATTAACCTGATCGCTAAACAGCGTAGCGGGAAAAAAATTTGAAACACCAGAATTACGTTTTTTTGGTCGCGGTGACATTGCATTAAAATGCAATAACGGGCGATCAAAAGAATGTATCTGCACCAAAATGCTATCATTAAAAACGTCATCTCGGCACGCAAAAAATAAGCCCTCAACCGACCCCAGATCACGAAAAATGGAGACGCTACGGGTATCGGAAAATGGCGCAATTTTTTATTTTTTTTTTAAGCAAAGTTTGGAATTTTTTTTCACCACTTAGATAAAAAATAACCTAGTCATGTTAGGTGTCTGTGAACTCGTACTGACCTGGAGAATCATAACGTCAAGTCAGTTTTAGCATTTAGTGAACCTAGCAAAAAAGCCAAACAAAAAAACAAGTGTGGGACTGCACTTTTTTTGCAATTTCACCGCACTTGGAATTTTTTTCCCGTTTTCTAATACATGACATGCTAAAACCCATGATGTCGTTCAAAAGAACAACTCGTCCCGCAAAAAATAAGCCCTCAAATGGCCAAATTGACGGAAAAATAAAAATGTTATGGCTCTGGGAAGGAGGGGAGTGAAAAACAAACACGGAAAAACGAAAAATCCCATGGTCATGAAGGGGTTAATCTCCCACTATCTTTTTTTCTGGGAGAATTGTCAAAAAATCTGGCACGTTGTTACACACTAGGTTTTATGTGGCACAAAATGAGAGATATGGCACACACTGGACTGGCACTGAGGCAGAAATGCCAATCTTAATCTCCTACTCTTTTATTTTTCCTGGGAGAATTTTCAAAAAATCTGGCACCGTGTTACACACTAGGTTTTATGTGGCACAAAATAAGAGAGATGGCACATAGTGGACTGGCACTGAGGCAGAAATGCCAATCTTAATCTTCCACTATTTTTTTCCTGGGAGAATTGTCAAAAAATCTGGCACCGTGTTACACACGAGGTTTTATGTGGCACAAAATGAGAGACAGATGGCACACACTGGACTGGCACTGAGGCAGAAATGCCAATCTTAATCTCCCACTATTTTTTTTTCCTGGGAGAATTGTCAAAAAATCTGGCATCGTGTTACACACTAGGTTTTTTGTGGCACAAAATGAGAGAGATGGCACACACTGGACTGGCACTGAGGCAGAAATGCCAATCTTAATCTCTCACTATTTTATTTTATTTATGGGAGAATTGTCAAAAAATTTGGCATCGTGTTACACACTAGGTTTTTTGTGGCACAAAATGAGAGAGATGGCACACACTGGACTGGCACTGAGGCAGAAATGCCAATCTTAATCTCTCACTATTTTATTTTATTTATGGGAGAATTGTCAAAAAATCTGGCACCATTACACACTAGGTTTTATGTGGCACAAAATGAGAGAGATGGCACAAACTGGACTGGCACTGAGGCAGAAATGCCAATCTTAATCTCCCACTTTTTTTTTTTCCTGGGAGAATTTAAAAAAAATCTGGCCCAGTATTACACACTAGGTTTTCTGTGGCACAAAATTAGAGACAGATGTCACACACAGCACTGGCACTGAGGCAGAATTGCCAATCTTAATCTCCCACTTTTTTTTTCTGGGAGAATTGTCCAAAAATCTGGCACCGTGTTACACACTAGGTTTTATGTGGCACAAAATGAGAGACAGATGGCACACACTGGACTGGCACTGAGGCAGAAATGCCAATCTTAATCTCCCACTATTTTTTTTCTGGGAAAATTTTTAAAAAATCTGGCCCAGTATTACACACTAGGTTTTCTGTGGCACAAAATTAAAGACAGATGCCACACACACAACTGTCACTGAGGCAGAATTGCCAATCTTAATCTCCCACTATTTTTTTTTTATTTATGGGAGAATTGGCAAGAAATCAGGCCCACTGTTAGACTGTATGTTTTCTGTGCCAGAAAATGAGACACAGATGCCACACACAGGACTGCCACTGATGCAGATTTGCCAATTTTAATCTGCACCTTTTTTTTTTTCTTCATGGAGACTAGTGAATAAATCTGGGCCACTGTATTAGAGTATATTTTCTGTGGCAGAAAGTGGCTTGAAGAGATATAACGAAAAAAAAAAAGGGGGACTGTCCTACAATTACTATCTCCCTGCAGTAATGTCAGCAAAGTATGACAGGCAGCAATAACAATGAGTGGACTGCCGCACAAAAAAGTCAAAAGTGTGGACAAACAAACAAGATAGCTGTGCAGAAAGGAAGGAGCAACAGGATTTGTGCTTTGAAAAAAGCAGTTGGTTTGCACAGCGGCGTACTAACAGCAATGCAGCTATCATGGAGCCTTCTAGGGCAGCCCAATGAGCTACAGCGCTGAGGGAAAAATAATGTAGCCTCCACTGTCCCTGCAAACAAAAGGTGGTGTTGGACAGTGGAAATTGCTACAGCACAAGCGGTTTGGGGGTTAATTTAGCCTGCCTAACGCTATCCCTGCTTCTGACGAAGCGGCAGCAACCTCTCCCTATGCTCAGATCAGCAGCAGTAAGATGGTGGTCGGCGGGAACGCCCCTTTATAGCCCCTGTGACGCCGCAGAAAGCAAGCCAATCACTGCAATGCCCTTCTCTAAGATGGTGGGGACGGAGACCTATGTCATCACGCTGCCCACACTCTGCGTCCACCTTCATTGGCTGAGAAATGGTGCTTTTCACGTCATTGAAACGCGACTTTGGTGCAAAAGTCGCGTACCGCGTGGCCGACCCCACACAGGGATCAGATCGGGTTTCATGAAACCCGACTTTGCCAAAAGTCGGCGACTTATCAAAATGACCGATCCGTTTCGCTCAACCCTAATAACAAAATAACTAAATAACTAAGTGTGACACCATTCTAAAAACTGCACTCCTCAAGGTGCTCAAAACCACATTCAAGAAGTTTATTAACCCTTTTGCGTGCTTCACAGGAACTGAAACAATGTGGAAGGAAAAAATGAACATTTAACTTTTTTTTGCAAACATTTTATTTCAGAACCATTTTTTGTAATTTTCACAAGTGTAAAAACAGAAATGTAACCACAAATTTTGTAGTGCAATTTCTCCAATTTCTCCTGAATACGCCGATACCCAATATGTGGGGGTAAACCACTGTTTGGGTGCACCACAGAGCTTGGAAGAGAAGGAATGCCGTTTTACTTTTTCAATGTAGAATTGGCTGGAATTGAGATAGGACGCCATGTCGCATTTGGAAAGCCCCTGATGTGCCTAAACAGTAGAAACCCCCCACAAGTGACCCCATTTTGGAAACTAGACCCCTTAAGGAACTTATCTAGGTGTGTGGTGAGCACTTTTAACCCCCAAGTGCTTCACAGAAATATATAAAGTAGAGCCGTGAAAATAAAAAATCCTTTTTTTTTCCCTCAAAAATAAATTTTAGCCTGCAATTTCTTTTTTTCTCAAGGGTAACTGGATACATTGGACCCCAAAATCTGTTGACCAGTTTGTCCTGAGTACGCTGATACCCCATATGTGGGGGGGGCACTGTTTGGGTACCCATCGGGGCTCGGAAGGGAAGGAGCGCCGCTTGGAATGCAGACTTTGATGGGATAGTCTGCGGGCGTCATGTTGCATTTGCAGAGCTCCTGATGTACCTAAACAGTAGAAAACCCCCACAAGTGACCCCATTTTGGAAACTAGACCCCCACAAAGAGCTTATCTAGATGTGTGGTGAGCACTATGAACCCCCAACTGCTTCACAGAAGTTTATAATGTTAGAGCCATGAAAATAAAAAAATCATATTTTTTCCACAAAAATGATTTTTCACCCCTAAATTTTTACTTTCACAAGGGTAACAGGAGAAATTGGACCCCAAAATTTATTGTGCAATTTATGCTGAGTAGGCTGATACCCTGTATGTGGGGGTAAACCATTGTTTGGGCACATGGCAGAGCTCGACAGGGAAGGAGCGCCGTTTCGGTATGCAGACTTTGATAGAATCGTCTGCTGGCATTATGTTGCATTTGCAGAGCCCCTGATGTACCTAAACAGTAGAAACCCTGTTATGATCCGGTGACCTTGGAGCTGCATGAGAACTTTCACTGGAGAAAGTGGCCACTATACTGACCGCAACCCTGAACTTAACACCGCAACTAGAAGTAGCCGTGGAGTGTACCTAACACACCTAGACACCTCGTCACAGCCGGAGGACTAAATACCCCTAAAGATGGAAATCGGAATACTATCTTGCCTCAGAGAAAATCCCCAAAGGATAGACAGCCCCCCACAAATATTGGCGGTGAGTCGGAGAGGAAAAAACATACACAGGAAGAAAAAACAGGATTTAGCACAGGAGGCCACTCTAGCTAGATAGGACAGAATAGGACAGAGTTCTGTGCGGTCAGTATTAAAACCCTTCAAAAAATCCACAGCAGAATATACAAAAAAACTTCCTACATCTAACTAAAGGTGTAGGAGCGTATATCTGCAACTCCAGTGAAACCAACCAGACTGAGAAAACACAGACACAGTCTAACCTGGACAAAAGAAAAACAAATGAACAGTACTGAAAATAAGCACACTGCATGTGTGCCACAGGAAAAGAAACAGACACTTTGCTGAACTGGCAGATAAGCAGGAGAGGCCAGGCAGAGATCCAACACTTCCAAAGAAACATTGACAACTGGCAAGGGCTAAAGGATCCTGCACACCTAAATATCCCAGTCAGAATTGTAATTATCCGATACACCTGGCCAGGACTGCGAGTCCGAGACAACTGCATTCCCACCAACAACCACTGGAGGGAACCCAAGAGCAGAATTCACAACAAAACCCCCCACAAGTGACCCAATTTTGGAAACTAGACCCCCCACGGAACTTATCTAAATGTGTGGTGAGAAATTTGAATGCCCAAGTGCTTCACAGAAGTTTATAATGCAGAGTCGTGAAAATAAAAAATATTTTTTTCCCCACAAAAAAAATGTTTTAGCCCCCAAGTTTTTATTTTCACAAAGGTAACAGGAGAAATTAAACCCCAAAAGTTATTGTGCAATTTATGCTGAGTACGCTGATGCCCCATATGTGGGGGTAAACCACTGTTTGGGTGCACGGCATAGCTCAGAAGGGAGGGAGCACCATTTGACTTTTTGAGCCCAAAATTGGCTGTCGTGTTTGGAGACCCCCTGATGTACCTAAACAGTGGGAACCCCCCAAATCTAACTCCAAACCTAACCCAACAAACCCCTAACCCTCATCCCAACCCGATCCATAATCCTAATCACAACCCTAATGATAATCACAACCCTAACCCCAAAACAACCCTAATCTCAACACTAACCATAACCCTAATCAAAACCCTAAATCCAACACACCCCTAATCCTAATCTCAACCCTAACCTCAAACCTAACCCTAATTCCAAAACTGTTGTGAATTCTGCTCTTGGGCTCCCTCCGGTGGTTGTTGATGGTAATGCAGTTATTCCTGAGCAGCAGTCTTGGACAGGTGTTTCTGCTAATTGCAATTCTGACTGGGGTATTTAGCTGTGCAGGACTCATTAGTCCTTGCCAGTAGTCAATGTTCCTTTGGAAGTGTTGGTCCTCTGCCTGGCCTCTCCTGCTTGCTGCCAATTCAGCTAAGATAAGTGTTTGCTTCATTTTTTAGACACACTGCTGTGTGTTTATTTTCTGTGCTTATCTTGTTTCTATTTTGTTCCTGCTAGACTGTGCCTGATGTTTTTCTCAGTCTAGTTGGACTTGCTGGAGTCGCAGATATACTCTCCACATCTTTAGTTAGGTGGTGGAGTTTTTGTATTTTTCTGCTGTGGATATTTTGTAGTGTTTTATGCTGACCGCATAGTATCCTGTACTATCCTTTCCTATCTAGGTAGATGTGGCCTCCTTTGCTTATTCCTGTTTTCTGTCTGCGTGTGTCTTTTCCTCTCCTACTCACAGTCATTATTTGTGGGGGGCTACCTATCCTTTGGGAATCTACTCTGAGGCAAGAGAGTTTTCCTATTTCCATCTTTAGGGATATTTAGTCCTTAGGCTGTGTCGAGGTGTCTAGGTCTGGTTAGGCACACCCCACGGCTACTTCTAGTTGCGATGATAGGATCAGGGTTTGCGGTCAGTAAAGTTACCACTGCTCCAGCGAAGGTCTTTTCATGCTGATCCAAGGCCACCTGATCATAACAGAAAACACCCCTAACCCTAATCTCAACCCTAACCTTAACCCTAATCCCAAACATAACGCTAATCCCAAACGCAACCCTAATGCCAACCCTAATCCAAACCCTAACCCTTATCCCAAATCTAACCCTAACTTTAGCCGCAACCCTAGCCCTACCTTTAGCCCCAACCCTAGCCCTAACTTTAGTCCCAACCCTAACCCTAGCCCTAACCCTAACTTTAGCCCCAACCCTAACCCTAGCCCTAACCCTAGCTCTAACCCTAAATTTAGCCCCAACCCTAACCCAAACTTTAGCCCCAATCCTAACCCTAGCCCTAACCCTAGCCCTAAGGCTACTTTCACACTTGCGTCGTGTGGCATCCGTCGCAATCCGTCGTTTTGGACAAAAAACGGATCCTGCAAATGTGCCCGCAGGATGCATTTTTTGCCCATAGACTTGTATTGCCGACGGATCGCGACGGATGGCCACACGTCACGTCCGTGGTGCACTGGATCCGATGTGTTTTAGCAGACCGTTGTCACAAAAAACATTGAATGTAACTTTTTTTGTACGTCGCGTCCACCATTTCCGAACGCGCATGCGTGGCCGTAACTCCGCCCCCTCCTCCCCAGGACATAGACTGGGCAGCGGATGCGTTGAAAAACTGCATCCGCTGCCCACGTTGTGCACAATTTTCACAACGTGCATCGGTACGTCGGGCCGATGCATTGCGACGGTCCCGTACCGACGCAAGTGTGAAAGAAGCCTAACTATTATGATCTGGTGGCCTAGGAGCAGCATGTGACGTACTCTGGAGAAGGTGGTACCTGTACTGACTGCAGACCCTGAACTTAGCAGCGCAACTAGAAATAGCCGTGGGATGTACCTAACACTCCCTAGACACTGTTATGTTTGCTAATGACAGGTGTTATGAAGGCAATCCAGAAACACATTGTGCTTAGCGATCAGAGCGCACACAGTGATCTGACAAATACCCAAAAATAC
This sequence comes from Ranitomeya imitator, assembly GCF_032444005.1. NCBI lineage: Eukaryota > Metazoa > Chordata > Amphibia > Anura > Dendrobatidae > Ranitomeya > Ranitomeya imitator. Next base: position 534,788,163 of record NC_091282.1, read on the forward strand.
AAGAACGAGCTCTGAGACGTGGAAACTCTGTAGACTGCACACCTGATCCTATCCTAAACACAACTAAAAGCGGCTGTGGATTGCGCCTAACAACTACCTAGGCAACTCGGCACAGCCTAAGAAACTAGCTAGCCTGAAGATAGAAAAATAGGCCTGACTTGCCCCAGAGAAATTCCCCAAAGGAAAAGGCAGCCCCCCACATATAATGACTGTGAGTAAGATGAAAAGACAAAACGTAGGGATGAAATAGAATCAGCAAAGTGGGGCCCGATATTCTAGGACAGAGCGAGGACAGTAAAGCGAACTTTGCAGTCTACAAAAAACCCTAAAGCAAAACCACGCAAAGGGGGCAAAAAAAACCCACCGTGCCGAACTAACGGCACGGCGGTACACCCTTTGCGTCTCAGAGCTTCCAGCAAAACAAAAGACAAGCTGGACAGAAAAAAAGCAACAAAAAAGCAAAAAGCACTTAGCTATACAGAGCAGCAGGTCACAGGAACAATCAGGAGAAGCTCAGATCCAACACTGAAACATTGACAAGGAGCAAGGATAGCAGCATCAGGCGGAGTTAAGTAATGAAGCAGTTAACGAGCTCACCAGAACACCTGAGGGAGGAAGCTCAGAAGCTGCAGTACCACTTGTGACCACAGGAGTGAATTCAGCCACAGAATTCACAACAGTACCCCCCCCTGAGGAGGGGTCACCGAACCCTCACCAGAGCCCCCAGGCCGACCAGGATGAGCCGCATGAAAGGCACGAACAAGATCGGAAGCATGAACATCAGAGGCAAAAACCCAGGAATTATCTTCCTGAGCATAACCCTTCCATTTAACCAGATACTGGAGTTTCCGTCTAGAAACACGAGAATCCAAAATCTTCTCCACAATATACTCCAATTCCCCCTCCACCAAAACCGGGGCAGGAGGCTCAACAGATGGAACCATAGGTGCCACGTATCTCCGCAACAACGACCTATGGAATACATTATATATGGAAAAGGAGTCTGGGAGGGTCAAACGAAAAGACACAGGATTGAGAACCTCAGAAATCCTATACGGACCAATAAAACGAGGTTTAAATTTAGGAGAGGAAACCTTCATAGGAATATGACGAGAAGATAACCAAACCAGATCCCCAACACGAAGTCGGGGACCCACACGGCGTCTGCGATTAGCGAAAAGTTGAGCTTTCTCCTGGGACAAGATCAAATTGTCCACTACCTGAGTCCAGATCTGCTGCAACCTATCCACCACAGAATCCACACCAGGACAGTCCGAAGACTCAACCTGTCCTGAAGAGAAACGAGGATGGAACCCAGAATTGCAAAAAAATGGAGAAACCAAGGTAGCCGAGCTGGCCCGATTATTAAGGGCGAACTCAGCCAACGGCAAAAAGGACACCCAATCATCCTGGTCTGCAGAAACAAAACATCTCAGATATGTTTCCAAGGTCTGATTGGTTCGTTCGGTCTGGCCATTAGTCTGAGGATGGAAAGCCGAAGAAAAGGATAGGTCAATGCCCATCCTACCACAAAAGGCTCGCCAAAACCTTGAAACAAACTGGGAACCTCTGTCAGAAACAATATTCTCAGGAATGCCATGCAACCGAACCACATGCTGAAAGAACAAAGGTACCAAATCAGAGGAGGAAGGCAATTTAGCCAAGGGCACCAGATGGACCATTTTAGAAAAGCGATCACAGACCACCCAAATGACTGACATCTTTTGAGAAACGGGAAGGTCAGAAATGAAATCCATCGAAATATGTGTCCAAGGCCTCTTTGGGACCGGCAAGGGCAAAAGCAACCCACTGGCACGAGAACAGCAGGGCTTAGCCCTAGCACAAATCCCACAGGACTGCACAAAAGTACGTACATCCCGTGACAGAGATGGCCACCAGAAGGATCTAGCCACTAACTCTCTGGTACCAAAGATTCCAGGATGACCAGCCAACACCGAACAATGAAGTTCAGAGATAAGTTTATTAGTCCACCTATCAGGGACGAACAGTTTCTCTGCTGGACAACGATCAGGTTTATTCGCCTGAAATTTTTGCAGCACCCGCCGCAAATCAGGGGAGATGGCAGACACAATGACTCCTTCCTTGAGGATACCCGCTGGCTCAGAAAAACCCGGAGAGTCGGGCACAAAACTCCTAGACAGAGCATCCGCCTTCACATTTTTAGAGCCCGGAAGGTACGAAATCACAAAGTCGAAGCGGGCAAAAAATAACGACCAACGGGCCTGTCTAGGATTCAAGCGCTTGGCAGACTCGAGATAAGTCAAGTTCTTATGATCAGTCAATACCACCACGCGATGCTTAGCTCCTTCAAGCCAATGACGCCACTCCTCGAATGCCCACTTCATGGCCAGCAACTCTCGATTGCCCACATCATAATTACGCTCAGCGGGCGAAAACTTCCTGGAAAAGAAAGCACATGGTTTCATCACTGAGCAATCAGAACCTCTCTGTGACAAAACCGCCCCTGCTCCAATCTCCGAAGCATCAACCTCGACCTGGAACGGAAGAGAAACATCTGGCTGACACAACACAGGGGCAGAACAAAAACGACGCTTCAACTCCTGAAAAGCTTCCACAGCAGCAGAAGACCAATTAACCAAATCAGCACCCTTCTTGGTCAAATCGGTCAATGGTTTGGCAATGCTAGAAAAATTACAGATGAAGCGACGATAAAAATTAGCAAAGCCCAGGAACTTTTGCAGACTTTTCAGAGATGTCGGCTGAATCCAATCCTGGATGGCTTGGACCTTAACTGGATCCATCTCGATAGTAGAAGGGGTAAAGATGAACCCCAAAAATGAAACTTTCTGCACACCGAAGAGACACTTTGATCCCTTCACAAACAAAGAGTTAGCACGCAGGACCTGAAAAACCATTCTGACCTGCTTCACATGAGACTCCCAATCATCTGAGAAGATCAAAATGTCATCCAAGTAAACAATCAGGAATTTATCCAGATACTCACGGAAGATGTCATGCATAAAAGACTGAAACACAGATGGAGCATTGGCAAGTCCGAACGGCATCACTAGATACTCAAAATGACCCTCGGGCGTATTGAATGCAGTTTTCCATTCATCTCCTTGCCTGATTCTCACCAGATTATATGCACCACGAAGATCTATCTTAGTGAACCAACTAGCCCCCTTAATCCGAGCAAACAAGTCAGATAACAATGGCAAGGGATACTGAAATTTAACAGTGATCTTATTAAGAAGGCAGTAATCAATACACGGTCTCAGCGAACCATCCTTCTTGCCTACAAAGAAGAACCCTGCTCCCAGTGGTGATGACGATGGGCGAATATGTCCCTTCTCCAGGGATTCCTTCACATAACTGCGCATAGCGGCGTGTTCGGGCACGGATAAATTAAATAATCGACCTTTAGGGAATTTACTACCAGGAATCAAATTGATAGCACAATCACAATCCCTATGCGGAGGTAGAGCATCGGACTTGGGCTCTTCAAATACATCCTGATAATCAGACAAGAACTCTGGGACCTCAGAAGGGGTGGATGACGAAATCGACAAAAATGGAACATCACCATGTACCCCCTGACAACCCCAGCTGGATACCGACATGGAATTCCAATCCAATACTGGATTATGGGTTTGTAGCCATGGCAACCCCAACACGACCACATCATGCAGATTATGCAACACCAGAAAGCGAATAACTTCCTGATGTGCAGGAGCCATGCACATGGTCAGCTGGGCCCAGTATTGAGGTTTATTCTTGGCCAAAGGTGTAGCATCAATTCCTCTCAATGGAATAGGACACCGCAAAGGCTCCAAGAAAAACCCACAACGTTTAGCATAATCCAAATCCATCAGATTCAGGGCAGCGCCCGAATCCACAAACGCCATGACAGAAAACGACGACAAAGAGCATATCAAGGTAATGGACAGAAGGAATTTGGACTGTACAGTACCAATGACGGCAGACCTAGCGGACCGCTTAGTGCGCTTAGGACAATCAGAAATAGCATGAGTGGAATCACCACAGTAGAAACACAGACCATTCAGACGTCTGTATTCCTGCCGTTCAACTCTAGTCATAGTCCTATCGCACTGCATAGGCTCAGGTTTAACCTCAGGCAGTACCGCCAAATGGTGCACAGATTTACGCTCGCGCAAGCGTCGACCGATCTGAATGGCCAAAGACAAAGACTCATTCAAACCAGCAGGCATAGGAAATCCCACCATGACATCCTTAAGAGCCTCAGAGAGACCCTTTCTGAACAAAGCTGCCAGCGCAGATTCATTCCACTGAGTGAGTACTGACCATTTCCTAAATTTCTGACAATATACTTCTATATCATCCTGACCCTGGCACAAAGCCAGCAAATTTTTCTCAGCCTGATCCACTGAATTAGGCTCATCGTACAGCAATCCGAGCGCCAGGAAAAACGCATCGACACTACTCAATGCAGGGTCTCCTGGCGCAAGAGAAAATGCCCAGTCTTGAGGGTCGTCGCGCAAAAAAGAAATAATAATCAAAACCTGTTGAATAGGATTACCAGAAGAATGAGGTTTCAAGGCCAGAAATAGCTTACAATTATTTTTGAAACTTAGAAACTTAGTTCTATCTCCAAAAAACAAATCAGGAATAGGAATTCTTGGTTCTAACATAGATTTCTGATCAATAGTATCTTGAATTTTTTGTACATTTATAACGAGATTATCCATTGAAGAGCACAGACCCTGAATATCCATGTCCACACCTGTGTCCAGAATCACCCAAATGTCTAGGGGAAAAAAAAAAAGTGAACACAAAGCAGGAAAAAAAAAAAAATGATGTCAGAACTTTTTCTTTCCCTCTATTGAGAATCATTAGTTTGGCTCCTTGTACTGTTATGTTTGCTAATGACAGGTGTTATGAAGGCAATCCAGAAACACAGTGTGCTTAGCGATCAGAGCGCACACAGTGATCTGACAAATACCCAAAAATACAAGAACGAGCTCTGAGATGTGGAAACTCTGTAGACTGCACACCTGATCCTATCCTAAACACAACTAAAAGCGGCTGTGGATTGCGCCTAACAACTACCTAGGCAACTCGGCACAGCCTAAGAAACTAGCTAGCCTGAAGATAGAAAAATAGGCCTGACTTGCCCCAGAGAAATTCCCCAAAGGAAAAGGCAGCCCCCCACATATAATGACTGTGAGTAAGATGAAAAGACAAAACGTAGGGATGAAATAGAATCAGCAAAGTGGGGCCCGATATTCTAGGACAGAGCGAGGACAGTAAAGCGAACTTTGCAGTCTACAAAAAACCCTAAAGCAAAACCACGCAAAGGGGGCAAAAAAAAACCACCGTGCCGAACTAACGGCACGGCGGTACACCCTTTGCGTCTCAGAGCTTCCAGCAAAACAAAAGACAAGCTGGACAGAAAAAAAGCAACAAAAAAGCAAAAAGCACTTAGCTATACAGAGCAGCAGGTCACAGGAACAATCAGGAGAAGCTCAGATCCAACACTGAAACATTGACAAGGGGCAAGGATAGCAGCATCAGGCGGAGTTAAGTAATGAAGCAGTTAACGAGCTCACCAGAACACCTGAGGGAGGAAGCTCAGAAGCTGCAGTACCACTTGTGACCACAGGAGTGAATTCAGCCACAGAATTCACAACAAGACACCTCGACACAGCCTAAGGACTAACTTCCCCTAAAGATAGAAACGGGAAAACTATCTTGCCTCAGAGAAAATCCCCAAAGGATAGACAGCCCCCCACAAATATTGACTGTGAGAGGAGAGGGAAAAGACAAACGCAGACTGAAATCAGGATTAGCAAAGGAGGCCTTACTAGCTAAAAAGAAAGAATAGGACAGAGAACTATGCGGTCAGTATTAAAACACTAGAAAATATCCACCACAGAAAATACAGAACTCCACATCTGACTAAAGACATGGAGGGTATATCTGCATCTCCAGAGATACCACTTGGCTGCAAAAAATCCTTACACAGATAAGCTGGACAAGACAAAACATGAAAATGCACAGAACTATAAGGCCCACAGCATGTGGACAGCAAAAACAAAGCCAGGACTTATCTTTGTTGAAAAGCACAGCAAACAGGAGAGAACAGTAAGGGATGTGAATCCTCCAAAAACAATGGACAACTGGAACAGACTAAAGGATCAAGCAGGACTAAATAGCTGAGTCCAAATTGCAAAAAGTGAACACACCTGATAAATGCTGCGATCGAAAGACAGCAGCACTACCAGTCACAACCACCGGAGGGAGCCCAAGAGCCAGAGCCCCCAGGCCGATCAGGACGAGCCAAATGAAAGGCACGAACCAAATCGTCAGCATGAACATCGGAGGCAACAACCCAAGAATTATCCTCCTGGCCATAACCCTTCCATTTGACCAGACACTGAAACTTCCGCCTCGAAAAACGAGAATCCAAAATCCTCTCAACCACATACTCCAACTCCCCACCAACCAAAACCGGGGACGGAGGATCAACAGAGGGAACAATGGGCACCACATACTTCCGCAATAAAGATCTATGGAAAACATCATGGATGAAAAATGGGCTGGAAGGGCCAAACGAAAAGACACTGGATTGATAATCTCAGAAATCCTATAAGGACGAATAAACCGAGGCTTGAACTTAGGGGAAGAAACCTTCATAGGAACATGACGGGAAGACAACCAGACCAAATCCACAACCCGAAGCCGGGAACCAACACACCGACAACGGTTAGCAAAATGCTGAGCCTCCTCCTGAGACAACACCAAATTGTCCACCACATGAGCCCAAATCTGCTGCAGCCTGTCAACCACAGAATCCACACCAGGACAATCAGAAGGCTCAACCTGCCCTGAAGAAAAACGAGGATGAAAACCAAAATTACAAAAAAAAAGGCGAAACCAAGGTAGCAGAACTAGCCCGATTATTAAGGGCAAACTCGGCCAATGACAAGAAAGCCACCCAATCATTCTGATCAGCAGACACAAAGCATCTCAAATAAGTTTCCAAGGTCTGATTAGTTCGCTCGGTTTGGCCATTTGTCTGAGGATGAAATGCGGAAGAAAAAGACAAATCAATGCCCAGCCTAGCACAAAAGGCCTGCCAAAACCTATAAACAAACTGGGAACCTCTATCGGACACAATATTCTCCGGAATGCCATGCAAACGAACCACATGCTGAAAAAACAACGGAACCAAATCCGAAGAGGAAGGCAATTTAGGCAAAGGTACCAAATGAACCATCTTAGAAAAACGGTCACAAACCACCCAGATAACAGACATCCTCTGGGAAACCGGAAGCTCTGAAATAAAATCCATAGAAATATGCGTCCAAGGTCTCTCGGGGACCGGCAAAGACAGAAGCAACCCACTAGCGCGGGAACAGCAAGGCTTAGCCCGCACACAAATCCCACAGGACTGCACAAAAGAACGCACATCCCGCGACAAAGAAGGCCACCAAAAGGACCTACCAACCAAATCTCTGGTACCAAAAATCCCAGGATGGCCAGCCAACACAGAACAATGAACCTCAGAATTCACTTTACGAGTCCATCTATCAGGAACAAACAGTTTCCCCACTGGACAGCGGTCAGGTATATTAGCCTGCAATTCCTGAAGAACCCGTCATAAATCAGAGGAGATGGCAGAAAGAATCACCCCTTCCTTCAGAATGCCAACCGGCACAAGAACCCCAGGGGAATCAGGAAAAAAACTCCTAGAGAGGGCATCCGCCTTAACATTCTTAGTACCAGGAATGTACGAGACCACAAAATCAAAATGGGAGAAAAACAGGGACCATCGAGCCTGTCTAGGATTCAGCCGTTTGGCAGACTCGAGGTAAATCAGATTCTTATGATCGGTCAGGACCACAATACGGTGCTTGGCCCCCTCAAGCCAATGTCGCCACTCCTCAAATGCCCACTTCATAGCCAACAACCCCCGATTGCCGACATCATAATTGCGTTCTGCAGGCGAAAACTTCCGAGAAAAGAAGGCACACGGTTTCATCAAGGAACCATCAGAATTCCTCTGAGACAAAACGGCCCCTGCCCCAATCTCAGACGCGTCAACCTTAACCTGAAATGGAAGAGAAACATCCGTCTGAGGCAACACAGGGGCAGAAGTAAATCGGCGTTTAAGCACCTGAAAGGCAGAAACAGCCACGGAGGACCAATTCGTCACATCAGCGCCTTTCTTCGTCAAATCGGTCAGAGGTTTAACCACACTGGAGAAGTTGGCAATGAAACGACGATAAAAATTAGCAAAGCCCAAGAATTTCTGAAGGCTCTTCACAGATGTGGGCTGAATCCAATCATGAATGGCCTGAACCTTAACCGGATCCATTTCTATAGATGAGGGAGAAAAAATGAAGCCAAAAAAGAAACCTTCTGCACTCCAAAGAGGCACTTCGACCCCTTCACAAATAAAGCATTATTACGGAGGATCTGAAATACCATCCTGAACTGTTTCACATGAGACTCCCAATCATCGGAAAAAATCAAAATATCATCCAAATATACAACCATGAATTTATCAAGATAACTCTGAAAGATATCATACATGAAGGATTGGAACACAGATGGGGCATTAGAGAGTCCGAATGGCATCACAAGGTATTCAAAATGGCCTTCGGGCGTATTAAATGCAGTTTTCCATTCGTCACCCTGCTTAATACGAATAAGATTATATGCCCCTCGAAGGTCAATCTTAGTAAACCAGCTAGCTCCCTTAATCCTATCAAACAAATCAGTAAGCAAAGGGTATTGAAATTTGACCGTGATCTTATTCAAGAGGCGATAATCAATACAGGGTCTCAAGGAGCCATCCTTCTTGGCAACAAAAAAAAACCTGCTCCCAATGGTGAAGAAGAGTGCCGAATTTGCCCCTTCTCCAAAGACTCCTTAATATAGCTCCGCATGGCGGCATGTTCTGGTACAGACAGGTTGAAAATCAGCCCTTAGGGAACTTACAACCTGGAATCAAGTCAATAGCACAATCACAGTCCCTATGCGGTGGAAGGGAACTGGATTTGGGCTCATCGAATACATCCTGGAAATCTGACAAAAACTCAGGAATTTCAGAAGAGGGGGAAGAGGAAATTGACATCAAAGGAACTTGACCATGAACCCCCTGACAACCCTAACTAGTCACAGACATAGATCTCCAATCTAACACCGGATTATGTACCTGTAACCATGGAAAACCCAGCACAATATCATCATGCAAATTATGCAACCCCAGAAAACGACAATCTTCCTGATGGGCTGGCGCCATGCGCATGGTCAGCTGTGTCCAAAACTGAGGTTTATTTATAGCCAACGGTGTAGCATCAATGCCCCTTAAAGGAATAGGGTTCTGCAAAGGCTGCAAGGGGAAACCACAACGTCTGGCAAATTCTAAGTCCATTAAGTTCAGAGCGGCGCCTGAATCCACAAATGCCATGACAGAAAATGATGATAATGAGCAGATCAAGGTCACAGATAACAGAAATTTAGGTTGTACAGTACTGATGGTAACAGAACTAGCGATTCTCTTTGAACGCTTAGGGCAATCAGAAATAACATGAGCAGAATCGCCGCAGTAAAAACACAACCTATTCTGACGCCTGAATCTTTGACGTTCAGCTCTAGACAAAATCCTATCACACTGCATAGGCTTAGGGCTCCACTCAGAGGACAACGCCACAGTGTGCACAACTCTGCGCTCGCGCAAGCGCCGATCAATCTGAATGGCCAGAGACATAGAATCACTCAGACCAGCAGGTGTGGGGAACCCCACCATAACATCTTTAACGGATTCAGAAAGACCCTTTCTGAAAATTGCCGCCAAGGCATCCTCATTCCATTTAGTCAGTACAGACCATTTTCTAAGTTTCAGGCAAAAGGATTCTGCCGCTTCTTGACCCTGACACAGGGCCAACAAGATCTTCTCAGCTTGATCCACAGAATTAGGCTCATCATACAATAACCCCAATGCTTGAAAGAAAGAATCAACATTAAGCAAAGCAGGATTGCCAGTTTCTAGGGAAAATGCCCAATCCTGTGGGTCACCACGCAGCAGGGATATGATGATTTTAACCTGCTGAATGGGATCACCAGAGGATCGGGGTCTCAATGCAAAAAACAGTTTACAGTTATTTTTGAAACTCAAACATTTGGATCTGTCACCAAAGAATAAATCAGGAGTGGGAATCTTAGGTTCTAAGGCAGGAGTCTGAACAATATAATCTGAAATACTCTGTACCCTAGCAGCAAGCTGATCCACACGAGAAACTAACTCCTGAACATTCATGTTATTACTAGGTTCCGCAGCCACCCAGAGATTAACCCCTTCATGACCCAGCCTATTTTGACCTTAAAGACCTTGCCGTTTTTTGCAATTCTGACCAGTGTCCCTTTATGAGGTAATAACTCAGGAACGCTTCAACGGATCCTAGCGGTTCTGAGATTGTTTTTTCGTGACATATTGGGCTTCATGTTAGTGGTAAATTTAGGTCAATAAATTCTGCGTTTATTTGTGATAAAAACGGAAATTTGGCGAAAATTTCGCAATTTTCACATTTTGAATTTTTATTCTGTTAAACCAGAGAGATATGTGACACAAAATAGTTAATAAATAACATTTCCCACATGTTTACTTTACATCAGCACAATTTTGGAAACAAAATTTTTTTTTGTTAGGAAGTTATAAGGGTTAAAATTTGACCAGCGATTTGTCATTTTTACAACGAAATTTACAAAACCATTTTTTTTAGGGACCACCTCACATTTGAAGTCAGTTTGAGGGGTCTATATGGCTGAAAATACCCAAAAGTGACACCATTCTAAAAACTGCACCCCTCAAGGTACTCAAAACCACATTCAAGAAGATTATTAACCCTTCAGGTGCTTCACAGCAGCAGAAGCAACATGGAAGGAAAAAATGAACATTTAACTTTTTAGTCACAAAAATTATCTTTTAGCAACAATTTTTTTATTTTCCCAATGGTAAAAGGAGAAACTGAACCACGAAAGTTGTTGTCCAATTTGTCCTGAGTACGCTGATACCTCATATGTGGGGGTAAACCCCTGTTTGGGCGCACGGCAGGGCTTGGAAGGGAAGGAGCGCCATTTGACTTTTTGAATTAAAAATTGGCTCCACTCTTTAGCGGACACCATGTCACGTTTGGAGAGCCCCCGTGTGCCTAAAAATTGGAGCTCTCCCACAAGTGACCCCATTTTGGAAACTAGACGCCCCAAGGAACTTATCTAGATGCATAGTGAGCACTTTGAACCCCCAGGTGCTTCACAAATTGATCCGTAAAAATGAAAAAGTACTTTTTTTTCACAAAAAAATTCTTTTAGCCTAAATTTTTTCATTTTTACATGGGCAACAGGATAAAATGGATCCTAAAATGTGTTGGGCAATTTCTCCAGAGTACACCAATACCTCACATGTGGGGGTAAACCACTGTTTGGGCACATGGTAAGGCTCGGAAGGGAAGGAGCGCCATTTGACTTTTTGAATGAAAAATTATTTCCATCGTTAGCGGACACCATGTCGCGTTTGGATAGCTCCTGTGTGCCTAAACATTGGCGCTCCCCCACAAGTGACCCCATTTTGGAAACTAGACCCCCCAAGGAACTTATTTAGATGCCTAGTGAGCACTTTAAACCCTCAGGTGCTTCACAAATTGATCTGTAAAAATGAAAAAGTACTTTTTTTCACAAAAAAATTCTTTTCGCCTCAATTTTTTCATTTTCACATGGGCAGTAGGATAAAATGGATCATAAAATTTGTTGGGCAATTTCTCCCGAGTACGTCGATACCTCATATGTGGGGGTAAACCACTGTTTGGGCACATGGTAAGGCTCGGAAGGGAAGGCGCGCCATTTGACTTTTTGAATGGAAAATTAGCTCCAATTGTTAGCGGACACCATGTCGCGTTTGGAGAGCCCCTGTGTGCCTAAACATTGGAGCTCCCCCACAAGTGACCCCATTTTGGAAACTAGACCCCCCAATGAACTTATCTAGATGCATATTGAGCACTTTAAACCCCCAGGTGCTTCACAGAAGTTTATAACGCAGAGCCATGAAAATAAAAAATAATTTTTCTTTCCTCAAAAATGATTTTTTAGCCTGGAATTTCCTATTTTGCCAAGGATAATAGGATAAATTGGACCACAAATATTGTTGTCCAGTTTGTCCTGAGTACGCTGATACCCCATATGTGGGGGTAAACCACTGTTTGGGCGCACGGCAGGGCTCGGAAGGGATGGCATGCCATTTGGCTTTTTAAATGGAAAATTAGCTCCAATCATTAGCGGACACCATGTCACGTTTGGAGAGCCCCTGTGTGCCTAAACATTGGAGATCCCCCAGAAATGACCGGATTTTGGAAACTAGACCCCCAAAGGAACTAATCTAGATGTGTGGTGAGGACTTTGAACCCCCAAGTGCTTCACAGAAGTTTATAACGCAGAGCCATGAAAATAAAAAAAAAAAAATATTTTCTCAAAAATGATCTTTTAGCCTGCAATTTTTTATTTTCCCAAGGGTAACAGGAGAAACTGGACAACAACTTTTGGGGTCAAATTTCTCCTGGGTACGCTGATACCCCATATGTGGGGGTAAATCACTGTTTGGGCACATGCCGGGGCTCGGAAGTGAAGTAGTGACGTTTTGAAATGCAGACTTTGATGGAATGCTCTGTGGGCGTCATGTTGCGTTTGCAGAGCCCCTGATGTGGCTTAACAGTAGAAACCCCCCACAAGTGACCCCATTTTGGAAACTAGACCCCCAAAGGAACTTATCTAGATGTGTGGTGAGCACTTTGAACCCCCAAGTGCTTCATAGAAGTTTATAATGCAGAGCCGTGAAAATAATAAATACGTTTTCTTTCCTCAAAAATAATTATTTAGCCCAGAATTTTTTATTTTCCCAAGAGTTACAGAAGAAATTGGACCCCAAAAGTTGTTGTCCAATTTCTCCTGAGTACGCTGATACCCCATATGTGGGGGTAAACCACTGTTTGGGCACATGCCGAGGCTCGGAAGTGAAGTAGTGACATTTTGAAATGCAGACTTTGATGGAATGCTCTGTGGGCGTCACGTTGCGTTTGCAGAGCCCCTGATGTGGCTTAACAGTAGAAACCCCCCACAAGTGACCCCATTTTGGAAACTAGACCCCGAAAGGAACTTATCTAGATGTGTGGTGAGCACTTTGAACCCCCAAGCGCTTCATAGAAGTTTATAATGCAGAGCCGTGAAAATAATAAATACGTTTTCTTTCCTCAAAAATAATTATTTAGCCCAGAATTTTTTAATTTTCCCAAGGGTAACAGGAGAAATTTGACCCCAATATTTGTTGTCCAGTTTCTCCTGAGTACGGTGATACCCCATATGTGGGGGTAAACTACTGTTTGGGCACATGCCGGGGCTTGGAATTGAAGTAGTGACGTTTTGAAATGCAGACTTTGATGGAATGCTCTGCGGGCGTCACGTTGCGTTTGCAGAGCCCCTGATGTGCCTAAACAGTAGAAACCCCCCACAAGTGACCCCATTTTGGAAACTAGACCCCGAAAGGAACTTATCTAGATGTGTGGTGAGCACTTTGAACCCCCAAGTGCTTCATAGAAGTTTATAATGCAGAGCCGTGAAAATAATAAATACGTTTTCTTTCCTCAAAAATAATTATTTAGCCCAGAATTTTTTATTTTCCCAAGGGTTACAGGAGAAATTGGACCCCAAAAGTTGTTGTCCAGTTTCTCCTGAGTACGCTGATACCCCATGAGTGGGGGTATCCACTGTTTGGGCACACGTCGGGGCTCAGAAGGGAAGTAGTGACTTTTGAAATGCAGACTTTGATGGAATGGTCTGCGGGTGTCACGTTGCGTTTGCAGAGCCCCTGGTTTGCCTAAACAGTAGAAACCCCCACAAGTGACCCCATTTTAGAAACTAGACCCCCCAAGGAACTTATCTAGATATGTGGTGAGCACTTTGAACCCCCAAGTGCTTCACAGACGTTTACAACGCAGAGCCGTGAAAATAAAAAATCATTTTTCTTTCCTCAAAAATTATGTTTTAGCAAGCATTTTTTTAGATTCACAAGGGTAACAGGAGAAATTGGACCCCAGTAATTGTTGCGCAGTTTGTCCTGAGTATGCTGGTACCCCATATGTGGGGGTAAACCACTGTTTGGGCACACGTCAGGGCTCGGAAGTGAGGGAGCACCATTTGACTTTTTGAATACGAGATTGGCTGGAATCAATGGTGGCGCCATGTTGCGTTTGGAGACCCCTGATGTGCCTAAACAGTGGTAACCCCTCAATTCTAACTCCAACACTAACCCCAACACACCCCTAACCCTAATCCCAACTGTAGCCATAACCCTAATCACACCCCTAACCACAACCCTAATTCCAACCCTAACCCTAAGGCTATGTGCCCACGTTGCGGATTCGTGTGAGATATTTCCGCACCATTTTTGAAAAATCCGCGGGTAAAAGGCAACAGGTGTAAAATGCTGCGGAATCCGCACAAAGAATTGACATGCTGTGGAAAATACAACGCAGCGTTTCCGCGCGGTATTTTCCGCACCATGGGCACAGCGGATTTGGTTTTCCATAGGTTTACATGGTACTGTAAACCTGATGGAACACTGCTGCGAATCCGCAGCGGCCAATCCGCTGCAGATCCGCAGCCAAATCCGCACCGTGTGCACATATCCTAATTCTAAAGGTATGTGCACACGCTGCGGAAAACGCTGCGGATCCGCAGCAGTTTCCCATGAGTTTACAGTTCAATGTAAACCTACGGGAAACAAAAATCGCTGTACACATGCTGCGGAAAAACTGCACGGAAACGCAGCGGTTTACATTCCGCAGCATGTCACTTCTTTGTGCGGATTCCGCAGCGGTTTTACAACTGCTCCAATAGAAAATCGCAGTTGTAAAACCGCAGTGAAATGCGCAGAAAAAAACGTGGTAAATCCGCCATAAATCCGCAGCGGTTTAGCACTGCGGATTTATCAAATCCGCAGCGGAAAAATCCGCAGAGGACCAGAATACGTGTGCACATACCGAAACCCTAACCCTAACCCTACCCCTAGCCCTAACCCTACCCCTAATCCTAACCCTAACCCTACCCCTAACCCTAACCCTAACCCTAATCCTACCCCTAACCCTACCCCTAACCCTACCCCTAACCCTAACCCTAACCCTAACCCTACCCCTAACCCTAACCCTAACCCTATTCTAACATTAGTGGAAAAAAAAAAAATTCTTTATTTTTTTATTGTCCCTACCTATGGGGGTGACAAAGGGGGGGGGGTCATTTATTATTTTTTTTTTATTTTGATCACTGAGATATAATCTATCTCAGTGATCAAAATGCACTTTGGAACGAATCTGCCGGCCGGCAGATTCGGCGGGCGCACTGCGCATGCGCCCGCCATTTTGGAAGATGGCGGCGCCCAGGGAGAAGACGGACGGGACCCCGGCTGGATCGGTAAGTATGATGGGGTGGGGGGGACCACGGGGGGGGGGATCGGAGCACGGGGGGGGAATCGGAGCGCGGGAGGGGTGGAACGGAGCACGGGGGCGTGGAACGGAGCACGGGGGGGCTGGAATGGAGCACGGGGGGGTGGAACGGAGCACTGGGGGGGTGGATCGGAGTGCAGGGGGGGTGATTGGAGCACGGGGGGGTGATTGGAGCACGGGGGTGAGCGGACAAGAGCACGGGGGGGAGCGGAGCACAGGACGGAGGGGAGCGGGGCAGTGTACCGGGCAGATCGTAGGGCTGGGGGGGCGATCGGAGGGGTGGGGTGGGGGCACATTAGTATTTCCAGCCATGGCCGATGATATTTCAGCATCGGCCATGGCTGGATTGTAATATTTCACCCGTTATAATAGGTGAAATATTACAAATCGCTCTGATTGGCAGTTTCACTTTCAACAGCCAATCAGAGCGATCGTAGCCACGAGGGGCTAAACTACCACTCCCCCTGTCCCTGCAGATCGGGTGAAATGGGAGTTAACCCTTTCACCCGGCCTGCAGGGACGCGATCTTTCCATGACGCCACATAGGCATCATGGGTCGGATTGGCACCGACTTTCATGACGCCTACGTGGCGTCATGGGTCGGGAAGGGGTTAAGAGGGAGGAAAAGACAAAACAGGCTAGGGAAAAAAAATGGCTCAAAACCTTCTTCTGAGATGCAATTAACTCATTGTTGGCCAGTTGTACTGTTATGATCTGGTGGCCTAGGAGCAGCATGTGACGTACTCTGGAGAAGGTGGTACCTGTACTGACTGCAGACCCTGAACTTAGCAGCGCAACTAGAAATAGCCGTGGGATGTACCTAACACTCCCTAGACACCTCAACACAGCCTAAGGACTAACTTCCCCTAAAGATAGAAACGGGAAAACTATCTTACCTCAGAGAAAATTTCCCAAAGGATAGACAGCCCCCCACAAATATTGACTGTGAGAGGAGAGGGAAAAGACAAACGCAGACTGAAATCAGGATTAGCAAAGGAGGCCTTACTAGCTAAAAAGAAAGAATAGGACAGAGAACTATGTGGTCAGTATTAAAACACTAGAAAATATCCACCACAGAAAATACAAAACTCCACATCTGACTAAAGACATGGAGGGTATATCTGCATCTCCAGAGATACCACTTGGCTGCAAAAAATCCTTATACAGACAAGCTGGACAAGACAAAACATGAAAATGCACTGAACTATAAGGCCCACAGCATGTGGACAGCAAAAACAAATCCAGGACTTATCTTTGTTGAAAAGCACAGCAAACAGGAGAGACCAGTAAGGGATGTGAATCCTCCAAAAACAATGGACAACTGGCACAGACTAAAGGATCAAGCAGGACTAAATAGCTGAGTCCAAATTGCAAAAAGTGAACACACCTGATAAATGCTGCGATCCAAAGACAGCAGCACTACCACTCACAACCACCGGAGGGAGCCCAAGAGCAGAATTCACAACACCTAACCCTAGCCCTAACCCTAACCCTAGCCCTATCCCTAAATTTAGCCCCAACCCTAACCCTATATTTAGCCCCAACCCTATCCCTAACCCTAAATTTAGCCCCAACCCTAACCCTAAATTTAGCCCCAACCCTAACCCTAACCCTAATTTTAGCCCCAATTCATCTAGCTGCCGGCCAGCAGATCATGGCGGGCGCACTGTGCATTCGCCCACCATTTTCTTACCAGATGAAGAAGCCGGCGGGCAGGAGGGGACGCAGGAGGATCCAGGGACACCGGTAAGTATGACAGGGTCCCCGAATCCCCCTATTTCTCTGTCCTCTAATGTGCGATCACATCAGAGGACAGAGAATAACACACTTTTTTTTTTGCGGTCGCCGGTAAACAATTAATTACCGGCGATCGCAAAACAGGGGTCAGTAAAAACTGACCCCGATCATGTTCTTTGGGATCTCGGCTACCCCCATCAGCCAAGACCCCAAAGATCTTCCGGGTGCTGGCCGGTTGGCGCACTGCGCAAGCGCCCGCCATTTTTTGGTCGGAACAAGATGGCGGCGCCCATTGGGAGCCACGAGGAGCACCGGGGGAGACAGGTGAGTATCGGGGGGCCATCGGGGACCCCATTTCTCTGTCCTCTGATGTGCGATCACATCGGAGGACAGAGAAATTAAATGGGAAATCACATTTTTTTTTGCAACCGCCGGTAGACGGATAATTACCGGCGATCGCAACCCGCGTGTCGGTAAAAAAACCCTGAATCATGTTCACTGGGGTCTCGGCTACCCCAGGTAACTGAGACCCCAGAGAAAATCCGACTCTGGGGGGCGCTATTCACTTTTTCCACAGCGCCGTTAATTAATGGTGCTGTGGTTTAGGTACCCTTAACTGCCGCCGTTAAAAGGCGTATCGGCGGTCGTTAAGGGGTTAAATAAAATTCCACCAGATTGACCTTTGCTTACGGCTAGGAGGAGGAGGAGTCTAAAAGATCAATTGGTAAGGAGCCATTACGTTTCAGCCCCCCTTAGACTTTTTGGTTCCTGACAACTGAAGTGGGGCTGTTTTCCCTGTGGGTCCTGCAAGGCGTGTAGAAACATTGTACGGGCCACCTCTTTTTGGGTGGTGGGAGGAGGTAGGGCATATCGGATCACGAGTTATATCTCATGCAGTACCACCCATGTAGTGTACTATGTGGTGTGTACTTGTAATTTAATTTATATTGGCCTTACCTCTCGGGAGCTCCGCGTCAGGGCCCGTGAACATGTCAGAGATATCATTGCTGCAAGGGATGTCGACAATGTCTCGGAGTTAAAAACTATTCCGAGACACTTCAGACTCCATCATGATTGTAATCCTGATGCCCTAAAAATATGGGGGATTGATTGGGTCCATGCGGGCATCAGAGGTGGGGATCTTAAGCGTACACTGGCACAATTAGAATGCCGGTGGATTGTGTCTTTGGGGACCATGACTCCCAATGGACTCAATTAAAAATTGTCTTTTGTTCCTTTTCTATAGGCGTGGGTTTATATAAATAATCCTTTCTCTGTTTCTGTATTTTTTGTGGTTTTATATATTCATTGTTTCGTTTTCTTTTTGGTTTTAGCTGCTCTTTTTCAATATTGCCTATATTTAGTCAGCGCTGAGACATTGTTTTTATGGCAAGCTTGTGGACTGACAGTTAAAGAAGATGTGTGATGGAAACTCGCAGGGATTTTGACACCCGAGGTTCTGTGAACTCTTGTGGACATAGACCAAGCGAAGACATCGTGTTATGCATATATACATATATATTTTTTTTTATTTTGTATTATATTTTTTGTGGTTTCCATCCTTAATCTGGTCATAAAAATATGGTGCTTTGTACGCCATTTTTGGCAATGTTTAGAACTATACCTGCTTCGTCTGCACTTTTGGTGTTTTATCGCTCTTAACTTGAGCTTGCCAGCACTCTGTCCCTTTTCCAAAATGGCCATCGTAGTGGTGAGTATGCGTGGTGGACTCCTGGTCTGGCTGCGCCCCCAAAGGCGTCTCTAACAGCATCGCACAGATCACTGACGTCACGGGGATTTTTCCCCCTATCTGTGCGTCGTTGAGATTGCCGGAAGGAGCGTAGTGCCGACGGGAGGATCTGCCTCCATGCGCCGCATTATTGCGGCGTTAATTAGGAACAAATGTGGTAGGGGTATATAAAACCTCCTTGTACCATAACTCATACAGCCCCCCGAGGACGCTCAGCACGCGAAACGTGCGTCGGGGCTATTTCACTGACACCTCCAGCAAAGAAAACCACACATGGGTAAGCTTAACCCACGTGTTATGATCTGGTGGCCTAGAAGCAGCTTGTGACATACTCTGGAGAAGGTGGTACCTGTACTGACCACAGACCCTGAACTTAGCAGCGCAACTAGAAATAGCCGTGGGATGTACCTAACACTCCCTAGACACCTCGACACAACCTAAGGACTAACTACCCCTAAAGATAGAAACGGAAAACTATCTTGCCTCAGAGAAAATCCCCAAAGGATAGACAGCCCCCCAAAAATATTGACTGTGAGAGGAGAGGGAAATGACATACGCAGACTGAAATCAGGATTAGCAAAGGAGGCCTTACTAGCTAAAAAGAAAGAATAGGACAGAGAACTATGCGGTCAGTATTAAAACACTAGAAAATATCCACCACAGAAAATACAAAACTCCACATATGACTAAAGACATGGAAGGTATATCTGCATCTCCAGAGATACCGCTTGGCTGCAACAAATCCTTACACAAACAAGCTGGACAAGACAAAACATGAAAATGCACTGAACTATAAGGCCCACAGCATGTGGACAGCAAAAACAAAGCCAGGACTTATCTTTGTTGAAGAGCACTACAAACAGGAGAGACCAGAAAGGGATGTGAATCCTCCAAAAACAATGGACAACTGGCACTGACTAGAGGATCAAGCAGGACTAAATAGCTGAGTCCAAATTGCAAAAAGTGAACACACCTGATAAATGCTGCGATCCAAGACAGCAGCACTACCACTCATAACCACCGGAGGGAGCCAAAGAGCAGAATTCACAACAGTACCCCCCCGTGAGGAGGGGTCACCGAACCCTCACCAGAGCCCCCAGGCCGATCAGGACGAGCCAAATGAAAGGCACGAACCAAATCGTCAGCATGAACATCGGAGGCAACAACCCAAGAATTATCCTCCTGGCCATAACCCTTCCATTTGACTAGATACTGAAGCTTCCGCCTCGAAAAACGAGAATCCAAAATCTTCTCAACCACATACTCCAACTCCCCATCAATCAACACCGGGGCTGGAGGATCAACAGAGGGAACAACGGGCACCACATACCTCCGCAACAAAGATCTATGGAAAACATTATGGATGGAAAAAGAGGCTGGAAGGGCCAAACGAAAAGACACTGGATTGATAATCTCAGAAATCCTATAAGGACCAATAAACCGAGGCTTGAACTTAGGGGAAGACACCTTCATAGGAACATGACGGGAAGACAACCAGACCAAATCCCCAACCCGAAGCCGGGAACCAACACACCGACGACGGTTAGCAAAACGCTGAGCCTCCTCCTGAGACAACACCAAATTGTCCACCACATGTGTAAGGATTTGGAAGCTACATCTGTTCCTGTCTGCTGTTGCCCTCAGTTCAGTTACTTTTGCCCTTACCTAAGATGGAGTCACTGGCCTCACGGGGGCCATCTTGCTTCCTGTCAGACCTTCCCTGTTCCTGTCTGTGGTGTATATAAGGGAGCTCTGTATATTACTCATTGCTTGAGTATCTTGTTCCTGGACTTGTGATCAAGCTGGAAGAACTGCTATCTTGCTGGTTCTTTGTTACCTTGGGATACCCCGTCTGTCTCCGGATCTACATCTCTTCATCGTAAGACTTGTTTCCCTGGATCTGCTCTGCACTCCTCTCTGCTGCTGGACTGTTCCCTGCTAGGAGGCCTGGCCTGGTCTCCAGGTCTCTGGACCTGACATACTTGGAATTTCATGGTCTGTACATGTGCTTACTGCTTATCCAGCTCTGTCTGCTACTAACCTGCTGTGTCATAGCTGTTTACCTGCATACCATCATAAATATTCTTGAACTCTTAACCTGTTGTCTCTCGGACTCTTTTCTGACCCATGATACTGATCTCCACTGCACTTAGCACTAAGTTTATAACAACATGAACCCAAATCTGCTGCAGCCTGTCAACCACAGAATCCACACCAGGACAATCAGAAGGCTCAACCTGCCCTGAAGAAAAACGAGGATGAAAACCAAAATTACAAAAAAAAGGCAAAACCAAGGTAGCAGAACTAGTCCGATTATTAAGGGCAAACTTGGCCAATGGCAAGAAAGCCACCCAATCATCCTGATCAGCAGACACAAAGCATCTCAAATAAGTTTCCAAAGTCTGATTAGTTCGCTCGGTTTGGCCATTTGTCTGAGGATGAAATGCGGAAGAAAAAGACAAATCAATGCCCAGCCTAGCACAAAAGGCCTGCCAAAACCTATAAACAAACTGGGAACCTCTATCGGACACAATATTCTCCGGAATGCCATGCAAACGAACCACATGCTGAAAAAACAATGGAACCAAATCCGAAGAAGAAGGCAATTTAGGCAAAGGTACCAAATGAACCATCTTAGAAAAACGGTCACAAACCACCCAGATAACAGACATCCTCTGGGAAATCGGAAGCTCTGAAATAAAATCCATAGAAATATGCGTCCAAGGTCTCTCGGGGACCGGCAAAGGCAGAAGCAACCCACTAGCGCGGGAACAGCAAGGCTTAGCCTGCGCACAAATCCCACAGGACTGCACAAAAGAACGCACATCCCGTGACAAAGAAGGCCACCAAAAGGACCTACCAACCAAATCTCTGGTACCAAAAATCCCAGGATGGCCAGCCAACATAGAACAATGAACCTCAGAAATCACTTTACTAGTCCATCTATCAGGAACAAACAGTTTCCCCACTGGACAGCGGTCAGGTTTATTAGCCTGAAATTCCTGAAGAACCCGTCGTAAATCAGGGGAGATGGCAGAAAGAATCACCCCTTCCTTCAGAATGCCGACCGGCTCAAGAAGCCCAGGGGAATCAGGAAAAAAACTCCTAGAGAGGGCATCCACCTTAACATTCTTAGTACCAGGAATGTACGAGACCACAAAATCAAAACGGAAGAAAAACAGGGACCATCGAGCCTGTCTAGGATTCAGCCGTTTGGCAGACTCGAGGTAAATCAGATTCTTATGATCGGTCAGGACCACAATACGGTGCTTGGCCCCCTCAAGCCAATGTCGCCACTCCTCAAATGCCCACTTCATAGCCAACAACTCCCGATTGCTGACATCATAATTGCTTTCCGCAGGCGAAAACTTCCGAGAAAAGAAGGCACACGGCTTCATCAAGGAACCATCAGAATTCCTCTGAGACAAAACGGCCCCTGCCCCAATCTCAGACGCGTCAACCTCAACCTGAAATGGAAGAGAAACATCAGGCTGACGCAACACAGGGGCAGAAGTAAATCGGCGTTTAAGCTCCTGAAAAGCAGAAACAGCCGCGGAGGACCAATTCGTCACATCAGTGCCTTTCTTCGTCTAATCGGTCAGAGGTTTAACCACACTGGAGAAGTTGGCAATGAAACGATGATAAAAATTAGCAAAGCCCCAAAATTTCTGAAGGCTCTTCACAGATGTGGGCTGAATCCAATCATGAATAGCCTGAACCTTAACCGGATCCATTTCTATAGATGAGGGAGAAAAAATGAAGCCCAAAAAAGAAACCTTCTGCACTCCAAAGAGGCACTTCGACCCCTTCACAAATAAAGCATTATTACGGAGGATCTGAAATACCATCCTGACCTGTTTCACATGAGACTCCCAATCATCGAAAAAAAATCAAAATATCATCCAAATATACAACCATGAATTTATCAAGATAACTCCGAAAGATATCATGCATGAAGGATTGGAACATAGATGGGGCATTAGAGAGTCCGAATGGCATCACAAGGTATTCAAAATGGCCTTCGGGCATATTAAATGCAGTTTTCCATTCGTCACCCTGTTTAATACAAATAAGATTATATGCCCCTCGAAGGTCAATCTTAGTAAACCAGCTAGCCCCCTTAATCCTAGCAAACAAATCAAGGTAAAGTAAAGTAAGCAAAGGTAAAGGGTATTGAAATTTGACCGTGATCTTATTCAAGAGGCGATAATCAATACAGGGTCTCAAGGAGCCATCCTTCTTGGCAACAAAAAAAAACCTGCTCCCAATGGTGAAGAAAATGGCCGAATATGCCCCTTCTCCAAAGACTCCTTAATATAGCTCCGCATGGTGGCATGTTCTGGCACAGACAGGTTGAAAAGTCGGCCCTTAGGGAACTTACAACCTGGAATCAAGTCAATAGCACAATCACTGTCCCTATGCGGTGGAAGGGAACTGGATTTGGGCTCATCAAATACATCCTGGAAATCTGACAAAAACTCAGGAATTTCAGAAGAGGGGGAAGAGGAAATTGACATCAAAAGAAGGTGACCATGAACCCCCTGACAACCCCAACTAGTCACAGACATAGATCTCCAATCTAACACCGGATTATGTTCCTGTAACCATGGAAAACCCAGCACAATATCATCATGCAAATTATGCAACACCAGAAAACGACAATCTTCCTGATGGGCTGGCGCCATGCGCATGGTCAGCTGTGTCCAAAACTGAGGTTTATTTATAGCCAACAGTGTAGCATCAATGCCCCTTGAAGGAATAGGGTTCTGCAAAGGCTGCAAGGGGAAACCACAATGTCTGGCAAATTCTAAGTCCATTAAGTTCAGAGCGGCACCTGAATCCACAAATGCCATGACAGAAAATGATGATAATGAGAAGATCAAGGTCACAGATAACAGAAATGTAGGTTGTACAGTACTGATGGTAACAGAACTAGCGATTCTCTTTGTACGCTTAGGGCAATCAGAAATAACATGAGCAGAATCGCCGCAGTAAAAACACAACCTATTCTGATCCTGTGGGTCACCACACAGCAGGGATATGATGATTTTAACCTGCTGAATGGGATCACCAGAGGACCGGGGTCTCAATGCAAAAAACAGTTTACAGTTATTTTTGAAACTCAAAAATGTGGATCTGTCACCAAAGAATAAATCAGGAGTGGGAATCTTAGGTTCTAAGGCAGGAGTCTGAACAATATAATCTGAAATACCCTGTACCCTAGCAGCAAGCTGATCCACACGAGAAACTAACTCCTGAACATTCATGTTATTACTAGGTCCCTCTGCCACCCAGGGATTAAGAGGGAGGAAAAGACAAAACAGGCTAAGGGAAAAAAAAATGGCTCAAAACCTTTCCTCCCTTCTTGTGAGATGCAATTAACTCATTGTTGGCCAGTTGTACTGTTATGATCTGGTGGCCTTGGAGCAGCATGTGACGTACTCTGGAGAAGGTGGTACCTGTACTGACTGCAGACCCTGAACTTAGCAGCGCAACTAGAAATAGCCGTGGGATGTACCTAACACTCCCTAGACACCTCAACACAGCCTAAGGACTAACTACCCCTAAAGATAGAAACGGAAAACTATCTTGCCTCAGAGAAAATCCCCAAAGGATAGACAGCCCCCCACAAATATTGACTGTGAGAGGAGAGGAAAATGACATGCGCAGACTGAAATCAGGATTAGCAAAGGAGGCCTTACTAGCTAAAAAGAAAGAATAGGACAGAGAACTATGCGGTCAGTATTAAAACACTAGAAAATATCCACCACAGAAAATACAAAACTCCACATCTGACTAAAGACATGGAGGGTATATCTGCATCTCCAGAGATACCGCTTGGCTGCAACAAATCCTTACACAGACAAGCTGGACAAGACAAAACATGAAAATGCACTGAACTATAAGGCCCACAGCATGTAGACAGCAAAAACAAAGCCAGGACTTATCTTTGTTGAAGAGCACAGCAAACGGGAGAGACCAGAAAGGGATGTGAATCCTCCAAAAACAATGGACAACTGGCACTGACTAAAGGATCAAGCAGGACTAAATAGCTGAGTCCAAATTGCAAAAAGTGAACACACCTGATAAATGCTGCGATCCAAGACAGCAGCACTATCACTCATAACCTCCGGAGGGAGCCCAAGAGCAGAATTCACAACATCCACGGCACTTTCTCTAAATAGAGTTTTTTACCATACAGGCTTTGTGCAATAGGGAAGGGTCTTGCTGGGATATGGCACTATTGCCTTTACCTCTAGCTAGTGGGCAATGATTAGTTTTATACCTGAGTACCACCTCCTATCTAAATACAGCATGTGCACATTTGTCTGCCTCATATATTTGAGTGTACATATTAGTGCTATTTTCTTGATTGCACCTTTACTTTTGTTTAATGTGAGTGTTTTCATGCTGTAGGTGTCTAATTATTCATCTAGCAATCCTCATCTTTTATGTTATTTTTATATGGATGTTTGTACCTCTTTGTATCACAATTAATAAAGTTTAGACACTTTATATGAAATTTATGACATTATGTGCTTTTATGGGGCATCATGCTCTTGATAAATTTATAGGATTATATACATGTGGGAATTTGCTCCTCCCCCTTTTTCCCCATTGAAGTGCCATGGGCACCTTCTGTAGAAGGGATTGTTACAGTAATGAACATATCCGCCAGGTCGGTTTTTGTTATAAATTGATCCTAGGGTGTGCATACTGAGCCTTCTGGGGGAGAGGGTAGATTTAAGATCCCATGTGACTACCGTCATTCTGAAAATACTGTTTTTCGCCTGGAAATTGTTAACATTGCACTTGTTAGACCATAATCCCCCAACATTGGAGAAATTTAACCCCTTAGCGACCGCCGATACGCCTTTTAACGGCGGCTGCTAAGGGTACTTAAACCACAGTGCCGTTAATTAACGGCGCTGTGGAAAAAGAGAATAGCGCCCCCCAGAGTCGGATTTTCTCCGGGGTCTCGGCTGCCGGGGGTAGCCGAGACCCCAGAGAACATGATTCGGGGGGTTTTTAACCGACCCCGCATTTCGCCGGTAATTAACCGTTTACCGGCGATCGCAAAAAAAAACGCGATCTCTTTTTAATTTCTCTGTCCTCCGATGTGATCGCACATCGGAGGACAGAGAAAAGGGGTCCCAGGTAGCCCCCCAATACTCACCTATCTCCCCCGATGCTCCTCGTGTCTCCCGGTGGGCGCCGACATCTTCAAAATGGCGGGCGCATGCGCAGTGCGCCCGCCGGCCGGCACTGGGAGAATCTTTGGGGTCTCGGCTGCCGGGGGTAGCCGAGACCCCAAAGAACATGATCGGGGTCGGTTTTACCGACCCCTGTTTTGCGATCGCCGGTAATTAACTGTTTACCGGTGACCGCAAAAAAAAAAAAAAGTAAAGTGTAATTCTCTGTCCTCTGATGTGATCGCACATCAGAGGACAGAGAAATCGGGGGATTGATTCGGGGACCCTAGCATACTCACCTGTGTCCCTGGGTCCTCCTGCTGCTCCTCCTGGCTGCCGGGGAAAAGAAAATGGCGGGCGCATGCGCACTGCGCCCGCCATCTGTCTCCATCTGCTGGCCGGCAGGAGAAGAGCAGTTGGGACTAAAATTAGGGGTAGGGTTAGGGCTAGGGCTAGGGTTAGGGGTAGGGTTAGGGTTAGGGCTAGGGGTAGGGTTAGGGCTAGGGTTAGGGCTAGGGTTAGGGGTAGGGTTAGGGGTAGGGTAAGGGGTAGGGTTAGGGGTAGGGTTAGGGGTAGGGTTAGGGCTAGGGGTAGGGTTAGGGGTAGGGTTAGGGCTAGGGTTAGGGCTAAAGGTAGGGGTAGGGCTAGGGTTAGGGGTAGGGTTAGGGGTAGGGTTAGGGCTAGGGTTAGGGTTAGGGCTAGGGTTAGGGCTAGGGGTAGGGCTAGGGTTAGTGCTAGGGTTAGTGCTAGAGTTAGGGCTAGGGCTAAATTTAGGGTTAGGGTTGGGGCTAAATTTAGGGTTAGGCTTCTTTCACACTTACGTCGGTACGGGGCCGTCGCAATGCGTCGGCCCGACATACCGACGCACGTTGTGAAAATTGTGCACAATGTGGGCAGCGGATGTAGTTTTTCAATGCAGCCGCTGCCCAATCTATGTCCTGGGGAGGAATGGGGCAGAGTTACGGCAACGCATGCGCGGTCAGAAATGGCGGATGCGATATACAAAAAAACGTTTCATTGGACTTTTTTGTGCCGACGGTCCGCCAAAACACAACTGATCCAGTGCACGACGGACGCGACGTGTGGCCATCCTTCACGATCCGTCGGCAATACAAGCCTATGGGCAAAAAACGCATCCTGCGGGCACATTTGCAGGATCCGTTTCTTGTCCAAAACTACGGATTGCGACGGATGCCAAACGGCGCAAGTGTGAAAGTAGCCTTAGGGCTAGGGTTAGGGTTGGGGCTAAAGTTAGGGCTAGGGTTGGGGCTAAAGTTAGGGCTAGAGTTGGGATTAGGGTTAGGGTTTGGATTAGGGTTGGTATTAGGGTTAGGGTTGGCATTAGGGTTACGCTTGGGATTAGGGTTAGTTTGGGATTAGGGTTAAGGTTCGGGTTGTGATTAGGGGTGTATTGGGATTAGGGTTAGGTTTGAGGTTAGGGTTGAGATTAGGATTAGGGGTGTGTTGGATTTAGGGTTTTGATTAGGGTTATGGTTAGTGTTGACATTAGGGTTGTTTTGGGGTAAGGGTTGTGATTATCGTTAGGGTTAGTGATTAGGATTATGGATCAGGTTGGGATTAGGGTTAGGGGTGTGTTGGAGTTGGGTTGGAGCTAGAATTGGGGGGTTTCCACTGTTTAGGTACATCAGGGGGTCTCCAAACACGACAGCCAATTTTGCGCTCAAAAAGTCAAATGGTGCTTCATCCCTTCTGAGCTCTGCCGTGCGCCCAAACAGTGAGTTACCCCCACATATGGGGCATCAGCGTACTCGGGATAAATTGGACAACAACTTCTGGGGTCCAATTTCTCTTGTTACCCTTGTGAAAATAAAAACTTGGGGGCTACAAAATCTTTTTTGTGGAAAAATATATATATATTTTTTTTATGACTCTGCATTATAAACTTCTGTGAAGCACTTGGGCATTCAAAGTTCTCACCACACATCTATATAAGTTCCTTGGGGGGTCTAGTTTCCAAAACGGGGTCACTTGTGGAGGGTTTCTACTGGTTAGGTACATCAGGGGCTCTGCAAACGCAACATAATGCTCGCAGACCAGTCTATCAAAGTCTGCATTCCAAAACGGCGCTCCTTCCTTCCGAGCTCTGCCGTGTGCCTAAACAGTGGTGTACCCCCACATATGGGGTACCAGCATACTCAGGACAAATTGGACAACAACTTTTGGGGTCCAATTTTTCTTGTTACCCTTGTGAAAATAAAAACTTGGGGGCTAAAAAATCTTTTTTGTGGAAAAAAAAATATTTTTTATTTTCACGACTCTGCATTATAAACTTCTGTGAAGCACTTGGGCATTCAAAGTTCTCACCACACATCTAGATAAGTTCCATGGGGGGTCTAGTTTCCAAAATGGTGTCACTTGTGGGGGGTTACTGTTTAGGCACATCAGGGGCTCTCCAAACGCGACATGGCGTCCAATCTCAATTCCAGCCAATTATACATTGAAAAAGTAAAACGGCACTCCTTCTCTTCCAAGCTCTGCAGTGTGCCCAAACAGTGGTTTACTCCCATATATTGGGTATCGACGTACTCAGGAGAAATTGCACAACAACTTTTGTGGTCTAATTTCTCCTGTTACTCTTGTGAAAATAAGAATTTGTGGGCGAAAATATCATTTTTGTGTAAACAAAAGCGATTTTTTATTTTCACGGCTCTACGTTATAAACTTCTGTGAAGCACTTGGGGGTTCAAAGTGCTCACCACACATCTATATAAGTTCCTTAAGGGGTCTAGTTTCCAAAATGGTGTCACTTGTGGGGAGTTTCCACTGTTTAGGCACATCAGGGGCTCTCTAAACGTGACATGGCATCCCATCTCAATTCCAGCCAATTCTGCATTGAAAAAGTCAAACGGCACTCCTTCACTTCTAAGTTCTGCGGTGCGTCCAAAAAGTGGTTTACCCTCACATATGGGGTATTGGCGTATTCAGGAGAAATTGCATAACAAAATTTATGGTTACATTTCTGTTTTTACACATGTGAAAATAAAAAAAATGGTTCTGAATTAAGATGCTTGCAAAAAAAAGTTAAATGTTCATTTTTTCCTTCCACATTGTTTCAGTTCCTGTGAAGCACGTAAAGGGTTAATAAACTTCTTGAATGTGGTTTTGAGAACCTTGAGGGGTGTAGTTTTTAGAATGGTGTCACACTTCATTATTTTCTATCATATAGACCCCTCAAAATGACTTCAAATGTGATGTGGTCCCTAAAAAAAAATGGTGTTGTAAAAATGAGAAATTGTTGGTCAACTTTTAACCCTTATAACTCCCTAACAAAAAAAAAATTTGTTTCCAAAATTGTGCTGATGTAAAGTAGACATGTGGGAAATGTTATTTGTTAACTATTTTTCGTGACATATCTCTCTGATTTAAGGACATAAAAATACAAAGTTTGAAAATTGCAAAATTTTAAAAATTTTCGCCATATTTCCGTTTTTTTCATAAATAATTGCAAGTAATATCGAAGAAATGTTACCACTAACATGAAGTACAATATGTCACGAAAAAACAATCTCAGAATCAGCGGGATCCGTTGAAGCGTTCCAGAGTTATAACCTCATAAAGTGACAGTGGTCAGAATTGCAAAAATTGGCTCGGTCATTAACTACCAAATTGGCTCTGTCACTAAGGGGCTAAAGCTAAAACTAATAATACCATATGCCAGGAGAGAGTTACCTCCTTTTTAGAGGTACTTAAATTAAAAGAAACTCAATTAAAAGTTTATAAATATATGAGAATGGTAGCTGGTCACCTCTGAGGTGGCATCTGTGGACCTACTCAGAATAAATGTACTAGACAGTTTGGCTAGTTTGGCTTTTTAAATATTGTATTTTGAGGCCATGCAGATACCAACTATTTTCTGATCGTAAACATGTTGTTAGTGGACATACACCCACCACTAGTTTTGGTATATTCCCTGTATTTATTATCGTGTCACCAATCTTTGGGAACATCTTCATTTGGACAAAATTAATAACTTTGTTTTGTATTGACTACCTTGGCAGGTATAGGACTAAATAAACTTTAAGGGTTAAATTTGTTTATTGTGTTTGTACTGTAATGTATAATGTATGTAATTGATTATAAAATCAAATAATAAAAATGATCTGATTTAAAAAAAATAGTCAACGTCTGCATGACACGTCAGGTTTCTCATTCACTTTTCTGGCATCAGGTTCTGCTTCAGGGTTTGTCACAAATCCGTGCAGAAAAAAAGCACCAAATCTGAAATGTGTGCACACAGCACAAATTTTTAAGACATTTTTGAAGTGCTATATACCAACGAAATGTACTCCGGAATACAGAATAGTCTATGGATACCCTTCGACAAAGCAAGTACGCACAACGAGCATCAGGGGTCGTAAGAAGGGTGACAGTTACTGAGACCGACTAAGCGGTTAGCGGATAGGATTTTCCTATGACAGGCCTGAATTCTGATGCGCACTATGCACTTTACTTCTGAGCTCATTTATTTGCTGCTACTGATGTTGTATGGGCCTATACCACAGTGATCTTTTTGATCTGCCCCCTTTTAGTCCTACCCTATACTCCTGTTTCCCGTCCTTGCCTACTTACATGTCTCCTCCGCATGTTTCTATTATACCCAGATATATATTTTCCATTTTAATATATTTGTCCCATTTGTACTAATAAAATTTGTCTTGCGTATAATTTTTGGTGGTTTATGGATTACTACACTCTTTTAGTTTTGCAACTTCTTTTGGGAGTACTCCGCTATCTTAATTACTACCGAAGTATTTTGGTAGAGCTATACCTCAATATGCTTTCAGCCCCATTACTGATATTGTGCTTTCAGATTATTATTTCAGCCTACAAGATAAAGTGGCGGCTGGGGACTGGGTACTGAGGGACAGCTCCCAACATTAGTCCGTCATAGGTCGGCAGAAATCCTCCATGTCTACCAGCCTAAATGGTAACATTTCCACAGCAAGCAGCCTGAAAATGTGCTTGATAAGCATTTGGGCCTGTGGGTGGATGTCTGGGAACTTTCTTTTATGTTCCAAGGCTTAGGGTAGGGACAGCTGAACTCTGTGCTGGGTCAAGAATCTGGAAATTAGAATGTGCAAGAATAAGTGCAGGGCAGAAGGCATTTGCTCCAGTGTTTTGGACAGGGGATTGGGAAGAGGAAGAGACAATGTGTCACCCGATGGTACCAATCGTGGACCCATGTGTTCAGCCCTCTGGGTCGGGTGCTTACATGACATGTGGCTGATCATACAGGTAGTAGTTAGGTTCTTATTGGTCAGGCTCCTGTTGATCTTGGCATGGCACAGGTTGCAATTGGCCATTTTGTTTGTCTCAGAAATCTCTTTAAAAAGTCCCAGACTTGTGAACTCTTTGATGAAGAAATTCAGGAGTATTGGTGCTCTGCGGAACAGTTGGCTGCTCTCCCCCTGGTCACCACACTGCCTTTTCCTGTCTGTTTAGGTGCTGTTGATCTCTCCACTTAGCACTGCTGGCCTCACTCTGCTTGCCAGTTGGGTCGGTGACTTTGTCACCCTCCACTTCGTCTTCCACCACCACACCCTGGTTCTCCTGACTTTGAGACTTGACCACAGCAAATCTTAGAGGCATCTATTTCTCATCATCATCTTCCTCCTTATCTTAATTTTGCCATTCCCCACCATCGTGTTCTTGTGGCCATGGCTCCTCCAAGTTTTGTGCATCACTAAACAGCATGTCCTCCTGTCCCTCTTGGAGCATGCAGGTTGATAGGCCACAATCAAGGAATGTTGTTGTAAAGAGCTCCTCAGAATGTCCTAGTATGGGATAACTAGTCTCTTGGGACTCAAGATGTGGGAAGAAGGAGGATCAGTGTGAGGATTAAGTGATCCAGACTTTAGACTGGTGAGACTGGACCGTGTGGAAGAATGTGTGATGCTGCCAAGCCTGCTGGAAGCATTATCTGCCCTCCAACCGACCACATGTTCGCACTGCTCTAAATACAGAAGTGGTGTACCGTGCCTCCCTGCAAAGGGGGTCAGGAACCTATGTGTTATGGATGGGTGTGTTTCTTGTGCTCCAACAACAGGCGTAGTTGCACTTGCCCCATGTCTTCGGCATCTGCTTGCACCATCATCAGAACTTCCACTTCCCCATCCCTTAACACAAGCTTTGCGCATTTTGTAATTGCTAGGTCTCTTGAAATAAATGTGTCACCTTCAGCAATCAATTTTTGGTGAGTTTACCCCACTGCAAAGAATACAAAAGTGAATGGATAGCAATAAAATTCAATCCAGAAAATTGCTTCAATGCTTTTTTCCTGTTTTAGACATCATCACCGAAATGTTCACAGACTGCATAACACTGCAATTCTGATAAATGGAAGCGTACAACATTTGTAAAAGCTTTTTTCAGTTTAAAAGATAACAGAAATGTTCACAGATCATGTATCACTGTACTGCTGATAAATGGAAGCCTACAAAATTTTTAAATGCTTTTTATCAGTTTTAGAGATCAAAGAAATCTTCATAGAACACGTTAAATACTGTAGGGCTGAGATATGGAGGCCTATAAATATTTTAAAAGCTTTTAATCAGTTTTAGAGAACACAGAAAAGTTCATAGACTACATAACACTGTGAGGCTGAAAAATGAAAGACTGCAAAATATTTAACCCCTTAACCCCGAGGGTGGTTTGTATGTTAATGACCAAGCCAACTTTTACAATTCTGACCACTGTCCCTTTATGAGGTAATAACTCTGGAACGCTTCAACAGATCCTGGTGATTCTGACATTGTTTTTCCATGACATATTGTACTTCATGATAGTTGTAACATTTATTTGATATGACTTGCGATTATTTGTGAAAAAAACTGAAATTTAACAAAAATTTCGCAAATTTCCAAATTTGAATTTTCATGCCCTTAAATCAGAGATGTGGCACGCAAAATTTTTAATAAGAAACATTTCCCACATGTCTACTTTACATCAGCACAATTTTGGAAGTTATAAGGTTTAAAAAATAAACAATGATTTCTCATTTTTACAACACCAATTTTTTTTAAGGACCACCTCACATTTGAAGTTACTTTGAGGTGTCTATATGATAGAAAATACCCAAAGTGACAACATTCTAAAAACTTTGACCCTCAAGGTTGTAAAAACCACATTCAAGACGTTTATTAATGTTTCAGGTACTTCACAGGAATTTAGATTGGACACCATGTCACGTTTGGAGAGCCCCTGATGTGCCTAAACAGTGGAAACCCCCCACAAGTGACACCATTTTGGAAACTAGACCCCTAAAGAAACTTATCTAAATATGTGGTGAGCACTTTGAACCCCCAAGTTCTTCACAGAAGTTTATTTAAAAAAAAACAGAGTAGGGACCCCTCTATTCATGATAACCACCTAGTGTCACGCCGTAAGCGGCGTTAAAGGGGCAGGAGGGCATATTGGGACCCGCACCTGTCCCTACCACTTTAATGGGGCCCCTTATCTCGGGGGTACCTATGATGGTTAGGAGGCCCGAGCCGCCAGCGTCTCCCTGTCTCCTGTGCAGGCCCTATAAGTGGCCCCCTCTCCCCCCCAGGGAGGAGGACTGCACCAGTGTATAAACACAACAATAAACAGGGTATACAGACAAGGTAACTAAAAGTCTCCAACTCACCAAATGCTCACACAACCACAGAGGGTACACATAGAAGGGAAGAGAAGGAGAAAACTAGGAAGGAAAACAGGTTTAACAAGCAACCAAAACAACAGACACCAATCTCTGTAATAAACCTCCAAGCTCCAAATATCACTCTCCTTCAACCTCCAAGCCAGGCAGCAGAACTGATCACTGACACTAGATGTAGTCAAGACTGGGTCTATATAGAGGAGGAGATTACAAAAATCCACTTCAGCTGAGAGACCCAGCTCACAGCAACTTAGCAAATAAGGTTAACTCCTGCACTGCTGGCACAAAGCAGCCAGGTCAAAATACAGGAGAAGAGCTTTTGTTCACTGTGTGTGAACGAGGCCCAGAGCGCTGCGGTTCTCTGGAACCTCTCTGTAGCGGCAGGGGATTTCAAGTGGCCTATCCACAACCACATCCGAAGGCACAGCAGCATATAGAGCCCGGAGTCGCTGCAAGTGGGAACACCTGTAAAAATGCTCGCGTTGCCTGCCATGCGGGTACTGTCCTAGGACAGACAGAGAGAGAAGACCTTGTGAGAAGCCTCAGGCAGCAAGGGATGCACATTACAGCGCAGTAAGCAAGGATTCTAAGCCCACCTGGCTAAGAGGATTCCAAATCACTTCCAGGATGCCCGGATACCAAAGACCGCCTGTAACACCTGTGTACTGGAACTTCATCAGTAAAAGGAAAAGAGACTGGAATCTTATGTCCTTCAATTCTTTGTTACACTACACCATATATAATCTTTGCCCGCTACACCGGGAAGCCAATGGACGCAGGATCCGTCTCTGACCGTCAAAAGAAGGAATCCAGCAACGGATTCTGTTTTTTGAAAGTGAGCATGCCTGGAAAGATTTTCCATTCAGGAAAAAAATCTCTCTCTCCTCTCTCTCCCTCTCTCTCTCTCTCTCTCCACTTTCTCTCTCTCTCTCTCCAGAATTTGCTCCCTTAAATTCAGGCAACACCTGCTTCGACGGATCCGTCAAAAAAACGGATCCAGTGCATCAGTTTTTTACAATCAGCACAAAATCCGTCTTTTCAACACTTTGACGCATTGGGACTGATTGTAAATAACTGATGTGTGAAAGAGACTTAGGTGTATGGTTTTTTTGTGCAGTACCAGGGGTGGATTAAGGGTAGCCAGGGCCCCGGGCTATTCACACACTGTGGGCCCCCCCGTCATGTGATGGGGGTCATGTGACGGGGGTCATGTGAAGGGGGTCATGATATACCTGAACCAGATTATTCCAGAAAAATGGCCGGGCCCTACTCTACTGTAATCTATTAAATATTTGTTAAAATCGGCAATACAATTTAGGTATATCTTGACCAATAATATCACATACAAGGAACAAATACCACCGCACCATGACCAGACTACAAATTACAACCACAGTGATCGAAGAATATCACATACAAGGAACAAATACCACCACACCATGACCAGACCACAAATTACAACCACAGTGATCGAATAATATCACATACAAGGAACAAATACCACCGCACCATGTCAAGACCACATATTACCGCCACTTGGTGACCAAATAGCACATACAAGGGACAAATACCACAACACCATTTCCAGACCACATATTACCACCACATAGTGACTGAATACTACAATACTGATCAGTAATAATAAAAAAAAACACAATACTGCCATAAGTGCCAGTATTCACAGGAGATCTGTACTTAGTATGCAGTGTCTGTGTAGAGGTAATACAGAGATCACTGGTGGTATTATACACATGAGCTCTGTATATAATGTATAGGTAATACAGTGATCACTGGTGACATTGTACACAGGACAGCTGTATATAGTATATAGTGTCAGTGTATAGGTAACACTGACTCACCAGTGACGTCTCTAGGTGAAGTCCTTCATCTGTCATCCAGCACAGACCGCCAACATTTCTTCCAGCCAGGACTCATTTCTGCAGGAAATAACACAGTTATC
Organism: Ranitomeya imitator; assembly: GCF_032444005.1. Lineage (NCBI taxonomy): Eukaryota > Metazoa > Chordata > Amphibia > Anura > Dendrobatidae > Ranitomeya > Ranitomeya imitator. The sequence goes on from NC_091282.1 coordinate 534,823,981, forward strand.
TCGAGCTCCGCTTGCAGACCACATTACTTAATTTTTCACAACTTCTACATTACACCACATGAAGATAAAAAGGCGATATAGTGTCACTCTGCAAAGTAACAGGACCGCCCCCCCCCCATATAAAACAGTATACTCAAAAAATAAAATAAATACATCACTGCAGTAATAATATCCCTTAATTAGCCCCTATGGTAATAATATTCCCCATCCTGGCCCCGTATATCTCATTCCTGGCTCCAGCCATATGTTCTCCCATCCTGCACTCATGAGTATCCATTCTACACCATATGATCTCCCGATCCTGCCCCATCTGTCTCCATCGTATCCATCCTGCCCCATGATCCAATCCTGCCCCATGTCTCCAATCATGCCCCATGTCTACATTCTGCCCATGCCTCCAGTCCTGCCCCCAGTGTGTCCAGCAATCTGTCCCAGTGTGTCCAGCATATTACCCCCAGTGTGTCCAGCATATTACCCCCAGTGTGTCCAATCTGCCCCAGTATGTCCAGCATATTGCCCCCAGACAGTGTGTCCAGCAATCTGCCCCACTGTCTCCAGCATTGCCCCCAGTGTCCTCCAGCATTGCCCCCCCAGTGTGTCCTCCAGCATTGCCCCCAGTGTGTCCTCCAGCATTGCCCCCCAGTATGTCCTCCAGCATTGCCCCCCAGTGTGTCCTCCAGCATTGCCCCCCAGTGTGTCTAGCAATCTGCCCCAGTATGTCCAGCATATTGCCCCCAGACAGTGTGTCCAGCAATCTGCCCCAGTGTGTCCAGCATATTACCACCAGTGTGTCCAGCAATCTGGCCCAGTGTCTCCAGCATTGCCCCAGTGTGTCCAGCAATCATCTACCCCAGTGTGTCCAGCATATTACCACCAGTGTGTCCAGCAATCTGCCCCAGTGTCTCCAGCATTGCCCCACTGTCTCCAGCAATCTGCCCCAGTGTCTCCAGCAATCTGCCCCACTGTCTCCAGCAATCTGCCCCACTGTCTCCAGCAATCTGCCCCACTGTCTCCAGAAATCTGCCCCACTGTCTCCAGCATTGTCCCACTGTCTCCAGCATTGCCCCACTGTCTCCAGCATTGCCCCACTGTCTCCAGCAATCTGCCCCACTGTCTCCAGCAATCTGCCCCACTGTCTCCAGCAATCTGCCCCACTGTCTCCAGCATTGCCCCCACTGTCTCCAGCATTGCCCCCAGTGTGTCCTCCAATCTGCCCCAGTGTTTCCAGCATTGCCCCCCAGTGTGTCCTCCAGCAATCTGCCCCAGTGTCTCCAGCATTGCCCCACTGTCTCCAGCATTGCCCCACTGTCTCCAGCAATGTGCCCCACTGTCTCCAGCAATCTGCCCCACTGTCTCCAGCATTGCCCCCAGTGTGTCCTCCAGCATTGCCCCCCAGTGTGTCCTCCAGTATTGCCCCCAGTGTGTCCTCCAGCATTGCCCCCAGTGTGTCCTCCAGCATTTCCCCCCAGTGTGTCCTCCAGCATTGCCCCCCAGTGTGTCCTCCAGCATTGCCCCCCAGTGTGTCCACTGATAACTGATCCAAAAAAAAAGCAAACAAGCAGTCTCCTCACCTGTCCGCGCTCCAGGCGGCGAGCTCCCTGCAGCAGCGCACACTCGCCGGCGACTGACAATGACGTCAGACGCCGGCGACGTGTGCGCTGCGGCCGACTTCAGCTGCCAGCCTCTGATTGGCTGGCGGCTGTTGTTGTTAACTATTGATGTGCGGGCGCGCGCCCGCACATCAATAGGAAACCGCCGCAGCGCCGGAAAGGGCCCGGTGAGCAGATGAGAAGGGGCCCAATGCGGGCCCCCTCTCTCTGCCCACCGGGTCCGGGGGGCACATGAACGCCGCCCGGCGGGCAGTCACAGATGATTAGCGGAGGGTCAATCTGTGCGGTAGCCCAGGGCCCCCCCAGACCACTGGGCCCTGGGCTACCGCCCATATTGACCCTCTGATAATCCGCCCCTGTTCAGTACTGTGTTCTGGTCTTTAAGTTGCAGAAAGCAGTGTGCAATCAAAAAAGCAACTAAAGTAACAAGATCCAAATTAACATAAATATACCGCATATACTCAAGTATAAGGCGATCCGAGTATAAGCCGACCCCCCTAATTTTGCCACAAAAAAACTGGGAAAATTTAATGACTCGAGTATAAGCCTAGGGTGGGAAATGCAACAGCTACCGGTAAATGTCAAAAGTAAAAATAGATACCAATAAAATTCAAATTAATTCAGACATCAGTAGCTTAAGTGTTTTTGAATATTCATATTGAATCAGGAGCCCATATAATGCTCCATAAAGTTTATGATGGCCCCATAAGATGCTCCATATTAAAATATGCCCCATATAATCCTGCATAAAGGTTAATAAAGGCCCCATAAGATGCTCCATAGACACATTTGCCCCATATAATGCTGCACAAATGCTGATTATGGCCCCATAAGATGCTCTATAAAGATATTTGCCCCATATAGTGCTGCACAAACCTCGATTATGGCCCTATAAGATGCTCCATACAGACACTTGCCCCATATACCGTAATGCTCCACAAATGTTAATTATGGCCCCATACAGTGCTGCACAAATGTTATGGCCCCATATAGTGCTGCACAAACGTTATGGCCCCATATAGTGCTGCACAAACGTTATGGCCCCATATAGTGCTGCACAAATGTTATGACCCCATATAGTGCTGCACAAACGTTATGGCCCCATATAGTGCTGCACAAATGTTATGGCCCCATAGATGCTCCATACAAAACACTTGCCCCATATAGTGCTTCACAAATGTTATGGCCCCATAGATGCTCCATACAGACACCTGCCCTATTGCTGTTGCTGCGATAAAAAAAAATCACATACTCACCTCTCCGTCGCTCAGGCCCCCGGCACTTTCAATAGTCACCTGCTCCTCGTTCCGGTGCCACTCCATGTTCAGCACTGATGTTCAGCAGAGGGCGCGCACTAACCACGTCACCGCGCCCTCTGACCTGAGCGTCACAGCTGAAGACAGAGCGGCGCCAGAACGAGGAAAGGTGACTATCGTGCAGTGCAGCGCTCCCCTCCCCGATATACTCACCTGCTCCTGGCGCTGTGCAGGTCCCTGGCTTCCCCGACGTCGCAGCTTCATCCTGTACTGAGCGGTCACCGTTACCGCTCATTACAGTAATGAATATGCAACTCCACCTCTATGAGATATTCATTACTGTAGTGAGCGGTACCATGTGACCGCTTAGTACAGGAAGAAGCTGCTGCTGCCAGCGCAGGGGAAGCAAGGGACCTGCAGGGACGGCGCCTGGAGTAGGTGAGTATTATTAGACAGCCCCCGCTCCCCCTCCCCTGCCGACCCCTAGGTATGACTCGAGTATAAGCCGAGAGGGGGACTTTCAGCCCAAAAAAAGTGGACTGAAAATCTCAGCTTACACTCGAGTATATAGGGTATGTGGTCAATGTGGCAGAATTTCTACAGATTTGTAGAGCTTACTATGAATTTCAATTCCAAAGGAATGTTAGGTACAAAACTTGAGGAAAGTTTTCAAACCCAATCCACATATAGCAAAGAAAATCAGTGCATAAACATAAGCATGCAGAATCTTAAATCTGTAGCATGTGTATTATCTTTTGAAAATACTAAAAATTTGTACCACACATTTAATCATTTTAAAGTATAGGGTTAAAACTGTGATGCATCTACACCAAGACCTATAGAAAAACCTGCCTGAGTCACTGGTTTTGCTGCAGAGCTGTACCGATTTGGGTTTTCATTGGCTGCAAGCCATAATCATCAACAGTAACAGGAATAAAGACTTGAAATAGATCACCCTGTTTGTAATGACTCTATAGAGTTTCACTTTTTGCATTGAAAACTGAAGTAAATTAACTTTGTGGTGATATTCTAATTTAGTGAGAAGCACTTGTACCTGCCTATTGTGCCTGGCACTATTCTCCACCAGCACAGAAAGGTCTCAGACAGTCACCTTTCATACTGCTCTGCTGGACAAAGTGGGACTGCTGGCGTTATGCTTATTGACAGCCGCCTCCCACAGTTGGGCAGTGCGGATCCAGCTGCCATTCAGAATGACGTTGTAAGTCCCGCTCTCTCAACAGTAAGGAGAAAATTGGAAGAAAAAGAGGCATACTATTATCAGGGATCACTCACAAATATTAAATGTAAAACATTTGTACCTTTATTGACATACAAGAAATGCTCCAATTATAAAAATATTAAAAAGCCAAAAAGGCAAACAAGCCTGTAATAAGGCTATGACCGTCCCATCACACTCATGGACCTAACTCAGCAGATAAAGTTCATGTGTACAAATGCTCTCAATACAACACATCATGTTGAAATTCACTGATCAAACTATACTGTACAAAATAATAAATAGTTGCTTAATTGGATAAATGTTTTCTATCTCATGAGCAGCCACATACCCATCAACCATGCATCCATTTTGGTTAGTAAAGCAAAGGATGTCCAAATCAAGCACCTAAATGCAGGTGCAAGTGCACAAGGAATGCAGGCGTAATGGATCGGCAGCTCTGAATGAACACGATCAAATGACTAATTAAAGAAATGCAAATTTGCAAATGATGTGGACAAAATCACAATAAGTCCACTATTGCTGCCTATGCCCTCAAATGTGCCTACCATATACAGTTTAGTCACCGTGGATACAAATCAAGTTTCAGAATGAAGCTGGGGAAAAGAAAGGTCACAGGGGGGAATGGACACAGAACCTGCCCGAGGTGTGTTGCCAGTAAACTAGCTTCCTCAGGGGCTGTCTCTCTCAACAGAGCATAGTAGAAAAGAAACTGCTGCTCTATCAGAGTGACGTCTCTTAATCGCCAGAGGGGGCGGTCAGTGATCAATCTGTGCCAACAGAGAATGGTGCCAAGCACAAAAGGCAGGCAGGTAGGCTGCACTTCTTTTTTTCTTTGCAAAGTCTCGAATATCCCCTTTAAGAAAACTGCATGGAATAACAATGTTGTCAATTTGAATAGTAGAATAACAAGACATTACAATGTGTAGCAATTAGCTATCAAACTGACAACATTAAGCGATCATAACCTTCATGTATTACAGAAGGCTGACATCTTGAATGACTTCTAGTGAACTAGCTAAATTATTTAATTTGTTGGATTACTATAATGATTTGAATGTAGCAAAAATTAATTAGTTGCAAGATCTTATGTCAACCGTTATTTCAGCAGTTATGAAACAACCGCAGCAATGTTAACTCTCAGAGACAAAAGAAAATTTGTACCTAAGATGTGAAAAGTGAGGGAAAGTTATCAATATTGTTGAATGGAACAAAAATTTATAAATTGTAGAACACATGTTAACTTGTGTCAAATTTACCTAAAGAGGGCATCTCATGTGATACAATTTGGCCCAAACAACTATTTTGGTGCATTGTGGTGCATGGTACTTAGTAAATTTCCCATTTTGTCAATGATTTAAGTCACATACTCAGTTCTGAATGCAAATTTTATTTTAATCACAGCTATTAACAGATCATATTGGAAGGCTCTATATTTGTGCTACAGATTAAACAATTTAGATATAAAATCCTTACAAAAGGTAAAAGTCATTATTTTCTAAACAATCCAGCCACAATTATTCAACAAAATAATTTGAATTATCAGTGCACTGTTATGACCTGGTGGTCAAAACAATAATGGACCTGGTGGTTAAGAGCACACGGAATGACCTGATAGTTACTGATAATATAGGACGAGCTCTGAGACGTGGGAACTCTGCTGACTGCAATCCCTAATCCTATCACACACACTAGAAATAGCCGTGGATTGCTCCTAACGCTCCCTATGCAACTTGACACAGCCTAAGGAATTAGCTAGCCCTAAAGATAGAAAAATAAAGCCTACCTTGCCTCAGAGAAATTCCCCAAAGGAAAAGGCAGCCCCCCACATATAATGACTGTGAGTAAAGATGAAAATTACAAACACAGAGATGAAATAGATTTAGCAAAGTGAGGCCCGACTTACTGAACAGACAGAGGATAGGAAAGGTAGCTTTGCGGTCAGCACAAAAAACTACAAAAAGACCACGCAGAGGGCGCAAAAAGACCCTCCGCACCGACTCACGGTGCGGAGGCGCTCCCTCTGCGTCCCAGAGCTTCCAGCAAGCAAGACAACAATCAAAATAGCAAGCTGGACAGAAAAATAGCAAACCAGAGAAAAACAACCAGGAACTTAGCTTCTGCTGGGAAGACAGGTCACAAGAACGATCCAGGAGTGAACTAGACCAATACTGGAACATTGACAGGTGGCATGGAGCAATGATCTAGGTGGAGTTAAATAGAGCAGCCAGCTAACGAATTAACCTCGTCACCTGTGGAAGGAACCTCAGAAGCCGCAGCCCCACTCACCACCACCAGAGGAAGCCCATGGACAGAACCAGCCGAAGTACCATTCATGACCACAGGAGGGAGCTTGACAACAGAATTCACAACAGTGCACATCTTAATGCTTTCATATATAGCGGTGTATTAAAGTTTGTAAACCTGTTATGCTCCTGCTCACCTCGCCGCCTGTATCCTGTGATACTCACCGCTCTGCGGCGTCTCGGCAGGTTCCTGCTCGTCTTCGGGCTTCTCCTCTCGCACGGCCAGCTCCTCCCTCTTCTCGGGCGCGCACGCGCACTGTGTTCTGCTGCTCGCGCGCACTCGTCCCTCGTTGATCCTGGCCGCTCTTGCTTCCCCACTCTGTGCTCCTGGAGGACTCTGAACTGGAAAGTATGCCACCGCCTTCCTTATCTGCCTGCCTCTTCCTTCCAGTGGTGCCTGTTGATCATTTGTATTCTACATGTGACTCTGGCCCCACGTCCTTCGGACATCCCGTCCTCCAGCCTGCTCCTGTAGCTTGCTACCCTTTGTGTGCCTCATTGTCTGGTTTTCCTCACCTGACGTCCTTCCTTTTTTTCCTTTACTGTTCCACTCTCCCTGTGTCTCCTGGTCGTCCTCGCTGCCTTGCCTTTGTTTCTCCAGCCGTCCGTCAGCTTTCCTTTCCCATCCTTGTGTCCCGCACTCCTTTTGTTCCTGCCGTTTTTACGTACATCTCTTCTCAGTCCGTTTTCCTGTACTCCAGCCTTGTTACCCCTTTTCTGGACATCTTCTTTAGGTACTAGCTGCCACAGTAGTAGTCTCCCTTGGGCCTGCCCCAAACCCTCCCTGTATAGGGGGTGGGTCTCTGGGTCTACTCGTTCTGGGAAGGTTCGCTGTCGCGGTCCAGCGGGTTCACCTTTGGAGTTCCTCTAGCATCCTCACAGAACCCTTCATCATTTTCCATAATTCTGCATAGATTTGACCTAAAACTATATCATATTTTACATACGTCTTAAATTAGATTAATTGAACAAAATGAAACAAATAAGTCAACTTTTTTTAAAATTAAGAAATGCTCCAATATCACTTCTGTGAGTGGCAAAAGTATGTGAACCTTTAAGATTTGCAGAGAATTTGAAGATAAAATAAACAAGATGACAATCAGTTGTTAAATTTACCATGATGAGTTTTGGTGAGCATTTGACAATGCACATTTCTGCATTGAAAAAAATGCTACAATTTACAGTTCCTCCAAACTGGAAATCCAATGAACACTGTGATTTTACATGCAGTGTAAGCTGACCTGCAGTGAATGTTTAACCCCTTCCTGACCAATGAAGTATACACTGTGTGCAGAATTATTAGGCAAGTTGTATTTTGATCACATTATACTTGATATACATGTTGTCCTACTCCAAGCTGTTCAGGCTTGAGAGCCAACTACCAATTAAGTAAATTAGGCGATGTGCATCTCTAATGACATCAAAACCCTATATAAGGTGTGCTTAATTATTAGGCAACTTCCTTTCCTTTGGCAAAATGGGTCAGAAGAGACAATTTGATGGGCTCTGAAAAGTCCAAATTATGAGATGTCTTGCAGAGGGATGCAGCAGTCTTGAAATTGTCAAACTTTTGAAGCGTGATCATCGAACAATCAAGCGTTTCATGGCAAATAGCCAACAGGGTCGCAAGAAGAGTGCTGGGCAAAAAAGCGCAAAATAACTACCCATGAATTGAGGAAAATCAAGCGTGAAGCTGCCAAGCTGGCATTTGCCACCAGTTTTGCCATATTTCAGAGCTGCAACGTTACTGGAGTAACAAAAAGCACAAGGGACATGGCCAAGGTAAGGAAGGCTGAAAAACGACCACCTTTGAACAAGAAACATAAGATAAAATGTCAAGACTGGGCCAAGAAATATCTTTAGACTAACTTTTCAAAGGTTTTATGGACTGATGAAATGAGAGTGACTCTTGATGGGCCAGATGGATGGGCAAGAGGCTTCATCAGTAAAGGGCAGAGAGCTCCACTCCGACTCAGACGCCATCAAGGTGGAGGTGGGGTACTGGTATGGGCTGGTATCATCAAAGATGAACTTGTGGGACCTTTTCAGGTTGAGGATGGAGTGAAGCTCAACTCCCAGATCTACTGCCAGTTTCTGGAAGACAACTTCTTCAAGCAGTGGTACAGGAAGAAGTCGGTATCGTTTTCTAAATTTTGTGCAGTTATATTGGTTTACCTGGTGAAAACAAACAAGTGAGATGGGAATATATTTGGTGTTTATTAAGTTGCCTAATAATTCTGCACAGTAATAGTTACCTGCACAAACACATATCTTCCCAAGATAGCCAAATCTAAAAAAAAACACTCCAGCTTCCAAAAATATTAAGCTTTGATATTTATGAGTCTTTTGGGTTGATTGAGAACATAGTTGTTGATCAATAATAAAAATAATCCTCTAAAATAAAACTTGCCTAATAATTCTGCACACAGTGTATATTGTTATGAATAGGTAATTCAGAACCACAATGGACCTTGAAGTTCAGAGTACACAAGTGACCTGACAAAAACCACAAAACATAGGACGAGCTCTGAGACGTGGAAACTCTGCTGACCGCAATCCCTAAACCTATCAAACCACACTAGAGGTAGCCGTGGATTGCGCCTAACGCTCCCTATGCAACTCGGCACAGCCTGAGAAACTAGCTAGTCCTGAAGATAGAAAAATAAGCCTACCTTGCCTCAGAGAAATTCCCCAAAGGAAAAGGCAGCCCCCCACATATAATGACTGTGAGTTAAGATGAAATACAAACACAGAGATGAAATAGATTTAGCACAGTGAGGCCCGACTTACTGAATAGACCGAGGATAGGAAAGATAGCTTTGCGGTCAACACAAAAACCTACAAACAACCACGCAGAGGGGCAAAAAGACCCTCCGCACCGACTAACGGTACGGAGGTGCTCCCTCTGCGTCTCAGAGCTTCCAGCAAGCAAGCAGAACCAAAAAAGCAAGCTGGACAGAAAATATAGCAACAAAAGGACACAAGCAGAACTTAGCTTATGCTGAGCAGACAGGCCACAGGAACGATCCAGGAGGAAGCAAGACCAATACTAGAACATTGACTGGAGGCCAGGATAAAAGCACTAGGTGGAGTTAAATAGAGCAGCACCTAACGACTTAACCTCATCACCTGAGGAAGGAAACTCAGAAGCCGCAGTACCACTCGTGACCACAGGAGGGAGCTTGATCACAGAATTCACAACAGTATATATGTCATATCAATCTTACAAACACTGTGAGTAAACTCACAGAGATCGCATGAAGGTGCTTACTATTTCTGACACTATTTTCAGGGCACCGGGACTCGTAACCACAGGAGGTGGCACTGCCCACCTTAACTACGATTTCTGTGATTGGCTGTTCAATTCTGAACATCATAGCAATTTCAGTGTTTCCGGCATTGAAATTGCGTGAATCACAGAGGGTCAGCAATGGCTGGTGCTGTAACACTACTGATCATAGGCTGGAGACTAGAAACGGCAGCATCACCAGTCCCAGCTCTTATTGGTGCGATTGGACGATGACGCTGATTGCTCCAATCAGAGTGCAAAAATGCAATCTGAACTCTAATTGACCGCTCTGCACTTCCTCACTCTATTTTGGAAATGTGTGCAGAGTGGTTACTTTGCTGTTTTGCTCCTAGATCTCCCTCTTTTGTCCTCTTTTTCACCTTTCCCCTCTCCCAAACCCCCTCCCCAGCCTCCTGTTCTGCTGCTGAGTGCTGATCAGTACTTGACTGCTGATTAGTACTTGATTGCTCATTTTTTGACAATTTGCTTTCTTGTTTGTATGTCCTGCAGCCACTGAGCACTGATCAGTGAGAAAAATCACTGATCGGCACCCATGGTACCTTTTGGACAGGTTATTTTTTCCTGTGTATTTTTTCCTCCCTTTTTTCACCACATCCGTGTGCTGGGCAGTGATAGCGATGCATATCACTGATCGGCATCCAATTGTGTTTTTTTTGTATGTGTGCAAAAATAATAGAATAAAAAATAATTTAATTTCGCTGATAGGACTAGATTAGGGACATTGAAAATATACCATGGCATTGAAAATATACTGATGTATAAGATGACTGGGCGTATAAGACGACCCCCAACTTTTCCATATAAAATATGGAATTTGGGATATGCCCACCGTATAAGACGGGGGTCATCTTATACGCCCAGTCATCTTATACGGCGTGTGGTTCCCAGGGTCTGGAGGAGAGGAGACTCTACTTCAGGCCCTGGGATCCATATTCATGTAAAAAATAAAGAATAAAAATAAAAAACATATTCATGTAAAAAATAAACAATAAAAATAAAAAACATGGATATACTCACCCTCGGACGGCCCCTGGCTCACAGCGCTGCTTGTGTCTCCCTCCGTTCCTAAGGAATGCAGTGAGTGAAGGACCTTCGATGATGTCACGGTCAGGTGACCGGTCACCTGACCGTTCATGTGACCGCGACGTCATTGAAGGTCCTTCACTCACCGCATTCTTATGAACGGAGGGAGACGCTAGCAGCGCTGTGAGCCAGGGGCCGTCCGAGGGTGAGTATATCCATGTTTTTTATTTTTATTGTTTATTTTTTACATGAATATGGATCCCAGGGCCTGAAGGAGAGTCTCCTCTCCTCTCCTCCAGACCCTGGGAACCACATGCCGACATCCAGGATCGCTCCCTGCACACGCCGTACCCGGCGTATAAGACGACCCCCGACTTTTGGGACAATTTTTAGGGGTCAAAAAGTCATCTTATACACCGGAAAATATGGTAATTTAATCAGGGTTAGTGTCAGATAGAAAATAGTTAAAGCACATAAGCTAATATTCACAAGTCTTTCATAAGAATGACACTGAAAAACAATTGTGTTCAATCACTCTCAGAAAAGAACATGCCTGTCAGTTTTCAGATTGCTAAAGATGAACTGGACAAGTCATAAGGCTATTGGAATAATGTTTCGTGGATGGATGGCACCAAAGCAGAGATTATTGGTTTAAGTGAAAAGTGTTATGTTTGGGGAAAGAAAAACACTGCATAACAGCATAAAAACAACTCATACCATCTGTAAAACAAGGTGGTATTATCATGCTTTGGGTCTGTTTGCCGTCATTGGCATTATGGATGGAGTAATGAATTCTAAAGGAAAATCATAAAGGAAAATATCAGGATATCTGTCCTTGAGCTGAATCTCAAGAAAACTTGGGTGATGCCTCCAAAGAACAACCCAATGCACAGAAATCATTTTACACAAAATGGTTATAAAAGAATAAAGTTAATGTATTGGGATGGCCAATTCAAATTCTTGGCCTTATTCCTATAAAAATGTTGTAGAATGACATGAAATGAGAAGTTCATGGGAGTGGAAACTATATTGGAAGCTGTTTTGTAGGATGCAATTGGCCACAATTTTTCTAAGCCAATGTGCAGGACTAATGAGCAATCACTGGAAGTTTATATGCAGTAATTGCAGCACAAGGGTGTTATACCAATTTCTGAAAATAAAGATTCATATACTTTTGTCACTCAGACATGTGATACTGTATTTTATAAAATATAACGGATAATTTTTGACTAGTTTTGTTGATTTGGTTCTCTTGATCTACTTTAACCCCTTCCCGACCTTTGACGCCACGTAGGCGTCATGAAAGTCGGTGCCAATCCGACCCATGACGCCTATGTGGCGTCATGGAAAGATCGCGTCCCTGCAGATCGGGTGAAAGGGTTAACTCCCATTTCACCCGATCTGCAGGGACAGGGGGAGTGATAGTTTAGCCCAGGGGGGGTGGCTTCACCCCCTCGTGGCTACGATCGCTCTGATTGGCTGCTGAAAGTGAAACTGCCAATCAGAGTGATTTGTAATATTTCACCTATTATAACTGGTGAAATATTACAATCCAGCCATGGCCGATGCTGCAATATCATCGGCCATAGCTGGAAACACTAATGTGCCCCCACCCCACCGATCGCCCCCCCAGCCCCCCGATCTGTCCGGTACACTGCTCCGGCTCCCCTCCGTCCTGTGCTCCGCTCCCCCCGTGCTCTTGTCCGCTCCCCCCGTGCTCCAATCACCCCCCCTGCACTCCGATCCACCCCCCGTGCTCCGTTCCACCCCCCGTGCTCCGTTCCACCCCCGTGCTCCGTTCCACCCCCCCGTGCTCCGTTCCACCCCTCCCGCGCTCCGATCCACCCCCCCCATGCTCCGATCCACCCCCCGTGCTCCCCCCCCACCCCATCATACTTACCGATCCTGCCGGGGTCCGTCCGTCTTCTCCCTGGGCGCCGCCATCTTCCAAAATGGCGGGCGCATGTGCAGTGCGCCCGCCGAATCTGCCGGCTGGCAGATTCATTCCAAAGTGCATTTTGATCACTGAGATAGATTATATCTCAGTGATCAAAATAAAAAAAATAATAAATGCCTTCCCCCCCCCCTTTGTCACCCCCATAGGTAGGGACAATAAAAAAATAATTTTTTTTTTCCACTAATGTTAGAATAGGGTTAGGGTTAGGGCTAGGGTTAGGGTTAGGGGTAGGGTTAGGGGTAGGGTTAGGGTTAGGGCTAGGGTTAGGGTTAGGGTTTCGGTATGTGCACACGTATTCTGGTCCTGTGCGGATTTTTCCGCTGCGGATTTGATAAATCCGCAGTGCTAAACCGCTGCGGATTTATGGCGGATTTACCGCGTTTTTTTCTGCGCATTTCACCGCGGTTTTACAACTGCGATTTTCTATTGGAGCAGTTGTAAAACCGCTGCGGAATCCGCACAAAGAAGTGACATGCTGCGGAATGTAAACCGCTGCGTTTCCGTGCAGTTTTTCCGCAGCATGTGTACAGCGATTTTTGTTTCCCATAGGTTTACATTGAACTGTAAACTCATGGGAAACTGCTGCGGATCCGCAGCGTTTTCCGCAGCGTGTGCACATACCTTTAGATTTAGGCTATGTGCACACGGTGCGGATTTGGCTGCGGATCCGCAGCGGATTGGCCGCTGCGGATTCGCAGCAGTGTTCCATCAGGTTTACAGTACCATGTAAACCTATGGAAAACCAAATCCGCTATGCCCATGGTGCGGAAAATACCGCGCGGAAACGCTGCGTTGTATTTTCCGCAGCATGTCAATTCTTTGTGCGGATTCCGCAGCGTTTTACACCTGTTCCTCAATAGGAATCCGCAGGTGAAATCCGCACAAAAAACACTGGAAATCCGCGGAAAATCCGCAGGTAAAACGCAGTGCCTTTTACCCGCTGATTTTTCAAAAATGATGCTGAAAAATCTCACACGAATCCGCAACGTGGGCACATAGCCTTAGGGTTAGGGTTGGAATTAGGGTTGTGGTTAGGGGTGTGATTAGGGTTATGGCTACAGTTGGGATTAGAGTTAGGGGTGTGTTGGAGGTAGAATTGAGGGGTTACCACTGTTTAGGCACATCAGGGGTCTCCAAACGCAACATGGCGCCACCATTGATTCCAGCCAATCTCGTATTCAAAAAGTCAAATGGTGCTCCCTCACTTCCGAGCCCCAACGTGCGCCCAAACAGTGGTTTGCCCCCATATATGGGGTACCAGCATACTCAGGATAAACTGCGCAACAATTACTGGGGTCCAATTTCTCCTGTTACCCTTGTGAAAATAAAAAAATGCTTGCTAAAACATCATTTTTGAGAAATGAAAAATGATTTTTTATTTTCACGGCTCTGCGTTGTAAACGTCTGTGAAGCACTTGGGGGATCAAAGTGCTCACCACATATCTAGATAAGTTCCTTGGGGGGTCTAGTTTCTAAAATGGGGTCACTTGTGGGGGGTTTCTACTGTTTAGGCACACCAGGGGCTCTGCAAACGCAACGTGACGCCCACAGACCATTCCATCAAAGTCTGCATTTCAAAAGTCACTACTTCCCTTCTGAGCAACGACGTGTGCCCAAACAGTGGTTTACCTCCACACATGGGGTATCAGCGTACTCAGGAGAAACTGGACAACAACTTTTGGGGTCCAATTTCTCCTGTAACCCTTGGGAAAATAAAAAATTCTGGGCAAAATAATTATTTTTGAGGAAAGAATGTATTTATTATTTTCACGGCTCTGCATTATAAACTTCTGTGAAGCACTTGGGGGTTCAAAGTGCTCACCACACATCTAGATAAGTTCCTTTCGGGGTCTAGTTTCCAAAATGGGGTCACTTGTGGGGGGTTTCTACTGTTTAGCCACATCAGGGGCTCTGCAAACGCAACGTGATGCCCGCAGAGCATTCCATCAAAGTCTGCATTTCAAAACGTCACTACTTCAATTCCGAGCCCCGGCATGTGCCCAAACAGTAGTTTACCCCCACATATGGGGTATCACCATACTAAGGAGAAACTGGACAACAAATATTGGGGTCAAATTTCTCCTGTTACCCTTGGGAAAATTAAAAAATTCTGGGCTAAATAATTATTTTTGAGGAAAGAAAACGTATTTATTATTTTCACGGCTCTGCATTATAAACTTCTGTGAAGCACTTGGGGGTTCAAAGTGCTCACCACACATCTAGATAAGTTCCTTTCGGGGTCTAGTTTCCAAAATGGGGTCACTTATGGGGGGTTTCTACTGTTAAGCCACATCAGGGGCTCTGCAAACGCAACGTGACGCCCACAGAGCATTCCATCAAAGTCTGCATTTCAAAACGTCACTACTTCACTTCCGAGCCCCGGCATGTGCCCAAACAGTGGTTTACCCCCACATATGGGGTATCAGCGTACTCAGGAGAAACTGGACAACTTTTGGGGTCAAATTTCTCCTGTTACCCTTGGGAAAATAAAAATTTGCAGGCTAAAACATCATTTTTGAGAAAATAATTTTTTTTTTTTATTTTCATGGCTCTGCGTTATAAACTTCTGTGAAGCACTTGGGGGTTAAAAGTCCTCACCACACATCTAGATTAGTTCCTTTGGGGGTCTAGTTTCCAAAATCCGGTCATTTCTGGGGGATCTCCAATGTTTAGGCACACAGGGGCTCTCCAAACGTGACATGGTGTCCGCTAATGATTGGAGCTAATTTTCCATTTAAAAAGCCAAATGGCGTGCCTTCCCTTCCGAGCCCTGCCGTGCGCCCAAACAGTGGTTTACCCCCACATATGGGGTATCAGCGTACTCAGGACAAACTGTACAACAACATTTGGAGTCCAATTTCTCCTATTACCCTTGGCAAAATAGGAAATTCCAGGCTAAAATATCATTTTTGAGGAAAGAAAAATTATTTTTTATTTTCATGGCTCTGCGTTATAAACTTCTGTGAAGCACCTGGGGGTTTAAAGTGCTCAATATGCATCTAGATAAGTTCCTTGGGGGGGTCTAGTTTCCAAAATGGGGTCACTTGTGGGGGAGCTCCAATGTTTAGGCACACAGGGGCTCTCCAAACGCAACATGGTGTCTGCTAACAATTGGAGCTAATTTTCCATTCAAAAAGTCAAATGGCGCGCCTTCCCTTCCGAGCCCTGCCGTGTGCCCAAACAGTGGTTTACCCCCACATATGAGGTATCGGCGTACTCGGGAGAAATTGCCCAACAAATTTTATGATCCATTTTATCCTATTGGCCATGTGAAAATGAAAAAATTGAGGCGAAAATAATTTTTTTGTGAAAAAAAGTACTTTTTCATTTTTACAGATCAATTTGTGAAGCACCTGAGGGTTTAAAGTGCTCACTGGGCATCTAGATAAGTTCCTTGGGGGGTCTAGTTTCCAAAATGGGGTCACTTGTGGGGGAGCGCCAATGTTTAGGCACACAGGGGCTCTCCAAATGCGACATGGTGTCCGCTAACGATGGAGATAATTTTTCATTCAAAAAGTCAAATGGCGCTCCTTCCCTTCCGAGCCTTACCATGTGCCCAAACAGTGGTTTACCCCCACATGTGAGGTATTGGTGTACTCAGGAGAAATTGCCCAACAAATTTTAGGATCCATTTTATCCTGTTGCCCATGTGAAAATGAAAAAATTGAGGCTAAAAGAATTTTTTTGTGAAAAAAAAGTACGTTTTCATTTTTACGGATCAATTTGTGAAGCACCTGGGGGTTCAAAGTGCTCACTATGCATCTAGATAAGTTCCTTGGGGCGTCTAGTTTCCAAAATGGGGTCACTTATGGGGGAGCTCCAATTTTTAGGCACACGGGGGCTCTCCAAACGTGACATGGTGTCCGCTAAAGAGTGGAGCCAATTTTTCATTCAAAAAGTCAAATTGCGCTCCTTCCCTTCCAAGCCCTGCCGTGCGCCCAAACAGTGGTTTACCCCCACATATGAGGTATCAGCGTACTCAGGACAAATTGAACAACAACTTTCGTGGTTCAGTTTCTCCTTTTACCATTGGGAAAATAAAAAAATTGTTGCTGAAAGATAATTTTTGTGACTAAAAAGTTAAATGTTCATTTTTTCCTTCCATGTTGCTTCTGCTGCTGTGAAGCACCTGAAGGGTTAATAAACTTCTTGAATGTGGTTTTGAGTACCTTGAGGGGTGCAGTTTTTAGAATAGTGTCAATTTTGGGTATTTTCAGCCATATAGACCCCTCAAACTGACTTCAAATGTGAGGTGGTCCCTAAAAAAAATGGTTTTGTAAATTTTGTTGTAAAAATGAGAAATCGCTGGTCAAATTTTAACCCTTATAACTTCCTAGCGAAAAAAAAATTTTGTTTCCAAAATTGTGCTGATGTAAAGTATACATGTGGCAAATGTTATTTATTAACTATTTTGTGTCACATAACTCTGTGGTTTAACAGAATAAAAATTCAAAATGTGAAAATTGCGAAATTTTCAAAATTTTCGCCAAATTTTCGTTTTTATCACAGATAAACGCAGAATTTATTGACCTAAATTTACCACTAACATGAAGCCCAATATGTCATGAAAAAACAATCTCAGAACCGCTAGGATCCGTTGAAGCGTTCCTGAGTTATTACCTCATAAAGGGACACTGGTCAGAATTGCAAAAAACGGCAAGGTCTTTAAGGTCAAAATAGGCTGGGTCATGAAGGGGTTATGGACTAGGCCGGGGTCACACTTGCAACTGCAATGCAAGAAACGTGTGCGAGTCTCTCACCTAAATACTCTCAATACCTAGCACTGCCACCAGTACTCGGCACTGGAGCGTTCAGCTGCACAGAAAAACATGAGAGCTGACGGCAGTGTCGGGTATTGATGCGAGAGACTCGCATTGCAGTTGCAAGTGTGCCCCGGCCCTAGTGTCAAAACTTGATGTTTTAAGCCACATATATGCAGAAATAAGGAATATTATGTTTTGTATCATTATCTAATAATAATAATAATAATTTTATTTATATAGCGCCAACATATTCCGCAGCGCTTTACAAATTATAGAGGGGACTTGTACAGACAATAGACATTACAGCATAACAGAAATCACAGTTCAAAATAGATACCAAGAGGAGTGAGGGCCCTGCTCGCAAGCTTACAAACTATGAGGAAAAGGGGAGACACGAGAAGTGGATGGTAACAATTGCTATAGTTATTCGGACCAGCCATAGTGTAAGCCTCGGGTGTTCATGTAAAGCCGCATGAACCAGTTAACTGCCTACGTATGTAGCAGTATAGACACAGAGGGCTATTAACTGCATAAAGTGTATGAGAACATGATACGAGGAACCTGATTATGGTTTAAGTTTTTTTTGTTTTTTTTGAATGGGCCACACAGGGATAGTTAGGTTAATGCGTTGAGGCGGTAGGCCAATCTGAACAAATGAGTTTTTAGGGCACGCTTAAAACTATGGGGATTGGGGATTAATCGTATTAACCTAGTTAGTGCATTCCAAAGAATCGGCGCAGCATGTGTAAAGTCTTGGAGACGGGAGTGGGAGGTTCTGATTATTGAGGATGCTAACCTGAGATCATTAGCGGAGCGGAGGGCACGGGTAGGGTGGTAGACTGAGACCAGAGAGGAGATGTAGGGTGGTGCTGAGCCATGGAGTGCTTTGTGGATGAGGGTAGTAGTTTTGTACTGGATTCTTGAGTGGATGGGTAACCAGTGTAATGACTGGCACAAGGTAGAGGCATCGGTGTAACGGTTTGTGAGGAATATGATCCTGGCTGCAGCATTCAGCACAGTTTGGAGCGGGGAGAGTTTGGTAAGAGGGATGCCGATTAGTAGAGAGTTACAATAGTCCAGACAAGAATATATAAGTGAAACAGTAAGAGTTTTTGCAGAGTCGAAAGTAAGAAAAGGGCAAATTCTAGAAATGTTTTTGAGGTGCAGATAAGAAGAGCGAGCCAGTGATCGGATGTGTGGGGTGAATGAAAGCTCGGAATCAAGGATGACCCCAAGGCAGCGGGCATATTGCTTTGGAGCAATTATCTAAGTATCATTTACAAACAATACACTGGACTACCATGTATACAGCTGATTCTGTCCATGAACAGGACGGAGGGCAAGAAACAGAATACTTATAAAACTTTGATAACAGCGTATGTTTCTAGCCTGTAGATTCTTCAATAAAGCATAAATCCTACCACCCCCTTTTACCCTTTTATTCCAATGTAATGTGCTTCATTTACATACTCAGTTCTGATTATTTTTTATTTTTTACTATTTTTATCAGTCACAGTTAATTGAATTGTCTTAATACATTTTTAAAGCCTTGTTTCTCTTTATTACTCCTAAATTGGCATGATCTATTAAAATGAATAAAATTAAGGAACACATGTCGTGGGTAGATAGCATTCTGGTTTCCACCAACTGTGCTATGATTGTGCATTTCACTGTTTGCTGGCACAAGGTTTGCTGTTTGCTGCATATTCTCGTAGCATCCAAATGAGAAATTAAGTTTACATGTCATGACTGTCAAATAGTTCCTTCAAAGCTGAAGAATTATGATGTGACCTTGTTTTATATGATGTCAAAATAAGGAGAAGTACAGGATCAATACGTTTGCTTCCCGCCTCAAGGTGTTCACTTCAACACAGTGTGGAGGGGTGGGGAATCCAATATTCTATTAATCTAATTTTACAACTTCAAAGACTCTGAAGACTAATAAATATTTGTAAAGTTAAAATAAAAAATAAGGAAAATTTCATGAATATTTGTGTTAGGGGTCGAGTTCCCGCTTCTGCACTGGGGGAATCTCGAGCCACTTCCGCTGCGGTCTCCCATTCTTGTCCAGCCGCAGTGGAGCCTGCTCAGCAAGGACGTCGGTCCCAGCGTCTTGCTCATTCTCACTCTGTTCAGAGAGTTAGTGCTGCTTCTCCAGTCTCTGCCATTAAAGTCAGTACTGGTCAGCAGCGAGCGGACTTCTCTGGGACTAAGTCCTTGTCTGCATGTACTGAGCATGCCCAGCGTAAGGTCTCCCGTTGGAGATCGAGGGTCATGTGCTCAGGCTCTGCAGCACATTCCATTGGTCCTCTTGGCAGGTCCTAGAAGGGCAAAAGTGCTGTGGCCACTTCCTGTGCTGCTCCTATATAAACTGCGCATGACCGCACGGCCATGCGCTAGTATTGTCTAACAATTGTTGATGTGTGTATGTTGTGAGTGCAAGTCGTCCTTTGAAATCCCTTCCCTATTGAATGTCTGTTCGCGGAAGGTGTATGGCTGCTACCTAGCGCCCGACTTAGCCTACAGCACTAGACACACATCTCAGCGTCCTGTAGCTGTGCCTGCCAGTACGGCGCCGTGCGCCTGCCTTGCGCTTTCCATACCCGAGTCTGGGTGGTTAGTGGCGTCCGTTAGTGCGGCATCGCTCGCACTCTTGTGCCCTTATACTTCTTAAAGTTCTCTACACACCCAGTTGCGGTGTTACGCCAGCAAGGGTCTAATCGGGCTCCAATCCCTTCTGGGGTTAAGTCCGCTGACCACTTGCTCGCGCACTAGTGCGGTACTGCGGTCCTGTGGATTAACAGGATCGCTTTCTTCACGCTGGGTGAGGTTTAACCCACGCGTGTATCCTTTAGTGTACCGCCATATTGTCCGTCTTGCTAGCTGCAGGGTCTTTTACCTGCACGGTGGACCTCGGACTGCGAACGCACCTAGTTTCGTACCATCTATACATGGTGCGTTCCGCCAGTCCTTAACATAATACTAGCGCCAGGGTCTGGCTAGTATGGCGGACATTCAGCAATCTTTGCGGTATATCCAGCAGTTGGAGGGTAGGTTGAAGGTTCTCGAGAACTCAACCTCAGCTGTGGATGTTACCGCAGTTGCTGTAAAGGCTGCTGGCGTGGCGGCAGCAACCTTGTCCACTGCCACCCCTGTTCCGACATTATCCCGCCTCCCGTTGCCAGAAAAATTTTCTGGAGATTGCAAAACTTGTAGGGGATTCGTGAGTCAGTGCTCTATCCACCTCGAGCTCCTGGCTGCACGTTTTCCTACAGAGCGGGCTAAGGTGGGATTTATTGTCTCGCTGTTGTCGGACAGGGCGTTGGAGTGGGCTACGCCGCTGTGGGAGCGTGATGATCATGTGGTGCAGAGTGCTCCGTTGTTTCTGGGCACGCTGAAAAAGGTCTTTCTAGGACCTCAACTCACCCATGATACAGCGCTCCAACTACTGGCATTAACTCAGGGTGAGTCCTTGGTCAGCCATTTTTCCGTCCGATTCCGTACGTTAGCTTCCGAGCTGGAGTGGTCGGATAAAGCCCTTATCCCCATATTCTGGAGGGGCCTGGCTGACCATGTTAAGGACGCTCTGGCCACTAGGGAGATTCCTGCCACACTGGAGGAGTTAATATCTATTTCTACTCGTATAGACCTCCGTTTTAACGAGCGGAGGTTGGAACGAGCCCAGTGTAGGCAGAGGTTTCGGCTGGCTCCTACCTTCGCCAAACCTTTGAAATCTCCAGTCCAGACATCTGAGTCACATGAGACCTTGGAGGTGACACGAGCGGGATCCAAGTCTCAGTCCGCTCGTGCACATAAGGTTCGTCATGTTCGCCAGCAGTCAGGACGTCTTGCCTCCAAGAGTCCTCAGCGGTCGGGGAAACGTCAGCGTCTAGTGGCAGTTGGAGGAGGTACACTAGACACGGCGACGTTTGCCTCAAAGTTGTCCTTCAAGGGGACAATTACCATAGGCCCATCCACTCTCACGGTCGAGCTATGCTTGGACTCTGGGGCAGAGGGTAACTTTATGTCCTCCGCTTTTGCCCAGCATCACGCAATACCCTTGGTGATGCTCGCCCAGCCAGTGACCGTTCGAGTGGTAAATGGGTCAACACTACCTTCACAGATTACTCACCAAACCATTCCTTTCACCCTATCTGTGTCTCCATCACATCAGGAGATAATCTCCCTATTAGTCATTCCTGAGGGAATTGATGAGGTCCTGTTGGGGATGCCATGGCTTCGCTACCATTCTCCTCATATTGAGTGGTCCTCTGGGAGAATTTTGGGATGGAGTAAATCCTGTGAGGGTAGATGTCAGAGGGAGTGCGTTCAGGTTGCTTCTACACAGGTACCCGCAGATCTTTCCTCTCTCCCCAAGCACTATTGGTCCCATGCAGACGTGTTCTCCAAAAGAGCTGCGGAGACCCTTCCGCCTCACCGCCCCTATGACTGTCCTATTGACCTCTTGCCTGGTGCTGAGCCTCCCCGGGGTCGAGTCTACCCGTTATCTCTCCCGGAGACGGAGGCAATGTCCCAGTATATTCAGGAGAATCTGGCAAGAGGATTCATTAGGAAGTCAGTGTCACCGGCAGGGGCTGGGTTCTTCTTCGTACAGAAGAAGACTGGAGACTTACGTCCATGCATAGACTACAGGGGTCTTAACGCAATTACCGTTAAGAACAAGTACCCATTACCCCTGATATCTGAGCTCTTTGATAGGCTACGGGGAGCAAAGGTATTTACAAAGTTAGATCTGCGGGGTGCTTACAACCTGATTCGCATCCGTGAGGGGGATGAATGGAAGACGGCTTTTAACACCAGGGATGGGCACTATGAATATCTAGTGATGCCCTTTGGGCTCTGTAATGCCCCAGCCGTTTTCCAAGACTTTGTGAACGACATCTTTCGGGATATGCTCACCACCTCGGTCGTAGTCTATCTGGATGACATTCTCATCTACTCTCCAGATATAGACTCCCATCGGAGAGATGTTCGCAAAGTCTTCGACCTCTTACGGGCAAACTCCCTCTACGCTAAGTTGGAGAAGTGTGTGTTTGAGCAGGAGTCCTTGCCTTTCCTTGGATATATCATTTCTGCCCAGGGTTTGGCTATGGATCCTGCCAAGCTACAGGCTGTAATGGACTGGCAGGAACCCCATTCTCTTAAAGCGGTGCAGCGCTTTATGGGGTTCATTAATTATTATCGCCAGTTCATTCCACACTTCTCAACTTTGGTAGCTCCCTTGGTCGCCCTCACCAAGAAGGGAGCAAATCCCAAGTTGTGGTCAGAGGAGGTCTCCAAGGCCTTTCTCTCGATTAAGTCACACTTCGCTAGCGCTCCCATCCTACATCGCCCCGATGTAGATAAACCATTCATCTTGGAGGTGGATGCCTCATCCGTTGGTGCTGGAGCAGTCCTTTTCCAAAAGGATGCTCAAGGTCGGAAGCATCCTTGCTTCTTCTTCTCCAAGACCTTCACACCAGCGGAGAGGAATTATTCCATCGGGGACAGGGAGTTGCTAGCTATGAAGTTGGCTTTTTCAGAGTGGAGACACCTCTTGGAGGGAGCTCGCTTTCCCTTCCAAGTCTTCACTGACCACAAGAACTTGGTGTATATACAGACGGCCCAGCGGCTGAATTCTCGCCAGGCTAGATGGTCCCTGTTCTTCTCCCGGTTCCATTTTACTCTCCATTTTCTCTCCGGGGAGAAGAACGTTCGTGCCGACGCTCTCTCCCGCTCCGTAGTGTCATCTGAGGAGGAGGAGGAGCCTCGGCTTATTGTCCCTTCTGAGAGCCTGAGAACTGTAGCTCCGGTTTCGCTAGAGTCTGTGCCCCCGGGCAAGACTTTCGTGCCAGCTAACTTGCGA
Source organism: Ranitomeya imitator (assembly GCF_032444005.1). Lineage (NCBI taxonomy): Eukaryota > Metazoa > Chordata > Amphibia > Anura > Dendrobatidae > Ranitomeya > Ranitomeya imitator. The sequence continues at coordinate 534,847,309 of NC_091282.1, forward strand.
CCGGAGGTTCTCTCTTGGGCTCACTCCTCCAGAGTGGGGGGGCATTTTGGGACAAAGAGGACATCAGAGCTTTTGGCGAGAACATACTGGTGGCCGCATATGGCCCGAGATGTCAGGGACTACATTCAGGCGTGCGTTTCTTGCGCCCAGAATCGGTCTCCTCGGCAACGGCCTGCTGGGTTGCTTTACCCTCTACCGGTGGCAGACAGGCCCTGGGAGATGGTCGGAATGGACTTTGTGGTGGGTCTACCCAAGTCGCGTGGCTGCTCCATTATTTGGGTTGTCACTGACCATTTCTCTAAGATGGTGCATTTGGTGCCGCTTCCTCGGTTACCCTCAGCACGGGCCTTGGCGGTGTTGTTCGTTAAACACGTTTTCCGTTTGCATGGTATGCCTGATAAGATTGTCAGCGATCGGGGTCCCCAGTTCGCATCTCGGTTTTGGAGAGAGCTCTGCCGTTTACTCAGCATAGAGTTAAACCTCTCCTCTGCTTACCATCCCGAGACGAATGGGTTGGTGGAGAGAACCAACCAGACTCTGGTGACATATTTGCGACATTTCGTCTCTGCTAGGCAGGATGACTGGGCATCTTTGCTACCTTGGGCGGAATTTGCCCTGAACAACGCCGTAGCCGATTCCACTGGTCAAACTCCTTTTCTCCTTAATTACGGCCAGCATCCGCGTGTCCCTGTGCCCATGCCCGTGTCCTCCACCGATTCTAGGGTGGCAGACTGGGCGGTGGAGGCACGTGACATCTGGGACCGCACACAGGATGCTATCCGGGCCTCCAAGGAGAGAATGAGGGTTTCGGCTGATACACACCGGCGCCCCGCTCCGGTCTTTGCTCCCGGCGACTTAGTGTGGCTCTCCGCCCGTAACATCAGGCTGCGAGTTGAGTCCACTAAGTTTGCTCCTCGCTACATTGGCCCGTTTAAAGTTCTGGAACAGGTCAACCCTGTGGTTTACCGTTTGGCCATTCCTCCACGCCTTGGTATCACCGATACCTTTCACGTTTCCCTCTTAAAGCCCGTTCGCTTGTCTCGGTTTTCTGAGTCTTCTGCTGGGACATCGGGTTCATCCACGGATGAATTTGAGGTGAATGCTATTGTGGGAAGCAAGGTGGTACGTGGCAAAAAATTTTATTTGGTGGATTGGAAGGGTCATGGTCCAGAGGATAGAACCTGGGAGCCTGTGGAGCACATTCGGGCTCCGCAGCTCATTGCTGCCTTTGAACGTAGCGAGGCCCAAGGAGGGGGGGGCCCTAGGAGGGGGGGTAATGTTAGGGGTCGAGTTCCCGCTTCTGCACTGGGGGAATCTCGAGCCACTTCCGCTGCGGTCTCCCATTCTTGTCCAGCCGCAGTGGAGCCTGCTCAGCAAGGACGTCGGTCCCAGCGTCTTGCTCATTCTCACTCTGTTCAGAGAGTTAGTGCTGCTTCTCCAGTCTCTGCCATTAAAGTCAGTACTGGTCAGCAGCGAGCGGACTTCTCTGGGACTAAGTCCTTGTCTGCATGTACTGAGCATGCCCAGCGTAAGGTCTCCCGTTGGAGATCGAGGGTCATGTGCTCAGGCTCTGCAGCACATTCCATTGGTCCTCTTGGCAGGTCCTAGAAGGGCAAAAGTGCTGTGGCCACTTCCTGTGCTGCTCCTATATAAACTGCGCATGACCGCACGGCCATGCGCTAGTATTGTCTAACAATTGTTGATGTGTGTATGTTGTGAGTGCAAGTCGTCCTTTGAAATCCCTTCCCTATTGAATGTCTGTTCGCGGAAGGTGTATGGCTGCTACCTAGCGCCCGACTTAGCCTACAGCACTAGACACACATCTCAGCGTCCTGTAGCTGTGCCTGCCAGTACGGCGCCGTGCGCCTGCCTTGCGCTTTCCATACCCGAGTCTGGGTGGTTAGTGGCGTCCGTTAGTGCGGCATCGCTCGCACTCTTGTGCCCTTATACTTCTTAAAGTTCTCTACACACCCAGTTGCGGTGTTACGCCAGCAAGGGTCTAATCGGGCTCCAATCCCTTCTGGGGTTAAGTCCGCTGACCACTTGCTCGCGCACTAGTGCGGTACTGCGGTCCTGTGGATTAACAGGATCGCTTTCTTCACGCTGGGTGAGGTTTAACCCACGCGTGTATCCTTTAGTGTACCGCCATATTGTCCGTCTTGCTAGCTGCAGGGTCTTTTACCTGCACGGTGGACCTCGGACTGCGAACGCACCTAGTTTCGTACCATCTATACATGGTGCGTTCCGCCAGTCCTTAACAATTTGTCTCCCACTTAACTAATATGTTCTATTAGTGTTTTGATGTTATTAGTTCAATTCTTAATCAGGAACTTTAAAAAAATGGTTAAGACAGTTTGTCTAAAAAAAAAATATTTGTTTAACCCTTTAGTGACCGGACCAATTTTTAAAAAATCTGACCGGTGTCACTTTATGTATAAATAACTCTGGAAGGCTTCCACTTACACCATTGCTTTTGAGAATTCGTTTCAAAACATATTGTACTTTATGATAATGGCAAATTTATGTAATTATTTTCTGCATTTGTTTCTAAAAATATCAGAAATTTTACAAATATTTCAAAAAATTAGCAATTTTTTAAATTTAAATGATTATCCTTTTAATACAGATTGTTATACCACACAAAAACATTAATAAATAACATTTCCCTCATGTCTGTTTTACATCAGCACCATTTATAAAATGTTGTTTTATTTTGTTAGAATTTTAAAAGGTTTAAAAATGTAACAGTACTTTTTCATTTTTCAAAGGAAATTTACAAAACTTATTTTTTTAAGGATCTATTCAGGTTTGAAGTGACGTTGGGGGTTCTATGTATTGGAAACCCCTAAAAGTGATACCATTTAAAAGTGGCACCGGTCAATATATTCAAAATTGCTTTCAGCTAGTTTATTTACCCTTCAGGTGCTTTCCAGGAATTAATGCAAAGTGACATAACAGAAATGAAGAAATTTATTTTTACCACCTAAATGTCTCTAAAGGTACCGTCACACTGAATGATATCGTTAACGATATCGTTGCTTTTTGTGACGTAGCAACGATATCGTTAACTAAATCATTCTGTGTGACAGCGACCAACGATCAGGCCCCTGCTGGGAGATCGTTGGTCGCTGAGGAAAGTCCAGAACTTTATTTCGTCGCTGGACTCCCTGCAGACATCGCTGGATCGGCGTGTGTGACACCGATCCAGCGATGTCTTCACTGGTAACCAGGGTAAATATCGGGTTACTAAGCGCAGGGCCGCGCTTAGTAACCAGATGTTTACCCTGGTTACCAGCGTAAAAGTTAAAAAAACAAACACTACATACTTACCTACCGCTGTCTGTCCCCGGCGCTTTGCTTCCTGCACTGGCTGTGAGCGTCGGTCAGCCGGAAAGCAGAGCGGTAGGTAAGTATGTAGTGTTTGTTTTTTTTTACTTTTACGCTAGTAACCAGGGTAAACATCGGGTTACTAAGCGCGGCCCTGCGCTTAGTAACCCGATGTTTACCCTGGTTACCCGGGGACTTCGGGATCGTTGGTCGCTGGAGAGCTGTCTGTGTGACAGCTCTCCAGCGACCAAACAGCGACGCTGCAGCGATCGACATCGTTGTCGGTATCGCTGCAGCGTCGCTGAGTGTGAAGTTACACTAACTTCTGAACAAGCTGCTATAGCCAGCAGATTTTAAGGCCTTGAATTGTCATGGCAAACAACAGGACGACACAATCAAGATCTCAGGGCACTGATGGAGTTAAAAAGGGAGCCTCCACACTCTGTTAACCATCTAGATGCTGTAGTCATTGTTGACAGCAGAATTTAAGGGGTTTAATAACTATATTATGTACTATCACTGATTGTGGCGGATGCAGCAAGTTGTCAGCTATAGTGTACAGCCAACAGCTGCTGGACTTTCACCCTTGGGGGAATGCTAGTCTCTTACATTGCAGGTCAGTGAAAAGACATATCTGTGGTCACTAACAGGTTAAAATTCAAATATTCATTGACTGCATTTATTCTGGCATACCTGCTGAAGCTCATCAAGAGAATGCCAAGAGTGTGCAAAGCAGTCATCAAAGCAAAAGGTGGCTACTTTGAAGAACCTAGAATACAAGACATAATTTCCATTGTTTCACACTTTTTTGTTAAGTATATAATTCCACATGTGTTAATTCATAGTTTTGATGCCTTCAGTGTGAATGTACAATTTTCATAGTCATGAAAATATAGAAAAATCTTTAAATGAGAAGGTGTGTCCAAACTTTTGGTCTGTACTGTATATATATATATATATATACATATGTTTATATATGTATATATATATATAACGCTGGGAGCATCACTCTGTCCGAAGCCTTTATAGACTGCGCAAGCGCAAGCGCCAGCGTTGTCTGGACCCCACAGAGTGACGCAGCCCAGGAGATCGCGGTATGCGTAAGCACTGAACGCATACCGCGATCTCCAACGGTGAAGCAGGGACGTGCCAGGAGGGTGAGTATGCTATATTCACCTGTCCCGTTCCAGCACTGCGTGCCGCTCCATCTTTCGGGTCCTCTGCCTGTGACGTTCAGTTCAGGGGGCGCGATGATGCGCTTAATGCGCGCCGCCCTCTGACTGAACAGTCACAGCCAGAGGACCCGGAAGATGGAGCGGCGCGCAGCGCTGGAACGGGACAGGTGACTATAGCAAGTGTCGGGGGCCTGAGCTAGCGGCAACTCCGGCACCTGACCCCCACAGCGCGCCGGTGTCCACGCCTGCTCAGGCCCCCCAGCACTCGGCACCCAGCGACGATAGGTGAGTATGTTATTTTTTTTTATATATCGCAGCAGCATACGGGGCATATAATACAATGGAGCATCTTATGGGGGCCATAAACCTTTATGGAGCAGCATACGGGGCATATAGTATGGAGCATCTTATGGGGGCCATAAACCTTTATGGAGAAGCATACGGGGCATATATTATGGAGCATCTTATGGGGGCCATAAACCTTTATGTAGCAGCATACGGGGCATATACTATGGAGCATCTTATGGGGGCCATCAACCATAGTGGAGCAGCATATGAGGCATATACTATGGAGCATCTTAAGGGGGCCATCAACCATAATGCAGCAGCATATGAGGCATATACTATGGAGCATCTTATGGGGGCCATCAACCATAATGGAGCAGCATATGAGGTGTCATGATCCCAATGGCAGGGGATCACAAAAGGACAAGCACAAAAACAAAACAAGCTCTAGGGTGATGGAACCTGAGCTGACCGCGATCCTGAACCTAAACACACAACTAGCAGTAGCCGGGGAACGTGCCTACGATGATTCCTAGACGTCTCGCGCCAGCCGAAGGATTAACTTCCCCTATAAGAAGAAACACAGACCTCACTTGCCTCCAGAGAAACACCCCACAGAAATAGCAGCCCCCCACATGTAATAACGGTGAAATGAGAGGAAAGCACATACGAAGTTATGAAAATAGAATCAGCAAAAATGAGGCCCGCTAAAGCTAGATAGCAGAGGATACAAAAGTGAACTGCGCGGTCAGCGAAAAACCCTTCAAAAAACCATCCTGAAATTACTTGAACTCATGTGCCAACTCATGGAACATGAGGAGTAATTTCAGCCCACTAGAGCAACCAGCAGCAAGGAATCACATCTCTGCAAGCTGGACTATGACAAAAATTAAGCAAAACGTGGAACAGGAAAATCAAAACTTAGCTTGTCCTGAAGATAACAGACGCAGGGAGCAGAGGTAAAAAGACACGCTGATTACATTGATAGCCGGCGAGGAAATGACAAAAAAGCCAGGTTAAATAGGAAACTCCCATAACCTGATGGAACAGGTGGACACCAGAGACCGCAGAAAACACAAGTCACCCAGTACCATCAGTAACCACCAGAGGGAGCCCAAAAACAGAACTCACAACAGTACCCCCCCTTGAGGAGGGGTCACCGAACCCTCACGAGAACCACCAGGGCGACCAGGATGAGCCCTATGAAAAGCACGGACCAAATCGGCAGCATGAACATCAGAGGCAATCACCCAAGAATTATCCTCCTGACCATAACCCTTCCACTTGACCAAATACTGGAGTTTCCGTCTGGAAACACGAGAATCCAAGATCTTCTCCACAACATACTCCAATTCACCCTCCACCAGCACCGGAGCAGGAGGCTCAAGCGAAGGAACGACAGGTACCTCATACTTCCGCAACAACGACCGATGGAACACATTATGAATAGCAAACGATGCCGGGAGATCCAAACGAAACGACACAGGGTTAAGAATTTCCAAGATCCTATAGGGACCGATGAACCGAGGCTTGAACTTAGGAGAAGAGACCTTCATAGGAACAAAACGAGAAGACAACCACACCAAGTCCCCAACAAGAAGTCGAGGACCCACGCGGCGACGGCGATTAGCAAACTGCTGAGCCCTCTCCTGGGACAACTTCAAATTGTCCACCACATGACTCCAAATCCGATGCAACCTATCCACCACCATGTCCACTCCTGGACAATCAGAAGGCTCCAACTGACCAGAGGAAAAAAGAGGATGAAACCCCGAATTACAAAAGAAAGGAGACACCAAGGTAGCAGAACTAGCCCAATTATTAAGGGCAAACTCGGCAAGCGGCAAAAAGGAAACCCAGTCATCTTGATCAGCAGAAACAAAACACCTTAAATAAGTTTCTAAAGTCTGATTAGTTCGTTCCGTCTGGCCATTCGTCTGAGGATGGAATGCAGACGAAAAGGACAAATCAATGCCCATCTTAGCACAGAACGTCCGCCAAAATCTAGACACAAACTGGGATCCCCTGTCAGAAACGATGTTCTCCGGAATGCCATGCAGACGCACCACGTTTTGAAAAAACAGAGGGACCAACTCAGAGGAGGAAGGTAACTTAGGCAAGGGTACCAGATGAACCATCTTAGAAAAGCGGTCACACACAACCCATATGACGGACATTTTTTGAGAGACAGGGAGATCCGAAATAAAGTCCATGGAAATGTGCGTCCAAGGCCTCTTCGGGATAGGCAAAGGTAACAACAATCCACTGGCCCGAGAACAGCAAGGCTTAGCCCGAGCGCAAACTCCACAAGACTGCACGAATGAACGCACATCCCTCGACAAAGAAGGCCACCAAAAAGACCTGGCCACCAAGTCTCTAGTACCAAATATTCCAGGATGACCTGCCAACACAGAAGAATGGACCTCGGAGATGACTCTACTGGTCCAATTATCCGGAACAAACAGTCTTTCCGGCGGACAACGATCAGGTTTATCCGCCTGAAACTCCTGCAAAGCACGTCGCAAGTCTGGGGAGACAGCCGACAAAATCACCCCATCCCTAAGGATACCAGTGGGCTCAGAATTTCCAGGGGAGTCAGGCACAAAACTCCTAGAAAGAGCATCCGCCTTCACATTCTTTGAACCTGGCAGGTATGAAACCACAAAATTGAAACGGGAGAAAAACAGTGACCAACGAGCCTGTCTAGGATTCAGACGCTTGGCAGACTCAAGGTACATCAGATTTTTGTGATCAGTCAAGACCACCACACGATGTCTAGCACCCTCAAGCCAATGACGCCACTCCTCAAATGCCCACTTCATGGCCAAAAGCTCCCGATTACCAACATCATAATTCCGTTCAGCGGGCGAAAATTTTCTAGAAAAGAACGCACATGGCTTCATCACTGAGCCATCGGAGCTTCTCTGTGACAAAACCGCCCCCGCTCCGATCTCGGAAGCATCGACCTCAACCTGAAAAGGAAGCGACGTATCTGGCTGACGCAACACAGGAGCAGAAGAAAACCGGCGCTTAAGTTCCTGAAAGGCCTCCACAGCCGCAGGAGACCAATCAGTAACATCAGCACCCTTTTTAGTCAAATCCGTCAAAGGCTTAACAACACTAGAAAAATTAGTTATGAAGCGACGATAAAAATTAGCAAAGCCCAAGAACTTCTGTAGACTCTTAAGAGATGTAGGCTGCGTCCAGTCACAAATAGCCTGAACCTTGACGGGATCCATCTCAATAGTAGAAGGGGAAAAAATATACCCCAAAAAAGAAATCTTCTGGACTCCAAAGAGACATTTAGAACCCTTTACAAACAAAGAATTGGCCCGCAGGACCTGAAACACCTTCCTGACCTGCTGAACATGAGACTCCCAGTCATCAGAAAAAACCAAAACATCATCCAAATACACGATAATAAATTTATCCAGATATTCACGGAAAATATCGTGCATAAAAGACTGGAAGACAGAAGGAGCATTAGAAAGTCCAAAAGGCATCACCAAATACTCGAAATGGCCCTCAGGCGTATTAAATGCGGTTTTCCACTCATCACCCTGCCTTATCCGCACAAGATTATACGCACCCCGAAGATCAATCTTAGTGAACCATTTAGCCCCCTTAATGCGAGCGAACAAATCAGTCAACAATGGCAAAGGATACTGATATTTGACTGTAATCTTATTCAAAAGACGATAATCTATGCAAGGCCTCAAGGAACCATCTTTTTTGGCCACAAAAAAAAAACCTGCTCCCAAAGGGGACGAAGATGGACGGATATGTCCCTTTTCCAAGGACTCCTTAACATAATTCCGCATAGCAGTATGCTCTGGCACTGACAGATTGAACAAATGACCTTTAGGGAATTTACTGCCGGGAATCAAATCTATAGCACAATCGCAATCCCTGTGAGGAGGAAGCGAACTGAGCTTAGGCTCCTCAAAAACCTCCCGATAATCAGTCAAAAATACCGGAACCTCAGAAGGAGTAGATGAAGCGATAGAAATCGGAGATGCATCATCATGAACCCCCTGATATCCCCAGCTTAACACAGACATTGTTTTCCAGTCCAGGACTGGGTTATGAGTTTGTAACCATGGCAGACCAAGCACTAAGACATCATGTAAATTATACAGTACCAGGAAGCGAATCACCTCCTGATGAACGGGAGTCATACGCATGGTCACTTGTGTCCAGTACTGAGGTTTATTCATAGCCAAAAGTGTAGAGTCAATTCCTTTCAAAGGAATAGGAACTTCCAGAGGCTCCAGACTAAACCCACAGTGATTGGCAAATGACCAATCCATAAGACTCAGGGCAGCGCCTGAATCTACATAGGCATCGACGGAAATGGATGATAATGAACAAATCAGCGTCACAGACAGAATGAACTTAGACTGTAAAGTACCAATGGCAACAGACTTATCAACCTTTTTTGTGCGTTTAGAGCATGCTGATATAACATGAGCTGAATCACCACAATAAAAACACAATCCATTTTTCCGCCTATAATTTTGCCGTTCACTTCTGGACTGAATTCTATCACATTGCATTATCTCAGGTGCCTGTTCAGAAGACACCGCCAAATGGTGCACAGGTTTGCGCTCCCGTAAACGCCGATCAATCTGAATAGCCATAGTCATGGACTTATTCAGACCTGTAGGCGCCGGGAACCCCACCATAACATCTTTAATGGCCTCAGAAAGGCCATCTCTGAATTTTGCAGCCAGAGCGCACTCATTCCACTGAGTAAGCACCGACCACTTCCGAAATTTCTGACAATATATTTCTGATTCATCTTGCCCCTGAGAGAGAGCCAATAAAGCTTTTTCAGCCTGAATCTCTAGGTTAGGTTCCTCATAGAGCAAACCCAATGCCAGAAAAAACGCATCCACATTGAGCAACGCAGGATCCCCTGGTGCCAATGCAAATGCCCAATTCTGAGGGTCACCCCGCAGGAAAGATATAACAATCTTGACCTGCTGAGCAGGGTCTCCAGAGGAGCGAGATTTCAAGGAAAGAAACAACTTGCAATTGTTCCTAAAATTCAGAAAACTAGATCTATCTCCAGAAAAAAACTCTGGGACAAGAATTCTAGGTTCAGACATAGGCGTATGTACAACAAAATCTTGTATATTTTGAACCTTAGCAGCAAGATTATTCAGGCTGGAAGCCAAACTCTGGACGTCCATAATAAACAGCTGAGGTCAGAGCCATTCAAGGATTAAGAGGAGGAAAGAAGCAGTCAAGCTGCAATTAAGGCTAGGCAGCAAACACTGAGGAGGAGAAAAAAAAAAAAAACTTCCTCAGACTACTTTTCTTCCTACTTCAGCCAAAACGATGACCAATTTTTTCTGGCCGGCTATACTGTCATGATCCCAATGGCAGGGGATCACAAAAGGACAAGCACAAAAACAAAACAAGCTCTAGGGTGATGGAACCTGAGCTGACCGCGATCCTGAACCTAAACACACAACTAGCAGTAGCCGGGGAACGTGCCTACGATGATTCCTAGACGTCTCGCGCCAGCCGAAGGATTAACTTCCCCTATAAGAAGAAACACAGACCTCACTTGCCTCCAGAGAAACACCCCACAGAAATAGCAGTCCCCCACATGTAATAACGGTGAAATGAGAGGAAAGCACATACGTAGTTATGAAAATAGAATCAGCAAAAATGAGGCCCGCTAAAGCTAGATAGCAGAGGATACAAAAGTGAACTGCGCGGTCAGCGAAAAACCCTTCAAAAAACCATCCTGAAATTACTTGAACTCATGTGCCAACTCATGGAACATGAGGAGTAATTTCAGCCCACTAGAGCAACCAGCAGCAAGGAATCACATCTCTGCAAGCTGGACTAAGACAAAAATTAAGCAAAACGTGGAACAGGAAAATCAAAACTTAGCTTGTCCTGAAGATAACAGACGCAGGGAGCAGAGGTAAAAAGACACGCTGATTACATTGATAGCCGGCGAGGAAATGACAAAAAAGCCAGGTTAAATAGGAAACTCCCATAACCTGATGGAACAGGTGGACACCAGAGACCGCAGAAAACACAAGTCACCCAGTACCATCAGTAACCACCAGAGGGAGCCCAAAAACAGAACTCACAACAATGAGGCATATACTATGGAGCATCTTATGGGGGCCATCAACCATAATGCAGCAGCATATGAGGCATATACTATGGAGCATCTTATAGGGGCCATCAACCTTTATGGAGCAGTGTATGGGGCATATGGATGGGAGCAGCAAATTACAGAACGGTGGCGCAGGATGAGAGCAGCATATTACATAACTGTGGCACATGATTGGAGCAGCACATGACAGAATAGAGAAGCACATGACAGAATAGAGCAGCACATGACAGAATAGGACAGCACATGACAGAACGGGGGTGCAGGATGGCAGCAGCACATGACAGAACGGGGGTGCAGGATGTCAGCAGCACATGACAGAACGGGAGTGAAGGATGGAAGCAACACATGACAGAACGGGGGCGCAGGATGGGAGCAGCACATGACAGGATGGGGGCGCAGGATGGGAGCAGTAAATGACAGAATGGACGCGCAGGATAAGTGCAGCAAATGACAGAATGGAGGCGCAGGATGGGTGCAGCACATGTCAGAATGGGGGCGCAGGATGGGAGCAGCACATGACAGAATGGGGCCGCAGGATGGGAGCAGCACATGACAGAACTGGGGCGTAGGATGGGAGCAGTACATGACAGAATGGGGGCTCAAGATGGGAGCAGCGCATGACAGCATGGGGGCACAGCATGGGAGCAGCACATGAGAGAATGGGGGGTAGGATGGGAGCAGCACATGACAGAATAGGGGCGCAGGATGGCAGCAGCACATGACAGCATGTGGGTGCAAGATGCAAGCACTACATGACAGGATGAGGGTGCAGGATGAGAGCAGCACATGACAGCATGGGGGTGCAGGATGAGAGCAGCACATGACAGCATGGGGGTGCAGGATGGGAGCACATGACAGAATGAGGGCTCAGGAAGAGAGTAGCACATGACAGGATGGGGGCGCATGATGGTAGCAGCACATAACAGGATTGGGGTGGAGTATGGGAGCACCACATGACAGGATTGGGGTACAGGATGGGACCACCACATGACAGGATTGGGGTACAGGATGGGAGCACGTGACAGGATGAGTGCTCAGGAAGAAAGTAGCACATCACAAGATGGAGGCACACAAAACAGGATGGGGGCTGCACATGACAGGATGGGGGCGCAAGATGGTAGCAGCACATGACAAGATTCAGGAGCAGGATGGAAGCAACACATACCAGGATGGAGACCATATACCAATATAAATGCTCGCCACCCGGGCATAGAACGGGTTCAATAGCTAGTATATATATATATATACTGTATATATATATATATATATATATATATATACAGTATATATATATATATATATATATATATATATATACAGTCTGTACGGAAAGTATTCAGACACTTTTACATTTTTAACTCTTTGTTTCATTGCAGCCATTGCCATTTGGTAAATTCAAAAAGGTTCATTTTTACTTCAATTTAATTGTGGATAAGACTCTTGATAGCTCCAACAATCAAAGGTCTGACATGTCGGGGAAGGAAAAAAAGATACTTCAAACTATTTTACAATCTCACTGTCTGGTTGACACGTGGAGAGAAACTCACTGTCAATCAAGAGGATATACTTACTTTTCTAGAGTTTATCATTCCTATTCTAGGATTGATTGGATCCTTACCAATTCAGAAAATATACCTTCTTTATTATATTCCAGACATATTCCCTCGTCATGGTCAGAACATGCTTGCATTCTATCAGTATTTAAACTCGACCAAGCAACTTCACGATTATATAGGTGGAGACTACATGAATCACGGCTGTCTAATCCTCAGGTGAGGACATCGGTTGAACATGAACTCAAATCTTTCTTTCTTTCAAATAATTCTGAAGAAACCTCATCGGGTAATGCATGGATGGCCCACAAAAAATATATAACAGGTGTCCTTATTAAAATCACCTCTAAAAAAAAATGGGACAGATTGCAGAAGCAATCTACTCTAGAAAATGAGCTTTATAAACTAGAATTAGCAAAATAGTCTGGTCCCTCCATGTACCTAACTAAACGGATCTACGATTTAAAAGTACATTTAAGTACCCTACTGACCACTCGTACTGAGAGAGCAATTAGATGGACTCAAGCCACATTTTACCGGTTTTCCAATAAAATGGATAGAATGCTAGCTGGTAAATTGAAACACAAGCAACAATTGAACACCATTTTCTCTATAAAAGATGACCAATCTCAGATTACCTTCAACCCAAACAAAATCTACGAAACTTTCCGAAAATATTGCCAAAAATTATATACGAATAGAGTGGACTTTACTCCATCTAAACTAGATGACTTCCTAAATAATATGCCATTACCGTCATTGAACCTGAACTTCGCAGCAACACTGCACTCTCCCATTTCTAATGAAGAAATTACCTCTACTATTAAACATCTAAAAATCGGGAAAGCACCAGGCCCAGACGCGTTAACTGCTTTACATTATAAAAAGTTTTCAAAAATTTTATTCAAACATATCCAAACTTTCGCCCGGCTCTGCTCAATCTCCTACCTAGATAACTCACCGCTTCCCCTCTCTGACCACAACATTCACTCCTTCCCACTCACAAATCCTCGCTCACCCCAGCACCCTCCTACCTACCATTCAGTCAGAAATCTACAAGCCATTAACCCTCATACACTTTCAGACTCCCTACACTCATCATTGTCCCCAATCTCTTCTTTTTCCTGTCCTGATCTGGCTATACAGCACTTCAATGACACTCTTAGAAGCACCCTTGACCAAGTAGCTCCCCTCACCCTCAGAACCTCCAAACACAGAGTGAAACAGCCCTGGCTCACATCGCAAACCCGATTTCTCCAGCGATGCTCTAGGTGTGCTGAACGCTTATGGAGGAAAACACGCACACCAGAAGACTTCATACTAGGGTTGAGCGAAACGGATCGTTCATTTTCAAAAGTCGCCGACTTTTGGCACAGTCGGGTTTCATGAAACCCGACCCGATCCCTGTGTGGGGTCGACCATGCGGTACGCGACTTTCGCGCCAAAGTCGCGTTTCAATGACGCGAAAAGCGCCATTTCTCAGCCAATGAAGGTGGACGCAGAGTGTGGGCAGCGTGATGACATAGGTCCTGGTCCCCACCATCTTACAGAAGGGCATTGCAGTGATTGGCTTGCTGTCTGCGGTGTCACAGGGGCTATAAAGGGGCGTTCCCGCCGACCGCCATGTTACTGCTGCTGATCTGAGCATAGGGAGAGGTTGCTGCCGCTTCGTCAGAAGCAGAGATACCATTAGGCAGGGTCCATTAACCCCCAAACCGCTTGTGCTGTAGCGATTTCCACTGTCCAACACCACCTTTTGTTTGCCGGGACAGTGGAAGCTACATTTTTTTTCCTCAGCGCTGTAGCTCAATGGGCTGCCCTAGAAGGCTCCCTGATAGCTGCATTGCTGTGTGTACGCCGCTGTGCAAACCAACTGCTTTTTTTAAAGCACAATCCTGTTGTTGCTTCCTTTCTGCACAGCTATCTTGTTTGTTTGTCCACACTTTTGATTTAATTTGTGCAGCAGTCCACTCCTTGTTATTGCTGCCTGCCATACCTTGCTGAGATTACTGCAGGGAGATAGTAATTGTAGGACAGTCCCTGTTTTTTTTTTTTAATTCTCCCTGAAAAAAAATAAATAGTGGGATATTAATCTTGGCATTTGTGCTTGAGTGCCAGTCGTGTGTGCCATCTCTCTCCAATTGTGGGGCACAGAAAGACTAGTGTCTATAATCCTTTTTTTTTTTTTAATTCTCCCTAAAAAAAAAATAGTGGGAGATTAAGATTGGCATTTCTGCTAGAGTGCCAGTCCTGTGTGTGCCATCTCTCTCCAATTTTGGGGCACAGAAAGCCTAGTGTGTAATACTGGCCCTGATTTCTTGGCAATTCTCCCTAACAAAAAAAGTAGTGGGAGATTAAGATTGGCATTTCTGCTAGAGTGCCAATCCTGTGTGTGCCATCTCTCTCCAATTTTGGGGCACAGAAAGCCTAGTGTGTAATACTGGCCCTGATTTCTTGGCAATTCTCCCTAACAAAAAAAGTAGTGGGAGATTAAGATTGGCATTTCTGCTAGAGTGCCAGTCCTGTGTGTGCCATCTATCTCCAATTTTGGGGCACAGAAAGACTAGTGTGTAATACTGGCCCTGATTTCTTGGCAATTCTCCCTAACAAAAATAAGTAGTGGGAGACTAAGATTGGCATTTCTGCTAGAGTGCCAGTCCTGTGTGTGCCATCTCTCTCCAATTTTGGTGCACAGAAAGCCTAGTGTGTAATACTGGCCCTGATTTCTTGGCAATTCTCCCTAACAAAAAAAAGTAGTTGGAGATTAAGATTGGCATTTCTGCTAGAGTGCCAGTCCTGTGTGTGCCATCTATCTCCAATTTTGGGGCACAGAAAGACTAGTGTGTAATACTGGCCCTGATTTCTTGGCAATTCTCCGTAACAAAAAAAAGTAGTGGGAGACTAAGATTGGCATTTCTGCTAGAGTGCCAGTCCTGTGTGTGCCATCTCTCTCCAATTTTGGGGCACAGAAAGACTAGTGTGTAATACTGGCCCTGATTTCTTGGCAATTCTCCCTAACAAAAAAAAGTAGTTGGAGATTAAGATTGGCATTTCTGCTAGAGTGCCAGTCCTGTGTGTGCCATCTCTCTCCAATTTTGGGGCACAGAAAGCTTAGTGTGTAATACTGGCCCTGATTTCTTGGCAATTCTCCCTAAAAAAAAAGTAGTGGGAGATTAAGATTGGCATTTCTGCTAGAGTGCCAGTCCTGTGTGTGCCATCTCTCTCCAATTTTGGGGCACAGAAAGCCTAGTGTGTAATACTGGCCCTGATTTCTTGACAATTCTCCCAGAAACAAAAAAAAGTGGGAGATTAAGATTGGCATTTGTGCTTGAGTGACAGTCCTGCGTGTGTGGCATCTCTCTCAAATTGTGGGCCACAGAAAGCCTAGTGTCTGCAATACTGTTTTTTTTTTTGGTTTTTAATTCTCCCTTTAAAAAAAAATGGGATATTAATATTGGCATTTGTGCTTGAGTGCCAGTCGTGTGTGCCATCTCTCTCAAATTGTGGGCCACAGAAAGCCTAGTGTCTGTTTTTTTTTATTTTGGTTTTTAAATTCTCCCTGAAAAAAAAAATAGTGGGAGATTAATATTGGCATTTGTGCTGCAGTGCCAGTCGTGTGTGCCATCTCTCTCAAATTGTGGGCCACAGAAAGCCTAGTGTCTGGTTTTTTTTGTTTTTTTTTGGTTTTTAAATTCTCCCTGAAAAAAAAAAGAATAGTGGGAGATTAATATTGGCATCTGTGCTTCAGTGCCAGTCGTGTGTGCCATCTCTCTCAAATTGTGGGCCACAGAAAGCCTAGTGTCTGTTTTTTTTTTATTTTGGTTTTTAAATTCTCCCTGAAAAAAAATAAATAGTGGGAGATTAATATTGGCATTTGTGCTTCTGTGCCAGTCGTGTGTGCCATCTCTCTCAAATTGTGGGCCACAGAAAGCCTAGTGTATGGCTTTTTTTGGGGGGGTTTAAATTCTCCCTGAAAACAAATAAATAGTGGGAGATTAATATTGGCATTTGTGCTTCTGTGCCAGTCGTGTGTGCCATCTCTCTCAAATTGTGGGCCACAGAAAGCCTAGTGTCTGTTTTTTTGTTTTTTCTTTGGTTTTTAAATTCTCCCTGAAAAAAAAAATTGTGGGAGATTAATATTGGCATTTGTGCCTCAGTGCCAGTCGTGTGTGCCATCTCTCTCAAATTGTTGGCCACAGAAAGCCTAGTGTCTGTTTTTTTTATTTTGCTTTTTAAATTATCCCTGAAAAAAAATAAATAGTGGGAGATTAATATTGGCATTTGTGCTTCAGTGCAAGTCGTGTGTGCCATCTCTCTCAAATTGTGGGCCACAGAAAGCCTAGTGTCTGTTTTTTTTTTTTTTGGGGGGGGTTAAATTCTCCCTGAAAAAAAATAAATAGTGGGAGATTAATATTGGCATTTGTGCTTGAGTGCCAGTCGTGTGTGCCATCTCTCTCAAATTGTGGGCCACAGAAAGCCTAGTGTCTGTTTTTTTGTTTTTTGGTTTTTAAATTCTCCCTGAAAAAAAAAAATAGTGGGAGATTAATATTGGCATTTGTGCTTCAGTGCAAGTCGTGTGTGCCATCTCTCTCAAATTGTGGGCCACAAAAAGCCTAGTGTCTGTTTTTTTTTGGGGGGGGGTTTAAATTCTCCCTGAAAAAAAAAATAGTGGGATATTAATATTGGCATCTGTGCTTGAGTGCCAGTCGTGTGTGCCATCTCTCTCAAATTGTGGGCCACAGAAAGCCTAGTGTCTGTTTTTTTGTTTTTTGTTTTTTAAATTCTCCCTGAAAAAAAAAATAGTGGGAGATTAATATTGGCATTTGTGCTTCAGTGTCAGTCCTGCGTGTGTGGCATCTGTCTCATTTTGTGCCACAGAAAACCGAGTGTGTAACATTGTGCCTGATTTTCCTTGCAGTCTCACCCACCTATAAAGGGATATCTAAATCCTACAGAAGTTTGAGTTCACCTTGTAAGTTGTTTTACAGTAACAAATACCGTTACTTTGGTTACGTTTTTAAAACAATGAAGAAGTCTGGTGGAAGAGGTCGTGGCCGTGGGCGTTCATTGCCAGCTGGTAATGATGGTAGTGGTGGTGGAGCATCAGGTGGTCATGGGAAAAACAATATAGCACCTAAGTCTCGAGCTGTGGAGCCAGGTTCGTCGTCTGGCTACACAAGGCCTCGAACGCTCCCATTTCTGGGAGTAGGAAAACCGCTTTTAAAGCCGGAGCAGCAAGAGCAAGTTTTGGCTTTCCTTGCTGACTCAGCCTCTAGCTCTTTTGCCTCCTCTTCTGAAACTGGTAAATGTAAAAGCAGCGCGTCGTTAGTGGATGTTCACGCTCAGGGACAAGTCGCTCCATTGTCCTGTTCAGCAAAAACAACAACAGAGAAGGATGCAGCAGACGACACAACGGGTTACTCCATGGAGCTCTTTACACATACCGTTCCTGGGTTAGAAAGTGAAACAGTTAACAGGCCATGCCCATTACAAGTTGAATCGGACATGGAGTGCACAGATGCACAGCCACAGCCAGATTACTATGCTGTTCCTTTGACTCAGACCACCACATTGCCCTTGCAGTGTACTGATCCAGAATCAGACCCTGATGAGACTATGGTGCCCCGTCACGACTGCTATACCACCGGCTTACGTGGTGACACAGACGAAGTTGCACACGAGAGGAGGTCATAGATGACCCAGTTGTTGACCCAGATTGGCAGCCATTGGGGGAACAGGGTGCAGGCGGCAGTAGCTCTGAAGAGGAAAAGGAGGAGCCGCAGCAGGCATCAACCTCGCAGCAGGTTCCATCTGCCAGGCCCGTATCTGGCCAAAAATGCGTGGCAAAACCAGTTGTAGGACAGCGTGGCCAACCGGTTAAAGAAGCTCAGTCTGCAATGCCTGAAAAGGTATTCGATAGTAGAAAGAGTGCAGTCTGGCATTTTTTTAAACAACATCCAAATGATCAGCGCAAAGTCATCTGTCAAAACTACCTTAAGCAGAGGTCAGAATCTTAAAAGCCTAAATACAAGTTGCATGCGTAGACATTTAACCACCATGCATTTGCAAGCCTGGACTAACTACCAAACGTCGCTTAAGGTTGTAGCACCCTCGGCCAATGAAGCTAGTCAGCAACGCTACATCCCTTCCCTCACTGTAAGCCCACCATTTCCCGCACCACCTGCAGTCAATGTGCAGCTTTCGTCACCAGGCCAAAGCAGTCAGGGAATCACCAGGTTCATGGTAGAAAACACTGCATATAGGGCACCAGCAAGAATACCATCTCCAACCCTCTCTCAGTCTGCCATGTCCACCGGCTATTAAACATCTAAAAATCGGGAAAGCACCAGGCCCAGACGCGTTAACTGCTTTACATTATAAAAAGTTTTCAAAAATGTTATTCAAACATATCCAAACTTTCGCCCGGCTCTGCTCAATCTCCTACCTAGATAACTCACCGCTTCCCCTCTCTGACCACAACATTCACTCCTTCCCACTCACAAATCCTCGCTCACCCCAGCACCCTCCTACCTACCATTCAGTCAGAAATCTACAAGCCATTAACCCTCATACACTTTCAGACTCCCTACACTCATCATTGTCCCCAATCTCTTCTTTTTCCTGTCCTGATCTGGCTATACAGCACTTCAATGACACTCTTAGAAGCACCCTTGACCAAGTAGCTCCCCTCACCCTCAGAACCTCCAAACACAGAGTGAAACAGCCCTGGCTCACATCGCAAACCCGATTTCTCCAGCGATGCTCTAGGTGTGCTGAACGCTTATGGAGGAAAACACGCACACCAGAAGACTTCATACTAGGGTTGAGCGAAACGGATCGTTCATTTTCAAAAGTCGCCGACTTTTGGCACAGTCGGGTTTCATGAAACCCGACCCGATCCCTGTGTGGGGTCGGCCATGCGGTACGCGACTTTCGCGCCAAAGTCGCGTTTCAATGACGCGAAAAGCGCCATTTCTCAGCCAATGAAGGTGGACGCAGAGTGTGGGCAGCGTGATGACATAGGTCCTGGTCCCCACCATCTTACAGAAGGGCATTGCAGTGATTGGCTTGCTGTCTGCGGTGTCACAGGGGCTATAAAGGGGCGTTCCCGCCGACCGCCATGTTACTGCTGCTGATCTGAGCATAGGGAGAGGTTGCTGCCGCTTCGTCAGAAGCAGAGATACCATTAGGCAGGGTCCATTAACCCCCAAACCGCTTGTGCTGTAGCGATTTCCACTGTCCAACACCACCTTTTGTTTGCCGGGACAGTGGAAGCTACATTTTTTTTCCTCAGCGCTGTAGCTCAATGGGCTGCCCTAGAAGGCTCCCTGATAGCTGCATTGCTGTGTGTACGCCGCTGTGCAAACCAACTGCTTTTTTTAAAGCACAGTCCTGTTGTTGCTTCCTTTCTGCACAGCTATCTTGTTTGTTTGTCCACACTTTTGATTTAATTTGTTCAGCAGTCCACTCCTTGTTATTGCTGCCTGCCATACCTTGCTGAGATTACTGCAGGGAGATAGTAATTGTAGGACAGTCCCTGTTTTTTTTTTTTTAATTCTCCCTGAAAAAAAATAAATAGTGGGATATTAATCTTGGCATTTGTGCTTGAGTGCCAGTCGTGTGTGCCATCTCTCTCCAATTGTGGGGCACAGAAAGACTAGTGTCTATAATCCTTTTTTTTTTTTTAATTCTCCCTAAAAAAAAAATAGTGGGAGATTAAGATTGGCATTTCTGCTAGAGTGCCAGTCCTGTGTGTGCCATCTCTCTCCAATTTTGGGGCACAGAAAGCCTAGTGTGTAATACTGGCCCTGATTTCTTGGCAATTCTCCCTAACAAAAAAAAGTAGTGGGAGATTAAGATTGGCATTTCTGCTAGAGTGCCAATCCTGTGTGTGCCATCTCTCTCCAATTTTGGGGCACAGAAAGCCTAGTGTGTAATACTGGCCCTGATTTCTTGGCAATTCTCCCTAACAAAAAAAGTAGTGGGAGATTAAGATTGGCATTTCTGCTAGAGTGCCAGTCCTGTGTGTGCCATCTATCTCCAATTTTGGGGCACAGAAAGACTAGTGTGTAATACTGGCCCTGATTTCTTGGCAATTCTCCCTAACAAAAATAAGTAGTGGGAGACTAAGATTGGCATTTCTGCTAGAGTGCCAGTCCTGTGTGTGCCATCTCTCTCCAATTTTGGGGCACAGAAAGCCTAGTGTGTAATACTGGCCCTGATTTCTTGGCAATTCTCCCTAACAAAAAAAAGTAGTTGGAGATTAAGATTGGCATTTCTGCTAGAGTGCCAGTCCTGTGTGTGCCATCTATCTCCAATTTTGGGGCACAGAAAGACTAGTGTGTAATACTGGCCCTGATTTCTTGGCAATTCTCCGTAACAAAAAAAAGTAGTGGGAGACTAAGATTGGCATTTCTGCTAGAGTGCCAGTCCTGTGTGTGCCATTTCTCTCCAATTTTGGGGCACAGAAAGACTAGTGTGTAATACTGGCCCTGATTTCTTGGCAATTCTCCCTAACAAAAAAAAGTAGTTGGAGATTAAGATTGGCATTTCTGCTAGAGTGCCAGTCCTGTGTGTGCCATCTCTCTCCAATTTTGGGGCACAGAAAGCTTAGTGTGTAATACTGGCCCTGATTTCTTGGCAATTCTCCCTAAAAAAAAAAGTAGTGGGAGATTAAGATTGGCATTTCTGCTAGAGTGCCAGTCCTGTGTGTGCCATCTCTCTCCAATTTTGGTGCACAGAAAGCCTAGTGTGTAATACTGGCCCTGATTTCTTGGCAATTCTCCCTAACAAAAAAAAGTAGTTGGAGATTAAGATTGGCATTTCTGCTAGAGTGCCAGTCCTGTGTGTGCCATCTATCTCCAATTTTGGGGCACAGAAAGACTAGTGTGTAATACTGGCCCTGATTTCTTGGCAATTCTCCGTAACAAAAAAAAGTAGTGGGAGACTAAGATTGGCATTTCTGCTAGAGTGCCAGTCCTGTGTGTGCCATCTCTCTCCAATTTTGGGGCACAGAAAGACTAGTGTGTAATACTGGCCCTGATTTCTTGGCAATTCTCCCTAACAAAAAAAAGTAGTTGGAGATTAAGATTGGCATTTCTGCTAGAGTGCCAGTCCTGTGTGTGCCATCTCTCTCCAATTTTGGGGCACAGAAAGCTTAGTGTGTAATACTGGCCCTGATTTCTTGGCAATTCTCCCTAAAAAAAAAAGTAGTGGGAGATTAAGATTGGCATTTCTGCTAGAGTGCCAGTCCTGTGTGTGCCATCTCTCTCCAATTTTGGTGCACAGAAAGCCTAGTGTGTAATACTGGCCCTGATTTCTTGGCAATTCTCCCTAACAAAAAAAAGTAGTTGGAGATTAAGATTGGCATTTCTGCTAGAGTGCCAGTCCTGTGTGTGCCATCTATCTCCAATTTTGGGGCACAGAAAGACTAGTGTGTAATACTGGCCCTGATTTCTTGGCAATTCTCCGTAACAAAAAAAAGTAGTGGGAGACTAAGATTGGCATTTCTGCTAGAGTGCCAGTCCTGTGTGTGCCATCTCTCTCCAATTTTGGGGCACAGAAAGACTAGTGTGTAATACTGGCCCTGATTTCTTGGCAATTCTCCCTAACAAAAAAAAGTAGTTGGAGATTAAGATTGGCATTTCTGCTAGAGTGCCAGTCCTGTGTGTGCCATCTCTCTCCAATTTTGGGGCACAGAAAGCTTAGTGTGTAATACTGGCCCTGATTTCTTGGCAATTCTCCCTAAAAAAAAAAGTAGTGGGAGATTAAGATTGGCATTTCTGCTAGAGTGCCAGTCCTGTGTGTGCCATCTCTCTCCAATTTTGGGGCACAGAAAGCCTAGTGTGTAATACTGGCCCTGATTTCTTGACAATTCTCCCAGAAACAAAAAAAAGTGGGAGATTAAGATTGGCATTTGTGCTTGAGTGACAGTCCTGCGTGTGTGGCATCTCTCTCAAATTGTGGGCCACAGAAAGCCTAGTGTCTGCAATACTGTTTTTTTTTTTTTGGTTTTTAATTCTCCCTTTAAAAAAAAATGGGATATTAATATTGGCATTTGTGCTTGAGTGCCAGTCGTGTGTGCCATCTCTCTCAAATTGTGGGCCACAGAAAGCCTAGTGTCTGTTTTTTTTTATTTTGGTTTTTAAATTCTCCCTGAAAAAAAAAATAGTGGGAGATTAATATTGGCATTTGTGCTTCAGTGCCAGTCGTGTGTGCCATCTCTCTCAAATTGTGGGCCACAGAAAGCCTAGTGTCTGGTTTTTTTTGTTTTTTTTTTGGTTTTTAAATTCTCCCTGAAAAAAAAAAGAATAGTGGGAGATTAATATTGGCATTTGTGCTTCAGTGCCAGTCGTGTGTGCCATCTCTCTCAAATTGTGGGCCACAGAAAGCCTAGTGTCTGTTTTTTTTTTAATTTGGTTTTTAAATTCTCCCTGAAAAAAAATAAATAGTGGGAGATTAATATTGGCATTTGTGCTTCTGTGCCAGTCGTGTGTGCCATCTCTCTCAAATTGTGGGCCACAGAAAGCCTAGTGTCTGTTTTTTTTTATTTTGCTTTTTAAATTATCCCTGAAAAAAAATAAATAGTGGGAGATTAATATTGGCATTTGTGCTTCAGTGCAAGTCGTGTGTGCCATCTTTCTCAAATTGTGGGCCACAGAAAGCCTAGTGTCTGTTTTTTTTTTGGGGGGGGGGGGGTTAAATTCTCCCTGAAAACAAATAAATAGTGGGAGATTAATATTGGCATTTGTGCTTGAGTGCCAGTCGTGTGTGCCATCTCTCTCAAATTGTGGGCCACAGAAAGCCTAGTGTCTGTTTTTTTGTTTTTTGGTTTTTAAATTCTCCCTGAAAAAAAAAAATAGTGGGAGATTAATATTGGCATTTGTGCTTCAGTGCAAGTCGTGTGTGCCATCTCTCTCAAATTGTGGGCCACAAAAAGCCTAGTGTCTGTTTTTTTTTGGGGGGGGGTTTAAATTCTCCCTGAAAAAAAAAATAGTGGGAGATTAATATTGGCATCTGTGCTTGAGTGCCAGTCGTGTGTGCCATCTCTCTCAAATTGTGGGCCACAGAAAGCCTAGTGTCTGTTTTTTTGTTTTTTGTTTTTTAAATTCTCCCTGAAAAAAAAAATAGTGGGAGATTAATATTGGCATTTGTGCTTCAGTGTCAGTCCTGCGTGTGTGGCATCTGTCTCATTTTGTGCCACAGAAAACCGAGTGTGTAACATTGTGCCTGATTTTCCTTGCAGTCTCACCCACCTATAAAGGGATATCTAAATCCTACAGAAGTTTGAGTTCACCTTGTAAGTTGTTTTACAGTAACAAATACCGTTACTTTGGTTACGTTTTTAAAACAATGAAGAAGTCTGGTGGAAGAGGTCGTGGCCGTGGGCGTTCATTGCCAGCTGGTAATGATGGTAGTGGTGGTGGAGCATCAGGTGGTCATGGGAAAAACAATATAGCACCTAAGTCTCGAGCTGTGGAGCCAGGTTCGTCGTCTGACTACACAAGGCCTCGAACGCTCCCATTTCTGGGAGTAGGAAAACCGCTTTTAAAGCCGGAGCAGCAAGAGCAAGTTTTGGCTTTCCTTGCTGACTCAGCCTCTAGCTCTTTTGCCTCCTCTTCTGAAACTGTAAATGTAAAAGCAGCGCGTCGTTAGTGGATGTTCACGCTCAGGGACAAGTCACTCCATTGTCCTGTTCAGCAAAAATAACAACAGAGAAGGATGCAGCAGACGACACAACGGGTTACTCCATGGAGCTCTTTACACATACCGTTCCTGGGTTAGAAAGTGAAACAGTTAACAGGCCATGCCCATTACAAGTTGAATCGGACATGGAGTGCACAGATGCACAGCCACAGCCAGATTACTATGCTGTTCCTTTGACTCAGACCACCACATTGCCCTCGCAGTGTACTGATCCAGAATCAGACCCTGATGAGCCTATGGTGCCCCGTCACAAACGCTATACCACCGGCTTACATGGTAACACAGACGAAGTTGCACATGAGATAGAAGAGAAGGTCATAGATGACCCAGTTGTTGACCCCGATTGGCAGCCATTGGGGGAACAGGGTGCAGGTGGCAGTAGTTCTGAAGCGGAGGAGGAGGGGCCGCATCAGGCATCAACATCGCAACAGGTTCCATCTGTCGGGCCCGTATCTGGCCCAAAACGTGTGGCAAAGCCAAAACCAGTTGGAGGACAGCGTGGCCATCCGGTTAAAGAAGCTCAGTCTGCAATGCCTGAAAAGGTATCCGAATCTAGAAAGAGTGCAGTCTGGCATTTTTTTAAACAACATCCCATTGATCAGCGCAAAGTCATCTGTCAAAAATGTTCAACTACCTTAAGCAGAGGTCAGAATCTGAAAAGACTAAATACAAGTTGCATGCATAGACATTTAACCACCATGCATTTGCAAGCATGGACTAACTACCAAACGTCCCTTAAGGTTGTAGCACCCTCGGCCAATGAAGCTAGTCAGCAGCGCTACGTCCCTTCCGTCACTGTAAGGCCACCATTTTCCGCACCACCTGCAGTATCTGTGCAGGTTTCGTTGCCAGGCCAAAGCAGTCAGGGTCAGATAATCACCAGTTTCGTAGTAGGAAACACTGCATCTAGGGCACCGGCAAGAATACTGTCTCCAACCGTCTCTCAGTCTGCCATGTCCACCGGCACCCCCGCTAGTTCCACGATCTTCAGCTCTCCAGTCCAGCTCACCCTACACGAGACTCTCGTTAGAAAAAGGAAGTACTCATCCTCGCATCCGCGTACACAGGGTTTTAACGCCCACATAGCTAGACTAATCTTGTTAGAGATGATGCCCTACCGGTTAGTTGAAAGCGACGCTTTCAAAGCCCTGATGAACTACGCTGAACCACGCTACGAGCTACCCAGTCGACACTTCTTTTCGAGAAAAGCCATCCCAGCCCTCCACCAGCATGTTAAAGAGCGCATCGTCCATGCACTCATGTACTGTGAGTACAAAGGTGCACCTGACAACAGATGCATGGACCAGTAGGCATGGCCAGGGACGTTACGTGTCCATCACGGCACACTGGGTGAATGTGGTGGATGCAGGGTCCACAGGGGACAGCAATATTGGGACAGTTCTGCCTAGCCCACGGTCTAGGAAACAGTTGGCTTTAGCCGTTCGCCCCCCCTCCTCCTCCTCCTCGTCCTCCTGCAGAAGCGAGAGCTCGTCCACAGACCACAGTGGCACAACCACTCCATCCGCAGCTGCCACTGTCGCACACCAGGTGTCCCATTATGGGGCAGCTACTGGCAAGCGTCAGCAGGCTGTATTGGCTATGAAGTGTTTGGGTGACAACAGACACACCGCGGAAGTTCTGTCCGAGTTCTTGCAGAAAGAAACGCAGTCGTGGCTGGGCACTGTAGATCTTGAGGCAGGCAATGTAGTGAGTGATAACGGAAGGAATTTCATGGCTGCCATCGCCGTTTCCCAACTGAAACACATTCCTTGCCTGGCTCACACCTTAAACCTGGTGGTGCAGTGCTTCCTGAAAAGTTATCCGGGGTTATCCGACCTGCTCCTCAAAGTGCGTGGACTTTGCTCACATATCCGCCGTTCGCCCATACACTCCAGCCGTATGCAGACCTATCAGCAGTCTTTGAACCTTCCCCAGCATCACCTAATCATCGACGTTGCAACAAGGTGGAACTCAACACTGCACATGCTTCAGAGACTGTGTGAACAGAGGCGGGCTGTTATGTATTTGTGGGAGGATACACATACACGGGCAGGCAGTAGGATGGCAGACATGGAGTTGTCAGGTGTGCAGTGGTCAAAGGTACAAGACATGTGTCAAGTCCTTCAGTGTTTTGAGGAATGCACACGGCTGGTAAGTGCAGACAACGCCATAATAAGCATGAGCATCCCCCTAATGCGTCTGCTGATGCAAAGTTTGACGCACATAAAGGAGCAGGCGTCTGCAGCAGAGGAAGAGGAAAGCCTTGATGACAGTCAGCCATTGTCTGGTCAGGGCAGTGTACAGGACGAGGTAGTGGACGAACAGGAGGAGGAGGACGAGGAGGATGATGGGGATGAGTATTTTTTTAATGAGGAAGCTTCTCCAAGGCCACTGGAAATTGGTGGCGTGGCAAGGCCGGGTTCTGGTTTTTTGAGGGACACAAGTGACGTAGATTTGCCTGAAACTGCCCCTCAACCCAGCACAACCGCAGATTTGACAACTGGAACTTTGGCCCACATGGCGGATTATGCCTTACGTATCCTCAAAAGGGACACACGCATTACTAAAATGACGACCGATGACGATTACTGGTTGGCCTGCCTCCTTGATCCTCTCTATAAAGGCAAATTGCAAAATATTATGCCACATGAGAACTTGGAACAAATATTAGCAACCAAACAATCAACTCTTGTTGACCGTTTGATTCAGGCATTCCCAGCACACAGCGCCGGTGATCGTTCTCACACGAGCTGCAGGGGGCAGCAGACCAGAGGTGTTAGAGGTGCACAAATCAGAAGTGGCATTGGACAGAGGGGTTTTCTGACCAGGTTATGGAGTTATTTTGCTATGACCGCAGACAGGACAGGTACTGCAGCATCAATTCAAAGTGACAGGAGACAACATTTGTCCAGTATGGTTACTAACTATTTTTCATCCCTTATCGATGTTCTCCCTCAACCGTCATTCCCATTTGATTACTGGGCATCCAAATTAGACACCTGACCAAAATTGGCTGAATATGCATTGCAGGAGCTTGCTTGCCCAGCAGCTAGTGTGCTATCAGAAAAAGTATTCAGTGCTGCTGGTTCAATATTAACCGAAAAAAGGACTCGTCTGGTTACCCAAAATGTTGATGATCTAACCTTCATTAAAATGAACCACTACTGGATTTCGAATTATTTTGCCCCACCTTTCCCGGCTGACACCTAGCTTTCCAATGAAAAGGTCTTGCATGTGGACTGCTCTGACTGAGTTTTCCAATCTCGTAATTTGCAGCAGCTGTTTGTCCAGCATATGACATGTTTACACCTCCCTAAATGGCCAAACTCCCCCCACGGGGTCGTGGTCTCGCCACTTGGCGCAAGCACCCGTGAGAGTGCCGTTTGTCTGAAGAGGTGGGTGTGCACGCTTTTGGTCGACGGCACTGCCACTGGGTCCCTCATAGTACAATAAAGTGTCTCTGGTGGTGGTGGCGCGCAACCAACGTCAGACACACCATTGTAACATGAGGGGCCCTGGGCCTGTACCGCTGGCCACAAGTTTCCCCCCCAGCTCAAACAGTGCTCTACGATTTGCAAAATTATCTCTCACAGCTCCACCAATGTTTAGTCTATGCGCTGACATCCTTCAATGCCTGGCACTGAAAATACCAATGTGTTGACATGTATGATGCTACTTAAAATAGTCTGGGCAGTGTCCTATATTTACACCAGTAAATACTTTGCGCCAAATTACTAGGTCAGAAACACAGCAGAAGAGCCCACCCCTGTACCTAAGTATGCCACCCTTTTGTTTTTTGGTTTTGTTGTATTGCGAGACATTAACATCTATTTATTTTTTGGGAGTACTAACTGTCAGACACTCATTACAATCGGCCTCCGCTGACAACACCAATGCTGTCTGTGTACCCCTGCAAGATAATTCCAAGTGCATAGAGCCTACTTTTGTTATGTTAGGCCTACTAAGCCTGTCTGCGGTCCCTCCTTCCAATAGTCCTCCACTGACCACACCACTGCTGCCCGTGTACTCCTGGAAGCTATTTTAAAGTGCCTACAGCCTACTTTTGTTATGTTAGGCCTACTAAGCCTGTCTGCGGTCCATCCTTCCAATAGTCCTCCACTGACCACACCACTGCTGCCCGTGTACCCCTGGAAGCTATTTTAAAGTGCCTACAGCCTACTTTTGTTATGTTAGGCCTACTAAGCCTGTCTGCGGTCCCTCCTTCCAATAGTCCTCCACTGACCACACCACTGCTGCCCGTGTACCCCTGGAAGCTATTTTAAAGTGCCTACAGCCTGCTTTTGTTATGTTAGGCCTACTAAGCCTGTCTGCGGTGCCTCCTTCCAATAGTCCTCCACTGACCAGACCAATGCTGTCCGTGTACCCCTGGAACCTATTTTAAATTGCATAGAGCATCCTTTTTTTAATTGTAGGCATACTAAGTCTGTCTGCGGTCCATAATTGAAATTGTCCTCCACTGACCAGAGCAATGCTGCATGTGTACCCCTGTAACCTTTTTTAAACTGCATTGAGCCAAATTTTTTGTTTAAGGCCTACTACCTGTGTCTGTCTGCGCCACTCAATACAGCTGTCCTCCTCTGAAAAAAGCTGAGCGTCAATAGTCTGGTTTTCAGCCTATAGGAATTTGAAAACTGCATTGGGGCTACTACTACTTTGGTAGGGCCTACTAACGGTGTTTGCCGCTCCAAGGTGTTCTCCAGGTTACCTCTCCATAGCTTCGATCTTCTAGCTCTCGTTCAGTAGTTGTTGAAACAACACTGCATTAGGCCTACAAGTTGGGTCTGGGTTGTAGAGACGGTGTCTTCCGCTCCAAGGTGTTCTTCAGGTTGCCTCTCCATAGCTTCGATCTTCTAGCTCTCGTTCAGTTGTTGTTGAAACAACACTGCATTAGGCCTACAAGTTGGGTCTGGGTTGTAGAGACGGTGTCTACCGCTCCAAGGTGTTCTCCAGGTTGCCTCTCCATAGCTTCAATCTTCTAGCTCTCGTTCAGTAGTTGTTGAAACAACACTGCATTAGGCCTTCAAGTTGGGTCTGGGTTGTAGAGACGGTGTCTGCCGTTCCAAGGTGTTCTCCAGGTTGCCTCTCCCTAGATTCTATCTTCAAGCTCTCGTTCAGTAGTTGTTGAAACAACACTGCATTAGGCCTACAAGTTGGGTCTGGGTTGTAGAGACGGTGTCTTCCGCTCCAAGGTGTTCTTCAGGTTGCCTCTCCATAGCTTCGATCTTCTAGCTCTCGTTCAGTTGTTGTTGAAACAACACTGCATTAGGCCTACAAGTTGGGTCTGGGTTGTAGAGACGGTGTCTGCCGCTCCAAGGTGTTCTCCAGGTTGCCTCTCCATAGCTTCAATCTTCTAGCTCTCGTTCAGTAGTTGTTGAAACAACACTGCATTAGGCCTTCAAGTTGGGTCTGGGTTGTAGAGACGGTGTCTGCCGTTCCAAGGTGTTCTCCAGGTTGCCTCTCCATAGCTTCGATCTTCTAGCTCTCGTTCAGTAGTTGTTGAAACAACACTGCATTAGGCCTACAAATTGGGTCTGGGTTGTAGAGACGGTGTCTGCCGCTCCAAGGTGTTCTCCAGGTTGCCTCTCCATAGCTTCGATCTTCTAGCTCTCGTTAAGTAGTTGTTGAAACAACACTGCATTAGGCCTACAAGTTGGGTCTGGGTTGTAGAGACGGTGTCTTCCGCTCCAAGGTGTTCTCCAGGTTGCCTTTCCTGAGCTTCTATCTTCAGGCTCTTGTTAAATAGTTGTTAAATGGAACAACTGCATTTGGCCTACTAGTTGGGTTGGGGCCTACTAACAGTGTCTGCCGCTCCTTGCTGTTCTCCTGGTTTCCTGTCCTGAAATACCATTTTCAGGCTCTCGTTAAGTAGTTGTTAATGTTTTGACTGCATTTGGCCTACTAGTTGGGTTGGGGCCTACTATCGGTGTCTGCCGCTCCTTGCTGTTCTCCTCCACTGCAATGCCCCCTGGTTAGTCCTGTTACCAATTTTGAACTGCATTTAGCCCACTTTATTCTTTGGGCCTATATCTGTGTTTCCTCCTCATCCTGCCCATTGCCCAGCCAGTGATAGATGAGTCTGCTGGTACATTGACCCATAACGCAACATTCCCCATGCACGCTACACAGCAAGATTGTGACCCTGCTGAAAGTCAGGTTCCTCTTCCCGCATACCATACCACCTTACACGGGGACAAAGAGGAAGGTGCAGATGAAAGTGCAGGTTCCTTCATCAGGTGGGGGGATGAATACTCGTTGGCGACGTCACTGGCACAGGGCCCTCATAGTACACAAAAGTGTCGCTGCCGGTGGGAGGCGCCCCCGCCATGCAAACACACCGCCGTACTTTGAGGGGCCCTGTGCCAGTGCCAATGCCAACGAGTGGGTTCCCCCTGCTTGCTCAGGATCACAGCACTTGCAAAGTTGATATACTTGCCTCTCCCTGCTCCACTGCCGTGACGTGGTCCTGATTTCCTGGGGCCACTAAATACTTGAACCAGCCCTACTCCCCACAACTTTAGCCAAATGACCCCCAATTTCCAATGCCCTACTATTATTATAAGGTAAATTAAGATTGACAAGCTTCAGTAACAAGAATGGATGTTTTTGCCATTAAAATGGGCACTGTACATGTTTTCCTGGCCTCCACTCACTGCCGACTATGCTCCCCCATTGACTTGCATTGGGTTTCGTGTTTCGGTCGATCCCCGACTTTTCACGATAATCGGCCGATTCCACTCGACTCGACTGTTGAGATAGTCGGGTTTCGCGAAACCCGACTCGACCCTAAAAAACTAAAAGTCGCTCAACTCTACTTCATACACTTCAAATTTATGTTAAGGACCTATAACTCTGCCCTTCACCTCGCCAAACAGACCTACTTCACCACCCTGATCTCCTCACTATCCAACAACCCCAAGAAACTTTTTAACACCTTTCACTCCCTCCTCAGGCCAAAAGCACAAGCCCCTATCACAGACATTTGTGCTAATGACCTGGCCTCCCACTTTATAGAGAAAATAGACAAAATCTGCTCCCAACCACTAAGTTCAGTGACTCCCATCCCTCCCCTCATTTCCCCTAGCTCACTCTCCACAATTGATCCCATCACAGAAGAAGGTCTCCAAGCTCCTCTCCTCTTCTCGTCCGACTACATGCACTACCGACCCCATTCCCTCACATCTCCTCCAGTCTCTCTCCTAAGTCGTCACAAGTCACCTAACTAGAATCTTTAATCTCTCCCTCTCCTCTGGCATTTTCCCCTCCTCCTTCAAATACTCTATCATTACTCCATTACTAAAGAAACCCACCCTCGACCCATCCTGCACAAACAACTACAGACCGGTCTCCAATCTCCCCTTCATCTCTTAACTCTTGGAGCGCCTGATATACTCCCGCCTTACCCGTTACCTCTCTACTCACTCCCTCCTAGACCCTTCACAGTCCGGTTTCCGCCCCCTACATTTGACAGAAACTGCACTCATCAAAGTGACCAATGACCTTCTGACAGCAAAACGTAATGGTGACCACTCTCTGCTCATTCTTCTCGACCTTTCTGCAGCTTTCGACACTGTTGACCACCCTCTCCTACTCTCTAGGTTCTCCTCCTACCTTTCTGACTGCTCCTTCAGTGTTCTGTTCTCTGGCTCCACTTCATCTCCTCTTCCTTTCGCTGGCGGGGTACCTCAGGGCTCAGTCCTTGGCCCCCTTCTCTTCTCCCTCAACACGGCCCCAATTGGACAGACCATCAGCAGATTTGGCTTTCAGTACCATCTTTATGCTGATGACACACAACTATACACATCATCCCCTGACCTTACTCCCGCTGTACTACAGAACGCCACTGACTGTCTGTCCGCAGTCTCTGACATCATGTCCGCTCTCTATCTGAAACTCAACCTCTCCAAAACTGAACTTCTTCTGCTCCCGCCATCTACTAACCTCCCTAAATCTGACATTTCCCTCTCCGTGGATGGCACTATAATAACACCCCGGGAGCAGGCATGCTGTCTGGGTGTTATGTTTGACTCCGATCTCTCCTTCACCTCCCATATACAATCTCTTGCCCGCTCGTGCCGCTTACACCTAAAGAACATCTCTAGAATCTTCCCTTTTCTCACCATGGAGACAACTAAAACCCTCACTGTCGCCCTGATCCACTCCCGCCTGGACTACTGCAATGCTCTATTAATTGGCCTCCCCCTCACGCGACTTTCCCCTCTCCAGTCTATCCTTAATGCAGCAGCCAGGGTCGTCCATCTGGCTAATCGTTACTCGGACGCGTCCACTCTTCGCCAGTCGTTACACTGGCTACCCATTCATTACAGGATACAATTCAAAGTACTTGTTCTCACCCACAAAGCTCTCCACAGTGCGGCACCCCCTTACATCTCCTCCCTCATTTCTGTCTATCGGCCTAACAGACCACTGCGCTCTGCAAATGACTTTTGACTAACCTCTGTACTAATCCGTACCTCCCACTCCCGACTCCAAGACTTCTCCTGTGCTGTGCCAATCCTCTGGAATGCTCTACCCCAAGATATTAGGACCATCCACAATTTGCATAGTTTTAGGTGCTCGCTCAAAACACATTTGTTCAGAGCGGCCTATCACGTTCACTAATCAAAGTCATTTTATGTTTGTGTGTGTGTAGCCCATTCACTATCCCTATCTATTCCCCAACCCCTGAAGATGGCTGGACCATCATTGTAAATGCATAATTGTAAATACACACCTGTACTTTGTATCTCCCCCTCCTCATTGTAGATTGTAAGCTCTCACGAGCAGGGTTGTCTTATTTCGCTTTAATTATTGTATTGTTAACGTTGTTACTTATGACTTTTGTGTTTGAAACTCTTAAACTGTAAAGCGCTGCAGAATATGTTGGCGCTATATAAATAAAGATTATTATTATTATTATTATGATATGTTGAAGGGTCAGGCAATGCCCCCAGAATTTTATACAGCTCATATATCAGTTATTCCGAAACCGAAATGAGACCCGTTGCTTACAAAAAATTATAGGCCCATATCTTTATTAGATCTAGATCTTAAAATCTTTTCAGCTATTATAACAGACATAATTAATAAATGCCAAGAGCAAGTAGGATTTATCCCAACAAGACAAGCTCCGGACAATATCTGTAGGAATCTTAACATAATCCATACTGCTAATAAACATAAAACCCCTTTAATTTTACTAGCCTAGGATATAGAAAAGGCGTTCGACTCTGTAGGATGGCCATACATGTTTAATATATTAAGTAAAATGGGAATATCACAACAATTAGTTAACTCTCTCAAACTTCTTTACAATAACCCGGTAGCTTACTTAAAACTACCCTCGACCTCTCCAGAGCCGATAACCATCAATAGAGGAACAAGACAAGGCTGCCCACTGTCCCCTACTCTATTTGCTATGATTATGGAACCTTTAGCCCAAAAAATACGTTTGCATCCAGACATTAGAGGCCAAATGATCGGCAAAAACGAATATAAGGTCAGCTTGTTTGCTGATGACCTCCTACTCACATTGACAAACCCTAATATATCCCTACCAAACCTATTAAATACCCTCAAACATTTTGAGGAGATATCAGGCTTAAAGGTTAATGTTGATAAATCAGAGATCATGTTTCCAAATACCCCCTCCACAGTCCAAAACATAATTCTAAATAATTTTCAATTTCAACATGCAAAACTTTACATCACCTATCTAGGAATCAACCTAACTGCTACCAAAAATACCTTATTTAAATACAATTACACCATTCTACTACAAAAGTTTACACAAAATCTATTGCATTGGTCAACCCCGTCTCTCTCCTTTTTAGGCAGAATTCACTCAATAAAAATGGTAACTCTACCACAATGTCTATATTTGTTTAGCTCCCTACTAGGGTTGAGCGAAACGGGTCGTTCATTTTCAAAAGTCGCCGACTTTTGGCAAAGTCGGGTTTCATGAAACCCGATCCGACCCCTGTGCGGGGTCGGCCATGCGGTACGCGACTTTCGCGCCAAAGTCACGTTTCAATGACGCGAAAAGCGCCATTTCTCAGCCAATGAAGGTAAACGCAGAGTGTGGGCAGCGTGATGACATAGGTCCTGGTCCCCACCATCTTAGAGAAGGGCATTGCAGTGATTGGCTTGCTGTCTGCGGCGTCACAGGGGCTATAAAGGGGCGTTCCCGCCGACCGCCATGTTACTGCTGCTGATCTGAGCTTAGGGAGAGGTTGCTGCCGCTTCGTCAGAAGCAGGGATAGCGTTAAGCAGGGTCCATTAACCACCAAACCGCTTGTGCTGTAGCGATTTCCACTGCCCAACACCACCTTCGGTGTGCAGGGACAGTGGAAGCTACATTTTTTTTTTTTTCCCTCAGCGCTGTAGCTCATTGGGCTGCCCTAGAAGGCTCCCTGATAGCTGCATTGCTGTGTGTACGCCGCTGTGCAAACCAACTGCTTTTTTCAAAGCACAAATCCTCTTGTTCCTTCCTTTCTGCACAGCTATCTTTTTTGTTTGTCCACACTTTTTATTTAACTTGTGCATCAGTCCACTCCATATTGCTGCCTGACATACCTGGCTGAGATTACTGCAGGGAGATAGTAATTGTTGGACACTCCCTGTTTTTTTTTTTTTTTTTTTTGTGGGAGATTAAGATTGACATTTCTGCTAGAGTGCCATCCCTGTGTGTGCCATCTCTCACTCAGTGGGCCATAGAAAGCCTATTTATTTTTTTGCTTGATTTGGGTTATAAAATCTACCTGAAAAAATCACTACATCAATCAGTGGGAGAAAAATATTGGCCTCAGGGCTTGTGTGCCACTCCTGACTCCTGTGTGCATCATCACTCACTCAGTGGGCCATAGAAAGCCCTTTTTTTTTTTTTTTTGCTTTATTTGGGTTCTAAATTCTACCTGAAAAAATCAATAAATCAATCAGTGGGAGATTAATATTGGCCTTTGGGCTTGTGTGCCAGTCCTAAGCTTGCCATCTCTCTCTCTCAGATAGTGGGCCATAGAAAGCCTATTTATTATTTTTTTTATTGGGTTTATAAATTTTCCCTGGAACAAAAAAAAAAAAGTGGGAGATTAATATTGGCCTCTGGGCTTGTGTGCCAGTCCTGAGCGTGCCATCTCTCTCACAAATAGTGGGCCATAGAAAGCCTATTTATTTTTTTTTTTTTGGTTTTATAAATTCTCCCTGAAAAAAAAAAGGGAGATTAATATTGGCCTTTGGGCTTGTGTGCCAGTCCTAAGCGTGCCATCTCTCTCTCTCAGATAGTGGGCCATAGAAAGCCTATTTATTATTTTTTTATTGGGTTTATAAATTTTCCCTGGAACAAAAAAAAAAAAAGTGGGAGATTAATATTGGCCTCTGGGCTTGTGTGCCAGTCCTGAGCGTGCCATCTCTCTCACAAATAGTGGGCCATAGAAAGCCTATTTATTTATTTTTTTTTGGTTTTATAAAATCTCCCTGAAAAAAAAAAGGGAGATTAATTTTGGCCTTTGGGCTTGTGTGCCAGTCCTAAGCGTGCCATCTCTCTCTCTCTCAGATAGTGGGCCATAGAAAGCCTATTTATTTATTTTTTTATTGAGTTTATAAATTTTCCCTGAAAAAAAATAAAAAGTGGGAGATTAATATTGGCCTCTGGGCTTGTGTGCCAGTCCTGAGCGTGCCATCTCTCTCACAAATAGTGGGCCATAGAAAGCCTATTTATGTTTTTGGTTGATTTGGGTTCTAAATTCTACCTGAAAAAATCAATAAATCAATCAGTGGGAGATAAATATTGGCCTCTGGGCTTGTGTGCCACTCCTGACTCCTGTGTGCGTCATCTCTCACTCAGTGGGCCATAGAAAGCCTTTTTTTGTTTTATTTGTTTTCTAAATTCTCCCTGAAAAAATCATTTTATTTTATTTGGTTTCTAAATTCTTCCTGAAAAAATCATTTTATTCTATTATTTTTTTTTCCTAAAGTCTCCCTGAAAAAAAAAACAAAAACAAATCAGTGGGAGATTAATATTGCCCTTTCTGCTTGTGTGCCAGTCTTGACTCCTGGGTGTGCCATCTCTCTCTCTCTCTCTCCAATTGTGGGCCATAGAAAGCCTATTATTTTTTTAGCTTGATTTGGGTTCCAAAATCTACCTGAAAAAATCACTACATCAATCAGTGGGAGATAAATATTGGCCTCTGGGCTTGTGTGCCACTCCTGACTCCTGTGTGCGTCATCTCTCACTCAGTGGGCCATAGAAAGCCTTTTTTTGTTTTATTTGTTTTCTAAATTCTCCCTGAAAAAATCATTTTATTTTATTTGGTTTCTAAATTCTTCCTGAAAAAATCATTTTATTCTATTTTTTTTTTTTTCCTAAAGTCTCCCTGAAAAAAAAAAAAAATCAAATCAGTGGGAGATTAATATTTACATTTGTGCTTCAGTGACAGTCCTGCGTGTGTGGCATCTCTCTCATTTGTTGCCACCAACAACAGAGTGTGTAACATTGGGTGGTCTCACTCACCTGTAAAGGGGTAGCTAAATCATACTGAAGTTATAGCTCACCGTGTAAGTTGTGTGACAGCAACAAATACCGTTAGTTTGTTTACGTTTTTAAAACAATGAGGAAGTCTGGTGGAAGAGGTCGTGGCCGGGGGCGTTCATTGTCAGCTGGTAATGAGGGTAGTGGTAGTGGTGGAGCATCAGCTGGTCGTGGGAAAAAAAATATTGCACCTAAGTCTGGAGCTGTGGAGCCAGGTTCGTCGTCTGGCTACACAAGGCCTCGAACGCTCCCTTTTCTGGGAGTAGGAAAACCGCTTTTAAAGCCGGAGCAGCAAGAGCAAGTTTTGGCTTATCTTGCTGACTCAGCCTCTAGCTCTTTTGCCTCCTCTCGTGAAACTGGTAAATGTCAAAGCAGCGCGTCGTTAGTGGATGTTCACGGTCAGGGACAAGTCGCTTCCTTGTCCTCTTCAGCAAAAACAACAACAGAGAAGAATGCAGCAGGCGACACAACGGGTTACTCCATGGAGCTCTTTACACATACCGTCCCTGGCTTACAAAGTGAAGCAGTTAACAGTCCATGCCCATTACAAGTTGAATCTGACATGGAGTGCACTGATGCACAGCCACAGCCAGACTACTATGCTGGTCCTTTGACTCAGACCACAACATTGCCCTCGCAGGGTAATGATCAAGAATCAGACCCTGATGAGACTATGTTGCCCCATCACGAACGCTATACCACCGACCGACACGGTGACACAGACGAAGTTGCACACGAGCTACAAGAAGAGGTAATAGATGACCCAGTTCTTGACCCCGATTGGCAGCCATTGGGGGAACAGGGTGCAGGCGGCAGCAGTTCTGAAGCGGAGGAGGAGGGGCCGCAGCAGGCATCAACATCGCAACAGGTTCCATCTGCCGGGCCCGTATCTTGCCCAAAACGCGTGGCAAAGCCAAAACCTGTTGGAGGACAGCGTGGCCATCCGGTTAAAGCTCAGTCTGCAATGCCTGAAAAGGTATCCGATGCTAGAAAGAGTGCAGTCTGGCATTTTTTTAAACAACATCCAATTGATCAGCGCAAAGTCATCTGTCAAAAATGTTCAACTACCTTAAGCAGAGGACAGAATCTGAAAAGACTAAATACAAGTTGCATGCATAGACATTTAACCACCATGCATTTGCAAGCCTGGACTAACTACCAAACGTCCCTTAAGGTTGTAGCACCCTCGGCCAATGAAGCTAGTCAGCAACGCAACATCCCTTCCGGCAGTGTAGGGCCACCATTTTCCGCACCACCTGCAGTATCTGTGCAGGTTTCTTTGCCAGGCCAAAGCAGTCAGGGTCAGGGAATCACCAGTTTCGTAGTAGGAAACACTACATCTAGGGCACCGGCGGCAACAATACCATCTCCCACCGTCTCTCTCAGTCTGCCATGTCCACCGGCACTCCCGCTAGTTCCACGATCTCCAGCTCTCCAGTCCAGCTCACCCTACATGAGACTATGGTTAGAAAAAGGAAGTACTTAGCCTCGCATCCACGTACACAGGGTTTGAACGCCCACATAGCTAGACTAATCTCGTTAGAGATGATGCCCTACCGGTTAGTTGAAAGCGAAGCTTTCAAAGCCCTGATGGACTACGCTGTACCACGCTACGAGCTACCCAGTCGACACTTTTTTTCCAGAAAAGCCATCCCAGCCCTCCACCAGCATGTTAAAGAGCGCATCGTCCATGCACTCAGGCAATCTGTGAGCACAAAGGTGCACCTGACAACAGATGCATGGACCAGTAGGCATGGCCAGGGACGTTACGTGTCCATCACGGCACACTGGGTGAATGTTGTGGATGCAGGGTCCACAGGGGACAGCAAGTTTGGGACAGTTCTGCCTAGCCCATGGTCTAGGAAACAGTTGGCTGTAGCCGTTCGCACCCCCTCCTCCTCCTCTTCGTCCTCCTGCAGAAGCGAGAGCTCGTCCACAGACCGCAGTCGCACAACCACTCCATCCGCAGCTGCCACTGTTGCACACCAGGTCTCCCATTATGGGGCAGCTACTGGCAAACGTCAGCAGGCTGTATTGGCTATGAAGTGTTTGGGCGACAACAGACAACAGACAACATTTTTTACCCAGTGGAACACAGATCACCATCACTGAGACTCACCTACGACACTTCCGGTAAGACACTTACGGTTGTGCGGTCTCCACACTCCGTAGACAAGCGCAGATAAAACAGACCTCCGGAACATTCACCTCCAACACTGGACTAGCGGTGGATACTGCGTCCGTTACCCACAAACACCTATGACGTTGGTAAGTTAGACTCTCACCGAACGGTGTCACACAACTACCATTTGCATTACTGCACTGTTGACTGGGACTATGCCTTAAGCTCAGACGTTACTGTTTTTAACCCCATAGTGTCATTCCCGGCATATCCGGATAGTCCATTACCGAGGGGTAGGTGATTTACTCTATTTAACCACAGATTGCCTGCACATAGTACTCTATATGTGGGTTATCAGCAATACACCTTTTATCTTTTATTCCCTTTAGGAATCTCAATCCCCATAATATGACCCTTATACTTATAGGTACTTAAGTGAGGGTAGGTCCTTTTTTCTTACATTACCAGTCGGTAACACTAATGACACAATTTACCTTACGGCTATATGCACTCCACTGCTCAAATTCTCACTGTTGAAACTCTCACTGCAGCGATGCTATATTTACCATTTAGACTGGTCTATAATAGTTGTGACTTAATACGGTCTCTTAGAATGAAAGATTTTTCTACTCATCATACCGTGAAACTATTGTGTTGTTTCCTTTTTGTTAAAATGTTTACTATCTGACCTGTAATTTTGCACATTTGTATATACTTTGTTTATATATGGTTTTTATTGATTTCTCTCCGTTTAGTACATTGATGAAGGTCTAAATAGACTGAAATGTCTACTGTATGTACTTTACCTCATTAAATCTTCACTGCATTTAAATCCTGTGTGTGCCAAATTTATCTACAACCTAGTTCGGCTTGGGCACCTACTTGAGCACCACTAATTAGTTGTGCCTATGATATTTGATTCTAGACAAATGTGCATGTGTCTGCACAAACAGTTAGAAACCAACTCCATTAGGATGGTCTGAGTGCTCGACGTCCACAGATGGGGGTTATGCTCATAGCCCAATACCGTGCAGGACACTTGGCATTTGCCACAGAACACAAGGATTGGCAAATTCGCCACTGGTGCTCTGTGCTCTTCACGGATGAAAGCAGATTCACACTGAGCACATGTGACAGACGTGACAGAGAGAATGATCTGCTGCCTGCAACATCCTTCAGCAGCACAGGTTTGGCAGTGGGTCAGTAATGGTGTATAGTGGTATTTCTTTGGAGGTCTGCACAGCCCTCCATGTGCTCGCCAGAGGTGGCCTGACTGCCATTAGGTACTGAGATGAGATCCTCAGACCCCTTGTGAGACCATATTCTGATGTGGTTGGCCCTGGGTTCCTCCTAATGCAGGACAATGCCAGACCTCATGTGGCTAGAGTGTGTCAGCAGTTTCTGCAAGATGAAGGAATTGAAGCTATGGACTGGCCCACCTGTTCCTCAGACCTGAATCTGATTGAACAGATCTGGGACATCATGTCTCGCACCATCCACCAATGTCACATTGCACCACAGACTGTGGTCTGTATTTTCATGACTATGAAAAATGTACATTCCCACTGAAGGCATCAAAACTATGAATTAACACATGTGGAATTATATACTTAACAAAAAAGTGTGAAACAACTGAAAATGTGTCTTATATTCTAGGTTCTTCAACGTAGCCACCTTTTGCTTTGATGACTGCT
Organism: Ranitomeya imitator; assembly: GCF_032444005.1. Classification (NCBI taxonomy): domain Eukaryota; kingdom Metazoa; phylum Chordata; class Amphibia; order Anura; family Dendrobatidae; genus Ranitomeya; species Ranitomeya imitator. Next base: position 534,887,857 of record NC_091282.1, read on the forward strand.
TTATATATATGACACGCCCACACTGCCCTGTGGGTGTGTCATATATATATATATTTTCCCCTAGAAAAGTTTATTCACTTTGTGTATATTGAAAATTAAAAAAAAAAAAACAGAAAAAAGGCAAATTGGAGATAATGTCACACAAAACCCCCAAAATTTTTGGCACCCGGCACCCTCAATTAATATACAGTGGGGAAAAAAGTATTTAGTCAGCCACCAATTGTGCAAGTTCTTCCACTTAAAAAGATGAGAGAGGCCTGTAATTGACATCATAGGTAGACCTCAACTATGACAGTCAAAACGAGAAAACAAATCCAGAAAATCACCTTGTCTGATTTGGCAAGATTTACTTTGCAAATTTTGATGGAAAATAAGTATTTGGTCACCTAAAAACTTGCAAGATTTCTGGCTCTCACAGACCTGTTTGTTCTTCTTTAAGAGGCTAATTTTCCTCCACTCATTACCTGTAGCAATGTCAGCTGTTTAAACTTGTTATCAGTATAAGGCTGGAGTCACACTCAGCGTAAGACAATACGGTCCGTATATTACAGCCGTAATACGCTGAAAAGTCCCCAAAATAGTGGTCCGTAGCTCCTCCGTAGGCAGGGTGTGTCAGCGTATTTTGCGCATGGCATCCTCCGTATGTAATCCGTATGGCATCTGTACTGCATGTTTTTCTCGCAGGCTTGCAAAACCGACATACGGCTATACAAGGGATCCATGTGTAAAAAAAAACAAAAACATATATACTGTCTATATATATATACTGTATATATACATATATATATGTCAGTAGACACATATATGTATATATATTATTACTTCATACAGCGCTAGATAGTTTTAAAGCCGGTAATTCAATTACCGGCTTTTGCTATCTCCTTCCTAAACCCGACATGATATGAGTAGTGTTGAGCGATACCGTCCGATATTTGAAAGTATCGGTATCGGATGGTATCGGCCGATATCTGAAAAATATCGGATATCGCCGATACCGATATCCGATACCAATACAAGTCAATGGGACACAAATATCGGAAGGTATCCGTAATGGTTCCCAGGGTCTGAAGGAGAGGAAACGCTCCTTCAGGCCCTGGGATCCATATTAATGTGTAAAATAAAGAATAAAAATAAAAAATATTGATATACTTACCCTCGGACAGGCCCTGGATGTCACTGCTGCAATCGCCATGCTTTTCTTCCTAAGAATGAGCGCTTTGATGACCTTCGATGACGTCGCGGCTTGTGATTGGTCGCTTAGCGGTCATGTGACTGCTCACGCGACCAATCACAAGCCGCGACGTCATCGAAGGTCCTTAATGCGCTCATTCTTAGGAATGAGCGCGTTAAGTACTTTCGATGACGTCGCGGCTTGTGATTGGTCACGTGAGCGGTCACATGACCGCTCAGCGACCAATCACAAGCTGCGACGTCATTGAAGGTACTTAACAAGCTCATTCATAGGAAGGAAAACATGGCGATTGCAGCGGTGACAACCAGGGCCCGTCCGAGGGTAAGTATATCAATATTTTTTATTTTTATGCTTTATTTTACACATTAATCTAAATCCCAATACCGATTCCCGATATCACAAAAATATCGGAACTCGGTATCGGAATTCCGATACCGCAAATATTGGCCGATAACCAATACTTGCAGTATCGGAATGCTCAACACTAGATATGAGACATGGCTTACATACAGTAAACCATCTCATATCACCATTTTTTTTGCATATTCCACACTACTAATGTTAGTAGTGTGTATATGCAAAATTTGGCCGTTCTAGCTATTAAATTAAAGGGTTAAATGGCGGAAAAAATTGGCGTGGGCTCCCGCGCAATTTTCTCCGCCAGAGTAGTAAAGCCAGTGACTGAGGGCAGATATTAATAGCCTGGAGAGGGTCCACGGTTATTGGCCCCCCTGGCTAAAAACATCTGTCCCCAGGCACCCCAGAAAAGGCACATCTGGAAGATGCGCCTATTCTGGCACTTGGCCACTCTCTTCCCATTCCCGTGTAGCGGTGGGATATGGGGTAACGAAGGGTTAATGTCACCTTGCTATTGTAAGGTGACATTAAGCCAAATTAATAATGGAGAGGCGTCAATTATGACACCTATCCATTATTACTCCAATAGTAGTAAAGGGTTAAAAAAAAACACACACGCATTATTAAAAATTATTTTAATGAAATAAGAACAAAGGTTGTTGTAATAATTTATTCTACGCTCAATCCATCTGAAGACCCTCGCTCTGTAACAAAGTAAAAATAATAAACCAACAATATACATACCTTCCGAAGATCTGTAAGGTCCCACCATGTAAATCTGTTGTGAATTCTGTGGCTGAGTTCACTTCTGTGGTCACAAGTGGTATTGCAGTCTCTGGGCTTCCTCCCTCAGGTGTTTTGGTGAGCTCGTTGGCTGCCTTGCTATTTAGCTCCACCTGAGTCTGTCTTCCTTGCTCCTTGTCAATGTTCCAGTGTTGGATCTGAGCTACTGCATCTTTCCTTGGGCCTGCTGCTCTGCTAGATAAGTGCTTCTAGTTTGTTTTCTGTTTTTTCTGTCCAGCTTGTTATTATCTTTTGCTGGAAGCTCTGAGAAGCAAAGGGGTGCACCGCCGTGCTGTTAGTTCGGCACGGTGGGTCTTTTTGCCCCTTTGCGTGGTTTTCGTTTTAGGGTTTTTTGTAGACTGCATAGTTCTCTTTGCTATCCTCGCTCTGTCTAGAATATCGGGCCTCACTTTGCTGAATCTATTTCATTCCTACGTTTGTCTTTTCATCTTGCTAACAGTCATTATATGTGGGGGCTGCCTATTCCTTTGGGGTATTTCTCTGAGGTAAGTCAGGCTTGTATTTCTATCTTCAGGCTAGTCAGCTCCTCAGGCAGTGCCGAGTTGCATAGGTAGTGGATAGGCGCAATCCACTGCTGCTTCCAGTTGTGTGAGGATAGATCAGGTACTGCAGTCTACAGAGATTCCACGTCTCAGAGCTCGTCCTATTGTTTTGGGTTATTGCCAGATCTCTGTATGTGCGCTGATTACTGCACGCTGTGTTGCCTGATTGCCAGCCATAACAGTACAAGGAGCCATTCAATGATTTCCAATAGAGGGAAAAAAGAAATCCTGACATCATTTTTTTTTCTTAGCTCTGTCTTCAGTCTTTTTTTTCCCCTAGACATTAGAGTGCTTCAGGACACAGCTGTGGACATGGATATTCAGGCTCTGTGCTCCTCAATGGATAATCTCGTTGTAAATGTACAAAAGATTCAAGATACTATTGATCAGAAATCGATGCTAGAACCAAGAATTCCGATTCCTGATTTGTTTTTTGGTGACAGAACTAAGTTCCTGAGCTTCAGAAATAATTGTAAGCTATTTTTGGCCTTGAAACCTCATTCTTCTGGTAATCCTATTCAACAGGTTTTGATTATTATTTCTTTTTTGCGCAGCGACCCACAGGACTGGGCGTTTTCTCTTGCACCAGGAGATTCTGCATTGAGTAATGTTGATGCATTTTTCCAGGCGCTGGGATTGCTTTACGATGAGCCTAATTCAGTGGATCAAGCTGAGAAAAATCTGCTGGCTTTATGCCAGGGTCAGGATGATGTAGAAGTATATTGTCAGAAATTTAGAAAATGGTCAGTACTCACTCTGTGGAATGAATCTGCACTAGCGGCTTTGTTCAGAAAGGGTCTCTCTGAAGCTCTTAAGGATGTAATGGTGGGATTTCCTATGCCTGCTGGTTTGAATGAGTCTATGTCCTTGGCCATTCAGATCGGTCGTCGCTTGCGCGAGCGTAAATCTGTGCACCATCTGGCGGTATTGTCTGAGAGTAAACCTGAGCCTATGCAGTGCGACAGGACTATGACTAAAGTAGAACGGCACGAACACAGACGTCTGAACAGACTGTGTTTCTATTGTGGTGATTCTACTCATGCTATTTCTAATTGTCCTAAACGCACTAGGCGGTTCGATAGCTCTGCCGTTATTGGTACTGTACAGTCCAAATTCCTTTTGTCCATTACCTTAATGTGCTCTTTGTCATCATATTCTGTCATGGCGTTTGTGGATTCAGGCGCTGCCCTGAATCTGATGGATTTGGATTATGCTAAACGTTGTGGATTTTTCTTGGAGCCTTTGCGGTGTCCTATTCCGTTGAGAGGAATTGATGCTACACCTCTGGCCAAGAATAAGCCTCAGTACTGGGCCCAGCTGACCATGTGCATGGCTCCTGCACATCAGGAAGTTATTCGCTTTTTGGTACTGCATAATTTGCATGATGTGGTCGTGTTGGGGTTGCCATGGCTACAAACCCATAATCCAGTATTGGATTGGAACTCTATGTCGGTAACCAGCTGGGGTTGTCAGGGAGTACATGGTGATGTTCCATTTTTGTCTATTTCGTCATCCATTCCTTCTGACATCCCAGAGTTCTTGTCGGACTTTCAGGATGTATTTGAAGAGTCCAAGTCTGATGCCCTTCCTCCGCATAGGAATTGTGATTGTGCTATCGATTTGATTCCTGGTAGTAAATTCCCTAAGGGTCGTTTATTTAATTTGTCCGTACCTGAACACACCGCTATGCGCAGTTATGTGAAGGAGTCCCTGGAGAAGGGACATATTCGCCCATCGTCGTCACCATTGGGAGCAGGGTTCTTTTTTGTAGCCAAGAAGGATGGTTCGCTAAGACCGTGTATTGATTACCGCCTTCTTAATAAGATCACTGTTAAGTTTCAGTATCCCTTGCCATTGATTTCTGACTTGTTTGCTCGGATTAAGGGGGCTAGTTGGTTTACTAAGATTGATCTTCGTGGTGCGTATAATCTGGTGAGAATCAGGCAGGGAGATGAATGGAAAACGGCATTTAATACGCCCGAGGGTCATTTTGAGTATCTGGTGATGCCGTTCGGACTTGCCAATGCTCCATCTGTTTTTCAGTCTTTTATGCATGACATTTTCCGTGAGTATCTGGATAAATTCTTGATTGTTTACTTGGATGACATTTTGATCTTCTCAGATGATTGGGAGTCTCATGTGAAGCAAGTCAGAATGGTTTTCCAGGTACTGCGTGCTAATTCCTTGTTCGTGAAGGGATCAAAGTGTCTCTTCGGTGTGCAGAAAGTTTCATTTTTGGGGTTCATCTTTTCCCCTTCTACTATCGAGATGGATCCGGTTAAGGTTCAGGCCATCCAGGATTGGACTCAGCCGACATCTCTAAAAAGTTTGCAGAAATTCCTGGGCTTTGCTAATTTTTATCGTCGCTTCATCTGTAATTTTTCTAGCATTGCCAGACCATTGACCGATTTGACCAAGAAGGGTGCTGATTTGGTTAATTGGTCTTCTGCTGCCGTGGAAGCTTTTCAGGAGTTGAAGCGTCGTTTTTGCTGTGCCCCTGTGTTGTGTCAACCTGATGTTTCTCTTCCGTTCCAGGTCGAGGTTGATGCTTCTGAGATTGGTGCAGGGGCGGTTTTGTCACAGAGAGGTTCTGGTTGCTCAGTGTTCAAACCATGTGCTTTCTTTTCCAGGAAATTTTCTGCTGCTGAGCGTAATTATGATGTGGGCAACCGAGAGTTGCTGGCCATGAAGTGGGCATTCGAGGAGTGGCGTCATTGGCTTGAGGGTGCTAAGCATCGCGTGGTGGTTTTGACTGATCATAAGAACCTTACTTATCTTGAGTCTGCCAAGCGCTTGAATCCTAGACAGGCCCGTTGGTCGTTGTTTTTTGCTCGTTTTGATTTTGTGATTTCATACCTTCCGGGCTCTAAAAATGTGAAGGCGGATGCTCTGTCTAGGAGTTTTGTGCCCGACTCTCCGGGGTTATCTGAGCCGGCGAGTATCCTCAAGGAAGGAGTCATTGTGTCTGCCATCTCCCCTGATTTGCGGAGAGTGTTGCAGAAATTTCAGGCTAATAAACCTGATCGTTGTCCGGCCGAGAAACTGTTCGTCCCTGATAGGTGGACTAGTAAAGTTATCTCTGAACTTCATTGTTCGGTGCTGGCCGGTCATCCAGGAATCTTTGGTACCAGGGAGTTGGTTGCTAGATCCTTCTGGTGGCCATCTCTGTCACGGGATGTGCGTGCTTTTGTGCAGTCCTGTGGAATTTGTGCTAGGGCTAAGCCCTGCTGTTCACGTGCCAGTGGGTTGCTTTTGCCCTTGCCGGTCCCGAAGAGGCCTTGGACACATATTTCGATGGATTTCATTTCTGACCTTCCCGTTTCTCAAAAGATGTCTGTCATTTGGGTGGTCTGTGATCGCTTTTCTAAAATGGTCCATCTGGTGCCCTTGGTTAAATTGCCTTCCTCCTCTGATTTGGTGCCTTTGTTCTTCCAGCATGTGGTTCGTTTACATGGCATTCCTGAGAATATTGTTTCTGACAGAGGTTCCCAGTTTGTCTCGAGGTTCTGGCGAGCCTTTTGTGGTAGGATGGGCATTGACCTATCTTTTTCCTCGGCCTTCCATCCTCAGACTAATGGCCAGACCGAACGAACCAATCAGACCTTGGAAACATATCTGAGATGTTTTGTTTCCGCTGACCAGGATGATTGGGTGTCATTTTTGCCGTTGGCTGAGTTCGCCCTTAATAATCGGGCCAGCTCGGCTACCTTGGTCTCTCCATTTTTCTGCAATTCTGGGTTCCATCCTCGTTTCTCTTCAGGACAGGTTGAGTCTTCGGACTGTCCTGGTGTGGATAATGTGGTGGACAGGTTGCAGCAGATCTGGACTCAGGTAGTGGACAATTTGACCTTGTCCCAGGAGAAGGCTCAGCTTTTCGCTAATCGCAGACGCCGTGTGGGACCCCGACTTCGTGTTGGGGATCTGGTTTGGTTATCTTCTCATCATATACCTATGAAGGTTTCCTCTCCTAAATTTAAACCTCGTTTTATTGGTCCGTATAGGATTTCTGAGATTCTCAATCCGGTGTCTTTTCGTCTGACCCTCCCAGACTCCTTTTCCATACATAATGTATTCCATAGGTCGTTGTTGAGGAGATACGTGGCACCTATGGTTCCATCTGTGGAGCCTCCTGCCCCTGTTTTGGTGGAGGGGGAATTGGAGTATATTGTGGAGAAGATTTTGGATTCTCGTGTCTCTAGACGGAAACTCCAGTATCTGGTCAAATGGAAGGGTTATGCTCAGGAAGATAATTCCTGGGTTTTTGCCTCTGATGTCCATGCCCCAGATCTTGTTCGTGCCTTTCATGTGGCTCATCCTGGTCGGCCTGGGGGTTCTGGTGAGGGTTCGGTGACCCCTCCTCAAGGGGGGGGTACTGTTGTGAATTCTGTGGCTGAGTTCACTTCTGTGGTCACAAGTGGTATTGCAGTCTCTGGGCTTCCTCCCTCAGGTGTTTTGGTGAGCTCGTTGGCTGCCTTGCTATTTAGCTCCACCTGAGTCTGTCTTCCTTGCTCCTTGTCAATGTTCCAGTGTTGGATCTGAGCTACTGCATCTTTCCTTGGGCCTGCTGCTCTGCTAGATAAGTGCTTCTAGTTTGTTTTCTGTTTTTTCTGTCCAGCTTGTTATTATCTTTTGCTGGAAGCTCTGAGAAGCAAAGGGGTGCACCGCCGTGCTGTTAGTTCGGCACGGTGGGTCTTTTTGCCCCTTTGCGTGGTTTTCGTTTTAGGGTTTTTTGTAGACTGCATAGTTCTCTTTGCTATCCTCGCTCTGTCTAGAATATCGGGCCTCACTTTGCTGAATCTATTTCATTCCTACGTTTGTCTTTTCATCTTGCTAACAGTCATTATATGTGGGGGCTGCCTATTCCTTTGGGGTATTTCTCTGAGGTAAGTCAGGCTTGTATTTCTATCTTCAGGCTAGTCAGCTCCTCAGGCAGTGCCGAGTTGCATAGGTAGTGGATAGGCGCAATCCACTGCTGCTTCCAGTTGTGTGAGGATAGATCAGGTACTGCAGTCTACAGAGATTCCACGTCTCAGAGCTCGTCCTATTGTTTTGGGTTATTGCCAGATCTCTGTATGTGCGCTGATTACTGCACGCTGTGTTGCCTGATTGCCAGCCATAACATAAATCCATCTGAAGGGGTTAAAATATTTTGCAGCCAGGAGCTCTGCTAATGCAGCTGCTCCTTGCTGCAAAACCCCGGAGATTGAAGGTAAAGTAGGTCAATGACCTATATTTACCTTCATTTGCGGTGAGGCGCCCTCTGCTGGCTGTTCCTGGAGCGTGGGAACTTTCCTAGAAAGCTCCCAGGCTCGAGTTCATATGAGGGCACCCTCTGCTGGTTGTCCTCATATGAACTCGAGCCTGGGAGCTTACTAGGAAAGTTCCCACCCTCCAGAAACAGCCCACCCTCCAGAAAGCTCCCAGGCTCGAGTTCATATGAGGGCACCCTCTGCTGGTTGTCCTCATATGAACTCGAGCCTGGGAGCTTACTAGGAAAGTTCCCACCCTCCAGGAACAGCCAGCAGAGGGCGCCTCACCGCAAATGAAGGTAAATATAGGTCATTAACCTACTTTATCTTCATTCCCCGGGGTTTTGCAGCAAGGAGCAGCTGCATTAGCAGAGCTCCTGGCTGCAAAATATTTTAACCCCTTCAGATGGATTTACATCGTGGGACCTTACAGATCTTCGGAAGGTATGTATATTGTTGGTTTATTATTTTTACTTTGTTACAGAGCGAGGGTCTTCAGATGGATTGAGCGTAGAATAAATTATTACAACAACCTTTGTTTTTATTTCATTAAAATAATTTTTAATAATGCTTGTGTGTTTTTTTTAACCCTTTACTACTATTGGAGTAATAATGGATAGGTGTCATAATTGACGCCTCTCCATTATTAATTTGGCTTAATGTCACCTTACAATAGCAAGGTGACATTAACCCTTCATTACCCCATATCCCACCGCTACACGGGAATGGGAAGAGAGTGGCTAAGTGCCAGAATAGGCGCATCTTCCAGATGTGCCTTTTCTGGGGTGGCTGGGGGCAGATGTTTTTAGCCAGGGGGGGCAATAACCTTGTCCCTCTCCAGGCTATTAATATCTGCCCTCAGTCACTGGCTTTACTACTCTGGCGGAGAAAATTGCGCGGGAGCCCACGCCAATTTTTTCCGCCATTTAACCCTTTAATTTAATAGCTAGAACGGCAAAATTTTGCATATACACAGTACTAACATTAGTAGTGTGGAATATGCAAAAAAAAATGGGGATATGAGATGGTTTACTGTATGTAAACCATGTCTCATATCATGTCGGGTTTAGGAAGGAGATAGCAAAAGCCGGTAATTGAATTACCGGCTTTAAAGCTATCTAGCGCTGTATGAAGTAATAATATATATACATATGTGTCTCACTAACATATATATACAGTGGGGCAAAAAAGTATTTAGTCAGTCAGCAATAGTGCAAGTTCCACCACTTAAAAAGATGAGAGGCGTCTGTAATTTACATCATAGGTAGACCTCAACTGTGGGAGACAAACTGAGAAAAAAAAATCCAGAAAATCACATTGTCTGTTTTTTTAACATTTTATTTGCATATTATGGTGGAAAATAAGTATTTGGTCAGATACAAAATTTCATCTCAATACTTTGTAATATATCCTTTGTTGGCAATGACAGAGGTGAAACGTTTTCTGTAAGTCTTCACAAGGTTGCCACACACTGTTGTTGGTATGTTGGCCCATTCCTCCATGCAGATTTCCTCTAGAGCAGTGATGTTTTTGGCTTTTCGCTTGGCAACACGGACTTTCAACTCCCTCCAAAGGTTTTCTATAGGGTTGAGATCTGGAGACTGGCTAGGCCACTCCAGGACCTTGAAATGCTTCTTACGAAGCCACTCCTTCGTTGCCCTGGCGGTGTGCTTTGGATCATTGTCATGTTGAAAGACCCAGCCACGTTTCATCTTCAATGCCCTTGCTGATGGAAGGAGGTTTGCACTCAAAATCTCACGATACATGACCCCATTCATTCTTTCATGTACCCGGATCAGTCGTCCTGACCCCTTTGCAGAGAAACAGCCCCAAAGCATGATGTTTCCACCACCATGCTTTACAGTAGGTATGGTGTTTGATGGATGCAACTCAGTATTCTTTTTCCTCCAAACACGACAAGTTGTGTTTCTACCAAAAAGTTCCAGTTTGGTTTCATCAGACCATAGGACATTCTCCCAAAACTCCTCTGGATCATCCAAATGCTCTCTAGTAAACTTCAGACGGGCCCGGACATGTACTGGCTTAAGCAGTGGGACACGTCTGGCACTGCAGGATCTGAGTCCATGGTGGCGTAGTGTGTTACTTATGGTAGGCCTTGTTACATTGGTCCCAGCTCTCTGCAGTTCATTCACTAGGTCCCCCCGCGTGGTTCTGGGATTTTTGCTCACCGTTCTTGTGATCATTCTGACCCCACGGGGTGGGATTTTGCGTGGAGCCCCAGATCGAGGGAGATTATCAGTGGTCTTGTATGTCTTCCATTTTCTAATTATTGCTCCCACTGTTGATTTCTTCACTCCAAGCTGGTTGGCTATTGCAGATTCAGTCTTCCCAGCCTGGTGCAGGGCTACAATTTTGTTTCTGGTGTCCTTTGACAGCTCTTTGGTCTTCACCATAGTGGAGTTTGGAGTCAGACTGTTTGAGGGTGTGCACAGGTGTCTTTTTATACTGATAACAAGTTTAAACAGGTGCCATTACTACAGGTAATGAGTGGAGGAAAGAGGAGACTCTTAAAGAAGAAGTTACAGGTCTGTGAGAGCCAGAAATCTTGATTGTTTGTTTCTGACCAAATACTTATTTTCCACCATAATATGCAAATAAATTGTTAAAAAAAAACAGACAATGTGATTTTCTGGATTTTTTTCTCAGTTTGTCTCCCATAGTTGAGGTCTACCTATGATGTAAATTGCAGACGCCTCTCGTCTTTTTAAGTGGTGGAACTTGCACTATTGCTGACTGACTAAATACTTTTTTGCCCCACTGTATATATACCTATTCTATGTGTACACATTTATTCTACCTATTCTATTGTAAGCTGGCAGTGTGATTTTACTGTACACCGCACTGAATTGCCGGCTTTTCTCTCTAACACCACTGCGCATTTCTCGCAAGTCACACTGCTGGTCCGTGTGTAATCCGTATTTTAGGGGCTTCCATAGACTTTCATTGGCATTTTTTTGCGCAATACGGTGACAAACGCAGCATGCTGCGATTTTCTACGGCCGTAGAAAGCCGTATAATACTGATCAGTAAAATACGGCAGATAGGAGCAGGGGCATAGAGAATAATTGGGACGTTTGTTAGGCGAGTTTTATAGACGTATTTTATGCGCTCATACGTCCGTAAAACTCGCTAGTGTGACGCCGGCCTAAAAGACATCTGTCCACAACCACAAACAGTCACACTCCCATCTCCACTATGGTGAAGACCAAAGAGCTGTCAAAGGACACCATAAACTAAATTGGAGCCCCGCACCAGGCTGGGAAGATGGAATCTGCTATAGGCAAACAGCAAATCAACTGTGGGAGGAATAATAAGAAAATGGAAGGCATAAAAGACCACTGATAACCTTCCTTGATCTGGGGCTCCACGCAAGATCTCACCCCGTGGGGTCAAAATGATCACAAGAACGGTGAGCAAAAATCCCAAAACACACGGGTGGACCAAGTGAATGACCTGCATAGAGCTGTGACCATCGTAACAAAAGCTACAATCAGTAACACACTACGCCGCCAGGGACTCTGATCCTGCAGTGCCAGACGTGTCCCCCTGCTTAAGCCAGTACATGTCTGGGCCCTTCTGAAGTTTGCTAGAGAGCATTTGGATTATCCAGAAGAGTACTGGGAGAATGTCATATGGTCTGGTGAAACCACGGTAGAACTGGAGGAGACAGAATGCCGAGTTGCATTTAAAGAACAACATACCTACTGTGAAGTATGGGGTGGCAACATCATGCTTTTGGGCCACTTCTCTGCAAAGGAACTGTGACTGATCCGTGTACATGAAAAAATGCATGGAGGGCCATGTATCATGAGATTTTGAGTGCAACCCTCCTTCCTTCAGCAAGGGCATTGAAAATGAAAGTGTATGGGTCTTTCAGTATAATAATGATCCCAAGCAAACCACCAAGGCAACAAAGCAGTGGCTTTGTAAGAAGCATATGAAGGTTCTGTAGTGGCTTAGCTAGTCTCCAGATCTCAACCTCATAGAAAGCCTTTGGAGGGAGTTGAAAGTCTATGTTGCCCAGTGACAGGCCCAAAACATCACTGCTATAGAGGAGATCTGCATGGAGGAATGGGCCAACAAACCACCAACAGTGTGTGCCAACCTTGTGAAGACTTACAGAAAATGTTTGACCTCTGTCATTGCCAAAAAAGGATATATAACAAAACATTGAGAAGAACTTTTGTTAATGACAAAATACTTCATAATTTGCAAAATAAATCTTGCAAATCAGACAAGGTGATTTTCTGGATTTGTTTACTCATTTTCACATAGTTGTGGTCTACCTATGACGTCAATTACAAGACTCTCTCATCTTTGTAAGTGGGAGAACTTGCACAATTGGTGGCTGACTAAATACTTTTTTCTCCAGTGTATGATTGCACACACTTTGGAAAAAAATTACTGCACTCAATCGCTACCTAAAACCTTGAACAAGCTTCTTACACCTCTTAACTGGAATTTTGGGTCACTCCTCTTTATTTGCAAACTGTCCCAGGACTATCATATTTGAAGCGTGCCCTCTGGCAGCAGCAATTTTAATATCTCTCCACTTTTGTTGAATTTAGATACGTACACTTTAGAACTCTGCAGCCCTTTGTTTACATCAATTTCTGGGAGTATGCTTGGAGTTATTGTCTTGCAGGAATACGCATGACCTAGGACGCAAACTTTCTGACACTGAGCACTACATTGTGACCCAAAATCCGTTGGTAATCTTCAGATTTCATGGTGCCTTTTACACTGCCAAGGCACCTAGTGCGAGAAGCAGCAAATCAACCCCAAAACATCTTTGATCCTCCACCATATTTTACTGTAGGTACTGTGGTGTTTTCTTTGTATGCCTCGTTCCATTTCCAGTAAACAGTAGAATGATGTGCTTTACCAAAAAGCCCTATCTAGGTATCTGACTGTTTGGGTTTCGGCCGAACAGTTAAACAAAGAACAGTATCTGGACCCGAACCCTCACTCGGACCCCATTCACTTGAATAGGGCGACCGAACATCCAGTGTTTGCCATGTTGTCATGTGCATGACAGCGCCGCAAACACTGCTTTTGATCTGTGATAAAATCATTACCGCTCGTTAGACAGCCACGGTTCCCCTGCTGTCAAATGACAGCGTGAGCCCACAGCTGTGATCAGGAGTAAAAAGTTTACCTCAGTCCCTGGCATCGACTGATGGGCCTACTGTTCCCATCACCAGCCTCCGCTTGCTGCTGCTAATAACTAGTGATGAGCGAATTTGTTCAGAAAACAATCGCCAAACATAAATTCTGTACAAATATGACACATTCTGATTTTTCATCTAATTCCTAAGATACTGGGGAGCTTAGGTAAAAGGAGGTTGACTCACATCCTACCACCCTATCTTTGTCATTCAATACTGGAGATACTAAGGATTCTGAGGTAAAAAGAGACTTCTCATGCTGCCCCTCATCATATCTTTCTGATCTAATACTAATTTTGTAAAAATCGGTAACATTTAGTAAAAGTGCGGGAAAATATTTGTATTGCCACAAAAGCACTTTAACATTGATAAAAGGTTTGTAGAGTTCAGAGGCACGGCGTTCTTGTAAACATTCATTTTTTTCCCCTAACTTTATGTGTGCACATTGCTGCTAGCTAAACAGGGAGCAGGAAACACCAACAATGTCCTGACACAACGGGTTGTGTCATTGGCTGCTGAACTCAAATGTCCCTCTCCATATAAATAATGGACATCTTGTTTTAATGCAATTTTGACACTATTATAGCGCAGAGAGGCTGCTCCTGATGCTGGCACTATCAACAGCAAGACTTTAGCTAGTTAGACGGTTGTATATCAGTCAGATAGTGTAACACACTAGTGTCCAGTGTGGCTGTTAAATTTACCTTCCAGCATTTTTTTGCCATTACTTAGGTCCACAGACAAAGCCAGCAGGGCACATGTGTTGTGCATTGCTTCTATTGTGCTAATGCCGAGTATAGCATACTAAATAATATTTATTCACTAGCTAAATGTGAAACAGCCAGCTGTATCCCACCGTGTCATTTAGTGCAGTGGTGATATAAAACTTTCTGCAGACCTAAAGCACATTAAAAAATATATATAATTTTTTTTGTTGCTAAATGTGATTCAGCCTGCTGTATCCCATGTTGTAATTTTTCAGTTGCAAAAAGTTAGACAACCCGCTGTATCACACTTGGTCATTTGATTGGGTTGAAATGAAGCTGTAGAGGCCTACATTCTACTGTTCCTAGTGTCATACAGTGAAATTGATGCCACTTTGGTATTGTCTGACAATAATTTTTGGAATTGTGAACACTCCTGGTTGGGTTTTCTTCATGAGTGTTGCCTGTAGCAGTTGGCCTCCGAGACCATCAGGCCTCCACTTCCTTGGAGTCAATTACCCATGTTACTATCCTTAGATTTTTTTGACAATAGTAGCCTACAAAATTTATATATTTGTGCCACCTGAGTGTGGCTGAGTATGAAAGCAGGTTGAGCTGTTGTTTGTGGAATGAGGGCTCCTTGCACAGGAGGCCTACACCGATCCCTCACCCACCTCATCTTAATTTGACGTTCAATTGAAAGCTGTAAATGCTGTCCCAGATTCTGATACCTCATGCCTGGCTGATTGCTGCAGTGCCATGCCGGTCTGTGCAGGCCTGCCGGGGGTCTGTACGGGCCTGCCGGGGCTCTGTGCAGGCTGCCGGGGCTCTGTGGGGGCTGCTGTGGCTCTGTGCGGGCTGCTGGGCGTCTGTGCGTGTGTGCAGGCATCGTCCGATGGGACTGCAAGTCCCATCGGACGATGCCTGCTACAGTGACAGGGATTGACACATTAGCCAATGATGGGACAGTAGTAGTCCCATCATTCGGCTAATGTGTTGAATGTAAAAAAAAACTACATACATACTACATACATACATACAACATACTACATACATGCTACATACTACATACATACTACATACATATTACATACATACTACATACATACATACATATTACATACATACTATATACATACTACATGCATACTACATACATACATACTACATACATACATACTACATACATACTCCATACTACATACATGCTACATACATACATACTACATACATACTACATACTACATACATACTACATACAACATACATACTACATACATACTACATACAGTACATTCATGCATTACATACAATACATACATATACTGTAGACATACAGTACATTAAACATAGAGTACATACTCACCATCACTTGTCACTTTGTTCCCCGAAGCCAGTGTCATCTGTAAAAAATATTAAAATAACAAATAACCAATATACTCCCTGATCTGCAGAAATCCACGAGTGTCCCATGATGATCTCCCGTGGAGAACGGCAGCATCAGCTGATGCGACCGCTCTCCAGGGGCTCCAGGAATCCAATGACGGAAGGCATCCTTCCGCACTGTATTCCTCCACCACTGTAAAAAATATAGTCTCTAGTCTCACTTTTGGCATTGCTGTGTGAGAAATTTTCCCATGCAGCAATTGCCATAGAGTGAGACTTTGAACTATATTAACCTCAGTGATGCACTGCAGGAGCCATTGTCTCCTGTCAGTGTGTCACTGAGGGTCCTATAGAGCAGTGACATCACCCGATGTCACTGTTCTATAGGGGAGATCATCATGGGACACTCGTTATTAGTTGGACTACGGCGGACAGGTAGTATACGGTTTATTATTTTACGTTTTTTGCAGGCGCTGAAGTATGGTAAGTATGGTTAAATGAAGAATATTAAAATACTTTTTTCCTAATGTGTGTGTGTTTTATTAACCCTTTATTATTATTGGATTAGTAATGGATAGGCGTTTTATTGACGCCTCTCCGTTATTAACCTGGCCTAATGTCACCTTACAATAGCAAGGTGACATTAACCCCTTATTACCCCATATCCCACCGCTACATGGGAGTGGGAAGAGAGGAGCTAAGTGAACATTTTTTTGTTCGTCGCATTCGCCATTTTTTACCACGCAAGCGTGGCCGAAACTCCGCCCCATCCTCCCTGTCTTATAATTAGCCCTAAGAAAGGCTGTTGTTAAAAAGAAATATTAATGTGGTTGAATCCCTGAGTAAGGCTGGAGTCACACACAATGTATAAAAAAGGTCAGTTTTTCACGGCCGAGATTCGCAGAAATGTTCCTCAACAGTGATCCGCCACAGTGACCGAATAATAGCACATACAAGGGACAAATACCACCACACCATGTCCAGATCACATATTACCGCCACATAGTGACTGAATACTGCAATACTGATGATTAATAAAAAAAAACCCAATACTATCACCATAAGTGCCATTATACACAGGAGATCTGTACTTAGTATGCAGTGTCTGTGTACAGGTAACACACTGACTCACCAGTGACGTCTCTAGATGAAGTCCTTCAGCCTCGCTTTCCATCTTCATCCAGCACTGACCACCATTACATCTTCCAGCCAGGACTCGTCTCTGCAGGAAATAACACAGTTTTCTAGAGCTCCACTTGCAGAACACATTGCTTAATTTTTCCCAACTTCTACACTACACCAGATGAAGAAAAAAAGGTGACGTAGTGTTGCTCTGCACAGTAAGGGTCTGTTTCCACGTGCAGGAAACGCTGCGTGTCTGACGCTGCATAGAGCCGCAGCGTCAGACACGCAGCGTCCAGATGTTACAGCATAGTGGAGGGGATTTAATGAAATCCCGTCTCCACTATGCGTGGTAACACGCACGCGGCGGCCCTGCGACTCCGGACATGCCGCGCGTCTTTTCAGATCGCAGCATGTCCGTATATCTTGCGGCGACGCTGCGTCGCCGCAAGATATAGCACAGGGCCCTATGGTGGGGAGCGATGATGTGTGCTATGAACACATCCGGCATCATCGCGTCCCAGAAAGGGGGCGGGGCTTACCGCAGAGCGGCTAAGCCGCTCCGACGATACCGCCGGCCATCCTGATCGTGGACACATACCCTAACAGGACCGGCCCCCCATTTAAAACAGTATCCTCAAAAAATAAAGTAAATACATCACTGCAGTAATAATATCCCTTAATTAGCCCCTATGGTAATAATATCCCCCATCCTGGCCCTGTGTATCTCATTCCTGGCTCCAGCCATATGTTCTCACATCCTACCCTCATGAGTATCCATTCTGCCCTCATATGATCTGCCCATCCTGCCACATCTGTCCCATGATTCTGAACCATCTGTCCCATGATCCTGACCCATCTGTGCCATCATCCTGATGCCCCATCTGTCCCATGATCCTGCCACCCCATCTGTCTCTATCATATCCATCTTGCCCCATGATCCTGTACCATGTGACTCCATACTGCACCATGATCCTGCCCCATCTGTCTCCATCCTGCCACATCTGTCACCATCCTGTCCCATATTCCTGCCCCATCTATCTCAAATCCTGCCCCCCTGTGTCTCACATTCTGCCCCGCCACACATCTTGCCCCATCTCACATTCTGCCCCCTGTGTTTTACATCCTTCCCCGTGTCTGATATTCTGCCCTCATGTCTCACATTCTGCTCACCTGTCACATATTCTACCCTCATGTCTCACATTCTACCCTCTGTGTCACACATTCTGCCCCCTGTGTTGTTTCCATTCCTGCCCCTGTGTTATTTCCATTCCTGCCCCTTGTGTTGTTTCAATTCCTGCCCCTGTGTTGTTTCCATTCCTGCCACCTGTGTCTCACATTTTACCCCTTGTGTTGTTTCCATTCCTGTCCCATGTTTTTTCCATTCCTGCCCCTGTGTTGTTTCCATTTCTGCTCAATGTTGTTTCCATTCCTGCCCCCTGTGCCTCACATTCTGCCCCATGTTGTTTTCATACTTGCCCCCTGTGTTGTTTTCATTCCTGCCCCCATGTCTCCATCAAGCCCCTGCGTCTCCCATCCTGCCCTCTTGTCTTTATCATGCCCTGGGCTTGCCGCATTCATTAAAAATAAAAAAAAACACCTTTCTTCTTACCTGGCCGCTGTCCAGCGCCGACGTCCATCCCAGGCATTTCAGCGCGGACTCGCCGGCGAATGAAAATGACGTAATATGCCGGCGACGTGCGCGCTGACGTCAGCTTCCAGCCTCCGATTGTCTGGCGGCATAAACTACTGCCTGGCGGGCCCTGAACCTGCATCTTACATGCAGATTCAGTCTACCTTCAGAAGCCTGCCGCTGGGGCAGAGGGCCGGGCTCGATGGGCAGATGAGACGGGGCCCGATGCGGGCCCCCACTGCCCACCGGGCCCCGTACGCCAGTCAGGGCAGTAATGCCCTGATGGCGGCCCTGCAGTAAACCATTGCATATCCGTTAGATTTTTAGATGTCCCTGACTAATAATGTTAGTAGTGTGAGTGTATAAAACTTTGGAGCTGTAGGTGTTAAATAAAAGAAACTGGTGTGCTCGAGCAAGTAACGAGTAGTGACGAGCGCGCTTGCTCATTACTACTTGTACCCTTTTGATCTTTTGATCTTCACTGTAACCAAGTGAGTCGACCAGTATGCACCAAATTTGTGACCGTGTAGAAGAGACCTGGGATAAAATTTGGGTCACCGCACAATTTCATTAAAATGCAATCAAAAGATCAAATCCACACCACACGCAAAAAATAAGCCTTCACCCAGCCTTATATCACTAAAAATGGAGGTGCTACGGGTCTCGGAAAATGACACAATTTTTTTTTAAACAAATTTTGGATTTTTTTTCACCATTTAAATAAAAAATCTATACATGTTTAGTATTTACGAACTATGACCTGAAGAATCACAATGGCAGGTCAGTTTTAGCATGGAGGCACAAGGTCCAATTCATTATAGAACCAATATATAACTTAAATAACTAAAATAAAAGACACAGACAAATTCATTGGATAAAATAGGCCGCGATATTTATTAAGGGTTACCAATAACAACTACTTTAATAACCAATTAAAATCAAATGCTTAAACCCATTAAGAATTCATAAATAAATAAATAATAAATAATCAAATAATTTATATGACCTTTAAAAAGAACCAAGTCCACCCAGCATTAGCTGGGCGACTATTCCTTCTAACAAATATCGCGACGGGAATTTTTACATTTATTAGGGAGGGAGGGGCACTTTTCTTTCTTGCTGCGCACGGACTGACTGGATTGCGCAGAAGAAGGGCCTTATATACCTCTGATTTTCCCGCACTTTTCAGTCCTGAGCCAATCAAATCAGCGTTTTTTCCCGCTCAAACCAACTGCCCCTTCTTCTCGCATTTTCTCCTGGCAGTTGATGGTGACCTGTAAAGGACTTCAAAGCTTGGTAAGTACCATTCACATCATAGCCCTAATAGAGAAGAGGGGGGAGTGGGAGAGACCAATAAGGAGGAACAAACGGGGGGGGGGGAATGAGTACCAGAAATAGACAGTAATGAATGGGCCTGTGCCCCCGTGTGTCCCCCTAGCTAAGCGCTTTGGCGGGCCTTTTCATTTGGTAAACATGGTAAAAAAATCCTAAAAACAGTTGTGGAATTGAACGTTTTTTGCAATTTCACCGCACTTGGAATTTTTTTCCCGTTTTCTAGTACACGACCTGATCAAACCAATGGTGTCTTTCAAAAGTACAACTCATTCTGCAAAAGACAAGCCCTCACATGGCCATATTGACGGAAAAATAAAAAAAAATTATGGCTCTGGGAAGAAGGGGAGCGAAAAAAACAGAAGCTCAAAAACGAAAAAGGGCTGCGGCGTGAAGGGGTTAAATAGCCATCCTTTGACTCATTTTTTTCTGCAAATACAAGCAGCCAATGAAGCAAAAAAGAGCTGAAGCAGAGCAAACACAATGTAGCGGGACTTATTGGGCAGGCCATGAGAATTATATTGACCTCCCTATTATATTGAATATTGAATGTTAGTTTAATAATAATAATAATAATCTTTATTTTTATATAGCGCTAACATATTCCGCAGCGCTTTACAGGTTGCACACATTATCATCACTGTCCCCGATGGGGCTCACAATCTAGTTTCCCTATCAGTATGTCTTTGGAATGTGGGAGGAAACCGGAGTACCCAGAGGAAACCCATGCAAACACGGAGAGAACATACAAACTCTTTGCAGATGTTGTCCTGAGTGGGATTAGAACCCAGGACCCCAGCGCTGCACGGCTGCTGTGCTAAACACTGTTAGCCACCGTGATTGACCTCACTCCTCATATTTCTCCAGAGAATACAGTTGACTGACGAGGGACATTCGTGATTTTTTTTATTACGTGTTTTGATCTATGTAACAACTCACAGCAATAATTTTGCATCTTATATTTTACTCTTTGTGGAAAATTAAAGCCGAAGTCATGCCTACTGTTAGCAGTTACCCTGCAACAGGATAACGTCACATTTAAGCATTCTTAGCGAAGTATAGGCCACCTAAAGACAGCTGCTATTTCATTTATGTTATTCTTGAAAGTTTTATGTATTTTGCTTTCTTATTTTTTATGTTATTACTTTCTTTCACTAAGTGTATAAACATATTTAGTAGTAATGGAAATATATTTACAAGAAAGCAACTGCATTATGAAATAAAAATTACTTGTATACTTTGGGGTATCTGAAAAAAGACTATGATTATTTAAGTGATATTTCCCTGCTGATTTTTTTTTTTCTTACTAAAAGCTAATAGCATTTTTAATGCACCAAGGGATAATGAAGCAGGATACACATTGATGAATTTTCTGCGGCTAGCTTACTGGATATTTTTGGATTCTAAGTATCCCATCTGCTACTGTACATAAAAAAAGCTGATCACATCAGATTAACATTCACAGTGTTCGTGTTTCTTTTGGTTGTCTATTTCTGTTTCCAGTGCGACTGCACCTTGAACTCAAACAGAAGGTGCTATATTTCAGTAAGATAATGTGTGATTCTTTAGCCAAGTGCATAGGATGATTTAACGGCATGTGACAAACAACAACAATTATTGGCATGCAGTAAAGCAAATACAGTACCACAAATGACCAGAAAGAACTAATGTTGGGCTCAGAGCAAAAAATTTTGCACAAGTTTTACAGAGTTAAACAAGACAATAGTCAAGATGAATACAAAATGTATTTCTATATAAAAAAAGGGTGAAAGCGGCGCTGGTGATATAGGGTATATCAATACCTGCAGCGAATTAAAACAATCACCACCAGATTGTAAAAAACAAATACAATGTTATGAAAGATTGTTCGCGCTGGTATACCCTAGATATTGAGTAACAACCAAATTGCCAGAATAGATTTAAATAAAATCACATACAATGTGCAGTCCGGATATCCACGTGGGTGTCTTCCGCAAGGTCCTTACAGTGATCCGTACGGAGTTTCTTGGTCACGTGGGGCGGTCACCTGATCACTTATGTCACATAGGTCCTAGACGCGCCGCTCACACTGTTCGCACCTCGCGGCGTCACCGGACCAAGACGGAGGATATCTGCCCCCAGCTGGAACCCGACACCCGGAGTTAGCTGCTACCGGCCGGGGCAGCTCTCCGGCATCACATTCTTCAAAAGACTCTACACGTGCTGTCTAGTATAGCTGGAAATTTCCTCAAACCAGGAGATGATCTACTTCTACTTCTCAAGGTATTGACCGTCACTTGATTGTATGTTATAGTTCCAACAGGAGACCGGAGTGTTTAATATTTGGCCACAATATTTGTCTTTCTACTTGGGTGTTGATTGTTTGACAGTTATACACTGGACTATTGATTGCATGAACGGGTTGTGGAAGACACCCACGTGGATATCCGGACTGCACATTGTATGTGATTTTATTTAAATCTATTCTGCCAATTTGGTTGTTACTCAATATCTAGGGTATACCAGCGTGAATAATCTTTTATAACTTCAAAATGTATTTCTGACTAAAATGTCAGCCAGTCCTATGATGGTTTCTAGAAATGTATGAAAAAATATGACAATGCTGCCATTTAGCCGTTACCCTTGTTCCTAAACAGTTTGTCAAAACTGATTGGACAGTGCCAGCATTCTTAAGGACACAAATATTTGACAAATCCTTAAGTTTCCATTTTTGCTTTAATAAACCAATTGCCTAGAAAATGCCCACAGTAATGTTGTAAATCCTACAAAGCACCATTGTTTCTAAGGGAGAGTAAGGCTAAGTTCCTACAATGAGTTTTTGTTGAGTTTTTTACAATGTATATATTTTTTTTAAATGGAAGTAGCCAATTTTACTTAATGAGTGCAGAAAATCTGCAACATCAAAAGCACAGCAAAAGCTCATAGTGGCAACGTAACCTAAGGTTTAGGACAAAGATGCAGGACAAGTTTGTACTGTCATCCAGTTTTGAAGATCCATGGTCTACTGTTTTTCTTAAAGTTTCTGGACTTTACACAGCACTATAAATAAATGAAAGTGTACCTAAACAAAGCAAGCCGATAAATCCATGACTGGTGACAGTACTTGCAACTCCTATAGCAAACTGTATACACTTTAGGCACTAAGGTAAATGAATATATTTGATTAATTCTAGATAATTCCTGTAATGTCAGCAGGAGAAAATAAAGGATGGTAGCACAGGTAAGTTAATGGTCTGCATCTGCACTATGATACAGATTTGCATACTTAGATAGTAAAAAATACAAGCTGATCACAGACTATGGACATCAGTTAAGGCGTATTATAAATATCTAGGGCTTTAGTTGCCTGAGAAGCTGCTTAGTGGCCGTTCATCATCCAACCATTTTATATAGCCTAACAGGAATTACCATCTGGATTTTCTTTGTAGTAAACGGAACTCTAAATTGCCTCATTAAATGCCCATAGAGACCTATTCAATACCTGCAGCTGTTAGATCATTAGATGTTACCAGAACGACAGCTCCAACTATACTGCAGTCTTTGGCTTTCTTAAATGCCTTACATTTTTTTTCAGGCCACAACATGCCCTAAGCATGTCCTATTGGTTAATATAGGAAGATCGGTTCAGGATACAGTTTGCAGCCTAGCAGTCTTTAGCTTGATGTCTGTTCCCTAATGTTAACCAGTTAACTAGGTATGTGTGAGTAGAATTGGAAATCACCCTGTTCATTTACGTATATGGGCAGAATTTGCATTCCATGAAACTGGATGAACCTTTGATTTACTTCCCAAAAGACCTTTAGCTGTTGCATAGTAAATGTGCCAGCTTCTGGAAAGACAGCCATGCATTTCTTAAAACTGAATTGTTGAAGAGTTTCCCTGAAAAGTTTTAATTTAAGAAAAAAAAATATTAAAAACGAAATATTGCAAAAATGAAATTACTAATAGTCTAAGCCCTTAGGCTGGTTTCACATTTGCATTTTTTGCCGCTGCGTTTGTAACGCATATAAACGCATACGTCGTGTTTTCCTATATTTAACATTAAAAACGCATGCGTTTTTTTGTACGCGTTTTGCCGCGCTTGACGACGTATGCGTTATTTCGATGCTTGCGTCTTGGCGCGGAAATGCAACATGTAGTAATTTCTAGAGGCTTTTTTTGCCGCAAAAAAAGCATGTGTTCGATTGCGTCAAAAAAAGTATTGCTGTCTATGTAAACGCATCCGTTTTTTAACACATGCATTTGGTTGTGTTTTTGAACGCATGCGTTTCCATAGAGAAAAACAAGTCTAGACACTGATAAGCCACCCCCCACCATCAAGGTGATAAAGGTATCCAAACCCTAACCCTATTCCTAGTTCTAACCCTAACCCTAACCCTAAGCCAAAAGGGATCCAAACCCTAACCCTAACCCCAAAGGGATCCAAACCCTAATGCTAGCCCTAACCCTAACCCTAGCCCTAACCCTAACCCTAACCCCAAAGGGATCCAAACCCTAACCCTAGCCCTAACCCTAACCCTAGCCCTAACCCTAACCCTAACCCCAAAAAGATCCAAACCCTAACCCTAACCCTAATGGAAATATGGAAATAAATACATTTTTTAAATTTTTTAATTTTTCCCTAACTAAGGAGTTGATGAAGGGGGTTTGATTTCTATTTATAAGGGGTTTTCTAGTGGATTTTTATGATTGGCAGCTGTCACACACTGAAAGACGCTTTTTATTCCAAAAAATATTTTTTGCGTTACTACATTTTGAGAGCTACAATTTTTCCATATTTTGGTCCACAGAGTTATGTGAGGTCTTGTTTTTTGCGGGACGAGTTGACATTTTTATTGGTAACATTTTTGGGCACGTGACATTTTTGATTGCTTTTTATTCCGATTTTTGTGAAGCAGAATGAACAAAAACCAGCTTTTGAAATTTCTCATCATGCGTACCAAAAGCGCAAAAGCAGGAAAAACGCATGTAAACGCGTACAAACGCGGCATTTTTTTAACCGCATGCGACAACGCATGCATCTAAAAAACGCACCGTTTGTACGCGTTTACATGCGTTTTTTTCACCACTTGCGGATGCGTTTAAAACGCTGCGGATTTAAACGCAAATGTGAAACCAGCCTTAAATGGCTCAACATTGTTATGCATAAAATGTCAAATTTCTCTCCACAGGGACACCGGTCACAGCTGAGGGAGGAGCAGAATGCTTTTATATCATTCCCATGTACTGTGTTTGGCTTATGGGAAAGAGTTACATCCAGAAATTAAAAAAAAAAATCAACTACGACAGTGACAGAATGACAGGCATGTCTTCAGTTTGTACACACATAATCACTTTGTAAAATCATATAGTATATACACTAAAAGAAACAAAAGAGAAAAGAAGATTCCTGGAGAACTATCTTGGCAGTATAAGGCACAGGAAAACACAGTATATCTGCTAATTTTAGCATATTGTGCTGTGGGCGCAACACCAAGTATAAGGCCGCGGTCACACTTGCGAGTGCTATACGAGAAACTCTCTCCTTAATACCCAGCACTGCCGCTGACACTCGGGACCGGAGTTTGCCACTGCATGTAGTTCTATGCAGCTGAACACTCTGGTCCCAAATGCCGGCGGCAGTGCTGGGTATTAAGGAGAGAGATTCGAGCGAGTTTCTCGAATTGCACTCGCACGTGTGACCCTGCTACATAAACCACTGCCTTCTCCCAA
Organism: Ranitomeya imitator; assembly: GCF_032444005.1. Taxonomy (NCBI): domain Eukaryota; kingdom Metazoa; phylum Chordata; class Amphibia; order Anura; family Dendrobatidae; genus Ranitomeya; species Ranitomeya imitator. The sequence goes on from NC_091282.1 coordinate 534,913,079, forward strand.
ATACCAGGGCTTCCACAGAGGGAATAGATGAATGTATGTGTTCTAATCATCCTGGATCTATCACTTACAGTATAAATACACATATTTGCAATATACAGATAAGCATTAGTGATGACTCAGTGAGCATACTCACTCGAGCATCAGTGTGTTCGGGATGCTCGTTACTCTGTGAGTATTCTTTTAATGGTCGATCATGCACTCGAGTCCCCGCCGCACATGTTTGTTGCTTTTTTGACAGCCAATGAACATGTGAGGATTTTCTGCCATTCACTGTAATGCCATAGCCATCTCGATTGTGTCATTACTGTAATTGGCTGGCTTCATTACCTCATCAGGTCTATATAACACCTGTGATGCTATGTTTGGCACACTGTACCCTGGACAAAGGCAGCATAGGGAAAGGTAGCTGTGTATTAGCCAGTGATTCAACCATATTAACATTTCTTTTAAGTACAACAGCACTTGTTAGGACTAATGATAATCAATAACACTATGTAACAAATGTAATTATTTTTTATTCCTGGGAACAAATTGTGTTTTCCTAACCCGTTATGCCTAAAACAAATAGAAAATAGTTGTGCAATACTGAGTAGTCTTCTAGAATATTGTTGAACTGATAACATTTTGCAGAAGTTTCTACAATTTTCCAGAATTATCTAGAAGTTTCTAGGAATTTTTGGAGCTTTCTAGAATGTTGTCGGACTGTTCAATAGTCATACAATTATAAAAGCACAGGTAACTCAAACTAACATTAACGGTTTATGTTATTGCTGAGTAAGAGAATAACGAATCGCAGCTAAAGAGCAATTATTTGTTTTAGATGGCATCAAGAGGTTGTTTGCGCTCAGCAGATGCATTTTGCTATGTGTGTGTGGACAATTTATAAAGACAAGAGCGAGAAAGTATTCCGTGAAAGCATGTCGTATGATGTGCGAGGCCTACAAGGCATATTTCGGCATGCCTGTCGGAGATCAAGACAAATCCTGGGCACCTCATTTCACATGCGAATATTGCAAGAAATCTCTTGAAGGTAAGGTGAACAATTGCTGCTCATTTAGACGACAGTGCTTTATTTTGTAGAATTTCAATGATTTAGATCTAGTACAGTTTTAGGAGTTGCAATTGACAAAATTATCACATATGTCAATGCACTATAGTAAAATATGTATTAAGTAATGTGTAACATTTCCTGCTTTTAAATTTATATAATTAATTAAATCTGCTATGTTACAGGTTGGTACAGGGGAGAAAAGCAAGCCATGAAGTTTGGTATCCCGCAAATTTGGTGCCAACTGACCGACCACTCAAGCAACTGCTACTTTTGCATGGTGGATCTTGCCAAACGTCACACAGGCAAGAATGCACCTCAAATCATTCATCCAGGCATTCCTTCTTCCATTGCCCCAGTACCACACTGCCCCGAGATGCCTACTCCAACTCCCCCGAAGAGGGATCAGCCATCTTCAGGAAAAAGCTGCAAGTCAGACAGCGAGGAAGATATTGGAGTTCAACATTACGTTTTCACAGATGCTGTTGAGGAGAGAAGGCCATACTTTCCTAACCAGAAAGATGTCAACGATCTGATCAGAGACCTTCGTCTTACCAAGTCCAATGCTGAGCTTCTGACATCCAGGCTCAAGCAGTGAGACTTGTTGGATAAAATTGTGCAAGTCACAGATCAGAGAAAGCGTCATAAAACATTCTCCAACTTCTTCAGTCAGGAAGATGGGTTGTGCTTCTGCAACAATGTGGCCGGTCTTTTTGAGGCTATCGGTATCACCTGTAACCTGAGTGAATGGCGTCTATTCATAGACAGTTCATCTCGGAGCCTCAAAGCTGTGCTGCTTCACAATGGAAACAACACTCTCATAAAGAATTATGCCACAATGGGATGCAGAATATCTCTCTGTCTCTCAAAGTTCATATCCTTGACGCTCATTTTAACAAGTTCAAGGAGAACATGGGAGCTTACTCAGAGGAGCAAAGCGAGCGCTTTCATCAAGATATATTGGACTTTGAACGTCGTTACCAATGACAGTATAATGAAATCATAATGGGGGACTACATTCTTCGAGAAAGCAATTTGCAGTACACTCGCAAGTCTAGAAAAACTACTCATTTCTGAACCTTTTTGAGTGATTTTTGACTGTCTTTGTCTATTTACCATGCAAGTGTTGTTTTTTATGAGACCGAATGAATGAAAATATAATAGTTTCCTTTTTTGTCACAATAAATGTGAAATTTTTCTGGCTTGTGGTCATAAAATCAAAGTTTGTGCTGAATGTAGTCGTTTATCCATAGTCTTTAACCCCGTCCCGACATGCGCTGTACTAGTATCGCTCTGCGGGAACTGAGTTCCCGCAAACCATAGTACTAGTACGGCGGCACGACCGAGCGGTCTCACAGTGAGCACCGCGGCAATCGCGTGTGGGTGTCAGCTGTATGTGACAGCTGACACCCGGCAGCAATGTCCACGATCGGCGCTAGCGTCGATCGTGGGCATTTAACCCCTCTGATGCCACTGTCATTAGTGACAGCGACATAGAGGGGAATCCCGCAGGGACGGGGGCTCCCTGTGCTCTCCCACTGGAACAACGCGAGGCAATCGCGTTGTTCTGGTGTTCTGGAAGGAGTCCCCAAATCCAAAATGGCCACGGGGCTCCTTCTTGGTCCTTCGCTGAGTTGGCTTGCCGGTGCCTGCTGAGAGCAGGCACCGGAAAGCCTCCTGCACTGCCTGTCAGATCGCTGATCTGACACAGTGCTATGCAAAGTGTCAGATCAGCAATCTGATGCAACATAGTGATGTCCCACCCTGGGACAATGTTATAAAGTAAAATAAAAATACAAATCCCCAAATAAAGAAAAAATATATATATTTTCCAATAAATCCATGTATTTATGTAAATATAAAAAAAGTACACATTTGGTATCGCCGCCTCTGTAATGACCCGCTCTGTAAAACTATCCCACTGGTACACCCCTTCAGTGAACACCGCAAAAAAAAAAAAGCGTGGCAAAAAACAATGCTTTATCATCATACTGCCGAACGAAAAGTGCAATAAAATGTGATCAAAAAGACCGATATAAATAAACATGGTACTGCTGAAAACGTCATCTTCTCCCTCAAAAAAAAGCCACCATACAGCATCTTCAGCAGAAAAATAAAAAAGTTATAGCTCTCAGAATAAAGCGACTCAAAAACAATTATATTTATATAAAATAGTTTTTATTGTGTAAAAGCGCCAAAACATTAAAAAATTATATAAATGAGGTATTGCTATAGTTGTACTAACCAAAAGAATAAAGCTGCTTTATCAATTTTACCAAACGTGGAACGGTATAAACGCCCCCCTAAAAGGAATTCAGGAATTGCTGGTTTTTGGTCATTCTGCCTCTCAAAAATCAGAATAAAAAGTGATCAAAAAATGTCATGTGCCTAAAAATTGTACCAATAAAAAAGGCAACTCGTCCCGCAAAAAACAAGACCTCACATGACTCTGTGGGCCAAAATATGGATAAATTATAGCTCTCAAAATGTGCGGATGCAAAAAAATATTTTTTGCAATAAAAAAAGTCTCTTAGCGTGTCACAGCTGCCAAACAAAAACCCGCTATAAAAACCCTCTACAAATAGTAAATCAAACCCCCATTTATCACCCCCTTAGTTAGAGAAAAATAATAAAATTAAAAAAATGTATTTATTTCCATTTTCCCATTAGGGTTAGGGTTAGGGTTGGGGCTAACATTAGGGATAGGGCTTGGGCTAAAGTTAGGGTTAAGGGTGGGGCTAAAGTTAGGGTTAGGATTGGGGCTAAAGTTAGGGTTTGGATTATGTTTATGGTTGGGGTTAGGGTTGGGATTAAGGTTAGGGGTGTGGTTAGGGTTATGGTTAGGGTTAAGATTAAGGCTGGTATTAGGGTTAGGGGTGTGTTGGGTTTAGTGGTGTGGTTGGGGTTTGGATTAGGGGTGTGGTTTAGGATTATGGTTGGGATTAGGCTTAGGGGTGCATTGGGGTTAGGGTTGGAGTTAGAATTGGGGAGGTTTCCACTGTCAGATCAGGGGCTCTCCAAAGTCGACATGGTGTCCAATCTCAATTCCAGCCAATTCTGTGTTGAAAAAATGGTGCTCCTTCCCTTCCGAGCTCTGCCGTGTGCCCAAACAGTGGTTCCCCATCACATATGGGGTATCACATATGGGGTATCAGCGTACTCAGGACAAATTGGACAACTTTTGGAGTCCAATTTCTCCTGTTACCCTTGTGAAAATAAAAAATGTTTTATTCACGGCTCTGCATTATAAACTTTAGCTAAACACTTGGGGGTTCAAAATTCTCACAACACAACTAGATAAGTTCCTTTTGGGGTCTAGTTTCCAATATGGGGTCATTTGTGGGAGTTTCCACTGTTTAGGTGCATCAGGGGCTCTGCAAACGCAACGTGACACCCGCAGACCATTCCATCAAAGTCTGCATTCCAAATCAGTGCTCCTTCCCTTCCGAGCTCTGCCATGCGCCCAAACAGTGGCTCCCCCCACATATGGGGTATCAGCGTACTCAGGAAGGACACATTGGACAACAACTATTGCAGTTCAATTTCTCCTGTTAACCTTGTGAAAATAATTTGGGGGCTAAAATATCATCTTTGTGTAAAAAAAAATATTTTTTATATCTTGCCTTGCGCAGGCGTGTACTACGGAGGACATAGAATGAACTTCAATCCAATATAGCAGTCAGCATGCAGCCAGCGGGTAAGGAAAGGGTGAATCAAACACCCGAAAAACTCCGCCCATATGACCAAAAACTGGTCCCAGCAAATTCAGGTGACAGGTTCCCTTTAAGCCCTGTGTTCTGACTAGAACCAACCTCCTGGTTTCCTGGGCAAGAGGAGCCATTTTCTCCATTTTTCTTCTTACACACATGTTCCTGACTCTCTCTTCCTGCAGATCATTACTTTTCTTGATAAGTGGATTCTGGTGAGGCACAAAAGTACTTACATGTGTGTGTTATGTAAGAATCTTTATATGCAGCCATCGTGCAATGTACTGTGTAGTTATGTATATTGTGCAATGTATCCTGCACTTTATTATATTGCCTTTGCACTGCTTACAGATAGATTGCATTTCTGTATAGAGCAGGACAGTGTTGCAGCATGTATTTGCCTTAGATAGATATTATAACTGTATTCCTGTGTTGTAATGTTACTGTGCAGCCTCTGTAATGTGAGTTACTGATATAATTGCACTCTGTATCATGCTTTTGTCTCTGTTATCTGCCAGTACTGAAACACTGTTTATTCCCTTTGTAGGTTTTACCCATTATTGTCCACTGTTCGTCATCTCAATAACTATAGACTTAAGAATCCATACAGTCTGTTTACTGGGAAGTAGATGAGGGTTAGCCATATGCTGAAATCCACACAGCACCATAAGTGGAGGAAGGCAGAACAGTTACAAATAGCAATGCTATATTGATAATTTAGTCGTATACACTCATCTGAACTGGGGAAATGTTGCTGTCATTATAAGGGTAAGTTCACTCAGGGAGTTTTTGCTGCTTTTTTATGCTAATTTTCAGCTGCTTTTTACAGTACCAGCAAAGCCTATGATATTTCAGAAATCTCATGCACCCACATTGGGTTTTTGTGTAATCAGTATTTTGTGCTTTGCAGCATTTTTTTGACATATGGCATGTCACTTCTTTCAGTGTTTTTCACCCATTGACTTGAATGGACGGTGAAGAGACGCTGTAAGTACGCAAGGTTGAATTTTCTTGCAGCGTATTTGCTGCAGAAAAGTCAAGGAGAGCCGGATGTGATGTCACACTTGGCTCTGCTACATCTAGATGGCAGGCTGCATGATGCGTCCATGCAGCCTGTCATCCAGAAGAGTGGACCCGATCCCCTTTCACTTGAATGGGGGGTCCAATATTACAGTGTTTGACACGCTGTCATATGCAAGACAGAGCGGCAAACACCACTTCTGATCAGCAGGGAAATCCTCCCCTACGGTTGGAGAATAAACTTCACCTCTGATCACTGGTGTCAGCTGATGGGACTACTGATCCCATCATCTGACACCTACAGCCACTAATTACAGTGAGAGCAGAAATGGCAGATGGGAGTTTTCATCTGCCGCTCCTGTGCTATAAATAAATAATTAAAAAAAAAACAGCCTGGTGTCCCCCTACTTTTGATAACCAGCCAGATAAAACTCACAGCTGTGGGATGCAACCCCTAGCTGTCAGCATCAGCAAGGCTAGTTATCAAGAATATGGGGGTCCTCACGCTTTAAATAAATTTAAAAAAAGTGTGGGGTCCCCCCCATTTTGACAACTGGCCTTGCTAAAGCTCACAGCTGGGAGCTGGTATTCTCAGACTGCTAAGTGGCCATTGATATAGGCCCCCCCAGCCTAAAAATAGCAGCCCACAGCTGCCCAGAAAAGGCGCATCTAATAGATGCGCCAATTCTGGCACTTTACCCGGCTCTTCCCACTTGCCCTGTAGTGGTGGCTAGCAGGGTAATAAGGGGTTAATGTCACCTTGCTATTGAGAGGTGACATTAAACCGGCTTAGTAATGGAGAGGCTTCAATAAGACACCTAACCATTACTAATCCTATAGCAGTTAAAGGGTTAAATAAACACACACATGCAGAATAAAGTATATTAATGAAATAAAACACCACACAGTTTTGACCATCTTTTTACTGTTCTGCAATTCTAAAGTGAAGCCATCGATATTCTTTCATAAAAATAAAATAAAAAAGCAAAAGTATACTCCCTGATCAATCATTGCCCAATATAAGGAGTGTCCCAAGCACTATCTGGGGGAGATAAAGCTTACAACCGGGAGCGCTGCTAAGGCGACCGCTCCCGGCTGTAAGCAACTGGAGATTGAATGAAATGGAGCGGGCGCAGGCTCAGTAACTAGCGGTGAGTCACTGAGCCTGCACTCCCTCACATTCTGACCTGAGGTAACCTCTGGACCATGCGAAAATGCCAGGGAAGAGGATACCGCAGGTAATGTACCGTATATACTCGAGTATAAGCTGACCCGAGTATAAGCCGTCCCCCCTAATTTTGCCACAAAGAACTGGGAAAACTTATTGACTCGAGTGTAAGCCTAGGGTGGGAAATGCAGCAGCTACCAGTGAATTTCAAAAATAAAAATAGATGCTCCATACCGTTCATTATTGCCCCATAGATGCTCCATAGAAAGCTGTGCCATATATAATGCTCTGCACCGTTCATTATGGCCCCATAGATGCTCCATAGAAAGCTGTGCCCCATATAGAAAGCTCTGCACTGTTCATTATGGACCCATAGATGCTCCATATAAAGCTGTGCCACATATAATGCTCTGCACCGTTCATTATGGCCCCATAGATGCTCCACATAAAGCTGTGCCATATATAATGCTCTGCACCGTTCGTTATGGCCCCATAGATGCTCCATAGAAAGCTGTGCCCCATATATAATGCTCTGCACCGTTCATTATGGCCCCATAGATGCTCCATAGAAAGCTGTGCCATATATAATGCTCTGCACCGTTCATTATGACCCCATAGATACTCCATATAAAGCTGTGCCATATAGAATGCTCTGCACCGTTCATTATGGCCCCATAGATGCTCCACATAAAGCTGTGCCATATATAATGCTCTGCACCGTTCATTATGACCCCATAGATACTCCATATAAAGCTGTGCCATATAGAATGCTCTGTACCGTTCATTATGGCCCCTGTTGTGAATTCTGTTGTCAAGCTCTCTCCTGTGGTCATGAATGGTACTTCGGCTGGTTCTGTCCATGGGCTTCCTCTGGTGGTGGTGAGTGGGGCTGCGGCTTCTGAGGTTCCTTCCACAGGTGACGAGGTTAATTCGTTAGCTGGCTGTTCTATTTAACTCCACCTAGATCATTGCTCCATGCCACCTTTCAATGTTCCAGTATTGGTCTAGTTCACTCCTGGATCGTTCTTGTGACCTGTCTTCCCAGCAGAAGCTAAGTTCCTGCTTGTTTTTCTCTGGTTTGCTATTTTTCTGTCCAGCTTGCTATTTTGATTGTTGTCTTGCTTGCTGGAAGCTCTGGGACGCAGAGGGAGCGCCTCCGCACCGTGAGTCGGTGCGGAGGGTCTTTTTGCGCCCTCTGCGTGGTCTTTTTGTAGTTTTTTGTGCTGACCGCAAAGCTACCTTTCCTATCCTCTGTCTGTTCAGTAAGTCAGGCCTCACTTTGCTAAATCTATTTCATCTCTGAGTTTGTAATTTTCATCTTTACTCACAGTCATTATATGTGGGGGGCTGCCTTTTCCTTTGGGGAATTTCTCTGAGGCAAGGTAGGCTTTATTTGTTCTATCTTTGGGGCTAGCTAGTTCCTTAGGCTGTGTCGAGTTGCATAGGGAGCGTTAGGAGCAATCCACGGCTATTTCTAGTGTGTGTGATAGGATTAGGGATTGCGGTCAGCAGAGTTCCCACGTCTCAGAGCTCGTCCTATATTATCAGTAACTATCAGGTCATTCCGTGTGCTCTTAACCACCAGGTCCATTATTGTCCTGACCACCAGGTCATAACAGTACAGGTGGCCTAAGTACTAATGCATCTCAACATGGGCGGACATACCGCCGGTTCAACCGGTTCAGCTGCACCGGGGCCCGGAGGCTCTGGGGGGCCCCTGCAGGGCGGCCAGGGACGCTGCTACCATTAGGCGATTTGACTATCAGGCGGCAGAAGAGAGGGCGGCAGACTCTATAGTAAGTGAATTTGCGCTGCTAGTTTTTTTTTGTTTTTTTTTTCTAAAACTCCGGGGTCAAGTGCCCGCCCCCCCCTCCTCCCTCCCTCCTTCCCGCCCCCCTCCCTGAAGACGTAATACTCACCTTCCTCCAGCGGTGGCTGCAACTGCGTCCCAGCGCCGGCAGCGCATCCTGTCTTCAGCGGTCACATGGTACCGCTAATTTAAGGTCATGAATATGCGCATATTCATGACCTTAATTAGCGCTATCATGTGACTGCTGAAGACAGGAAGGAAGACGCTGCAGAAGAGATGCCAGGAAGGAAGTTCTGTTCTGTGCTGCGCGGTGAGAGGTAAGTATGACAGGGAAAAAGGATGGGGAGCCATGCACGCAGGGAAAAAGGATGTGGAGCCATGCACGCAGGGAAAAAGGATGTGGAGCCATGCACGCAGGGAAAAAGGATGTGGAGCCATGCACGCAGGGAAAAAGGATGGGGAGCCATGCACACAGGGAAAAAGGATGTGGAGCCATGCACACAGGGGAGAAGAATGGGGGAGCCATGCACGCAGGGTGGGAGGATAGGGGAGGCATGCACGCAGGGGAGAAGGATGGGGGAGCCGTGAACGCAGGGGAGAAGAATGGGGGAGCCGTGAACGCAGGGGAGAAGGATGGGGGAGCCCAGCACGCAGGGGAGAAGGATGGGGGAGCCGTGAACGCAGGGGAGAAGGATGGGGGAGCCCAGCACGCAGGGGAGAAGGATGGGGGAGCCATGCACACAGGGGAGAAGAATGGGGGAGCCATGCACGCAGGGTGGGAGGATAGGGGAGGCATGCACGCAGGGGAGAATGAATGGGGGAGCCGTGAACGCAGGGGAGAAGAATGGGGGAGCCGTGAACGCAGGGGAGAAGGATGGGGGAGCCGTGAATGCAGGGGAGAAGGATGGGGGAGCCCAGCACGCAGGGGAGAAGGATGGGGGAGCCGTGAACGCAGGGGAGAAGGATGGGGGAGCCCAGCACGCAGGGGAGAAGGATGGGGGAGCTGTGAACACAGGGGAGAAGGATGGGGGAGCCCAGCACGCAGGGGAGAAGGATAGGGGAGCCGTGAACGCAGGGGAGAAGGATGGGGGAGCCCAGCACGCAGGGGAGAAGGATGGGGGAGCCGTGAACGCAGGGGAGAAGGATGGGGGAGCCGTGAATGCAGGGAAGAAGGATGGCGGAGCCGTGAACGCAGGGGAGAAGGAATTACGGGAGCCGTGAACGCAGGGGAGAAGGATGGGGGAGCCATGCACACAGGGTGGGAGGATGGAGTATAAATATGGAGTATAAATACTAGGCCCTATTGCCCCCCACACACAGTGTGAGTGGACAGTGTGAAGAGGGGGCCGGTATAGAAAGGAGAGGTCAGTGTGAAGAGCATGTACCATAAGAGGGACAGTGTGGGGGTCATATTTTGTGCAGACAATATAGTGAGGGGCAATTTTTTATTCCGGAGCATTATAATGACACTTGTATCTTTAAGGGCATCTTGTGGAGACTTTCTGCAAAAGAGCGGAAAAGATGGAAGTCTGCAGAGACGGCTGTGGCTGAGAAAACTCATCATGGGATCTGGACAAGATGAAGAAAAGAAGAACAGCTCCAGAGACGACGTTATCTATAAGGTACCTGGATGTAAATGTTATTTGTGATACTAACTAATTCTCATGTTTTTATTTATGTTAGGAGCCATTTTTCCGTTCGCCTCAGGCAGCAGAGAGGCTAGGTTCACCCCTGAGGGCGGCTAATATAGAGGGCAATCTGGCCAGTCTATCCGGCCCCGAGGCTCCGGGGGCCCCCTGGCCAGATTGCCCTCATGTGCGCCAGGCATGGAGCAATCCCTGCAGCTTCGCTGCCTGCAAGAGAAAATGGCAACGGATCTGCAGGGACTGGATGCTTCCTGCTTCCTTTCTCACACAGACAGCAGCGGCTCAGCTGAATGACATCATCATTCCGCGCTGCGGCTGTGCGAGACAGGAAGCTGCCGCACACTGGCTTCTGCACACTTATGCCTGGAAGGAAGCTGCAGCTGTGCAGGACCTCAATCACCCCCTGAACAGGAGGTAAAGAACGGTCTGAATGTGACGGATTGTTTGCAGAGTAAAGAGGGGAGACAGGGGCAGCAGTCAGAGACTAGAAGCAGTGATTTACTGACTGTGACCCCCGGAGCTTTGTGTTCTCTGGTCAGTGCAGGATTTTCATCCACACACAGCAGGGACCAGAGAGTTCAGAGCTCAGGAACACAGTCACTAAATCACTGGGTCTATTCTTTGACGGGACTCCAGTCATCACTGCAGTATCAGATCCAGGCTGGGACTGACCCCTGAACCCATCCCCCAGTGAAGACTTTTTCACATATACTGTATCTGTTGCATTAAACACACATATAAGGGTATGTTTCCACTGTCAGTAAACTCTGCGGATTGGACGCTGTGTACATCCGCAGCATCCAGTCCGCAGCTCCTGATGTAACAGCATAGTGCATGAGATTTCAAGGAATCCAATGTCCACTATGTATGCAGCGGCACCCGCAGCTTCCCTGCAGAGACGGACATGCGGCACATCTTTCTAGACTGTAGCATGTCTATTTATCTGGCGGAGACGCTCAGTCTCCACAAGATAAATATCACAGTCCAATGTATAGGAAGCGGTGATTCCGCATGTCTTCAATGAACACATGCGGAAGCATCACTCGTACAAAAGCCGGCAGCGCTTTGGACCGAGCGGACATGTGCTGCATCCAAAGCGCTGCCGATTCCTGACCGTGGAACCATACCCTTATACATTAATGTATACTATGTCACATATGCAGTAGACACAGGTGTTTATTATACATGGGCATATTCTACAGTGTATATATATATATATATATATATATATATATATATATATATATATATAATTAGCTTTGTCGCCTTTAAAGAAGGGGGGGCCCAAACACATTTCCTGCACAGGGGCCCCAAGCTGTCTGTGTCCGCCCCTGCATCTCAATAGAGGGATAAGAGAAGTTCTGAGACCATTTTTTTTTCTTTGCAGTGTGTTTTGTCTCTCTTTTCCCCTTTACCTCTGGGTGGTTCAGGATACAGGTGTAGATATGGACATTCAAGGTCTGTCCTCTTGTATGGATAATCTCACTGCAAGGGTACAAAACATTCAAGATTTTGTGGTTCAGAATCCAATGTTAGAGCCTAGGATTCCTATTCCTGATTTGTTTTTTGGGGATAGATCTAAGTTTCTGAATTTCAAAAATAATTGTAAATTGTTTCTTGCTTTGAAACCTCGCTCCTCAGGTGACCCTGTTCAACAAGTGAAAATCATTATTTCTTTGTTGCGTGGTGACCCTCAAGACTGGGCATTTTCCCTTGCGCCAGGAGATCCGGCATTGCGTGATGTTAATGCGTTTTTTCTGGCGCTCGGATTGCTTTATGATATACCTAATTCAGTGGATCAGGCAGAGAAAATCTTGCTGGCTCTGTGTCAGGGTCAGGATGAAGAAGCAAGATAAGTGAAAGCAGTCAGAGGGGAGCGCAGAGGAATTGACCCAGGGAAGGGGAGATAAAAGGGAGTTGTCGAGCACCACTGCAGCTCCAGCTGAATACCTCCAAAGGAGGATGAGAATGTGTGTCAAACAGAAATCAGTCCCAGGAGCGCTGAAGGAAACTCAGACAACATATGTCGTTTGCCACAACGCGTTTCAACGGTAAACACCGTCTTCTTCAGGTGGGAGTTTTCAGGTCAGGATGAGGTAGAGATATATTGTCAGAAGTTTAGGAAGTGGTCTGTACTCACTCAGTGGAATGAATGTGCCCTGGCAGCAATTTTCAGAAAGGGTCTCTCTGAAGCCCTTAAGGATGTCATGGTGGGATTTCCCATGCCTGCTGGTCTGAATGAGTCTATGTCTTTGGCCATTCAGATTGATCGACGCTTACGTGAGCGTAAAGCTGTGCACCATTTGGCGGTATTATCTGAGCATAGACCAGAGCCTATGCAATGTGATAGGACTTTGACCAGAGCTGAACGGCAAGAACACAGACGTCGGAATGGGCTGTGTTTTTACTGTGGTGATTCCACTCATGCTATCTCCGATTGTCCTAAGTGCACTAAGCGTTTCGCTAGGTCTGCCACCATTGGTACGGTACAGTCGAAATTTCTTTTGTCCGTTACTCTGATCTGCTTTTTGTCATCCTATTCTGTTATGGCATTTGTGGATTCAGGTGCTGCCCTGAATTTGATGGACTTGGAGTTTGCTAGGCACTGTGGTTTTTTCTTGGAGCCCTTGCAGTATCCTATTCCATTGAGAGGAATTGATGCTACGCCTTTGGCCAAGAATAAGCCTCAGTACTGGACCCAATTGACCATGTGCATGGCTCCTGCACATCAGGAGGATATTCGCTTTTTGGTGTTGCATAATCTGCATGATGTGGTCGTTTTGGGGTTGCCATGGCTACAGGTCCATAATCCTGTATTGGATTGGAAATCTATGTCTGTGTCCAGCTGGGGTTGTCAGGGAGTACATGGTGATGTTCCATTTTGTCTATTTCGTCATCCACCCCTTCTGAAGTCCCGGAGTTTTTGTCGGATTACCGAGATGTATTTGATGAGCCCAAATCCAGTGCCCTACCTCCTCATAGGGATTGCGATTGTGCTATCAATTTGATTCCTGGTAGTAAGTTTCCTAAGGGCCGACTGTTCAATTTATCTGTGCCAGAGCACGCCGCTATGCAGAGTTATGTAAAGGAATCCTTGGAGAAGGGTCATATTCGCCCGTCGTCGTCACCATTGGGAGCACGGTTCTTTTTTGTGGCCAAGAAGGATGGTACTTTGAGACCTTGTATTGATTACCGCCTTCTTAATAAGATCACAGTCAAATTTCAGTACCCTTTGCCGCTGCTGTCTGATTTATTTGCTTGGATTAAGGGGGCTAGTTGGTTCACCAAGATAGATCTTCGTGGTGCGTATAATCTTGTGCGTATTAAACAGGGCGATGAATGGAAAACAGCATTTAATACGCCCGAGGGCCATTTTGAGTACCTGGTTATGCCATTCGGGCTTTCCAATGCTCCATCAGTATTTCAGTCCTTTATGCATGACATCTTCCGAGACTACCTGGATAAATTCCTGATTGTATATTTGGATGATATTTTGGTCTTCTCGGATGATTGGGAGTCTCACGTGAAGCAGGTCAGAATGGTGTTCCAGGTCCTTTGTGCGAATTCTTTGTTTGTGAAGGGGTCAAAGTGTCTCTTTGGAGTTCAGAAGGTTTCATTTTTGGGTTTCATTTTTTCCCCTTCTACTATCGAGATGGACCCTGTTAAAGTCCAGGCCATTAATGATTGGACTCAGCCGACATCTGTGAAGAGTCTGCAAAAGTTCCTGGGCTTTGCTAATTTTTATCGTCGCTTCATCAGTAATTTTTCTAGTGTTGCTAAACCGTTGACTGATTTGACCAAGAAGGGTGCTGATGTGGTCAATTGGTCTTCTGCGGCTGTGGAAGCTTTTCAGCAGTTGAAGCGTCGTTTTTCTTCTGCCCCTGTGTTGTGCCAGCCAGATGTTTCGCTTCCGTTTCAGGTCGAGGTTGATGCTTCTGAGATTGGAGCAGGGGCTGTTTTGTCGCAAAGAAGTTCTGATGGCTCGGTGATGAAACCATGTGCCTTCTTTTCTAGAAAGTTTTCGCCTGCTGAGCGCAATTATGATGTTGGCAATCGAGAGTTGTTGGCCATGAAGTGGGCATTCGAGGAGTGGCGTCATTGGCTTGAAGGAGCCAAGCATCGCGTGGTGGTCTTGACGGATCACAAGAATTTGAGTTATCTCGAGTCTGCCAAACGGTTGAATCCTAGACAGGCTCGTTGGTCGCTATTTTTCTCCCGTTTTGATTTTGTGGTTTCGTACCTTCCAGGCTCTAAGAATGTGAAGGCTGATGCCCTGTCAAGGAGTTTTGTGCCTGACTCTCCGGGTGTTCCTGAGCCGGCGGGTATTCTCAAAGAGGGGGTAATTTTGTCTGCCATCTCCCCTGATTTGCGGCGGGTGCTGCAAAAATTTCAGGCTGATAGACCTGACCGTTGCCCAGCAGAGAAACTGTTTGTCCCTGATAGATGGACTAGTAGAGTTATCTCTGAGGTTCATTGTTCGTTGTTGGCTGGTCATCCGGGAATCTTTGGTACCAGAGATTTGGTGGCTAGATCCTTTTGGTGGCCGTCTTTGTCGCGGGATGTGCGTTCTTTTGTGCAGTCCTGTGGGACTTGTGCTCGGGCTAAGCCCTGCTGTTCTCGTGCCAGTGGGTTGCTTTTGCCCTTGCCGGTCCCAAAGAGGCCCTGGACGCATATCTCTATGGATTTTATTTCGGATCTCCCTGTCTCTCAAAAGATGTCGGTCATTTGGGTGGTTTATGATCGCTTCTCTAAGATGATCCATTTAGTACCCTTGTCTAAATTGCCTTCCTCCTCTGATTTGGTGCCATTGTTTTTCCAGCATGTGGTTCGTTTACATGGCATTCCGGAGAACATCGTTTCGGACAGAGGTTCCCAGTTTGTTTCGAGGTTTTGGCGAGCATTTTGTGCTAGGATGGGCATTGATTTGTCTTTTTCCTCGGCTTTCCATCCTCAGACAAATGGCCAAACTAATCAGACTTTGGAAACATATCTGAGATGCTTTGTTTCTGCTGATCAGGATGATTGGGTGTCCTTTTTGCCTTTGGCTGAGTTCGCCCTTAATAATCGGGCCAGCTCGGCTACTTTGGTTTCGCCGTTTTTCTGCAATTCTGGTTTCCATCCTCGTTTCTCTTCAGGGCAGGTTGAGTCTTCGGACTGTCCTGGTGTAGATACTGTGGTGGATAGGTTGCAGCAGATTTGGACTCATGTGGTGGACAATTTGACATTGTCCCAGGAGAAGGCTCAACGTTTCGCTAACCGCCGGCGCTGTGTGGGTCCCCGACTTCGTGTTGGGGATTTGGTTTGGTTGTCATCTCGTTATGTTTCTATGAAGGTTTCCTCTCCTAAGTTTAAGCCTTGTTTCATTGGTCCGTATAAGATTTCTGAGGTTCTCAATCCTGTGTCGTTTCATTTGACCCTTCCAGCTTCTTTTGCCATTCATAATGTATTCCATAGGTCATTGTTGCAGAGATACGTGGCGCCTGTGGTTCCATCTGTTGATCCTCCTGCCCCGGTGTTGGTTGAGGGGGAGTTGGAGTATGTGGTGGAGAAGATTTTGGATTCTCGTATTTCGAGACGGAAACTCCAGTACCTGGTCAAATGGAAGGGTTATGGTCAGGAAGATAATTCCTGGGTCTTTGCCTCCGATGTTCATGCTGCCGATCTGGTTCGTGCCTTTCATTTGGCTCGTCCTGGTTGGCCTGGGGGCTCTGGTGAGGGTTCGGTGACCCCTCCTCAAGGGGGCTACTGTTGTGAATTCTGTTGTCAAGCTCCCTCCTGTGGTCATGAATGGTACTTCGGCTGGTTCTGTCCATGGGCTTCCTCTGGTGGTGGTGAGTGGGGCTGCGGCTTCTGAGGTTCCTTCCACAGGTGACGAGGTTAATTCGTTAGCTGGCTGTTCTATTTAACTCCACCTAGATCATTGCTCCATGCCACCTGTCAATGTTCCAGTATTGGTCTAGTTCACTCCTAGATCGTTCTTGTGACCTGTCTTCCCAGCAGAAGCTAAGTTCCTGCTTGTTTTTCTCTGGTTTGCTATTTTTCTGTCCAGCTTGCTATTTTGATTGTAGTCTTGCTTGCTGGAAGCTCTGGGACGCAGAAGGAGCGCCTCCGCACCGTGAGTCGGTGCGGAAGGTCTTTTTGCGCCCTCTGCGTGGTCTTTTTGTAGTTTTTTGTGCTGACCGCAAAGCTACCTTTCCTATCCTCTGTCTGTTCAGTAAGTCGGGCCTCACTTTGCTAAATCTATTTCATCTCTGAGTTTGTAATTTTCATCTTTACTCACAGTCGTTATATGGGGGGGGCTGCCTTTTCCTTTGGGGAATTTCTCTGAGGCAAGGTAGGCTTTATTTTTTCTATCTTTAGGGCTAGCTAGTTCCTTAGGCTGTGTCGAGTTGCATAGTGTTAGCCGGAGTATTACCACAGCAGCGCGTGTTACTTCATATAAGCAGCAGAATCCAACGTAAGGCAAACTGTGTTTAATATATGCAGCTTGAACTGGAACAAAATAAGAAAGCTTTGACAGTAACTACCGATATAATCTAGTCCATGTAACACATGTCTCTCTGTGAAGGAAACAGCAGCAGAATGATGCAATCAGTGAGAGTCCTCTGACCTTTTTGTACAAACTTTAACAATCACAGCATAGCTGACAAATGAACACTCATAGACATTCAATGCAGACTACAACAGGAATGGAGTTGTTGCATTTAAACTTATTCCAACACCCCCACTCAACAACTGCTTATCCTGTTAGTCCCATTGCAGTTCTGAATTCTTCAAACTTGGCTCTTGACAATGGCTTTGTCAAAACATCTGCTAACATCTTGTCAGATTCACAGTAAACAAACTTTAGAACTTCACGCTCTACTAAGTCACGCAAGTGATGATGTTTAACATCAATGTGCTTTGTTCTTGCACTTATCCTTTCACTGCTGGCGAGCTTGATACATCCTTGGTTGTCCTCATAGATAACAGTTGGTTCAGCTAGTGGTTTGCCGAATTCTTCCAAAAGTTGCTTCAACCAAATTAACTCTTGACTTGCATGAGCAGCTGATGTATATTCTGCTTCTGTAGAAGACAATGCAACTGACACTTGTTTTCTACTGGACCATGAGATTGAAGTGTGTCCTAACTTGAACAAGTAACCACTTGTTGATCTTCGATCACTTGAGTCTCCAGCCCAATCTGCATCTACATATCCTCTGAGAATTAGATCTCCTGATGCAGAAATCTTTAGACTTAACTCTTGGGTTGCCTTAAGATACTGAAGAAGTCTCTTAATTGCATTCCAATCTCTTTGGCGTGGCTTGCTTACACGTCGGCAGAGAATTCCCACTGTGGCTGAGATATCTGGACGGGTTGTGGTTGCTATGTATAGAAGTGCCCCCACTGCTTGTCTGTAACTGTCATTTGTGGGTAGCAGATCTTCTTCTCCTTCCAATTTTAGGTAAGATGGATCCATTGGAGTTGATATGCCTTTGGCTTCTGACATTCCAAACTGGTTTAGAACTGTGGAGATTTTAGAATTTTGATTAAGAAGAAAACTTCCATCTTCCTCTCTCTGGATTTGGATTCCCAAATAGTATGTCACATCTCCAAGGTCCTTGGTCTCGAAATGCTTGTTCAGAATTTGACCTAGTTTTGAAATTTCTCTCTCTTCTTGATGCGCTATTATTACATCATCCACATATAGAATAACATACATCCAATCTTGTGATACACCTTTTGTATACAAACATGGATCCGCTTGAGACCTTTTAAATCCTTCGTCGATTAACACTTTGTTCATCTTAGTGTTCCATGCTCTTGCTGATTGCTTAAGGCCGTAGAGAGATTTTTGCATTCTGCAAACAAGGTTCTCTTTACCCCTTTTAACATAGCCTTCTGGTTGAGTCATGTACAGCTCTTCTTCAATGTCTCCATGTAGAAAGGCTGTTTTGATGTCAAAATGTCTTACTTTCATCTGCTGAACAGCAGCTATGGATAATAAAGTTCTGAATGTAGTTTGCTTGGCAACTGGAGCAAAAGTAGCATCATAATCTTCACCATATTTTTGTGAATATCCTTTTGCGACCAATCTTGCTTTAAAACGGTGAACATTACCTTCGGAGTCATATTTGTTCTTAAAGACCCACTTACATCCAATTGCTTTCTTGCCTTGAGGTAGCTCTGTGAGCTCCCATGTTTTGAGCTTATGAAGGGATTCCATTTCTTCATCAGCAGCTTTTATCCATTTTTGCTTCTTATGAATAGGCAGTTTTTGCATTTCCTGCCATGACTGTGGCTCTTCTTCTGGAATTGATCTGACCATATAAGAAAGGCGTTTAGCTGGAATTCCTTTATTTGATCTTTCTGATCTTCTGATCTCCTGAGGTTGGCTTGGTTCTTCTGTTTCTTTTTCAGTACTTTCAGAGCATATCCAGACTTCAGTATTTTCTTTGAGATTCTCTTCAATGTCTGGAATCACTGACTGAAATTCTTGTTCCTTAGGTTGAATTATTTGCGTAACCTCATGAAATTTGAGCGATACTGAGTTTTCATCAATCACTACATCTCTGCTGATTGTTACTGTGTTGGTCTGTGGGTGCAGGATTCTGTATCCTTTCTGAGTTTCACTGTACCCCACAAGAACTCCTTCCTTTGCATGAGATTCCCACTTAGAACGTTTTTCTTTGGGAACATGCACAAAAGTTTTGCTTCCGAATATCCTGAGATGCTTCAGGTTGGGCTTCTCACAGTTCCATAGCTCATATGGAGTTTTACTTGTAGCTTTACTTGGCAGTCGATTTTGAAGATAGGTAGCAGTCATGATGGCTTCTCCCCAATATGTTGTAGGTAGGTTTCCATCAAATAGCATACTTCTTCCACTTTCACAAAGAGTTCGGTTCTTTCTCTCTGCTGTGCCATTCTGCTCTGGGTTGTATGGAACGGTTGTCTGGAACACGATTCCATTCTTTTTCAGGATGGTTTGCACTTTACCACTTGTATATTCAGTTCCATTATCTGCTCGCAGTACCTTTGGTATTCTTCCAAATTTGTTAAGAACTGCAGCAAGATATTCTTCAAGTTTCTGTGGAACTTCATCTTTACTTTGAAGTAGGTAAGTAACAGTATATCTGGAATAATCATCAATGAATGTGAGAAAATATCTCTTCTTGCTGGGAGTAAGAACACTCATTGGACCACACACATCTGTATGTATCAAATCCAGTATCTGTGCAGATTTAGTAGTGCTTACTTTAGGAAACGATTTTCTGGACATTTTCCCTTTTAGGCAACTTGTGCACTTCATTGTTTGATTACACTGGTTGATTGCAATACCATTTGCAAGTTGAGCTAGTTTCTTTACTGCTTCTGGATCTCTGTGGCCTAGGCGTCTGTGCCACACATGAATACAGTCCTTATGAAAATCTTGTCTAGCACTGTAAACAGTTTCATTGCATTTCAG
Organism: Ranitomeya imitator; assembly: GCF_032444005.1. Classification (NCBI taxonomy): domain Eukaryota; kingdom Metazoa; phylum Chordata; class Amphibia; order Anura; family Dendrobatidae; genus Ranitomeya; species Ranitomeya imitator. The sequence continues at coordinate 534,932,923 of NC_091282.1, forward strand.
CTGATAAAGTTCATCTTTGATTTTTCCTTCGGCAAGGGTATGACCCTTCTTTGAAATGATGCATCTGTCATCCTTAAATGTAACTATATTTCCCTGTTGTGCAAGCTTCTTTACAGATAAAAGGTTACTTTCAAGTTTGGGAACATACAGCACGTCTTTAACTGGGATTTTTCTGACTTGTGCTGAGGATTGAACTTGACAATGGAGATAACCATCTCCTATTCCTTCTGATGTCATATAGTGACCATTAGCTAAAATTACCTTTTCAGACTTGCTTTCATCTAGATTAATGAAGAAATCTTTATCACGTGTCATGTGAGCAGTCGCTCCAGAGTCAATACACCAAACATGGTTTGCATATGGGCTTGTGCTGACCCCAAATGCAGTCGCAATACATGCATCTTCCTTCTTTACAGCTGTTTTAACCTTTTGATGACTGTCCTGCTTTTTAAACTGATTCATTCTTGCTTTCCACACTCTGCAGTCTGCTTTAAGGTGACCAGGCTTTTTACAGACAAAACATTCACGAGTTTCCTTTAAATGACTCTGAGCTTTAGAAAAGTACTGTGTCTTTAATGCTGCTTCTGCTTTGCATATATTATTGCTAATAGTCTCTGACTTTCTCTTGTATTCATCTGCAAGTTTCCCTTTCACATATTCTAGTGTGAGTTCATCATCTGGTCTGGCATCTAATGCAGTCACAAGCGTGTCATAACTTTCTGGAAGACCACTTAATAGTAATGCAGCAACATGAAAATCTTTAATTTCTTCACCAATACCCCTTAGGCGCTCCACAATCTCTAGGGTGTTTCTGATATAGTCCTGCATATGCTGGCCATCACTTAATTTAGACTGATACAGCTTTCTCATAAGATATAGCTTATTGCTGAGATTTGACCTTTCATGCACTTTCTGTAATTCTTCCCACATTTTCTTTGCAGTATCACATTTGCATACATGTACAATCTGGTTATCATCTATGCTGAGGGAAATAGTGCTTTGTGCTTTCTGATCAGTCTCTAGCCAATCACCCGGTACTGGGTCAGGCACAGGCTGTTCAATACATTTCCATGTACCCTCTCTTATAAGTAACATCTTTACCTTGAATTTCCAGGAGCTGTAATTGTGATTTGTGAGACTTGGCACTGTGTACTTCACTGCATTCCTTTCTGTAGACATTCTTGTCTCTTGTACCTTTTTTTTTTTTTTGTTTGTTACTGGCCCTTTAAGCTGCGCTGTCCGGTGCTCTGTACACTGCGGTACCTTTGCGTTCCGGTGTCCTTGTATTCCGGGGGTTCCTCTGTGCTGTCTGCGCTTGGCTCGCTGCTTATTCCGGTGACTGGGCTTTTTACCATTTACTTTCCGGTGGCTGGGCCCATAACCTGTTAGCCGGAGTATTACCACAGCAGCGCGTGTTACTTCATATAAGCAGCAGAATCCAACGTAAGGCAAACTGTGTTTAATATATGCAGCTTGAACTGGAACAAAATAAGAAAGCTTTGACAGTAACTACCGATATAATCTAGTCCATGTAACACATGTCTCTCTGTGAAGGAAACAGCAGCAGAATGATGCAATCAGTGAGAGTCCTCTGACCTTTTTGTACAAACTTTAACAATCACAGCATAGCTGACAAATGAACACTCATAGACATTCAATGCAGACTACAACAGGAATGGAGTTGTTGCATTTAAACTTATTCCAACACATAGGGAGCGTTAGGAGCAATCCACGGCTATTTCTAGTGTGTGTGATAGGATTAGGGATTGCGGTCAGCAGAGTTCCCACGTCTCAGAGCTCGTCCTATATTATCAGTAACTATCAGGTCATTCCGTGTGCTCTTAACCACCAGGTCCATTATTGTCCTGACCACCAGGTCATAACAGGCCCCATAGATGCTCCACATAAAGCTGTGCCACATATAATGCTCTGCACCATTCATTATGGCCCCATAGTTGCTCCATAGAAAGCTGTGCCATATATATATTGCTCTGCACCGTTCATTATGGCCCCATAGATGCTCCACATAAAGCTGTGCCATTAATAATGCTCCATACTGTTCATTATTGCCCCAGAGATGCTCCATAGAAAGCTGTGCCATATATAATGCTCTGCACCATTCATTATGGTCCCATAGACGCTCCACATAAAGCTGTGCCATATATATATTGCTCTGCACCGTTCATGATGGCCCCATAGATGCTCCACATAAAGCTGTGCCATTTATAATGCTCCATACTGTTCATTATTGCCCCATAGATGCTCCATAGAAAGCTGTGCCATATATAATGCTCTGCACCATTCATTATGGTCCCATAGACGCTCCACATAAAGCTGTGCCACATATAATGCTCTGCACCGTTCATTATGGCCCCATAGACGCTCCACATTAAGCTGTGCCATATAGAATGCTCTGCACCGTTCATTATGACCCCATAGATACTCCATATAAAGCTGTGCCATATATAATGCTCCATACATTTCATTATGGCCCCATAGATGCTCGATATATAAAGCTGTGCCATATAGAATGCTCTGCACCGTTCATTATGGCCCCATAGATGCTCTATATAAAGCTGTGCCATATATAATGCTCTGCACCGTTCATTATGACCCCATAGCTACTCCATATAAAGCTGAGCCATATAGAATGCTCTGCACCGTTCATTATGGCCCCATAGATGCTCCACATAAAGCTGTGCCATATATAATGCTCTGCACCATTCATTATGACCCCATAGATACTCCATATAAAGCTGTGCCATATATATTGCTCTGCACCGTTCATTATGGCCCCATAGATGCTCTGTATAAAGCTGTGCCATATATAATGCTCTGCACTGTTCATTATGGCCCCATAGATGCTCTATATAAAGCTGTGCCATATAGAATGCTCTTCACCGTTCATTATGGCCCCATAGATGCTCCACATAAAGCTGTGCCACATATAATGCTCTGCACCGTTCATTATGACCCCATAGATACTCCATATAAAGCTGTGCCATATATAATGCTCTGCACCGTTCATTATGGCCCCATAGATGCTCCACATAAGGCTGTGCCATATATAATGCTCCATACTGTTCATTATTGCCCCATAGGTGCTCCATAGAAAGTTGTGCCCCATATAATGCTCTGCACTGTTCATTATGGCCCCATAGATGCTCCATAGAAATCTGTGCCATATATAATGCTCTGCACCGTTCATTATGGCCCCATAGGTGCTCCACATAAAGCTGTGCCATATATAATGCTCTGTACCGTTCATTATGGCCCCATAGATGCTCCATAGAAATCTGTGCCATATAGAATGCTCTGCACCGTTCATTATGGCCCCATAGATGCTCCATAGAAATCTGTGCCATATAGAATGCTCTGCACCGTTCATTATGGCCCCATAGATGCGCCATAGAAATCTGTGCCATATATAATGCTCTGCACCGTTCATTATGGCCCCATAGATGCTCCACATAAAGCTGTGCCATATATAATGCTCTGCACCGTTCATTATGGCCCCATAGACGCTCCACATAAAGCTGTGCCACATAAAATGCTCTGCACCGTTCATTATGGCCCCATAGATGCTCCATAGAAATCTGTGCCATATAGAATGCTCTGCACCGTTCATTATGGCCCCATAGATGCTCCATAGAAATCTGTGCCATATATAATGCTCTGCACCGTTCATTATGGCCCGATAGATGCTCCACATAAAGCTGTGCCATATATAATGCTCTGCACCATTCATTATGGCCCCATAGACGCCCCACATAAAGCAGTGCCATATATAATGCTCTGCACCGTTCATTATTGTCCCATAGATGCTTTATAGAAAGCTGTGCCATATATAATGCTCTGCACCGTTCATTATGGCCCCATAGATGCTCCATAGAAATCTGTGCCATATATAATGCTCTGCACCGTTCATTATGGCCCCATAGATGCTCCATAGAAATCTGTGCCATATAGAATGCTCTGCACCGTCCATTATTGCCCCATAGATGCTCCATAGAAAGCTGTGCCCCATATATATTGCTCTGCACCGTTGATTATGGCCCCATAGATGCTCCATAGAAAGCTGTGCCATATATAATGCTCTGCACCGTTCATTATGGCCCCATAGATGCTCCATATAAAGCTGTGCCATATATAATGCTCTGCACCGTTCATTATGGTCCCTGTTGTGAATTCCGCTCTTGGGCTCCCTCCGGTGGTTGTAAGTGGCACTTTTGTGAGTTCTGCTCTTGGGCTCCCTCTTGTGGTTTCAAGTGGTATGGCTGCTCCTTGGAGTTAGCTGTCATCAGCTGCCTCCACTTATCGTCTCTTCTGCTCGGCTATTTAGGCCTGGCTGTTCCTTCAGCCAGTGCCACTTGTAAATGGTTCCTGGTTGGATTCACATCTCTTTGGATTTCCCTGTTATCCTGACCAGTTCAGCAAAGCTAAGTTTTTGCTTGCGCTTTTCTGTTCACAGATTCTGGACTTATCCGTTCAGTGCTTTCTATGTTTGTCCAGCGTTATCAGTATGAATTAATTCTGTCTTGCTGGAAGCTCTGGGAAGCAGATTTACCCTCCACACCTTTAGTCAGGTGTGGAGATTTTTTTGTAAACTCTGCGTAGATTTTTGTAGTGTTTTATACTGACCGCAGTATTCCATCCTGTCCTATATATCAAGATAGACTGGCCTCCTGTGCTCATCCTGGTTTCATTCTGTGTATGTCTTTTCCCTCTCCACTCACAGTCATTATTTGTGGGGGCTAATCTATCCTTTGGGGATTTTCTCTGAGGCAAGATAGTTTTCCTGCTTCTGTCTTTAGGGGTAGTTAGCTCTTAGGCTGTGACGAGATGCCTAGGGAGAGTTAGGAGCATTCCACGGCTACTTCTAGTGTTGTGTTGAGCTTAGGGACTGCAGTCAGTACAGTTACCACTTCCTTCAGAGCTCGTTCCATGTTGCTCCTAGACCACCGCATCATAACAGTACAAGTGGCCAAAAATGAATTAAATGCATCTCAAAAGAAGGAAAAGAAAGTTCTGAACCATTTTTTTTTCTGTGCTCTGGTTTGTCTTTTTTTTCCTCTTGGATGTTCAGGGTTTGTTTTCTCGTGTGGATCAACTTGCTGCAAGAGTACAGAGTATCCAGGACTATGTTGTCCAGACTCCGGCTTTAGAGCCTAGATTTCCTACTCCTGATTTGTTTTTTGGGGACAGATCAAAGTTTTTGAACTGTAAAAATAACTGCAGATTGTTTTTTGCTTTGAAACCCCGTTCTTCTGGTGATCCCATTCAGCAAGTAAAAATCATCATATCCTTGCTGCGTGGTGACCCTCAAGACTGGGCTTTTTCTCTTGAAACAGGGGATCCGGCATTATTGAATGTTGATGCATTTTTTCAAGCGCTCGGATAATTGTATGACGAACCTAATTCTGTGGATCATGCAGAAAAAACCCTGTTGGCCTTGTGTCAAGGTCAGGAAGCGGTAGAGTTATACTGCCAGAAATTTAGAAAATGGTCTGTGCTCACTAAATGGAATGAAGAGGCTCTGGCTGCTATTTTCAGAAAAGGTCTTTCTGAATCCCTTAAAGATGTTATGGTGGGCTTTCTTACGCCTGCCGGTTTGAGCGAATCTATGTCTCTAGCCATTCAGATCGATCGGCGTCTGCGCGAGCGCAAAGCTGTGCACCATATGGCAGTATCCTCTGAGCAGAGTCCAGAACCTATGCAATGTGATAGGATTTTGACTAGAACAGAAGAGCAGGAATTCAGACGTCAGAATAGGCTGTGTTTTTACTGTGGTGATTCTGCTCATGTTATCTCTGATTGCCCTAAGCGTACTAAGAGAGTCGCTAGGTCTGTTACCATTTGTACTATACAGCCTAAAGGTACCGTCACACTTAGCGACGCTGCAGCGATACCGACAACGATCCGGATCGCTGCAGCGTCGCTGTTTGGTCGCTGGAGAGCTGTCACACAGACAGCTCTCCAGCGACCAACGATCCCGAGGTCCCCGGTAACCAGGGTAAACATCGGGTAACTAAGCGCAGGGCCGCGCTTAGTAACCCGATGTTTACCCTGGTTACCAGCGTAAAAAAACAAACAGTACATACTTACATTCAGCTGCCTGTCCCTTGCCGTCTGGTTCCTGCACTGACTGCTGGCCGTAAAGTGAAAGTGAAAGCACAGCACAGCGGTGAGTCACACAGCGGTGACTCACCGCTGTGGCTGTGCTCTGCTTTCACTTTACGGCCAGCAGTCAGTGCAGGAACCAGACGGCAAGGGACAGACAGCTGAATGTAAGTATGTACTGTTTGTTTTTTTACGCTGGTAACCAGGGTAAACATCGGGTTACTAAGCGCGGCCCTGCGCTTAGTTACCCGATGTTTACCCTGGTTACCAGTGAAGACATCGCTGAATCGGTGTCACACACGCCGATTCAGCGATGTCTACGGGGAGTCCAGCGACGAAATAAAGTTCTGGACTTTCTTCCCCGACCAGCGATCTCCCAGCAGGGGCCTGATCGCTGCTGCCTGTCACACTGGACGATATCGCTAGCGAGGACGCTGCAACGTCACGGATCGCTAGCGATATCGTCTAGTGTGACAGTACCTTAAATTTCTCTTATCTGTGACCCTGATTTGCTCATTGTCGTCCTTTTCTGTCATGGCATTTGTGGATTCAGGCGCTGCCCTGAACTTAATGGACTTAGAATTCGCCAGGCGCTGTGGTTTTTCCTTGCAGCCTTTGCAGAGCCCTATTCCTTTGAGGGGTATTGATGCTACACCCTTGGCCAAGGATAAACCTCAGTACTGGACACAGATGACTATGTACATGGCTCCAGCACATCAGGAAGATTGCCGTTTTCTGGTGTTGCATAACCTGCATGATGTTGTTGTACTGGGTTTTCCATGGTTACAGGAACATAATCCGGTGCTGGATTGGAAAACTATGTCGGTGACTAGTTCGTGTTGTCAAGGGGTACATAGTGACGTTCCTTTGATGTCAATTTCCTCTTCCCCCTCTTCTGAGGTCCCTGAGTTTTTGTCGGATTTCCAGGATGTATTTGATGAGCCCAAGTCCAGTTCCCTTCCTCCGCACAGGGACTGTGATTGTGCTATTAACTTGATTCCTGGTTGCAAGTTCCCTAAGGGCCGACTTTTCAATCTGTCTGTGCCAGAGCATGCCGCCATGCGGAGTTATGTTAAGGAGTCTTTGGAGAAGGGGCATATTCGGCCCTCTTCGTCACCATTGGGAGCGGGTTTCTTTTTTGTTGCTAAGAAGGATGGCTCCTTGAGACCCTGTATTGATTATCGTCTTCTTAATAAGATCACGGTCAAATTCCAATACCCCTTGCCTTTGCTTACTGATTTGTTTGCTCAGATTAAGGGGGATAGTTGGTTTACTAAGATTGACCTCCGAGGGGCATATAATCTTGTTTGTATTAAACAGGGTGACGAATGGAAAACTGCATTTAATACGCCCGAAGGCTATTTTGAATATCTTGTGATGCCATTTGGGCTCTCTAATGCTCCATCTGTGTTCCAGTCTTTCATGCATGATATTTTCCGCAATTATCTTGATAAATTCATGGTCGTATATTTGGATGATACTTTGATTTTTTCCGATGATTGGGAGTCTCATGTGAAGCAGGTCAGGATGGTGTTCCAGATCCTTCGTGATAATGCTTTGTTTGTGAAGGGGTCTAAGTGCCTATTCGGAGTTCAGAAGGTCTCTTTTTTGGGTTTTATTTTTTCTCCCTCGTCTATAGAAATGGATCCTGTTAAGGTCCAGGCTATTCATGACTGGATCCAACCCACATCTGTGAAGGGCCTTCAAAAATTTTTGGGCTTTGCTCATTTCTATCACCGTTTCATTGCCAACTTTTCCAGTGTGGTTAAGCCCCTTACTGATTTGACGAAGAAAGGCGCTGATGTGACGAATTGGTCCTCTGAGGCTGTTGAGGCCTTTCAGGAGCTTAAACGCCGATTTACTTCTGCCCCTGTGTTGCGTCAGCCGGATGTTTCTCTTCCTTTTCAGGTTGAGGTCGACGCTTCTGAGATTGGGGCAGGGGCCGTTTTGTCTCAGAGGGAGTCTGATGGTTCTTTGATGAAACCTTGTGCTTTTTTTTCCAGAAAGTTTTCGCGTGCGGAACGCAATTATGATGTCGGCAATCGGGAGTTGTTGGCTATGAAGTGGGCGTTTGAGGAGTGGCGACATTGGCTTGAGGGAGCTAAACACCGCGTTGTGGTCCTGACCGATCATAAGAATCTGATTTACCTCGAGTCGGCCAAGCGGCTGAATCCTAGACAGGCTCGATGGTCCCTGTTTTTCTCCCATTTTGATTTTGTGGTCTCGTATCTTCCGGGATCTAAGAATGTTAAGGCTGATGCCCTCTCTAGGAGTTTTTCACCTGATTCTCCTGGAGTCCTTGAGCCGGTTGGCATTCTTAAGGAGGGGGTGATTCTTTCTGCTATCTCCCCTGATTTGCGGCGGGTGCCCTAGGAATTTCAGGCTGATAGGCCTGACCGCTGTCCAGTGGGGAAGCTGTTTGTTCCTGATAGATGGACAAGTAAGGTTATTTCTGAGGTTCATTGTTCTGTGTTGGCTGGTCATCCTGGGATTTTTGGTACCAGAGATTTGGTTGCTAGGTCCTTTTGGTGGCCTTCCTTGTTCCGCGATGTCCGTGCTTTTGTGCAGTCCTGTGGGACTTGCGCCCGGGCCAAGCCTTGCTGTTCCCGCGCTAGTGGGTTGCTTTTGCCTTTGCCGGTCCCTGAGAGGCCCTGGACGCATATTTCCATGGATTTTATTTTGGATCTTCCTGTTTCCCAGAAGATGTCTGTTATCTGGGTTGTTTGTGACCGGTTCTCTAAAATGGTCCATCTGGTACCTTTGCCTAAGTTGCCTTCCTCCTCAGATCTGGTTCCATTATTTTTTCAGCATGTGGTTCGTTTGCATGGCATTCCAGAGAATATTGTCTCTGACAGAGGTTCTCAGTTTGTCTCTAGATTTTGGCGGGCCTTTTGTGCTAGGATGGGCATTGATTTGTCTTTTTCTTCGGCGTTTCATCCTCAGACTAATGGCCAAACTGAGCGAACTAATCAGACCTTGGAGACCTATTTGAGATGCTTTGTGTCTGCTGATCAGGATGATTGGGTGTCTTTCTTGCCGTTGGCTGAGTTTGCCCTTAATAATCGGGCTAGTTCGACTACTTTGGTTTCACCTTTCTTTTGTAATTTTGGTTTTCATCCTCGTTTTTCTTCTGGGCAGGTTGAGCCTTCTGATTGTCCTGGTGTTGATTCTGTGGTGGACAGGCTGCAGCAGATTTGGACTCATGTGGTGGACAATTTGACTTTGTCTCAGGAAAGGGCTCAATGTTTTGCTAACTGCCATCGGTGTGTTGGTCCCAGGCTTCGTGTGGGGGATTTGGTTTGGTTGTCTTCTCGTCATGTTCCTATGAAGGTTTCTTCCCCTAAGTTTAAGCCTCGGTTTATTGGTCCTTATAAAATTTCTGAAATTATTAATCCGGTGTCTTTTCGTTTGGCTCTTCCAGCCTCTTTTGCCATTCATAATGTTTTCCATAGATCTTTGTTTTGCGGAGATATGTGGTGCCCGTTGTTCCCTCGGTTGACCCTCTTGCCCCGGTGTTGGTTGAGGGAGAGTTGGAATATGAGGTTGAGAAGATTTTGGATTCTCGTTTTTCGAGGCGGAGGCTTCAGTATCTTGTCAAGTGGAAGGGTTATGGCCAGGAGGATAATTCTTGGGTTGTTGCCTCCGATGTCCATGCCACCGATTTGGTTTGTGCTTTTCATTTGGCTCGTCCTGATCGGCCTGGGGGCTCTGGTGAGGGTTCAGTGACCCCTCCTCAAGGGGGGGGTACTGTTGTGAATTCCGCTCTTGGGCTCCCTCCGGTGCTTGTAAGTGGCACTTTTGTGAGTTCTGCTCTTGGGCTCCCTCTTGTGGTTTCAAGTGGTATGGCTGCTCCTTGGAGTTAGCTGTCATCAGCTGACTCCATTTATCGTCTCTTCTGCTCGGCTATTTAGGCCTGGCTGTTCCTTCAGCCAGTGCCACTTGTAAATGGTTCCTGGTTGGATTCACATCTCTTTGGATTTCCCTGTTATCCTGACCAGTTCAGCAAAGCTAAGTTTTTGCTTGCGCTTTTCTGTTCACAGATTGTGGACTTATCCGTTCAGTGCTTTCTATGTTTGTCCAGTGTTATCAGTATGAATTAATTCTGTCTTGCTGGAAGCTCTGGGAAGCAAATTTACCCTCCACACCTTTAGTCAGGTGTGGAGATTTTTTTTGTAAACTCTGCGTGGATTTTTGTAGTGTTTTATACTTACCGCAGTATTCCATCCTGTCCTATCTATCAAGCTAGACTAGCCTCCTGTGCTCATCCTGGTTTCATTCTGTGTATGTCTTTTTCCTCTCCACTCACAGTCATTATTTGTGGGGGTCTAATCTATCCTTTGGGGATTTTCTCTGAGGCAAAATAGTTTTCCTGTTTCTGTCTTTAGGGGTAGTTAGCTCTTAGGCTGTGACGAGATGCCTAGGGAGAGTTAGGAGCATTCCACGGCTACTTCTAGTGTTGTGTTGAGCTTAGGGACTGCGGTCAGTACAGTTACCACTTCCATCAGAGCTCGTTCCATGTTGCTTCTAGACCACCGCATCATAACGGGCCCCATAGATGCTCCATATAAAGCTGTGCCACATATAATGCTCTGCACCGTTCATTATGGCCCCATAGATGCTCCATATAAAGCAGTGCCATATATAATGCTGCTGCTGCAATAAAAAAAATCACATACTCACCTCTCTTCGCTCAGGACGCCGGCGCTTTCAATATTTACCTGCTCCTCGTGCGGCTCCGTCTACAGCACTGACGCTCAGCAGAGGGCGCGCACTGACTACGTCACCGCGCCCTCTGACCTGAGCGTCACTGCCAGAGGACGCTGGAGACGGAGCCGCAGACGGAGCGAGGAGCAGGTAAGTATCACGCAGTGCTCCCCTCCCCGTATACTTACCTGCTCCCTGTGCGTCCCTGCTTCTCCCGGCGCTGCATCTTCTTCCTGTATTGAGCGGTCACAGTTACCGCTCATTTACAGCAATGAATATGCGTCTCCACCCCTATGGGGGGTGGAGCCGCATATTCATTGCTGTAATGAGCGGTGCTATGTGACCGCTCAATACAGGAAGATGCAGCGCTGGAAGAAGCAGGGACTGCAGGGACCGTGCCAGGAGCAGGTGAGTATAACTAGATAGCCCCCGCTCCCCCTCACCTGCCGACCCCCGGGTATGACTCGAGTATAAGCCGAGAGGGGGACTTTCAGCCCCCAAAAAATGGGCTGAAAATCTCGGCTTATACTCGAGTATATACGGTATCTATTCTATCTATTCTATCTATCTTTCTATCTATCTATCTATCTATCTATCTAATCAATCTATCTATTCTATCTAGTCTATCAATCGATCTACTCTATCTATTCTATCAATCTATATATTCTATCAATCGATCTATTCTATCAATCTATCTATTCCATCAATCTATCTATTCTATCTATTCATTACATATATCTACAGGAAGTTGCTTTTTTTGTCTCTGTGTGCACCCAGCTTTATTGGCATGCACAAAGAGAAAAAAAAACATGAAGAAATGCACCAAAAATGCAGCAAAAATGAACCAAAAATGCACCTAAACCTGCCTTTTTGGAGTAGCTTCTTTCCTGCCAAGATGATCAGGTTTTGCTACAGAAAAAAAAACGCAGCAAAAACACCCTGTGTGAACTTACCCTAATACTGCAATTTGTTTCAGCAATTAAATTTTGCACAGCATTTATTGTGCTAGAGTTGTGCCTCAAAACACCCCAAAAATAGTTTGGTTACAAATAACATTGCTATTTTGATAGTACAGTCTTATACGTCCAATCTTATACGTCTATCTGAAGTGGGTGAATTTTGCTGGCATTGTAATAGTGCAATCTTTTTCAGCAATGACATTTTATACGGCATTTATCGTGCTAGAGTTGGACCTCAAAACACCAAAAAAATTGTTTGGTCAAAAATGACATTGCTATATTGATACTGCAGTGTTATATGTCCATCTGAAGAGGGAAATTTTCCGGGCATTGTAATACTGCAATTTTTACAGCAGTGACATTTTATAAGGCATTTATCGTGCTAGAGTTGAGCCTCAAAAAACAAAAAAAATTATTTGGCTACAAATAGGATTGCTATTTGATTACTGCAGTCTTGTACATCCAACTGAAGTGGGCAAATTTTCCTGACATTGCAATACTGCAACATTTTCTCAACAGGGACATATCATATGCAATTTCAATTGGGGGAAGAATTCCAATGAACATAATTGGTGATGGACAGTGCTAATCAAAATGTAAAGACCATACACAGGTCCTTCTCAAAAAATTAGCATATAGTGTTAAATTTCATTATTTACCATAATGTAATGATTACAATTAAACTTTCATATATTATAGATTCATTATCCACCAACTGAAATTTGTCAGGTCTTTTATTGTTTTAATACTCATGATTTTGGCATACAACTCCTGATAACCCAAAAAACCTGTCTCAATAAATTAGCATATTTCACCCATCCAATCAAATAAAAGTGTTTTTTAACAACAAACAAAAAAACCATCAAATAATAATGTTCAGTTATGCACTCAATACTTGGTCGGGAATCCTTTGGCAGAAATGACTGCTTCAATGCGGCGTGGCATGGAGGCAATCAGCCTGTGACACTGCTGAGATGTTATGGAGGCCCAGGATGCTTCAATAGCGGCCTTAAGCTCATCCAGAGTGTTGGGTCTTGCGTCTCTCAACTTTCTCTTCACAATATCCCACAGATTCTCTATGGGGTTCAGGTCAGGAGAGTTGGCAGGCCAATTGAGCACAGTAATACCATGGTCAGTAAACCATTTACCAGTGGTTTTGGCACTGTGAGCAGGTGCCAGGTCGTGCTGAAAAATGAAATCTTCATCTCCATAAAGCATTTCAGCCGATGGAAGCATGAAGTGCTCCAAAATCTCCTGATAGCTAGCTGCATTGACCCTGCCCTTGATGAAACACAGTGGACCAACACCAGCAGCTGACATGGCACCCCACACCATCACTGACTGTGGGTACTTGACACTGGACTTCAGGCATTTTGGCATTTCCTTCTCCCCAGTCTTCCTCCAGACTCTGGCACCTTGATTTCCGAATGACATGCAAAATTTGCTTTCATCAGAAAAAAGTACTTGGGTCCACTTAGCAACAGTCCGGTGCTGCTTCTCTGTAGCCCATTTCGGCACCTGTAGCCCATTTCCTGCACACGCCTGTGCACGGTGGCTCTGGATGTTTCCACACCAGACTCAGTCCACTGCTTCCTCAGGTTCCCCAAGGTCTGGAATCGGTCCTTCTCCACAATCTTCCTCAGGGTCCGGTCTCCTCTTCTCGTTGTACAGCGTTTTCTGCCACATTGTTTCCTTCCAACAGACTTACCATTGAGGTGCCTTGATACAGCACTCTGGGAACAGCCTATTTGTTGAGAATTTCTTTCTGGGTCTTACCCTCTTGCTTGAGGGTGTCAATGATGGCCTTCTTGACATCTGTCAGGTCGCTAGTCTTACCCATGATGGGGGTTTTGAGTAATGAACCAGGCAGGGAGTTTATAAAAGCCTCAGGTATCTTTTGCATGTGTTTAGAGTTAATTAGTTGATTCAGAAGATTAGGGTAATAGGTCGTTTAGAGAACCTTTTCTTGATATGCTAATTTATTGAGACAGGTTTTTTGGGTTATCAGGAGTTGTATGCCAAAATCATCAGTATTAAAACAATAAAAGACCTGACAAATTTCAGTTGGTGGATAATGAATCTATAATATATGAAAGTTTAATTGTAATCATTACATTATGGTAAATAATGAAATTTAACACTATATGCTAATTTTTTGAGAAGGACCTGTATGTGTAAAAATACATGGGTACTTAACTCAAATAAACCATATGTCCACAACACCAGAGCATGGACAGGAGGATAACTGCAAAGCAGAATACACTAGAAAAGGGACGACATGCAGTCATAAAATCCAAAGCAAACAATATTTTATTGAATAAATAGACACGATGATAAGACAACCAGACAAACAGTGCCAAGAAGGGCTAAAAGATGACATAGGACATCATCAGCAACATGTTTACAGCCCAAGGTATGGCAGTCCCTATAGTGCAATCATGTAGGTGACCTTACAGGGTGCAACATGCATTGTACAGCAACAGATGTAATAACCCGCAGGTAAACAGTACAGCCAGTCTCTCCTAACAAACAATCATATAGTGGACCATAAAGTGGCTATAAATATGTACAATAATCGCATGCAAGAAAATAATAGCGTGCACATCACCTTAGACAGATGGTAAATAACCTCAGGGACACTGATCCACCCCGATGCGCGTTTCGGTTTGGTACCTTCCTCAGGGGGTGCATAAACACATATGGGCAAGAGGGCATATATATACGAACCCGCAGCCAATGTAGCACGGCCCCGTGCCATCCTGCCTCCTCCCATCCGAGCACGCCGGGCAGCTGACGACCAGAAACACGTGGGTCCCCACGTGATCCGGAAGTACGTGCGCGGCCGCCGAGATGGGATGGAGTAAAGACAGAATGGCGCACGCGCAACAGTCTGTGAATGCGGATAGACGGACCCTACACAGCAGTGCGGCGACTAGAGAAAAGGTGCATAACTAATGTTTTCATTTAAGCCCAATGGATGTACGGTATTGACAGACCATATCCATCGCGTCTCCAATTGGCCCAGATGTTTAAAGAGACTGCCACCACGGATATTGACATTAAGCATGTCAATACCACGTACTCAACGTAAAGAACTTTGGTGGAAAGACCTGAAATGCCTCGGGATTGTTTTAAGTAAAGATGCGTCTTCCTGAGTGGCAGCCGCTTCAATCCCCAGGACATGCTCCCTGACTCTCACTTTTAATTGCCTGGTCATCATCCCAATGTAGATGAGCCCACAAGGGCACGTGGCAAAATAAATAACATATCTAGAAGTGCACGTAATGCGCTTCTTAATAGTGTAATTCCTCATGCCACTTGAGTTCATAAATGTGTCACATCTGTCCACATTAGGGCAGGTGACACAGCGGCCACATGGGGTACAGCCTCCTGAGAGTGGGATATTGTCCAAGAAGGTCCTTGGTCTTTGTCCCACATAGTGTCATGGGAAGCCTAGGCTAAAGCTAATAACCCGGGCCCCTGCGATATCCCTCAGACTAGGGTAACCCTGTCTGTCCCTCTCCCAGAGATTACACTGATGGTGTGCTTCTCTGGGCCGCAAGGCCTGCCCCTGACTCCTGTTTCAGTACTAATCTGAAACCTCCACCCTCCACCCAGTGACAATTCCTCACACCAACCCCTACAGAAAGCACAGACAGGGTAAACTAAAAACGCACCACGCAGCAAACACACTCAGGAAAACACTATAAATGTGCACAGGGCAAAGCAAAACACAAATAGGAAGGAGAAATATGACAAAGGATCATACACCACCAGATATGATATTTCCACTCCAAGACCACCACTCCGAACCGAGATCACCAGGTACAAGACACAAGCTATAATCGGCGACGCCCAAAGTTCGGAAGAACTATTTAAAGGCCGTGGGCGTGACCCAGTCTCCAATCCGAGTACCAGCTAAATTAACCCTGGAACAACCTAGATAAAATTTAGCCGGCGCCACTGAGCGCATAGTGGACGAATGCAGAATTACCGCTGTCTGTCTGACGCCCTAGTGTGAATAGCGTCTGACATGACACATAGTGACTGTTTGTTAGGTGGTCTCTAAGATTTCTTGCCCGTCTAAAAGTTAATAGTGGTCTTTTGGGAAGGAATTTACAGATGATGGGATCAGTCTGCAAAATAGGCCAGGCCTTAGTGAGAGCTAGTCTAACTCGATCCGCCTGCGGATGAAAGGTGGTAATAAATCTCAGTTGGTCACCTCCAGTTTTCGCTCCACTCTCCTGGGGTTTATACAACAAATGGTTACGAGTCGAATATTTAGCCCTATGAGAGGCTTTTTTGATAATCCGCCTGCTGTACCCCCGTTCGACAAAATGCGCCAATAATTCAACGGCACGCTGAGAGTGACGGTCAAGGAGCATGTCCTGGGGATTGAAGCGGCTGCCACTCAGGAAGACGCATTTTACTTAAACCTGCTGTTTTGTTCGCATTTACTATACACTTGTAGTGTTCCGGGTCACTATGACCCGGCTTATTAAACCTTGATTTTAGACACTCTAACTCCATTTTTTTTATACTTTTTGCTTACTAGACTGTTTGTGAACATGTTTGGTAGTAAAAAAAAAAGAAAAATGAACTAGAAATCTTTTTTTTTGTTTTTATTCTGAAAAAACAGATCCATCCAATGAGCAAAACGAAAATAGAAAACTACACATATTTTGTAAAAAAAAACAAAAAACAATCAAATTAAACATTTTGTGATAAAAAATTAAAGATAATAAACATTACAATGTGAATATATTTACATGATCATATAAATTTTCGGATTCTTACATGAAAAACAATACACATGATTTTTGCATAGAAATGTTTTACAGCCAGAACATGTTATACTCGTCTTGTTGTCACAAGTAGAAGGGCAATAGCTGCATCTTTTTCTTTTGATGCCGGCAGAGGCCATGGGAGTAGAAGCACACAGCTGCTCTACAAAGAAACTGAAAGGTAACATGTCTGGGCTAGCATATGTGTACTGATAAGAGCAGAGAAGATAAGAACCCTTCTGAAAACAAGCAGATAAGCCAGGAAGACAGACTTACTTAGCAAAAAAAAAATTATTTGCAAGACTTTACAGCTCAGCTTTACAAAAAAAAAACGTCTTAGACAGCGCGTTCTGAGCTGTCCGTTCTGCGCATAATATATACGTGTAGTGCACACCTAGTGATCTCTCCGGATGCACTCTACATTTTAGAATAGACTGCACACCAAAAATAATCAATATAAAGCCATTTTTATGGTGCGCAGATCTCAATGCATACCCCCGGTAGAGCGCGTGTACGACCCCATTGAAATAATTTAGGAAATAAATCAATTGATATACAATAGTAGATGCAATAAATAGACCCAACTGAGGTTATAACTCCTTTATTTCACTGAAAATATGGCCTCACAGCTGTAAAAAACGATGTCGGGTCACTATGACCCGAACACAACAAGTGTAACTTTTTGCGTGTTGCAAAAAGTAAACGAAAAAAAAAATACTCATAGGTAGGTCCCCCCAAATGAGGAAAAGTCAAGGAGTCTCAAGTTTTAGAGACCTACAGAAAAAAATCTACAGGGCCGCAAAAAGTCTGTTCGGGTCACTATGACCCGAACAGAACAGCAGGGTTAAAACAATCCTGAGGCATTTCAGGTCTTTCCATCAAAGTGATAGTTCTTTACTTCGAGTACGTGGTATTGACATGCTTAATGTCAATATCCGTGGTGGCAGTCTCTTTAAACGTCTGGGCCAATTGGAGACGCGATGGATATGGTCTCTCAATACTGTACATCCATTGGGCTTAAACAAAAACATTAGTTATGCACCTTTTCTCTAGTCGCCGCACTGCTGTGTAGGGTCTGTCTATCCGCATCATGTGTGTTTTTATTATTTTTTAAACTCTTACTTTTGTTGTTTAGGTTCTCCACATCGGTACAATTAGTTCGGTGCTTTTCATCTGGACTCCAGGAAGATTATGAAGCTTGAAGTTTATGGACCGCTGCTATATATGTCACTTTAGTATATTTTGCTGCGTATATTTTTGTCGGGGTGGTGTGCTGTTTAATTTATATACCCGTTGGGTCTTTGTATCTGACTATGCTTATTTTGCATGATACTGTTCCATCATCCACGATATGAAATTTCTTTGCCTATGTGTTACTTTTTTGTTTACATATTTATATACCATTAGACTTTGTGGTTACATTATTGCTATGTTGGTTTTTGCATATATGTGGCTGGTATCGGGTTTTTTGTCCCCCTTATACGCATTCAACATCTATATACTAATGTACATTTATAGATTTCTCCTGTTAAGTTTCCCCCGCTTCCGTGACCTTGTACCATGTATGTGTGTATACATCCTCTATTTATATGTTTGATTCACTATATGTCCCGTTGCCCTTTCCCTTGCCCTTAGTGGAGATGGCTTCTCCTAATTCACAGACTGTTGCGCGTGTGCCGCTCTGTCTTTACTCCATCCCATCTCGGCGGCCGCGCACGTACTTCCGGATCACGTGGGGCCCCACGTGTTTCCGGTCATCGGCTGCCTGGCGTGCTCGGATGGGAGGAAGCAGGACAGCGCGGGGCCGCGCTGCATTGGCTGCGGGTTCGTATATATATGCCCTCTTGCCCATATGTGTTTATGCGCCCCCTAAGGAAAGTACCAAACCGAAATGCGCATCGGGGTGGATCGGTGTCCCTGAGGTTATTTACCATCTGTCTAAGGTGAAGTGCACGCTATTATTTTCTTGCATGCGATTATTGTACATATTTATAGCCACTTTATGGTCCACTATATGACTGTGTGTTAGGAGAGACTGGCTGTACTGTTTACCTGTGGGTTATTACATCTGTTGCTGTACAATGCATGTTACACCCTGTAAGGTCACCTACATGATTGCACTATAGGGACTGCCGTACCTTGGGCTGTAAACATGTTGCTGATGACGTCCTGTGTCATCTTTTAGCCCTTCTTGGCACTGTTTGTCTGGTTGTTTTATCATCGTGTCTATTTATTCAATAAAATATTATTTGCTTTGGATTCTATGACTACGCGTCGTCCCTTTTCTAGTGCAATTTCAATTGGGCAAGGTGTGTTGTAAGGGATGGGGAAGTGGCCATGATGCTGATGGTGTGGGCAAGGAGAAAACGTGACTGCCGCGGGAGCACAACAAACACACACACCATGTCAATCTAGCTTCCTGTCCCACTTTGTAGGGTGGCTTGGAACACCACTCTTGAAACCAGACCAGTGTGAAAAGGTTGTTGAATGGATAACAAATAATGCTTTCAATCACTTTGCCAGCACTACTCTGTCTTCCACACAGTCCAGTCTCAGTAGCCGTGATTCTGGGCCACATAATCCTCTCCCTGATTGTCCTTCCTCCCACCATGAAAATGCCAGGAACAAGTGATCCCACACTTGGATACTCCAAAGAGCTGCTTACATTTCCATTTATAGATTCTGGTATCTTACCCTGCCCATTACAAGCAGGACATGAAGATTGCATGTAGCGATGCACAACTGTTTGAGCAGCCACGCTAACAGGAAGGAAACAGTGGGAAAATACAATTGCTGTTGCAAGAGCTGGATGATGAGACACCATTGCCAGCAAGTGGTGTTGCTACTTCAGCAAGTTAGGAAGAGGACCAGGGTGCAGAAGTCAAAGATGAGGTGGTGGACAATGAAGTCACAGACCCAGACTGAGAAGGTGAGATGCAGAGTGAAGACAGCAGCGCACAGGGGGGGGGATCCACAGCACCACAACAGGCAGGAAGAGGCAGTGGGCTGGCTAGAGACACAAGGCAGGCAACTGTTCCACAGAGCACCAATACAGGGGAAGACAGTCCAGTTAACCTCAAAAAGGCCATTTGCCTGATGCACCTCATTTCCAGACTTCTTGCCCTGGAAATTTTGCCATTTAGGCTTGTGGTGATGGAACCTCGGTACTTGGTCCTCATCTATTTCTCCCAGTATCCTGTCGCCACTTTGCATAAGCACATGTCCCATAATATCAGCCATGCCCTGATCAGTGCTATAACTGTGAAGATGCACTTATGCACGGACACCTGGACAAGTGGTTGTGACCAGAGATGTTACATTTCCCTGATAGCACACTGAGTGAACATTGTGGAAACCGGTACTCAGTCGAACCCTGGGACGGAACATGTGCTACCGACACCAATGATTGCGGGCCCTGGTTCATTAAGTGTTGCCCCCAACTCATACAACAGTTCATGTAACTTCTAACCCTCCTCTCCCTCCATCTTAGACACATCAGTAACAAGCTGGAAGCACTGCAGCACTGCCTCGGCCAAGCGGCAACAAGCTTTGCAGAAGCTAATCTGCTTAGGTGAAAATCTGCACACCGCCACGGAGTTGTTGGAAGATCTAAAAGACCAAACTGATCTGTGGCTCTCGCCTCTGAACCTACAACCAGGCATGGGCATGTGTGACAATGGCCATAACCTGGTGGCAGCTCTGAATCTTGGCAACCTCACACACGTACCATGCTCAACTTAGTGGTTCAGCATTTCTCAAAACCTACCCAGATCTGCCTAAGCTACTTGTGAAAGTACCCCGTGTGTGCTCATTTCAGTTCTTCAGCAACAGCTGCAGCCACCCTAGCAATGCTGCAGCAGCATTTGCAACTTCCAGCTCACCTACTGGTGTGCAATGTCACCACGTGTTGGAACTCAATGTTACATATAACCAATATCCAAAGAAAAAGGGTGAATGAACAGCACCAGGGGAACATATACTGTTGGACACAAGATCTGTTTTGAAACCGATAGTCAGCGTTAAAATGCAATGGGCATCCGGTGCTCAGCACAAAAATGCCTCAAGCGCGAAACGGCTGTTGTCCGTCTCTACTTCCCCGCATCCTTCTGCACACCTGCCGCTTCCATGGACTCTGTTTTTAACCTTGTAATGTTATAATAAAGACATCGTTCTTTCTACAAACAGGTGAGTGCCGCATCTCTTCATATTTTTACATATTTTGCTCAGCGTTACATATGTTGGCAAGGCTTTGTGAGCAGCAGAGAGCAGTAATTGAATACCAGCTACACCATACCAGTTTGTATTCCAGTCATCCTCCACACATAAGAGCTGATGAGTGGGTATGGATGTCTGACATCTGTGCGGTACTCCAAAACTTTGAGGACTGGACCGAGATGGTGAGCGGCGATGACGTCGAAATCAGCGTCACCATACCGATTCTTGGTCTACTGAAACATTTGCTTCTCACAATTAAAGAGGAGGCTTTACTGGTGGAGCAAGGTGAGATGGAGCAAGAAACTATACTGGGTGATGCTACACAGCTCAGACTCATCTTATCTTCTCAACGCTGATTAGGTGATAATGAGGTGGAGGAGGAAGAGAAGGAACATGAGCTCTTTGTCTGTGTTACAGACAGTAGTACCCACACCATCTTCATCCCATCTGCTCAGCGTGGATGGTCTGAAGACAATGTGGAGAGGGAGGATGAAGAGAAGGAAGAGGAGTGTAACTGTCCTCTTTGTGACAGTGAAGTCTCAGCTGTTGGCAGTGTGGCACACATGGCTGGGTTTATGTATGAGACCTTTCTTGTGACACTCACGTTGTATGCATTTTGCCAACACTAATTACTGGGTGGTCACCCTTCTAGACCCATGCTATAAGGAGAACTTTACATTTTGGAGAGGTCTAATAAAATGTTGCAGTACCAGAAGACCCTAGTTGAAGATTTATTTTAAGAATTCCCATCTGGCGGAAAAGGTCACAGTTCTTTGGACAACCAAACTGTGTCCAGTTTTGGGCACCGGTGCTCAGGAAGGATATAATGGAACTAGAGAGAGTACAAAGGAGGGCAACAAAATTAATAAAGGGGATGGGAGAACTACAATACCCAGATAGATTAGCGAAATTAGGATTATTTAGTCTAGAAAAAAGACGACTGAGGGGCGATCTAATAACCATGTATAAGTATATAAGGGGACAATACAAATATCTCGCTGAGGATCTGTTTATACCAAGGAAGGTGACGGGCACAAGGGGGCATTCTTTGCGTCTGGAGGAGAGAAGGTTTTTCCACCAACATAGAAGAGGATTCTTTACTGTTAGGGCAGTGAGAATCTGGAATTGCTTGCCTGAGGAGGTGGTGATGGCGAACTCAGTCGAGGGGTTCAAGAGAGGCCTGGATGTCTTCCTGGAGCAGAACAATATTGTATCATACAATTATTAGGTTCTGTAGAAGGACGTAGATCTGGGTATTTATTATGATGGAATATAGGCTGAACTGGATGGACAAATGTCTTTTTTCGGCCTTACTAACTATGTTACTATGTTACTATGTTACTATGAGACTAGGGAGACATTCATCAGATGCAGCAGAGGCATTGGAATGGAACACTCTCAAAGATCTGGGACAGTTTTTTCAGACCCTCTCATCCCCCAGACCCTGATGCCTGGGGCATTTTGACAAGGAGGGAAAAGTTTTGGAAGATGCTGAAGCAGTACCTTGCTGACTGGATCAGTGTCCTCCTTAATTCCTCTGTGCCTTACAACTATCCAAGCTAGAGACGTGGCCTGAACTGTCTCTCTAATCCTTGGAGTTATTGGCCTGTCCTGCCACTAGCATTTTGTCAGAGCAGGTTTTTAGTTCTGCAGGGGGTATTATAACCAATAGAGGCATCCGCTTGTCAACTAAAAATACTGACAGGCTGACTCTTATCAACTTGAACAAGGGATGGATTGGGCTAGACTTCTGTACACCACCGGATGACAACAGTGGAACATAAACTCCAACGCATTGCTTTTTTCTGGTGTATTCACATGCACCCATTCCAACCCAAACCTTGGAACTTCAGGATTTTGGGTTTTTTTGCCATCCTCCTCCTCCCCTACCACTATATCATACTACCCTCGCTATAAATTTTTTTTGATGCCTGCATTAACAATTTTTAGAGGCCTACCCTATGCACTTAATGCATGGGCATTATCATTCTGTGATACCCAATCCTTAATAATGGGGAAAAAATATTTTCTGAGACCCTCCACTACATCTCTTCAAAGGGGTATTGGAGTGCCTCATCCTAATTTTTGGCATCCCTTGCACTTAGTGCATATGTATTACCAGTGTAAGAGACCCACTCCTTAGAAATGGGAAAAAATACTGTCAGATGGTCATCACACAGGGAGTTCTCACACTTCATACAGAATTTCACAGCCGGGAAAGGAGAGTTTGTTCAGTAAGTACAGAAGATCTAGGTCACCTCCATATCAGGATGAATAGATTTGCAACACTCCAATATATTCCCTAGCAGGGTTGATGAAATAGCAGTCCTTGATGCAGCTACATTAAACTAATCACTTCTTTCAGGGATAATTCAAATAGATTCTATTCTCTAATAATACTGCTCTGCAATTTGTCTGCGGTGAGGTGAGGCAGTATGCATAGCGTATGACAGACATCTAGTCAGGAATTATCACCTTATAAATTCTAAGGCCGGGATCACACATGCGAGAAATACGTCCGAGTCTCGCATGGTAATCCCCGGCCTGCTGCCTGCACTCCGGAGCGGAGCGTGCGGCCGCATAGCAATACATGGAGTCGCACGCTCCGCTCTTGAGTGTCGGGTGCAGGGCCAGGGATTACCATGCGAGACTCGGACGAATTTCTCGCATGTGTGATCCTGGCCTAAGTATTGCTGCTGCTTTTTTCCATGGACTCATTGATAGATTCATGCTTTTTACAGTGATTTGTACTCAGAAACTCATCCAATCTGGAAGTGTTACTCGCGCTCCCCCACAGTTTGTTGCTGCCACGTGCAAGAAAATGTTTTTTTCAGAGTCGGTTCAAATCCCTTCTAAAGTTTACAATAATAATGCTCTTATCTACTATTCATGTAGTGTGAGGTGTGGTATTAGGTATACCGTATCATAAAAATCTAGTCAGGGATTATTGCCTTATAAATTCTAAGCCTTGCTGTTGTATCCTTTCATGGGCTCATTGACCGATTTATGTTTTTTATGGTTATCTGTATGCAGAAATTCACCAAAGCTGTCAGTGTTACTTGCACTCTTCCAGAGTTTGTTGTTGCCATGTAAAAGAAAATATCTTTTCAGGGTTGGTTCAAATCTCTTCTATATTCTACATTAATTCTGCTCTTATCTGCAATTTGTGTAGTGTGAGGTTTGGCAGTTGGTATAGCGAATGACAGACATCTAGTCAGGGATTATTAGTTTACAAATTCTAAGCCTTGCTACTGCTTTTTTCCAAGGAATCGTTGACCTATTCATATTTTTTATGATGTTCTGTATTTAGAAATTCATCATAGCAGGCTAAATTAATTGATTCAGTGTGTCCAGTCACAGTTTCTCTGAAGCATCTGTATGTAAGAGGTAGTGGTGGGACAATTTATGCTACTGGAGCTGAAATTATCACTTCTAAACTCTCATGTGCTTTGTTTACATCTATTTCTAGGTGCTTCTTGAACTATGGGACCATTTTCCTGCGGGAAGACCCATCACCTAGGATGGAAACCCAGCTTTCATTCTACATTGCAACCCAAAATCCTTAGGGAATCTTCATATTTCATGATGCCTTGAACACGGCCAATGGCCAGAGCTAGCAAAACAACCACAAAATATCTTTGAACATCCACCATTTTTCACTCTAACTACTGTGTTCTTTTATTTGTAGGCCTCATTCCATTTACAGTAAACAGTACAATGATGTGCTTTACCAAAGATCTCTATTTTGGTCTCATCTGTCCACAAGACACCTGCTGGCCCTCTAAAATTAGTGGGGGCCGCCTGCTGTCCCTCTATAATTTGAAAGGGCCGCCTGCTGGCACTCCAAGTTTCATTCTTTACAGCATTAATATGAAAAAGAAAATTTGCCTGTGATGGATAAATTATTTTGCAATAGTAATCTACGGCAAAGAAAAGCATAGCTATCTGCTGGCCCATCAAAAGTGCTTAGTTAGGGCTTATATACAAGTCATTATCCTGGTATGAGTGTTTCTTAGATTTGTTTCCAATCAAATACATTTTAACTGTGGTTTTGTATGTTTTATTGTCAGTCCGTAAAAGTGGCTAATACTCTGACAACATTGTTCCCAGCAGCGACCTGGGATTCAGGTATGCTTCTAGGGGTCTTCCCCATGCTGTTCCTATGCCAATTAATCAATGTTTGTATTGTTTTCAGCAATTTTTAGACTCCCTGCAGACCTCAAGGGGGGGGGCCATCGGAAAAATGCTCAAGTTTCCAGTTGACTTCCATCATACTCGTTACTCAGGTCGAAGGAATGAGTACCCGAGCATTCAAGTGCTTGCTCATCAGTAATTAGCATACAAACTACATATGAGCAATAAGGTTTCATTCAGATGTCTGATTTTTACATGTATGCGAAAATCAGGCTTATTATTCTGATCACACACTGTTAGTGTTGGCAGATCGCACTAAATATAATTTATAATGAAGTGTGATCGCAACCCTTGGTCCACTGTGCAGAGATGGAAAACTACAGCTAATAGGAACAATGGCTGAACACACTGCGAGTCATAGCTAGCGCGCACTGAGTTAAACGTCACTAGGTGTATAACACACAAGACTGTGTCACTCGCACACAGCAACAGAAAAGATGCTCTGCAGCAGGGCTGTGTCATTCGCACACAGTATCAGAGCAGGTATGGTGCTAAACACGATCCCTGTTAACCTCACAGAAGAATGCAACCCTCACATTGGCAAGAGAACATGTAGAGGACACAATCGCAGCATGTACATGCACACAAACTCCTTTCCGGAGGAGCCGGAATTCTAAAGGCTATATGACTGCCCTGAAATCCCTCAATCTCCTCTCCGGAGGTGCTAGAATTCCTAAGGCAATATGCCTGCCCTGAGCACACGCAGACAAGTCCACACTACCATTATGTTCCACATACTCATAAGACATAAATGATCTTGGCACGCCGGCGTGTGCTCCAGGAAACCTTTTGTATGTTCCTGTTCAAGTCCAGTCAGACAGGACCTTGCTCGTGGACCAATCCGGAACTGCTATGTCACCCGAGCAGCTGACTACCGACCACCAATAAGAGGCTGCCACCTCACGAGCATGCTCAGTAGGGTGATTTCTGGACTTAGCCTCTGGAACGCCTGTTCGCCGCTGCCTACTGCTAGTAACTATAGCTTTGGCCAGAGAGCCAGCAGTAACCAAGCGAACAGCACAAGTCTGGACAAGACGCTTAGGCTACGTTCAGACTAGTGTTGCGCGCCGCTGCGTCGGCGACGCAACGCACGACGCACACAAAAACGCGGCAAAATGCATGCAAAAACGCTGCGTTTTGCGACGCGTGCGTCATTTTTTGCCGAAAATCGGACGCAAGAAAAATGCAACTTGCTGCGTTTTCTTGGTCCGACGCTAGCGGCAAAAAAGACGCAAGTGTTGCAAAACGCAACACACAAAAACGCATGCATCCCCCATGTTAAACATAGGGGCGCATGACGCGTGCGTCGCCGCTGCGTCGCCCGACGCTAAGGCGACGCACACTAGCAGAACGCTAGTGTGAACGTAGCCTTAGACCGATGTCTTTGCTGAGCTTCTCCCACTGTGGCTGAAGCAGAGTGAGAGACCACAGAGGCAGACATAGCTTAGGATCTACCCTGTGTAGTGGGAGAATCCTGACGCCTAAAAGTCACTGATAAGAATTTAAGCAGAGTGTGGTATGAGTGTCATCTGATTTTCTCATATGTTGTTAAATAAATTTTAAAAAAATTGGCATTCTGACAGTTTATGAAAATAGGATCGCACTCAGATGTCATCCGAGTGCAATCCATTTTTTTGTCATGGACCCTGTGAGGCAGTGACCATGTCACATGTGAGGGTCACTATGTGTCCTCTCCAGGAGGAGTACTGAGGCTGTGGGAGTGCGTTGCAGTCACAGTCATGCAGAATAAAAGTAAGTGTTGGTCTTGGGCAAGCTATTTGTTCAAGGCAGATTTAAGAAACCTGCTTGGCTTTTATTTTTGAAACAGACTACAGAATGGTAGTGGAGCAGTCCATTTCCTTCCCGCCGGGTTTGCCATGTGACCTGCTGTAGGAAGGGGGAGTCAGGGCAGCAGTCATGGCCGATCCTTGGATCACTCCCTGGTCCCTTCCCAGTAAAAGTTCACATTTCTTTGTTGCGTTATTTCTGTGCTAACTCACTGCGCCATCTGGGCTTGCCCAGTATTGGAATATATTCCTAAAAAGACATTACCGCAAGAAAGGAGACAAACTCGGGCTTAACTTCAATAACAACTTGTTTATTCAGCACAGTCCATTCAAATATAGGCACTTCGGGTATAGCATTTGGTACCTTCTCTTCTGTCCCTGTTCTGTCCTTGCTCAGTCCCGGATCGGACCGAATCTTCCGCAGAATCTATTCCATCCGGAATTCTTGTCTCACATGGGGGAGTCCTATACCGCTCCACCTCGGTTCTAAGTACTGCCACCCAGGCAAAGACCTGCCACATCTTGCTTGTCCTGCCCAGCTGAACCAACTTCTATCTCTATGAGGACAGATTCCCTTAATCTGCATCCCCAGCCCTGCCACACTTCTCCCTCCTAGAGGAATTCTTCAATGTGATGTTCTATGCTCAGCCCCTTTCTTAATGTTGTGGGGCACAGCAACTTCTGGCCAGGAAGCACTGTGAGATGCACTGGCGCCCCGGCCCTGACTGACTAAAACCAGGAACTAACACTACCATATCACCACTGTGCCCCTCCGATTCTAACTACAGTATATACTATAGTACCCCCCTCTAGTGGCCAACTATGGACACTAAGCCCCAACACTAAAATCGGCCCGGGGACAAACTTTCTCTACCAACTATATGTGTGCAAATACATGTGAACATATATATATATATAAAACCAAAAACACATGGGCCACCTGTTTTTGGTTTTATAATTGTTCTCTTGTTTCTACAAGACTGGGGAGTTCACCACTTCTTTGTGGGTCATTTGCATTGTAGCTGTTCCATCTCGCATGTTCAACGTGGATATTTTCTCTCTGAGCCCTGTTCATACAGGTACTATACAGATGATCAGGTTTTTAAATACATCAGATAGGGATTATATACATTAGACAGGACTGCTCTATTATGGGTATACCTTGGCGATTGGTGTAGCAGCTTAACATACTTTTTTTTTGCAAAAAAACGTATTAACTAAATACCCTGTATTTTTTCATTTTTTGACTAGCACTTGCTTATTTACTGTGACTTTTTAACAAGAGAGTATTTTTTGACCTCTCTGTGTGCTTTTGTGTTTTCACATATATATTTATGTAGAGCAATATACATGAGGTATAGCCATACTCTTATACACGGTGGTAATACACTTTATCTGTACCAGTAACACAGTGTATGAACACAATAATATACATTATGCATTCTTAAAGGGGTTGGGGAGAAAAGGGAGCATCATGCATTTCACATCCCCTACACTTTGGCCACAGATTTCTTGTAGAAACCCCTGAAGCAGAGGGTAAAGTGTGTCAATTTGGTTTTGCAAGTGTGCAGAGCAGAAGGCTCTGCAGAGATCCACCTGTGTGAAGCAATATAGGCAAGTGGAGCCAAAAGGCCAAGCTGAGCTGAAAGACCTGGAACCCACAGAGTACACGGCATTGCAGTCGTCCAGGGCAACTGGGCTCGGAGGTGGACTGGCGTGGTTACCTGCTGCAATCTGGAAGATATGGTCCCGGGCTGCGATACAGCAAATATCATGTGCTGTGTATTTCTGTGAGTTCGACATTAAAACCCATTTTGCTTTTAACTTTGCTGGGTCACTGCCTCATAACTGAACAGTGCTGATACCGCTCCACTACAGACCCATAGACTTGCACTGTTGATTTTGATTCAATACTCGTATCACAATCGGACATGGCTCTGATATTTTCTGTGGATCACTCGATGCGAGGAAAAAATTGGATATGTGAACAGCCCCAAGTGCTAGCCGTGAAAAAAATGGATAGCATTCATACATGAAAATCTGATGTCTGAATGAGGCCTGCATTTTTGTTTTTCTTAAGTATTTACCCCCTGATTTTTTTTTTTTACAGATGCATGTTTCTTGATGTATGTCTTCTTCAGGACACCCAGAACTCATCCAAGAACCTTCCTCAAAATGGGAATGAAAACCATAATTGCAAAAAAAGGCAAGATTCCAGTAGGCTGAAAGACTTGCAGAGACTCAAACAAAACGCCTTAAAATTTGTTCCAGTGATTGATTTGTTCTTTCAGTCAGACTGTTGGTTTCAGGGTGGTAAGTAGATGAAAATGACAAATCAATCCTCAATTCCCTGCAGAAGTTTTCCAGAATTTGGATACAAATTGCTCCCCCTATCAGATACAATGTTCAGAATGATCTTGGGGTTCTTCTTTACCTCTCTCACCAATGCTATTCTCCCATGATTGCTCAGGTTGGCTGGACGGACAGATCTAGGAAGACTTTTGGTGGTCCCAAACTTCTTCCCTTTAAGGATAATGGAGACCGCCAGAACAATGGACAGAGATCCAAGTTCCATAGCTCATGGGGGAACTTCTGAAAGCGTACTGTGATCTTGCCCTGCAAGATTCCAAGGAGTATGACAAGCTGAAGGCATAGATTATGGCATGTTTGGACATCACCATGGCAGTCCGGGCACGATGGGATCACCTCTGGTTCTAGCAAAGGGACATACCTCCCCGATACCAGATGTTCAACCCATTACAAAAAGGATGCAAAAATAGCTGCAGCCCGAGACCTGTTTTCCAGCACAGATGTTAGAAAGAATGGTATTGGACCACTCACTACCAAAATCCTTGGAAAGCGGGGTTGCCCAAGGTGATCCCCAAAATAGAGATGACCTTGTGAGCCTCTTGAAAATATGCTTGGCCATGAAGAATTCCCTGACGAGCGGGAGGTCGGAGCACCACTAGAACAAGGAGGAAGAGAGGTGAGTATTTATTTATTACATTTTTATGGGGGATGCTGTTGTGAATTCTGTGGCTGAATTCACTCCTGTGGTCACAAGTGGTATTGCAGCCTCTGGGCTTCCTCCCTCAGGTGTTTTGGTGAGCTCGTTGGCTGCCTTGCTATTTAACTCCACCTGAGTCTGTCTTCCTTGCTCCTTGTCAATGTTCCAGTGTTGGATCTGAGCTACTGCATCTTTCCTGTGGCCTGCTGCTCTGCTAGATAAGTGTTACTTTGTTTTTGTTTCCGTTTTTTCTGTCCAGCTGTGCTATTCTCTTTTGCTGGAAGCTCTGAGACGCAAAGGGTGCACCGCCGTGCCGTTAGTTCGGCACGGTGGGTCTTTTTGCTCCCCTTTGCGTGGTTCTGCTTTAGGGTTTTTTGTAGACTACATAGTTCTCTTTGCTATCCTCGCTCTGTCTAGAATATCGGGCCTCACTTTGCTGAATCTATTTCATTCCTACGTTTTGTCTTTTCATCTTGCTAACAGTCATTATATGTGGGGGGCTGCCTATTCCTTTGGGGTATTTCTCTGAGGCAAGTCAGGCTTGTATTTCTATCTTCAGGCTAGTCAGCTCCTCAGGCAGTGCCGAGTTGCATAGGTAGTGTTAGGCGTAATCCACTGCTGCTTTTAGTTGTGTGAGGATAGGTTCAGGTATTGCAGTCTGCAGAGATTCCACGTCTCAGAGCTTGTTCTATTGTTTTTTGGGTTATTGCCATATCACTGTATGTGCGCTGATTACTGCACACTGTGTTGCCTGATAGCACAGCATAACAGGATGCCTTATACTTCAGGATCTGCTTATAGGGGGGCTGACTTAAACTTCAGGATCTGCTTATAGGGGGGCTGCCTTATACTTCAGATCTGCCTATAGGGGGGGCTGCCTTATACTTCATGATCTGCCTATAGGGGTGCTGCCTTAAACTTCAGGATCTGCTTAGAGGGGGCTGCCTTAAACATCAGGATCTGCCTATAGGGGTGCTGCCTTATACTTCAGATCTGCCTATAGGGGGCTGCCCTGTACTTCGGGATCTGCCTATAGGAGTGTTGCCTTATACTTCAGATCTGCCTATAGGGGGCTGCCTTATACTTCAGGATCTGCCTATAAGAGTGCTGCCTTATACTTCAGGATCTTCCTATAGGGGTGCTACCTTATACTTCAGATCTGCCTATAGTTGGGCTGCCTTATACTTCAGGATCTTCCTATAGGGGGCTGCCTTTTACTTCAGGATCTGCCTATAGAGGTGTTGCCTTATACTTCAGATCTGCCTATAGGGGGCTGACTTATACTTCAGGATCTGCCTATAAGGGTGCTGCATTAAACTTCAGGATCTGCCTATAGGGGGCTGCCTTACACTTCAGGATCTGCCTATCGTGGGGCTGCCTTATACTTCAGGATCTGCCTATAGGGGGGCTGTCTTATACTTCATGATCTGCCTATTGGGGGCTGCCTTATACTTCAGGATCTGCCTATAGGGGGGCTGCCTTATTCTTCAGGATCTGCCTATATGGGTGCTGCCTTATACTTCAGAATCTACCTATGGGGTTACTATCTTTTACTACAGGTTCTGCCTATGGGGTACTGTCTTATACCTCAAGGTCTGCCTATGGGGTGCTGCCTTTTACTAGAGTCTGCCTTAGGGGGGGCTGCCTTATAATACAGGGTCTGCCTATATGGGTGCTGCCTTATGCTTTAGAATCTGCATATGGGGTGCTGAATTTTACTACAGGGTCTACCTATGGGATACTGGCTTATACCACAAGGTCTGCCTTTGGGTGCTGCCTTTTACTAGAGTCTGCCTATGGGGTGCTGCCTTATACTACAGGGTCTGCCTATGGGGTGCTGCCTTTTACTAGAGTGTGCCTATGGGGGGTATTTTTGACCTCACTGTGCTCCTTTGTGTCTTCAAGTTTCTTGGTGGTGTGTGAACAGGTTCCTACAGACTTGTTCAATGTGCAAGTAGCCCATGTGTTTCTGGTTCTATAATTGTTCTCTTGTTTCTACAAGACAAGGGAGTCCACCACTCCTTATGGGTCATTTGCATCAAAGCTGTTCCATCCAGCATGTCCACATGGATATTCCCTCTCTGAACCCTGCTTATACAGGTACTATACAGGTGGTCAGGTTTTTAAATACATCAGATAGGGATTATATACATTAGTTAGGACTGCTCTATATGGGTATACCTTGATGATTGGTGGAGCAGCTTAGTATACATATTTTTGCAAAAAAAGTATCAACTAAATACCCTGTTTTTTCCATCTTTTGACTAGCACTTGCTTATTACTGTGATTTTTTTTTACAATAGAGTATTTTTGACCTCACTGTGCTCTTTTGTGTCTTCAAGTTTTTTGGTGGGTTGTGAACAGGTTCCTACAGACTTGTTCAATGTGCAAGTAGCCCATGTGTTTCTAGAGCTTCTGGTCTGCAGCATAGATGGCCCTACACCTACTTTGCCTACCCTGCCTGCAGGTGTGTTCCTCATTCTGGCGAGGGGCCTCAGGAATACCAGGTGACTGAACTGTGTCCACGTGACGTTCTGGACTGCTACCAGGAAGGCAGAGGGGGCCATTGCCCCGGGCCCAGAGCTCAGAGGGGGCCTACCCAGAGCAACGCTACTGTAACTCTATCGGCTGCTTTGGGGCCCCTGAGCAGGCCAGGGCCCGGTTCCAGAAGTGGGCCCCCCCGCCCGTCACTGCACTGATGAAGGAAGGAGTGCTGCGCTGCATTCCTTTTCCCATCATCCCCCTGTCAGCGTCTGGTGTCGCCGACGCCGACACTGAGAGTGGGCGTGATGAGGTCACTACCCAACCCCCGCTGTAAGAAGATGAGCGGGAGGTTGGAGCACCGCTGGAACAAGGAGGAAGAGAGGTGAGTATTTATTTATTGTATTTTATGGGGGCTGCCTTATACTTCAGGATCTGCTTATAGGGGGGCTGACTTAAACTTCAGGATCTGCTTATAGGGGGGCTGCCTTATACTTCAGATCTGCCTATAGGGGGGCTGCCTTATAATTCAGGATCTGCCTATAGGGGTGCTGCCTTAAACTTCAGGACCTGCCTATAGGGGGCTGCCTTAAACTTCAGGATCTGCCTATAGGGGTGCTGCCTTATACTTCAGATCTGCCTATAGGGTGCTGCCTTGTACTTCAGGATCTGTCTATAAGGGTGCTGACTTATACTTCAGATCTGCCTATAGGGGGCTGCTTTATACTTCAGGATCAGCCTATAAGGGTGCTGCCTTATACTTCAGGATCTGCCTATAGGGGGGCTGCCAAATACTTCAGTAACTGTCTATAGGGGTGCTACCTTATACTTCAGATCTGCCTATAGGGGTGCTGCCTTATACTTCAGATCTGCCTATAGGGGTGCTGCCTTATACTTCAGATCTGCCTATAGGTGGGCTGCCTTATACTTCAGGATCTGCCTATAAGAGTGCTGCCTTAAACTTCAGGATCTGCCTATAGGGGGGCTGCCTTACACTTCAGGATCTGCCTATAGTGGGGCTGCCTTATACTTCAGGATCTGCCTATAGGGGGGCTGTCTTATACTTCATGATCTGCCTATTGGGGGCTGCCTTATACTTCAGGATCTGCCTATAGGGGGGCTGCCTTATTCTTCAGGATCTGCATATATGGGTGCTGCCTTATACTTCAGAATCTACCTGTGGGGTACTGCCTTTTACTACAGGTTCTGCCTATGTGGTAATATCTTATACTTCAGGGTCTGCCTACGGGGGGCTGCCTTATACTACAGGGTCTGCCTATATAGGTGCTGCATTATACTTTAGAATCTGCCTATGGGGTGCTGCCTTTTACTACAGGGTCTGCCTATGGGGTACTGTCTTAAACAACAACGTTCTGCCTTTGGGGTGCTGCTTTTTACTAGAGTCTGCCTATGGGGTGCTGCCTTATACTACTTGGTCTGCCTATGGGGTGCTGCCTTTTACTAGAGTGTGCCTATGGGGGCTGCCTTATACTACAGGGTCTGCCTATATGGATGCTGCCTTATACTTCAGAATCTGCCTATGGGGGGCTGCCTTATACTACAGGGTCTGCCTATGGGGTGCTGCCTTATACTACAGGGTCTACCTATGGGGTGCTGTCTTATACTACATGGTCTGTCTATGGGGGTGCTGTCTTGTGCTATAGAGTAGGCCTATGGGGAGTGCATTATACTATATGGAGTCCTATGGAGAGTGCATTATACTATATGGAGTCCTATGGTGAGTGCATTATACTATATGGAGGCTTATGGGGAGTGCATTATACTATATGGGGACTGCATTTTCTATATTTAGGATGATCTGGTGCATTATACTATATGGAGGCCATCTAGTAGGTCATCATACAGTGTGGAGATTACAGTGAAGGGGCCATCATACAGTGTTGGAGCCATCAAACAGTTTGGGGGCTACTAAGGGGTCAGTATACTGTGTGGATGGTACTATACAGTGAGGGGGGCATTATATTGTATAGGGGAGCTGTGCAGGGGGGCAGACTCGGGACATTATTAAATGTAAAGTGGTCACTTCATGTTAGAGGGGATCTCAGGTTACTGTGATTATCAAAGGGGCACACATGGCATTATTACTTTCTCGGGAGCAAAATGTGTGTACTGTTTTCTAGGGCACTTGCACCCGGCATTAATATATTCTAGAGGGGTGCTTTAGAATTCAGAAGGCACAGAGAACCACACAGCAGGTGCAGTGATAGGGACACATACGGCAGCAGCGGCTCAGTATTGGGGTATCAGGGGCTGTAATAGGGACAAATATGGCAGCAGTGGGTCAGGATTGGGGTATCAGGTGTAGTAATAGGGACACATATGGTAGCAGCGGCTCAGTATTGGGGTATCAGCAGGATGAGGAGTTTGTGCAGGTTGGGAATAGATGGTGATGGGGCTGGAATGTGAGAAGTGAAATGTGTCTTTGTTGTATTCTCTGCAGCCGAGTCCTGGTTATCATGTCGGTCTGGGCCAGATGGAAAAGATGGGAAAAGTGAATGATTCCATCAGAGAACATCAGCGCTAAGACATTATCTGTAACTGTGCTGTGATCTCTTAGGGTATGTGCACACGTTGCGGATTCTCTGCGGATCCGCAGCGTTTTTTGCAGTGCAGAAACGCTGCAGATCCGCAATTGATTTACAGTACAATGTAAATCAATGAGAAAAAAAATGCTGTGCACACTTTGCGGAAAATCAGCTGCGGAAACGCTGCAGTTTAAAAGAAGTAGCATGTCACTTCTTGTTTGTGAATCGGCAGCGTTTTTGTACCCATTCCATTATAGAAAACCGCATGGGTAAAAAACGCAGCAAATCCGCAAGAAAAACGCAGCAAAAATGCACAAAAAACGCTGCGGAACTGTGCAAAAAATGCGACAAATCCACAGGTGCGTTTTCTGCCAGGAGAGGCAGAATCCGCACCAGAAATTCCTAGGACTAATCCGCAACGTGTGCACATAGCCTTATATGTTCTGTAGGACTGGTATCTACCACTGAATGGCAGTAATATCCATGTTGGTCGTTATATAGAGATTATCTTCAGAAATAGCGCGGTCATCTGCTGAGGTTCTCCTCCGCTATTAGGGTGCGTCACCAAATTGTAATGAAGGTTACCTGGTTAGGGGCCCACTCAGAAGCTTTACCCCCTGAACCAAAACCCTAGCTACACCTCTGACTCAAAGAGTTTGGTGACCTTGCCAAGGGCCACATTTCTGCATGTGCTAGTCCCTGGAAAGAAGGTGGGGGCAAGGTGTATCCATGGAGATGCCAAGAAATATTCCATGACCTAGGTTAAGATAGGCACCAAACAAATAATTTCAAACAAATAAATGTTTCATTGCACCCATTTGGTAAATTCAAAAAAGTTCTTTTTTTTCTCATTAATGTACACTCTGCATCCATCTTAACTGAAAATAAACAGAAATGCTGAATTTTTTGCAAATTTATTAGAAAAGAAAAACTGAAATATCACATGGTCATAAGTATTCAGACCCTTTGCTCAGTATTGCGTAGAAGCACCCTTTTGAGCTAGTACAACCATGAGTCTTCTTGGGAATGATGCAACAAGTTATTCACACCTGGATTTGGGGATCCTCTGCCATTCTTCCTTGCAGATCCTCTCCAGTTCTGTCAGGTTGGATGGTGAATGTTGGTGGACAGACAATTTCAGATCTCTCCAGAGATGCTCAATTGGATTTAGGTCAGGGCTCTGGCTGGGCCAGTCAAGAATGGTAACAGAGTTGTTCTGAAGCCACTCCTTTGTTATTTTAGATGTGTGCTTAGGGTCATTGTCTTGTAGGAATGTGAACCTTTGACCAAGTATGAGGTCCAGAGAACTCTGGAAGAGGTTTTCATCCAGGATATCTCTGTACTTGGCCACATTCATGTTTCCTCATAGCATGATGCTGCCACCACCATGTTTCACTGTTGGGATTGTATTGGGCAGGTACCTGGTTTTCTCCACACATACCACTTAGGATTATCACCAACAGGGTCTATCTTCATCTCATTAGACCAAAGAATCTTATTTCTCATAGTCTGGGAGCCCTTCATGTGATTTTTTAGCAAACTCTATGCAGGCTTTCATATGACTTGCACTGAGGAGAGGCTTTCGTCGGGCCACTGTGCCATAAAGGCCTAACTAGTGGAGGGCTGCAGTGATAGTTGACTTTGTGGAACTTTTTCCCATTTCCCTACTGCATCTCTGGAGCTCAGCCACAGTGATCTTGAGGTTCTCCTTTACCTCTATCACCAGGGCTCTTCTCCCATGATTGCTTAGTTTGGTTGGATGGCCAGGTCTAGGAAGACTTCTGGTGGTCCCAAACTTCTTTCATTTAAAGATTATGTAGGCCACTGTGCTCTTTGGAACCTTGAGTACTGCAGAAATTCTTTTGTAACCTTGGCCACATCTGTGCCCTGCCGCAAGTGTCTCTGAGCTCCTTGACCAGTTCCTTTGACCTCATGATTATCATTTGGTCTGAAATGCACTGTGAGCTGTGAATTCTAATATAGATAGGCATGTGCCTTTCCAAATCAGGTCCTCTCAGTTTAATTAAACACAGCTGGACTCCAATGGAGTAGAACCATATCAAGGAGGATCACAAGGAAATGGACAGCATGTGATTTAAATATGAGTGTCCGAGCAAAGGGTCTCAATACATATGACCATGTGATATTTCAGTATTTCTTTTTTAATAAATTTGCAAAAATGTCTACATTTCTGTTTTTTTCAGTGAACACGGGGTGTAGAGTGTACAATACAGAGAAAAAAATGAACTTTTTTGAATTTACCAAATGGCTGCAACAAAACAAAGAGTGAAAAATTTAAAGGGGTCTGAATACTTTTCGTACCCACTGTATACATTATTTACGTAGAAACTGGTGATGTGTTCAATACATATTTCATCTGCTGTGGATAGCTATTTGTCTCTCCTTCATGTGTAAAGATTGAACTACTACTTGTAGATTAAACTCGTAAGGGGTGGACGCCTAGTAAAAGCATAGAATGCATAAAAACTTACTTGTGTAGTCTATATAGTCTATTTTGTGGGAAATGGTAAGATGTCTATTCATTTTGCCTAACAGGTTAGCTGGCAGGACGTGCCGGGTTATTGGGGACACGCTTGCCACTGCAAGATATTTGGGAAGGTGCTGAGGCTTAGAGTACATCTGAAGCACAGGTTGCTATTATTCTAGTCTATATAGTGCCAATATATTTACAGCACTGTCCAGAGATTGTAATCATAAACATTAGTCCTTATATCCAATAGAGCTGAAGATCTAAATTATTTTTCTCAAACAAACACATTAATCAACTATTATATGTTTTGGATTATGGAAAGGGTACCCAGAGAAGACTGAGGCAAAAATGGGGTCCATGGTAGGTTGCAAACATAAGACTATGCACTGTAAGGTAAGTTATCACACACATAATTTCTGGTCTATTGCATTTGCAATAAATAGATGAGCAGCCCAACAATATAATAAACTAATACATTTTCAAGTCCAAAAGTTTTCCCTAGTCTCATATACACAGTAGTTATGAAATAATTATTTACATTGAATGTCACAGTAAAAATAATAAACTGCCCATGAGAACGATACAATTGGTAAAAGGCTAACATACACAATTTAATATTATGGCAGGTTTAAATGTCATCTTTGTCATGGAGTGTGAAATATTGTTCATTTTCATTATTCTCAATCTAGCACATATAAAGAGAACACGGACGTTGAATTATGGAACTTACATTGTTGTAGCAGTAAATGTTTTATTCATCAGTCGGGATGAACAAGGATAAACGCTATTGAGCCAATGCTCTTTTACGTCTGCTGTTCTCCAGAGGCATATAGCAATTTTCCTTTAAAGGGCACCTAGGCACTCTCTTGACATTCTTCAAAATCTTCACTAAAACAACATATCAGGCAGGTGTCAAGTCTGAGTATCTCATATAAATTAGGAACTCTCTAACTAAATTTCTACTACTTTTTGCTACTTTTTCATCTGGAGTTTTCTTCTTAAACATAGAAAATATTATTGTGAATTGAAGATTTCTTGTGGCAAAAATTTGTTGTTCAAAGAAGGACATGAGAATTCATTGAGCACCCATTAATGTAGACGTGTCATTTCTCCTAACATTTAGCCATTAACAAATATTTGCATTTTCCACACAACAACAATTCTGGAGTCTCCTTCTTTGGAACTCCGTGTTTACCTTTTCCCCTGGTGCTCCTCTTGAAGTATATGAATAAATTTACAACTGGGTGTTACCACTCTCCTTATCAAAGAGGTATGTTCCCTGCACACTGACATTGTCATTTCTGATTGGCCACTGTCATAGTTTGTTGGGCCATTTCCCCAACTAGCATTACACAAGTGACCATTTATTTATAAAGTTCCAGAAGGAATGGTGCAACCTAAAGTTTTGAAGTGCTTCCAACAATTGATATTTTAGGAAAGATTACAGATTCAATTTAAATATGGATCATATAAGCAAGAAACCATACAAAAACAAGGACCCCTAAAATATAACTTTTGCTTAAACAAAGCTAAAATCATGTTTCAAATTGTAGATAAGTAAAAACACACATATAGGGAGTGGGTCTTAATCAGGGAAAAAAGAAAAAATACAATGTTATGTATCCTAGTGGTCCCTACTAGGTCAATAGGGAAATATGCAGATGCATACTCCACACTGATGAGGGGCAAAAACCCCGAAACAGCTGTCGTGGATGGATACCATGCTTGGCATAGGTGGCTTTCCTTCATAGGATGCTGCCCTTCCCGTGGTTGTTCTTTCCCGGGGAAAGGCCTGGCTATTCACAGCTTGCGTCGAGAAACACGTGATGGTGTCTCTGCAGCTTCTTTACATGCATCTGCATATTTCCCATAAGGGATGGGGGCAGTGTTCTGGAATCACTGCGTTGAGAAACACGTGATCGTGTCTCCGCGGTGTTGGATGTTTTGGTCTCCCCGAGGCCAATCATCTGTGCCTTTATAGCCTTTTTACTAGGCACTGCTCCTAATAGCCAGATTTCTATTCCACACTGATGAGGGGCAAAAACCCCGAAACAGCTGTCGTGGATGGATACCATGCTTGGCATAGGTGGCTTTCCTTCATAGGATGCTGCCCTTCCCGTGGTTGTTCTTTCCCGGGGAAAGGCCTGGCTATTCACTGCTTGCGTCGAGAAACACGTGATGGTGTCTCCGCAGCTTCTTTACATGCATCTGCATATTTCCCATAAGGGATGGGGGCAGTGTTCTGGAATCACTTCGTTGAGAAACACGTGATGGTGTCTCCGCGGTGTTGGATGTTTTGGTCTCCCCGAGGCCAATCATCTGTGCCTTTATACGTGGTATGTTAGACACAGGAGTCATCATAGAATCTAGTAGCCCTTATGCTTCCCCCATTGTGATAGCTCGAAAGAAAAATGGAGCTATTCGGATGTGTGTGGATTATCGAACCTTGAATAAGCGTACGATCCCCGAACAGTACACTGTGCCCAGAATCGATGAAGCTTTGGATTGCTTGCAAGGGAGCCAATGGTTTTCTGTGTTAGATCTCCGGAGTGGCTACTATCAGATACCCATGTCAAAAGAAGATCAAGAGAAGACTGCTTTTATCTGCCCCATTGGGTTCTTCGAGTTTCAGAGACTGCCTCAAGGACTGACAGGTGCTCCGGCCACTTTTCAGAGATGTATGGACAAAGTAGTGGGGGACATGCACTTACGTGAGGTCCTGGTTTATCTCGATGATCTAATTGTTTTTGGGAAGACTCTGGAAGAACACAACCAGCGGTTGTTCAAGGTGCTGGATCGGTTGAAGGAGGCTGGGTTGAAGTTGTCCCTTGATAAGTGCCAGATTTGCCAGACGACTGTGAAATATGTGGGGCACATAGTCAGCAGAGAAGGAATTTCCACCGACCCCGCCAAAGTGGAAGCTGTTGTAAACTGGCCAAAACCCACCAAACTGAAGGAGCTTAGGTCCTTTTTAGGATTTTGCGGATACTACCGAAGATTTGTACCCCAGTACTCTCGGATTGCGAAGCCGTTAACTGCCCTTACTCAGGGGTATCCCCCTTCCGGGAGGACAGCCCATTCCTCAAGGTCAGGAAAGAAGGTCTACTTCAAAGTTAACAAACTTTTTGGGGATAGATGGACACCGGCATGCGATGAGGCATTCGAGAAATTGAAGTCATGCTTGACCCAAACCCCAGTGTTGGCCTATGCAGACCCCAGCAAACCATATGTGTTACATGTAGATGCTTCTCTTGACGGGCTAGGAGGGATTCTTTATCAAGACCATGAAGGCTGTCTGCGTCCCGTCTACTACATTAGTCGAGGATTGACTCCCAGTTAACGCAACTACCCAGCCCACAAACTGGAGTTTCTGGCCTTGAAATGGGCTGTAGTGGACACGCTGCATTACTACCTCTATGGGGTACCCTTTGTGGTTCATACCGACAACAATCCATTAACCTACGTGAGAACCACGGCAAAACTGGATGCCACGGGGTACTGGTGGCTTGCCGCACTCTCTTAGTACGATTTCAGCTTAAAATATCGACCGGGGATCAGTAACATCGATGCAGACACACTCTCTCTCCTGCCTAGGGAACCCTTAAATGAAGAAGAAGAAGGAGGATGGATAGAGGTCCCTGCCCCTGAGGTGAAGACTCTGTGCCATAGACATCAAACTAATGC
The DNA here is from genome assembly GCF_032444005.1 of Ranitomeya imitator. NCBI lineage: Eukaryota > Metazoa > Chordata > Amphibia > Anura > Dendrobatidae > Ranitomeya > Ranitomeya imitator. Next base: position 534,973,895 of record NC_091282.1, read on the forward strand.
TCTCCCTATGCAGGGTTGTGCTGAATTCCTAGGAGTATCCAGTGAAGCGCTCCCGTTGTTGTACTGCCAAGTGACAAATGTAACCCCAGACTTTCTCCCTCAACTGACTCGTAATCAAGTCCAAAAGGCGCAGCAGGAGGATCGATCAGTGGGGGTGGTCCGATGGTGGGTTAAGAGGGGCTGGAGGCCCGAAAAGAATGCATTACAAACAGAGGAATCTGTCCTGCTGACGCGGCTGCTAGAGTCTCTGGTAGTAAGAAATGGACTACTATACCGGGAGGCAAAGCGCCAGAAGGAAGGAGTCCACCGACAGCTGGTGTTACCCACCCGATTCCGGTGGATGGTCATGAAGTCCCTGCATGATGACCATGGACATCTTGGCATCGAAAAGACCACGAGTCTTGTGGCTGACCGATTTTACTGGCCTCGGATGGAAGCGGATATTGAAGACTACTGCAAATCATGCTCCCGATGTGTGTTGAGAAAAACCTTGCCTTTGAGAACAGCCCCCCTTGTGAACATTACCAGTGATGGCCCACTTGAGCTAGTGTGCAATGATTTCCTCTCCATCGAGCCTGATGAAAGCAATGTTAGTAATGTGTTAGTGGTCACTGACCATTTCACCCGATATGCCCAAGTCTACCCCACCAAAGATCAAAGGGCAACTACTGTAGCAAAAACACTATGGGAGAAGTTCTTTGTGCATTATGGGCTGCCTGCCCGCATCCATTCCGATCAAGGAAGAGATTTCGAAAGTAGACTAATCAAGGAGCTATGCGCTATCTGTGCGATCAAGAAATCCAGAACCACCCCGTATCACCCCCAAGGGGACCCTCAACCTGAGAGGTTCAACCGTACCCTTCTGAACATGTTAGGCACTTTGGATCCCAGGAAGAAGGGACAATGGAGCAGGCATGTGAGTCAGTTGGTTCATGCCTACAATTGCACCACAAATGAGTCAACGGGATACTCGCCCTATTTTCTCATGTTTGGAAGAAAAGCTCGGCTACCAGTGGATATTAGTTTTGGGACATCCTTTGAAAATTCTAATAATGGGAAGACCTATTTAAAATATGTGTCCCAGCTAAAAGAAGATTTGGAAAAAGCGTACAGATTGGCAGAGCAGGCCTCTGGTCGGTCAGGGAAGCGCAATAACTCGCTACGACTGTAGAGTTCGGGAACAAGTTTTACTGCCTGGAGATAGAGTTCTTATCCAACTTCTAGGTCTTCCTGGGAAGCATAAGCTTGCTGATCGGTGGTGTACTGACCCTTATGTGGTGATGGAGAAGCTGCCTGGTGTCCCGGCCTACAGAGTGAAGCCCGAGAAAGGGAGTAGAGCTGTCAAAACCTATCATCGACACCATTTGTTGCCTGTGGGAAAAAACATCCTGTTACCGCCATTGCCAACCCAAGGAGGTCATACAAACCTTCCATGCAATAGGAGAAGTCGTAGGTGTCAACAACCACCCCAGCCTGGAGTTGCTTCAGGAGGAAGTGACAGCGAGTCTGGGGATGAATGGGGATCTGAAGGTCAATGGAGCTACAGGTGGACTGAGGACCCATGCCCCATAGGGGGGGGGCCCTAAAAACCAGACTTCTGAAGTGGAAGCACAAAAAAAGGACATTCGTCAGGAGGCGAGTGCACTCTGCCCACCATTGGGGGAGAGTTCAGAAGAGGGACATTTATTAAATGAAGAGATCCACCTGGAGGAGCCCGTTCTTGACCGACAAGAGTCGGGAGCTGAGGAGGGGGCCCCCTCAGTACACACTCGTCCCAAACGGGACACTAGGCCACCCATGATGCTGACCTATGATAGAATAGGACATACCACTGAGGTCCCCCGGCTGATACACTTTAATTCAAAATCTGTTTGGCCTTATTTCCCAGTATCTCCTATGTGTCCAGGAGGTGGTTTGCGTGCATGTAAATTTGGTGTTAGTCAGGATGCTTTAACCCCCATTCATGTTTCAGGTGGTGAGTCCTCATGTCGTGATGGGACACTTTCAATGACTCACCAGGAGGAGAGTGTAACACCTGCACTGGGAACTGTTAGGGCAGCTACTGGTATACTGGGATTTACAGACACTAAGGCTATATTCACACTTTGCGGATTTTGCTGCGGATCCGCAGCGGATTTGACCGCTGCGGATCTGCAGCAGTTTCCCATGAGTTTACAGAACAATGTAAACCTATGGGAAACAAAAAACGCAGTGCACATGCTGCGGAAAAAAACGCGCGGAAACGCTGCGGATTACATTCCGCAGCATGTCACTTCTTTTCTGCGGATTTTCACCTGCTCCAATAGAAAACTGCAGATGAAAATCCGCAGAAGAAACCGCAGTAAAAACCGTGATAAATCCGCAGTAAAAACCGCGACGGGTTTTCACTGCGGATTTTGGAATTCTGCTGCGGAAAAATCCGCAGTGGAATCTGCAAAGTGTGAACATAGCCTTAGAAGAGCTTTGCAGCTGCTGTTATACCAGGACCTACAGACATTAGCAGATTTTCCACTGAGCTGCAGTGGACTACAATTCCCAAGGACCCTTGGACTACAATTCCCAGGGATCCTTGTTTGAGTCAGATGACACAGCTTGGATTGGAGGAGGAGGGACTTGGAGGCAGGAGCTGGGGAGAAAGTGAAACTAAGAATTCAGAGGAAGAAAAGAGCGTGGTATCTTGTTGGGAGAGACGGAGCAAGGGGGACTTGCCTGGCCCCATGCTGCAGGGTTGCTGTCCTCCCAGATATACTCGTGTTGCTGGAGAGAGTGCGACTTTGTTTTACCCTCTGGAGCAAGTTGCATCAAGAACTTGGAGAGTTCTGCCTGCACTCCCACCGTATAAAGGACTGAATCCGGCCGCCCCCAGCTGGTGTCCAGAGAACCATCCGACCGTTAGAGACGTGCCGTGAGTGACTTTCTGAGACTTGTGGTCCTACCAGCGTTATTTACAGTGAGTACATTACAGCCCAGACTATTGCCAGTTATATTCGTCTAAGTGCACCAACTGTTTTAATTTGCGCGCCTGCATCCGCGGCAACTGGGCCCCAACGTTTGGACTGAGTTAAACTAGAAGAAACAAACAAAAAACCCTACTACATTATACTTGCAGGGTTGAAGTAGAATTAGAGTGAGATGTGTATATGACCTTGACAGAGCACAGTTATTTGTATTTCATGTTATTCTTTTAAATCCATCTAATTTATGCTGCATAGCAATAAACCTGTTAAACTGTTTTACTCCTGATCCCTGTGATTGTGTACTGAGAGTGGCAGGGGCTTCCCGAATCAGCCCCTGGCAGAAGATAATAGCCCTTCTGCAGTCCCAGAGAGAGAACTCCAATCAAGATTCGGGTGGAGGCACTGCGCCCTGGAGAGGTGAGACCCCCCATAACACCCAGTGTACCGTGGTAGCCCTAAAGGGGTGTTACACCATCATGATGAATCCGGTGTGATGGACACATGGAACACACTCTATGTTCCATCCGGTGTCATGGAGGTGTGGAACGCACTCTGAGTTCCACCATCCAATGCACACTGGAAGTCACATGGTCAAAAATACCACGTCTACACATACTGCTTGGGACGCATAATAGTATTTGACGCATACGGGAAGTGTCGCCAACAGTGCGGTATGCGTTCCATCGCTCCCAAGAAGAGACTTGAAGGAAACCTGTCAGCACATTTTTGAAAATGGAAATAATGGTATGGCGTATACTCACTTTTCCCCCCAATAATATGAATACCTTTTTTTCATAGACATCGGATATGCCAGTCATGAGCAATCTGGCATAGAAGCCATACACAAATTATATAGTGAATTAGAGGTCCTTCAAGGCATCTGGAAGAAGTCCAAGTGCAATGACTAGTACACCATGAAATCCTGGACCTGTTTGAAGGGGAAGTAACGGAAACTTCTTTTGCTTTCAATGTAATAGATACGGCACTATTGATGAATTAAAGCACCACTCAAGCTTTTTTTAATTTCAGCGCTAGAGTGGTGTCATTAATCTAAGTTTCCATCTCCTAGTCTTATACTTACCAGTGGCTGTCTTCATCTGTTATCGACTATGCTTCAGTCACCTTCTGCAGGTTTTGACCTGCAGGATCACTACAGTGTTTGCTGGGCAATCTGAAAGTCACCAAAGATTTACATTGAGAGCTTATGACAATTACCTCTGAATTCCCGTCAATCAGAAGTTGCAGTCACAAGAGGGTGAATCATGACAGAAGCAGCTCCGAGAAGAGCAGAAGACGTAGAAGGAGCAGCGAAGTTGCGTACATTAGTGGCACCACTCCAGCGCTGTAATAAAACAAAAAACACTGGCTTGGTGCTTTACTTAGGAAAACCCTACTGACAGGCTTGAATAGTTTTCCAGGTCCCCCAACTGGTGCTGGGATATAAGGTGAGATAACTTTGGCATCCTTCATGTACCTTGTGTAAAAAATGACTCACCTATTAGGACAGGTTTATGATACCTGATGCTCACGCACACGATCTGTTGACATCACCAACTCGGCCTACCTCCTGATATGGAACTTAGCAGGGATGGATTGCACCTTTCAAAGAAGGAAACAAGAATCAAATGTATCTATATATTTATCTATTAATATTATGCAAATTATGGTTTATATGTTTTAAGGTTATTAGTTTTGGTAGCAAAGATGTCATTGCAACTGAATACCCTTTGATGAAATACAAATCTACAAAAGTTTAAGAGTGTATAGAGTGAATCACTCCTGGGAAAATGCTCTTTGGAAACTTTAATTTTTACAATGTTTAAGTTCCACAAAAGATGATATTGACATTTCAGCAGCTGTGGAGACTGCCTGGTTCCCAAGATGTGACGTTTATTTAATGGCCCTTTTCTCATGCCATCAAACACATTACATTCATTGTGCCTTTGGCAGAAAGCACATAGAAATACAAAAAAAGAACCAGCCAGTCTACTGTCTGTTGACAGAACTTACTGCTGTTCTAGGCTCAAGTGTCAAGTGCATCTCTTACAAAGAAACACCAGTTTGCCAGGAGATATCTTGATGGAATGCATTCACATTGTGGTAAAAAAGAAAAATCAGCTACTTCTATGTTAGGTGTGATGGAGGAAAGCTACCAGTAATTTGAATTAAGTCAGCTTTTTGACATGGCTTGCACAGATTTTTGCAAGATAAAATGATTGAAAGGCAATTACGCAATTATAAATCAGCACATCAGATATTTAGTCTGAAATTACAAATTGTGTCCCAATATTAAGCATTTTGGATTTTTCAGTTTTCTAGGGAGCTTTAAGAGCCATAATGTTGTGGGACTGTAACATTATTAGAGTTATAGCATGGCTGACATCCAGGTAATACAGCTAGTACTGCTGCATGGAGTATTATATTTTTTGAAGAAAAATGTGGGGCCCCGACCAATTTTTGCCAATATAGGCACTCTGACTTGGTCAAGTTGCTGGTGCTCCTATTCAACAGATATGACCTCATCCATAACAGCCAAAGGGCACTGTGTTAAATCCACACACACCCTTCATTCTATTTGTTGTTTCAAGGTAGAGCACTGCTAAGCTGAATTAAATTGTGAAACATTTTTTTTCAGTAGTATTACTGTCCCTTACCGGGCAGTCTTATTGGGGGTCGTACGGTCTCATGTGACCATGGGGGAGGGGCACATATATGTGACAGCTTAATGCACATCTAGAGCGGTGCTGCTGGCTACATACGGCTGTATTACCATCGATGTTGCTGTAATGCCTGATGTTAGTACCCCACTGTGGTATATATTTTTGTTTATATGGACATCAACATCCTATAGTGTACAGGTCCTTCTCAAAAAATTAGCATATAGTGTTAAATTTAGGTTTTTTGGGTTATCAGGAGTTGTATGCCAAAATCATCAGTATTAAAACAATAAAAGACCTGACAAATTTCAGTTGGTGGATAATGAATCTATAATATATGAAAGTTTAATTGTAATCATTACATTATGGTAAATAATGAAATTTAACACTATATGCTAATTTTTTGAGAAGGACCTGTATGTAGAGATCTTATGTACCAGTGTATTCAAGCATAGGTCACATTTCTACTAACGTCCTTTGTGGTAGCCTGTGTCTTCCGGTCCGCACGTCATTTTTGTATAGTGGCGACTGGTTGGGGCAATCGCCACCATTGTTTCACCTTGTACCTTTGTTGTCCTAAGTCTACTAAGGTTTTTTATGATTGTAACATTTTTGTGAATAAAGATTTCTATGTGTAAATTACCCAATATCGGTCGTTTTTCTTGTGGTCTCCACACTCCCTTCCTATTTAGTTGTATACGACTGGGTTATGAATATATCCACCATACGGCAACATATATATTTATATTCATATAGACTATCGTAATGTTGCTTTCTAATACCTTTATTTTTCTATCACTCTTTACATATGTGGTGTGAGGCTGTAGCTTTGGGACTGTACACTCAGGCAGGCAGCTAGCGTCAGTGGGGGCAATTAACCTTAGCTTAGCATCTGGTTCCTTCATGTGTGCTGTTAGCACAGAAGAGTTCCAGAGCAAGCACCTTGCTAACCTTAGTTAGGGTAATAGTATTGTGTACAGCGTGACTGTGAGTCAACAGAGATCGCTTCCAGTTCACACGGGGTGAAGCTTAACCCAACGTGTGAGCTCAGAGGTTATCCGCCATTAATTTGCAGCAGATATCTCTGCACGCTGGACCCCGGGCTGCGAGCTCACCTTGTAGCTACCTATATATCCTCGATGCATTCCGCTAGCCCTAACACTTCCTCACACTAGCACATGTCTAAAGTCCACTTTAAGGGAGGATATTAGCGAAGGGAATGAGGATGTCGAGTCCATATGGGTCAAAATTCATGGAGGGAAAAATGGTAACAAAATTCTCATTGGGGTCTGTTACAAACCCCCAAATGTAACAGAAATCATGGAAAGTCTACTTCTAAAGCAGATAGATGAAGCTGCAACCCATAATGAGGTCCTGGTTATGGTGGACTTTAGCTACCTGGATATTAACTGGGAAACAGAAACCTGTGAAACCCATAAAGGCAACAGGTTTCTGCTAATAACCAAGAAAAATTATCTTTCACAATTGGTGCAGAATCCAACCAGAGGAGCAGCACTTTTAGACCTAATACTATCTAATAGACCTGACAGAATAACAAATCTGCAGGTGGTTGGGCATCTAGGAAATAGCGACCACAATATTGTACAGTTTCACCTGTCTTTCACTAGGGAGACTTGTCAGGGAGTCACAAAAACACTGAACTTTAGGAAGGCAAAGTTTGACCAGCTTAGAGATGCCCTTAATCTGGTAGACTGGGACAATATCCTCAGAAATAAGAATACAGATATTAAATGGAAAATGTTTAAGAACATCCTAAATAGGCACTGTAAGCGGTTTATACCTTGTGGGAATAAAAGGACTAGAAATAGGAAAAACCCAATGTGGCTAAACAAAGAAGTAAGACAGGCAATTAACAGTAAAAAGAAAGCATTTGCACTACTAAAGCAGGATGGCACCATTGAAGCTCTAAAAAACTATAGGGAGAAAACTACTTTATCTAAAAAACTAATTAAAGCTGCCAAAAAGGAAACAGAGAAGCACATTGCTAAGGAGAGTAAAACTAATCCCAAACTGTTCTTCAACTATATCAATAGTAAAAGAATAAAAACTGAAAATGTAGGCCCCTTAAAAAATAGTGAGAGAAGAATGGTTGTAGATGACGAGGAAAAAGCTAACATATTAAACACCTTCTTCTCCACGGTATTCACGGTGGAAAATGAAATGCTAGGTGAAATCCCAAGAAACAATGAAAACCCTATATTAAGGGTCACCAATCTAACCCAAGAAGAGGTGCGAAACCGGCTAAATAAGATTAAAATAGATAAATCTCCGGGTCCGGATGGCATACACCCACGAGTACTAAGAGAACTAAGTAATGTAATAGATAAACCATTATTTCTTATTTTTAGGGACTCTATAGCAATGGGGTCTGTTCCGCAGGACTGGCGCATAGCAAATGTGGTGCCAATATTCAAAAAGGGCTCTAAAAAAGAACCTGGAAATTATAGGCCAGTAAGTCTAACCTCTATTGTTGGTAAAATATTTGAAGGGTTCCTGAGGGATGTTATTCTGGATTATCTCAATGAGAATAACTGTTTAACTCCATATCAGCATGGGTTTATGAGAAACCGCTCCTGTCAAACCAATCTACTCAGTTTTTATGAAGAGTTAAGCTATAGGCTGGACCACGGTGAGTCATTGGACGTGGTATATCTCGATTTTTCCAAAGCGTTTGATACCGTGCCGCACAAGAGGTTGGTACACAAAATGAGAATGCTTGGTCTGGGGGAAAATGTGTGTAAATGGGTTAGTAACTGGCTTAGTGATAGAAAGCAGAGGGTGGTTATAAATGGTATAGTCTCTAACTGGGTCGCTGTGACCAGTGGGGTACCGCAGGGGTCGGTATTGGGACCTGTTCTCTTCAACATATTCATTAATGATCTGGTAGTAGGTTTACACAGTAAAATATCGATATTTGCAGATGATACAAAACTATGTAAAGCAGTTAATACAAGAGAAGATAGTATTCTGCTACAGATGGATCTGGATAAGTTGGAAACTTGGGCTGAAAGGTGGCAGATGAGGTTTAACAATGATAAATGTAAGGTTATACACATGGGAAGAAGGAATCAATATCACCATTACACAATGAACGGGAAAGCACTGGGTAAATCTGACAGGGAGAAGGACTTGGGGATCCTAGTTAATAATAAACTTACCTGGAGCAGCCAGTGCCAGGCAGCAGCTGCCAAGGCAAACAGGATCATGGGGTGCATTAAAAGAGGTCTGGATACACATGATGAGAGCATTATACTGCCTCTGTACAAATCCCTAGTTAGACCGCACATGGAGTACTGTGTCCAGTTTTGGGCACCGGTGCTCAGGAAGGATATAATGGAACTAGAGAGAGTACAAAGGAGGGCAACAAAATTGCTTGTCTGAGGAGGTGGTGATGGCGAACTCAGTCGAGGGGTTCAAGAGAGGCCTGGATGTCTTCCTGGAGCAGAACAATATTGTATTATACAATTATTAGGTTCTGTAGAAGGACGTAGATCTGGGGATTTATTATGATGGAATATAGGCTGAACTGGATGGACAAATGTCTTTTTTCGGCCTTACTAACTATGTTACTATGTTACTATGTTACTATGTCCTGGTCCATTTGAAGTTCGCCAATGACCATCTGGATGATCCAGAGAAGGCATCGGAAAAGTTCATGTGGTCAGATGGGACCAAAATAAAACTTATTGTGGTATCAACTCCACTCGCCCTGTTTTGAGGAAGAAGGATAAGTACAACTCCAAGAACACTGTTCCAACCGTGAAGCATGGTGGGGGAAACATCATACTTTGAGGGTGCTTTTCTGCAAAGTAGACACAGATGATTGCACCATATTGAAATGAGAATGGATGGGGTCATGTATCTAAAGATTTTGATCAACAACCTCCTTCCCTCAGTAAAAGCATTGAATTTTGGTCGTGGCTCAGTCTTCCACCATGACAATGACCTGAAACAACTAAGGAGTAGCTCCGTAAGAAGCATTTCAAGCTCCTGGAGTGGCCTAGCCCGTCTCAAGACCTCAACCCAATGAAAAATCTTTGGAGTCAGCTGAAACACAATTTTGCCCAGCGACAGCCCCGAAACCTGAAAGATCTGGAGAAGATCTGTATGGAGGAGTAGGCCAAAATCCTTGCTGCAGTGTGTTGCAAACTAGGTCACGAACTACAGGAAATGTTTTACCTCTGTAACTGTAAACAAAGCTTTCTGTACCAAATATTAAGTTCTGTTTTTCTATTGCATTAATTACTTATTTCTTGCAATAAAATGCAAATTAATTATGTAACAATCATACAATGTGATCTTCTGGATTTTTTTAAGATTCTGTCTCTCACAGTTCAAGTGTACATACAATAAAAATTACAGACCTCTCCATTAGAGATGGGGGAACACCTAGATGTTCGCCCGAATAGTTACAAAAAGTTTGGGTTCGTCTACCAGAACAGTACTCGGATCCCATTCACTTGAATAGGAGGCCCGAACATCCAGTGTTTGCTGCTCTGTCATGTGCATCACAGCGTGGCAAACACCGCTTCTGATCAGCGGTGAAATCATCCCCATTGGTCAGAGAGCCACGGTTCCCACGCTGTCTTCTGAACGCTCAGCTGTGATCGGAGGTATAAAGTTTACATCCAGTCACTGGTATCAGCTGATGGGACATCTGCTCCCTTCATCCGACACCTGCTGCCGCTAATAACAGCAAGAGAAGAAGCGGCAGATGGGAGTATTCATCAGCTGCTCCTGCACTGTAAATAAATAATTTAAAAAAAAACAGCATGGGTTCCCCTGTATTTTTGTTAACCAACTCACAGCTGGGGACTGCAACCCTCAGCTGTCAGCTTTAGCAGGGCTAGTTATCCAGAATAGAGGGGTCCCCACACCATAGTTTTTAATTATTTAAATAAATAATTAAAAAAAACCGGGTGGGTCCCCCCAAAAACCGGGTGGGTCCCCCCCATTTTTGACAACCAACCTTGCTAAAGCAGACAGCAAGGGGGCTAGTATTCTCAGGCTGGTAAGGGGCCATGGATATTGGCCCCCAATCTAAAAAAATAGAAGCCCACAGCTGCCTAGAAAAGGCACATCTATTAGATGCACCAATTCTGGCGCATTGCCTGGCTCTTCCCACTTGCCCTGTAGCGGTGGCAAGTGGAGTGATAGTTTGAGGGGTTGATTTCACCTTTGTATTGTCCGGATACATCAAGCATCTATAAGACGCCCCCATTACTAACCCCATAGTCACATTGTATGAAAATACAGACAAGAATAAATTCCTTTAATTGAAAAAATGACAGACTCCTTTAAATATCTCAATTAAACCATACTTGCGACCTTGACTAATTCCACCAAAGCCCTCGTTCTCCTGTAATAAAACAAAACTATATATATTTTTTTTACTTATTTAAATAATTAAAAATATGGCGTGGGATCCCCTCTATTCTTGATAACTAGCCCTGCTGAAGCTGACAGCTGAGGGTTGCAGCCTCCAGCTGTGAGTTTTGTCTGGCTGGTTATCAAAAATAGGGGGAACCCACGCCGTGTTTTTTTAAATTATTTATTTACAGCACAGGAGCGGCTGATGAATACTCCCATCCGCCGCTCCTGCTCTCACTGTTATTAGCAACAGCAGGTTTCGGATGATAGGAGCAGTTATCTCATCAGCTGATACCAGTGACCGGAGGTAAACTTTATACCTTTATACAGAGTGTTCCAGCCCTGAAAGAGAAAACCAGAACAACTGTATCATGTGAACCTGCTAAAAGCCTGGAAAGACCGGGAGTGTTTGGTTATGCAGGCGACTCCGGCTGTACCATCGGGGAACCTTTTGTCTCCAGCCAAGGATGCGGGTGTGGTTGTGGTTATGATAAATGACACTGTCACAAAACAGCAGTGCTAGGAGGCTCCTTTTTTGGTGTAGTGGAATATGGACATATTCTCAGAACTGCCCGGCTGGACCTCGGTTATCCAACATGACATTGTTACCGAGCCTCGGGTAATGGTAAGGATGAAACCGTACCGAGTGCCAGAAGCCAGGAGGCAAGACATCGCTGCCGAAGTTAAGCAAATAAAGCCAGACGGTTCATTACGATTTTGTAGTGACTTCTGGAAATTGAACGAGGTGTCAAAAATTACCTTTATCCAATGCCCCAGGTGGACGAGCTAATCGAGAGCCTGGGGAGACCCGTACTTCACCACGCTTGATTTTACCAAGGGGTACTGGCAGGTGCTACTGACAGAATCATCAAAAGAAAAGTCCACCTTTATAACACCAGGGGGTCTCTATCACTAAGTCGTCTTGCCTTTTGGATTACATTTGAGAGACTGATGGACATAGTGCTAGATCCTCATCAGAAGTAAGCTTTGTCATATTTAGATGATATCGTAATCTTCAGTACCGATTAGCATACCCACGGTCTCAGGTACAAGCAGTGTTGGATTCACTCAGAATCACGGGGTTAGCAACGATCTCAAGAAAATATACGATAGGACTCATGGAAGCCCGGTACTTAGGGTACATGATTGGCCACGGGATTATCAAACCCCAAATAAACAAGATTGAGGCCATCCAAAACTGGACCAAGCCTTTCAGTACAAAACAGGTGAGGGCATTCCTCGTCATAATTGGGTACTACCACCGGTTTATACCAAATTTTTCTGGGAGCACCCCTAAACAATCTGTTAAAGGCTAAGAAGTCAGTTATGGTCCATTGGAACCCTCAAGTGGAGGAAGTGTTCCAGTCCCTGAAGTTGGCGTTGTGTGGACAGCCAGTACTCATCAGCCCCAACTTCAGGAAAACCTTTATTGTTCAAACAGATGCCTCAGATGTAGGCCTACTAGCGATACTGTCACAAGAAGTGAACAGAGATGAACACCCAGTCACCTGCTTGAGCAGTAAACTTACCCTGGCAGAGAAAAATTATAGCGTAGTGGGGGAGTGCTTGGTGATTAACTGTGCCTTGGAGTCACTACACTACTATTTGCTCAGGCGAGTTTCATTTTATATCGGACCATTTTCCCCTCATCTGGATGAGTAATGGGAAGGAGAGAAATTCTCCGGTCACCAGATGGTTCCTGTCCCTACAAAATTTTAGCTTTTCGGTGGAACATCGGGTGGGGAAGTTGCAGGGAAATGCGGATGCCCTGTAACAGGCACCCTGTATGGTGACAAATGTTCAACCCCACAAGTCTGAACAGAGGGGGGAATATGTGAGGCAGTGAGGGAAATTATATGCGAGGGTCGATATGTATCCCCCAGGATACGCATTGAAGCGTATTGAGCTGCTGGAGTGCACTGAAGTCACAGACATAGCTGTGGTTGCAGTGCAGAAAAAAAGAAAGTTTGGTCTTGGACAAGCTATTTGATTTAAGAAAGCCTGGCATCGGCTTTTTGTCATGGCTGTGGACAGGGTTCCTTCCCTGTCCTCTCATGGTTAATTTGTATAGCCTCCTTTTGGTTTGGGGAGGGCTATATTTACCTGCCTTCATCTTGGGATCCTTGTCAGTGATAAATCTGTTTTGGCTGTGTGTCTGACCCCCTGTTGTGCTTGCATACCTTTTAGTCCAATTGCTTTCTTGTGTATGACTCGGCCTGTTTTCTCGTTCTGTGCTTTGCCTTGTAACTCCATGCTTATTGTCTGTTTCTGGCTCTGACCTTCGGCTTGGTACTCCAACTTCCCTCCTGTCTGCCCCGTTTGTACTGCACCATTATCTTCAGCTCCCCGACCTTTTTTCCATGTTTCGACCACGCTTGCATCTCACCCTTTTGGCACTTCATCGACCTCCCGGCTTGACCTCGCCACGTTCAGACTACTCTCCTGCTTTGACGGTCACTGCCGGTACACGGCATCTGGCCCCGCCTCCGTCCACTCCCTCGTAGGTCACGTGCTTCAGGTCCTGCGCTTTGGCAGGTAAGCTTACTGCAACACTCAAACTCTCTCTCTATCCTTCTATAACACATGCACCGACTCCTGCTGTAAGTCTCAGCAGGGCTCTTGGCACTTTTATTTTTGGAGCGAACTACAGGATTGTAGTGGGGCGGTTCACTGCCTTCATTCGGGTCTTACAAGTGGCTCATGGATTCCATTTAAAAGCCCTGCAGCAAGGGTTTGGGTGTGTCAGTGTTGGTTTTCAAGCTGCAGAGCAGGTGCCTCTGCAGCATCCAGCTTGTGTGAAGTAAACACAGAGCCAGGGAAACAAAACGCCGGTGCCCCTCCTCGTGACACAGTGGTGCAGTCACCCACAGCAAGAAGTTTCGGATACAAACTGTCTTGACGCCGCGATCCGGAGGATGCCGTTTGCTTTTCATTTTTGAGTTTTTGGACATTAAAGAAATTTTACTTTAAACTTTACTGGGTCACTGCCTCATTACCGCACGGTATGAACACCACTGCTATACATTCAATGTAAATATATATACAGTATATATATATATATATATATATATATATACTGCTCTAAAAATAAAGGGAACACAAACAACAGAATATAACTTCAAGTAAATCAAACTTCTGTGAAATCAAACTGCTGTTGTGCAAATGGAATAGACAACAGATGGAAATTGGTGGCAATTATCAAGACACACTCAATAAAGGAGTGGTTATACAGGTGGGGACCACAGACCACATCTCAGTACCAATGCTTTCTGGCTGATGTTTTGGTCACTTTTGAAGAATGTTGGTTGTGCTTTCACACTCATGGTAGCATGAGACGGACTCTACAACTCACACAAGTGGCACAGGTAGTGCAGCTCATCCAGGATGGCACATCACATCGATGCGAGCTGTGGCAAGAAGGTTTGCTGTGTTTGTCAGTGTAGTGTCCAGAGGCTGGAGGCGCTACCAGAAGACAGGCCAGTACACCAGGAGATGTGGAGGGGGCCGTAAGAGGGCAACAACCTAGCATCAGGACCGCTACTTCAGCATTTGTGCAAGGAGGAATAGGAGGAGCACTGCCAGAGCCCTGCAAAATGACCTCCAGCAGGCCACAAATGTGCATGTGTCTGCACAAATGGTTAGAAACTGACTCCATGAGGATGGTCTGAGTGCCCAAAATCCACAGATGGGGGTTGTGCTCAGAGCCCAACACCGTGCAGGACGCTTGGCATTTGCCACAGAACACCAGGATTGGCAAATTCGCCATTGGCGCCCTGTGCTCTTCACAGATGAAAGCAGGTTCACCCTGAGCACATGTGACAGATGAGACAGAGTCTGGAGACGCAATGGAGAGCAATCTGCTGCCTGCAACATCCTTCAGCATGACCAGTTTGGCAGTGGGTCAGTAATGGTGTGGGGTGGCATTTGTTTGGAGGGCTGCACAGCCCTCCATGTGCTCGCCAGATGTAGCCTTACTGCCATTAGGTACCGAGATGAGATCCTCAGACCCCTTGTGAGACCATATGCTGGTGCGGTTTAACACATCTGGGACATCATGTCTCGCACCAACCACCAACGTCACGTTGCACCACAGACTGTCCAGGAGTTGGCGGATGCCTTAGTCCAGGTCTGGGAGGAGGTCCCTCAGGAGACCATCCACCGCCTCATCAGGAGCATGCTCAGGCATTATAGGGAGGTTATACAGGCACATGAAGGCAACACACACAGAAATGAACATCATTTCCTTGTCTTGAGGCATTTCCACTGAAGTTAGATCAGCTGGTAATTTGATTTTCCACTTTTATTTTGAGTATCATTCCAAATCCAGACCTGCATGTGATATTAATTTTGATTTACATTGATCATGTTTATGTTTTATTGTTCTAAACACATTCCACTATGTAATGAATAAAAATTTGCAACTGAAATATTTCATTTGTGATATCTAGGATGTGGTATTTTCGTGTTCCCTTTATTTTTTTGAGCAGTGTACATACACACACACACATATACTAATACTACAACTCTAATACAGTAATATTACAACAATATCACACAGTCAAAACCCATGATTAAATGCCCAAATTACCCAAGTCACTCATGCCAAACCAGCCCTCCTGCCTCTGACTCACTGTCCCTAAGGCCTAGTAAGTAAGAGGTTACAGATACTTAGCCCACGTGTCCATCATGGAATCCCAGAAGCAAGAGAGATAGAGCCAAAAGCACATCTCCTGTAAAATTATGTCCAACTAAAAAGAGGTCTGTCCAATCCCAGGTGTGAGGGATGATGTCACCAGTATATTGTCCACTGGCTAAGGTTAACCCCCATCCTGATTAATCCTGTTCTACCAACACATGGCTGGACCTTTCTTTGTCTTAAGGCAGTTGAGACACACACATGAAATCCATGGCTCTACACCTATATTTGGGACACTAGTGAGGGCATTATTTATGTGTAATACATGCACTATACATATCTCTATATAAAGATGTACACTTTGGGGCACTTCCCTTCTACAAATCTCATGTTTCCATCTATGTATCATATTAGTCAGCATATTCAACACAGGGAAAATCACTGAAAGGATATAAAAATCACTGAGCCATTAGAGGTGCCGACCACCATTAATTATATCAATACATATACATCAAATGTCACATAACAATATAGGGGTGGTCATTACCAGAAAGTAGGATGCAGTCCACCATTAATTATATCAATGCATATACATCAAATGTCACATAACAATATAGGGGTGGCAGAGGCGTAGCTAGGGTTTCAACTTAGGGGGGGGGGGGAGGGGGCAAAACATCTGAGTGGGCCCCTAACCAGCTAACCCTCATTACAGCTATGGTTGCGCACTCTAATTGTGAATATAGGGGAACCTCAGAATATGACCGCACTGTTATTGAAAATAAATCTCTATGCAAAAACGAACATTGACTTTACCGCCATATTGTGACCATATGCAACTTTGATGGTCACAATACTCTGAGTGCCCCTATAACAATGATGCTTAAGTGCCCACTTAACATTTAATAATGTCCCCTAAGTTCCCTCATGAACTGCTCCATTATACAAAGTATGGTGAGCTTAAAGCTTCCCTATACACAGTCTAAGGCCCCCACAGCTCCCCTATACACAGAATGATGATTCTATAACTCCCCAATACACCGTATGATGTTCTCACTGCTCCCCTCTACACAGTATGATCCCACTGCTCCCCTATAGATAGTATGAGCCCAATGCTCCCTATACACAGTATAATGCTGACAGAACTCCACTATAGAAAGTATAATGCCCCCCAGAGCTCCCCTATATACAGTGTAATGGGCCAATAGCTCCCATATGCACACTATGCCTTCACAGTTCCCTATACACAGTATGATGTCCCCCACAGTTCCCCTGTACACAGTTTGATGTGCCCACAGCTCCCTTATACACAGTATGATGGGATTCCAGCTCCCCTATACACAGTATGATGTGTGCACAGCTTCCTTATACACAGTATGATGGGCCCACAGCTTCCTTATACACAGTATAATGGACTCACAGCTCCCTTATACACAGTATGATGGGCCGACAGCTTCCTTATACACAGTATGATGGACTCACAGCTCCCTTATACATAGTATGATGGGCCCACAGCTCTCTTATACACAGTATGATGTGTGCACAGCTTCCTTATACACAGTATGATGGGCCCACAGCTCTCTTATACACAGTATGATGGGCCCACAGCTTCCTTATACACAGTATGATGTGTGCACAGCTTCCTTATACACAGTATGATGGGCCCACAGCTCTCTTATACACAGTATGATGGGCCCACAGCTCCCTTATACACAGTATGATGTGTGCACAGCTTCCTTATACACAGTACGATGAACTCACAGTTTCCTTATACACAGTATGATGGGCTTGCAGCTCCCTTATACACAGTATGATGGGCTTGCAGCTCCTGCTCCCTTATACACAGTATGATGGGCTTGCAGCTCCTGCTCCCTTATACACAGTATGATGGGCTTGCAGCTCCCTTAAACATAGTATGATGGACTCACAGCTCCCTGTCATGATTTGGATGTCCTGGTCATTTACTTATCCTCCGGCGTATTCAGTATTGTGTGGCACTGCTGCAGTGCCGCTGCTCAAACTTGTGAGCGCATTTTCTGACAGGCCAGAAGTTAGAAGCTATGTCACAAGTGCTCAATGTAAGACTATGAGGCTATGTGCACACGTTGAGGATTCGTGTGTGGAATTACCATGGATTTCCTGTGTTTTTTGTGCAGATTTCACCTGCGTTTTACCACCTGCAGATTTCTATTGTGGAGCAGGTGTAAAACGCTGCGGAATCCGCAAAAACAATTGACATGCTACGGAAAATACAACGCAGCCTTTCCGCGCGGTATTTTCTGCACCATGTGAACTGCGGATTTGTTTTTCCATAGGTTTACATGGCACTGTAAACCAGATGGAAAACTGCTGCGGATCCACAGCGGCCAATCCGCAATGTGTGCACATAGCCTGAGCGTGAGAAAGAGGCCAGAACGAGGCTCCCATAGACTCACATTGATTAGTGACCTCTGCGCTGCTCCATGAAACACTGGAGCAGCGGACAGGTTACTAACTGCAGGAGACGCAGCCGAGCAGAGATATCATCCGAGTGATGTGCGCTATAAGCGGACCCCAGCAATGGAGGAGATGGAGAAATTCATTTCTCCGCCTCCTCCGCAGCTGTGCTCCGATCCTACCTGTGCGAGAGAATCGGAGCACAGACGCATGATACTCGGCTCCTGCTCTGCTGCGAGCAGGAGCCAAGTGTCATTAGCATATTGCATCCGATGCTCTCGCATCGGATGCAATACGCTAGTGTGACCCCGGCCTAATACTCATAAAAGACCCAGGTGGTACGTATCAAAAGCCCCCTAAGCCCCCCACCCCCATCTCCAGCCTCCCCAGACAGCAAATATTACATGTCATGGAGTACATATAATATCATAACTAAACATTATAATATTCAGCCCCCAGTGACCTGTCCCCCCTCCCCCACTTCAGCCCCAATACCCCCATCATCTCACATCCACCCCTCAGTGCCCTGTCCCCCCTCACTCACTTTCAGCCCCCACAAACAATATCCCAACGGTCTCACAGTGACATACCTGAATTTAATAAACCTAATAAGTTCCATCCCCACTTACTGATAAAGTTTGCACTGCAGGCAGGACCAGGAAGTAAGTGAAATGCAAGGAGTGTGCACTAGGACCCAGCGTGCCTGAGTCAATCCCAGCGTGCACAGGGTGAAGAAAACTGCAGCCAGGAATAGCTTCAGGATCAGGTCAGGCAGGCAAAACCATTCACTGCAGGGGGGAGACTGCAGTCAGCCACTGTGCTAGCAGCGTGCAGAATCTCTGTCAGACGGGAGCAGACATACTGCTTTGCTTCTATGCTGTGCTCTGCCTCGTCACAGAAGTGGCCCTGCCCTGGCTCCCAGTGGGCCCCTTCATGTAACAGGGCCCGGGGCGATGGCCCCCTCTGCCCCCCCAGTAGCTACGCTACTGAGGGGTGGTCATTGCCAGAAAGTAGGATGCAGTTCACAGCCTAGGCAAATGCGCATCCACTCCGTCGCACGTTTCGGTCCTGCCTTCGTCAGGGGGCCTGAAGTTGTTTCTAATTATTGACAATGGTCAAGGGTAAATTGAACTAGGAATGGAATACAAAAGGTACCCAAGAACTGACACCTGTGGATACGAATACAGAGGTCGCCTTCACAGATGGCAACATTATCATGGCGCAGGCCACCCAAGTTATGTTTAAATAAGGAAACCAATTCATCTATTCAAAACGCACCAAATAATGCCAGGCCAAAAGCTGCAGAAAAGAGGGCAGATTTGTAGGGGAAGGTGCAGAGGAAGGGGTGCGCAAAATCAAGCACGTTAATAAGCTGAAAGAGATGGACCGTCTGCTCTCCCCTTGAATGTGTCCTCTCTTCCACACCCTGACAGTCTGGCATACAACAATTTCCTTAGTAACATCATGCCAACCAAAGAGACAAAAATAAAAGATCATGAGTAAGACTTCATAGTTGAAACGCGTTGATCGTCCTCACTGGTGTGCCTAGGTGTTCGCTATGTATAGATTTTTTTGAAGAACGCTATATTGTTTTAGTTGTCCAATAAAGTTTCTCAAAACTTGAATCGCCTCTGCCTTCAGCTGGATCATTTCTTCTCTTGTCTCCAAAAATGAAAGGTGGTTCAGGGCAACTGATTCGGCAACCTCAGAGTTGTAGAGGTGAAGCAAATACTCAATAGTAACCTCAAGGAGAGTAGGATTGGACAACAATCTCACCAAAACCATCAATTGATCTCCACTATTTCCCACAGGGAATCAGAAATGGCATTATTAATCCCAGGTACATAACAAGCTCTAGACCAGATGTTATAGACCAGGCATTTTAGTACTGAAAACCAAATTAACTTGCTAACCGGAAGAGAAGAGGATGCTAAATGATTAATATTACACAGATGCCCGGCATAAGATGCATTCCACACACTCATGCCGTAAATCAATATCAAAGAAATGTCGTAGATCTCGGTCCTCGAGATGCCGCTCACCATCATCATCTGTGATGTCCAGCGGGTCTGCAAGCCCCGATCGTGCGTCAGGCCCTCCCCATGATATTCAGGATTCCAGGGTGCGTTCAAGGGCTTCCAGCCTGTTCGAGCCAAGTGCACCTCCAGGAGCTTCAAGTCATGGCTTCAATTTTTCGTCCACCGATTCTGGAGCAGGAGTTCCTCCATCAATGGGAGTCCCTCCTCCGGCCGCAGTTGTGGGTGACTGCACTTTATCAAGTGGTCAACATAGCGATAGTATTGCTCTAGTTACGCCCTAAAGGTGCAGTTAGATCATATACCTACTTCAGTAAGAGACACTAATAAATTGAACACCCCCCTTAGCAAGTGTGCATAAAGATGCTTTTTTATTGCAGAACTAGTGAGCTTGGATCTCATTTAGATGAAGACACTAAAATTAAAATTTGGAGTAAGGATTATATTGACATATGGTCCCTGATATGCATTGATCAGCATACTATTGATAAGGAAAGAAGAACAGCGGAAAGGGTATTTGACAGTATCAAGCAGAAGGTTGCCAAAACGATAAATAATTGGTTGCAAGCATTTGCAGTTTTGGGTTGTGTTATGGGTCAGAGACACCCGGCCGCTGTTCAGAACTCTTCATATATCAAGATATGATATATACCTCTTATAGAGTACACGGAGGCACCGCCTGGTGACGGTATAATGAGGAATTCAGGAGACAGTTGGCCCTCCAGACAGAGATTGGTTGGGGGTAAAAGCAATCAATGTATGGTTGTTGCGTCTAATGTTATCTCAAAAACAGTTCCCCTTTTTTTTTTAAACCAGTTGTTTTTTTATTAAGGAATTCAAAGAATATAAGTAACAAACAGTCACCAATTACGAAATACAACCAAAGAAACAAAAAAGAGAACAGTTGGTTTACCAATGGGAATGGGAAAGGAGGGAAGGGGAAGGTATGCAGCTATACAGCTTATCACATATAAGATACATGGTGCACAAATAGAGGATCCAACTGCAAAGCCGAGAGTACACAATAAATCGAGACTCAATGGGAATCAGGGAGGTACATCAACTGTGTTATAGATAGAGGAGATCCACGGGTCCCACCAATTCAAAATCTTTATTTTTTGATTCAAGTCATGCGCCAGCATGATCTCATATGCACAGTGCAAATTTAAGTGAGATATAGTCTCGGGTAGAGTAGGGAGAGCCGGATTCCTCCAATGGGCTGCTATAGTCTGACGGGCCGCTATGAGGGTATTTGTTATAATAGGTCTTAGATTAAGAGGAAAAGACTCCAAGTCCAAGCCCAGTAAAGCTAGGGAGGGCGTTAGTACTATGGGAAGACCCGTCAGAGAGGAGAGAAGGGAGCCCACTTCAGTCCAGAACTGATTCACACCCGGGCAGGACCACCACATATGGGCCTCTGAGCCCAACTCAGAACATCCCTTCCAACAAGAGGGGGAGAGGGAGGATCCCGGTCCACCAAATCTCGCTATTCAAGTCACAGTTAAATACCAATTGAACATAAGTTTTTTCGATTGCTCCAGATGGTTAATGCAGCGCGTAAAATGAGAAGCATGACCCGAGGCTGTTTGCCATTGTTCTAAAGAAGCTGAGAAGGCAAGTCTGGATTCCCACCTGAGCATATAAGGGAGTTTAGCAGTGAAACGTGATGCAAGAAGGGCTTTATAAATGATAGAAACCCTGCGACGGGCTCGAATGAGTTGTCCAAAGAGCGCTTGTAACGAGAGATTGATCTCCATGGGATCGCAAACTGGGATAGACACCGTGTTACGAAAGTGTCGGAGCCGAATGTAGGAGAACAGAGATGAGGGAGGGAGGGAAAATTTAGAAGCTAGGGCGTTATAAGGAGGAAGACGACCCTGATCCAATAGGTCGGCGAGTGAGAGTGTGGGAGTGAGTCCAACGCCTCATGTTGCTAAGGAGATCTCCCCCATAAGGGCTTCTACAGCTCGCAGGGAAATGTGCTTATAAAAGAAAGGGAAATGTGAATTTTTGAATTTATGCCAGGTCGAAAGGAGGCTTTGGATAGAGCGAAGGGTGGTGGGCGGAGAGGAAAAATGAAGAAGGTTCATTTCCAAAAGAAGTCTGGTCGATCCACGAGGAGCAAAACATGCCTCAATCTGTAACCATAGCGAGGTAGGGGACTCCAACCACCAAATCCTCGCCACATCTAGAACAACTGATGAGTGATATGATGCGATGTCAGGAACTCCAAAGCCACCCATAGTGTATGGGAGGGTCAGAGTGGACATGGCGACACGGTGTGGTTTGTTACTCCAAATGAATCGACTCAGAACCGACTGGAAGAGGTTTAGGTACTTTTTGGGGAAGGGAAGGGGGATGCAGCGGAGAAGGTATAGGATCTTAGGCAGGAGCATCATTTTAACAGTTTGGATTCGGGCGACCCAAGATAATTGGTGGGCAGAATATTCCGCACATAACAAACGGATAGAGGAAAGTAAGGAGTCGCAGTTAATTCTAATAATGCTTTTAAGAGAGGAGATGTGGATCCCCAAGTAGCGAAAGCCGTCAGGAGTCCAGCTAAAGGGAAATTGTGCGGAAAGCACTTGTTGAGAGGAGGAGGGGAGGTTGACTGGGAAGATCGAGGACTTGGTAAGGTTGAGCTTATAGAAAGAAGCGTTAGAAAAGTCGGAGAGAACAGACATGATAGCTGGTATAGAGATAGAAGGGTTCGTGCAAGTGAGGAGAACATCGTCAGCATAGAGACTGATTCTATGGTCCACAGGGCCCACAGAAATACCTGAAATATCAGGGTGAGTACGAATGATAGCCGCCAGCGGCTCTATAGCAAGGGCAAAAATGAGGGGGGAAAGGGGGCAGCCCTGGCGCGTCCCATTGGTTATTGAAAAAGTGGAGGAAGAAAAGCCACCCGCTTTAACAAAGGCGCAAGGGGACGAGTATAAAGCCATAATGGCTGACTTAATATTACCACAAAAGGCAAATTTATCCAGGACCGCTGCCAGGTACCCCCAGTGCACACGATCAAAAGCTTTTTCCGCATCCAGGGACACGAGCACACCAGGGGAACCTCTCCCCTCTAGTATCTCTAAGAGATTTATGACCCTTCTTGTGGCATCCCCTGCCTGACGGTCAGGAATGAATCCCACCTGGTCCAAAGCAATCAATGACGGGAGTACAACTTTGAGACAGTCCGCTAGTAGCTTAGAATAAATTTTCAAGTCACAGTTAAGCAAAGCTATCGGACGATAGCTGCTTGGGTCCTTGGGGGGTTTCCCCGGTTTTGGAAATGTAGAGATAGATGCGCTTAGTCCCTCAGGTTTGATGCATCCCTCACGTTGCCAGAACTGGGAAAGAGATAATAGATGAGGAGCAAGGAGGGAAGAGAAGGAGGAATACTACTGATAGGGGAATCCGTCTGGGCCAGGGGCAGAGCGTTTGCTTTTTGGAGGCACGAATGACTTCTAGAATTTCAGGGAGGGTGAAAGGCTTATTTAGGTATTCTAATTGGTCTGAGGACAACAAAGGAAGTTTGGCTCTTGCGAGGAAAGCAGAAATAGCAGCAGGGGAGGGTTGCGGCGTAGAGGGAGAGGAGGACAGATCATAGAGATCATTATAGTAGGTGCGGAATTGTTCAGCGATTAGAATAGGGTTACGAATTGTGTCTCCACGGGGGGAGATGATGTGCAAAATTCTGGATCGGATCTCTGTTTTTTTATTTCTACGAGCAAGGAGGGCACCAGCCCTGTCCCCCATGCTATAATAGATGGATTTGGTTTTTTCAGTTGGAGCTCAACTCGCAAATGAAGGAAAGCGTGTAGTTGGTTCCGACTTTTCAATAAATCTGACAGGGTCGTAGGATCTTGAGAGGACAAAAGAGAATTTTCGAGTGCTTTAATCCTGGTCAGGAGGGAACCCAGAGTTATATTATACTGTTTTTTGGTGTGGGCTGCTAATTTGAGAAAATGACCGCGCATTACAGCTTTATGAGAAAACCATAACACATCTGGAGCAATGTCATCAACATTATTAAAATGAAAAAATTCCTTCAGGTGGGTAGTAAGGGCGTCATGGTTAATCGGAGAAGTCAGGAGGTGTTCGTTCAATTTCCAGGAAGTCAGGGGGGAGTGGGGAGTGGAGTCAGAGAGAGTTAAAGTAATAGAGGCATGGTCTGACCAAGAGATGATATCAATGCCGGCCATCACACATAAGGGAAGAAGAGAGTCGTTAACTAAAAAATAGTCTATACGGCTAAAAGATTTATGTCTGGGGGAAAAGAAGGTGTAGTCCCGTTCATTGCTGTGAAGGTAGCGCCAAATGTCATGTAGGTGAAAGGAGGAGGTGATAGGGGCGAGGTCAGATCTAAAAGTCAGGGGGTTCGAGCAGTCGAGGGATTTGTTTAGGGGGGCATTAAGGTCGCCCACAATTAGTTTGTGTCCCACCATAGAGGGAGTAAGGTCATCTAATAGCGAGTTAAGAAAGGCAGATTGTTTTGAGTTTGGGGCGTAAATTGCTAATAAGGAGAATAGAACCTCATTTAAGCGGCAGGTCTCGAGCAAATATCTTCCCTCGGGATCAGAAAAGACCTTAATCAGTTCAAACGACAAGTTGGCGCTAATGAAAATTGCTACACCAGATTTTTTATCCTGAGCGTTGGAAAAAAAGCGCTGAGGATAAAAGCGGGAGGTTATGCGGTGGTTATCAGCTTCCAATAGATGAGTCTCCTGTAAAAAGACAACATGCACACGTGATTTTTTTAGTTGGCCATATAGGAGTGAACGTTTTTGAGGGGAATTAAGGCCATTCACGTTCAAGGCTAATATCGAGATAGGCATGATAAGAATCGAGAGTGGACCACTAGCTCATATGTTGGATCAATAAAGAGCGAGGAGGGTAGTCTGCATAAAAGGGAGGGTAGTGGGGGGAAGGGGAGAAAGGGTCACATAACCAGGGTAACATTAAATAACATTTCAGATGCTGACGCGCCACAACAAGAACAATGCAAATAAAAAAAGAAATAAAACATCAGTAGCAGAAAAGGAAATGCGGAACCTCGGAGAATAGGACATGGGAGGTCCACGGTGTTCAACTGTTTACCAGCAATATTTACAAAGAACAAAAATAATAAAAAAAGGAAGAAAAACAAAAAGTCCAGAGCGAACAAAAATCGCTCGGCGGGGCCACATTCCCAGGTGTAATTGTTAAGGAGGGAAGGGAGCACAGGTGGGGAAAGAGAAATGAGAGAAACAAAGGAAAGAAAGGGGAAGGAAACAATAATACAACCTGGGAAGCAAAAAAAAAAGACCAGGAAGACGGTCCCCTGGGCATATTATCCAGCAAAAATGAAATTCAGATCAGCGAGAACTAGATCAGGTGATTCTCCATTCTGGGTCGATTCTTTTCCCACGGGGTCCTCTCTTATCGAAGGAATCCTGTCCGGGACGCTGGGTTGTTGCAGAAGGGGACGCTGGGAGAAAGTTCCAGTTTTTCAGGAGTTGTGCTGCTTGAGCGGGAGTAAGGCAGACGTGGGTGGTGTTGTCTTTGTGAATAATAAGGCGAGTAGGATGACCCCATCTGTATGCCACTTCTTTATCACGCAGCAGCGCTGTATAGGGCTTGAACGTGTGATGCTGAGCCAAGGTGCCTGGTGACAAATTCAGATACACCTCAAGCTTCGCAAAGCGTTCAGAGAGGGCAGGGGTCGCTCTTAGTGCTTTCAAAAAGTCTTCCTTAGCCTCAAAGAAGTGCACTCTTGCGAGTACGTCTCGGGGGAGATCCGAACGGACGCCAGAGGGTTTCTGCACCCTGTGAATGCGGTCTATTTTTAGGTCTCTGGGCTCTAAGTCTGGTAGCACTTCCAGCATGAAATCCTGGAGAAAGGCTCTCAGCTCCTCGGGAGGGATCGACTCTGGGACGCCTCTAATGTCTGTCCTCCAGGTCATAGTTCTTAGCCTGTAACGCCTCAACCGAGAGCTGGAGATGTTCGTGATCATCCAGGAGGGTGTTGTGAGACTGGATGAGTTCAGCCATTTTAGTTTCAAGGTGGTCTGTGCGGTTGCCCAGGTCCACAACCTCCCCCCTGAGCTCCGCTACCATGGTCTTCATATCGTCTTGAATGGAGGCTCTGAGCTCCAATAACAGACCTTTCATCAGGGTTAGGGTGACTGGCGTGTCTGGGGAAAGAACGGCAGAAGCAGCGTCTTGTGCTTGGGAGTCTCGGCGCAAAGCACGGGCTGCACGGGGAGAGAAAGGCGCCATGTTGGAGAGAGGCGCCGCGTCTGGGAGGCCTGGAGGGAAGTAATCTGAGACCCGTTTAGGGAGCGCAGACTGCAGGTGTTTTACCTTTCCCATCAGGTGAGGGTCGGATAATGTGAATCTCCGGCAAAAATCAGTGGGATATAGATGATCTGGATGCTTTTAATGACGCTTTAGTGCCCCAGGGAACGGGAGCTCCTGGATCAAGCAGCCTCCACCACGAGCAGTCAGGCCACGCCCCAACAGTTCCCCTTTTCAACAGCGACTACTGGACAACCATCAGCAGGCCAAAATTCAGTGGTCGTACGCAGACCCGTTGCTTGTTGGTTGTTTAATGAAAGGCATTCCCGGTTTTACAGCTTGTGCAAATTCAAGCACGAATGCTCTGCTTGCGGAGGATCCTATCCTGCCGTACGGTGCACTCACCCAGCAGGAAAATTATCAACTAAACCCCAGCAAACCGATCACAAGGACGCTGGTGAGCGTAGTCGAGATGGGCCCGTGGCTAGACCAGTGCCATAAAAAGGATGGGGCTGGCCAATTACGCTTTGGGTTTGCATATGGGTTTTTCATTCCTTTTAAACTTCTCCGGTTATCAACCATGTCAAAAATTTTGAAATCTGCAATTAAGCACCCAGATGTCCTTCGTGAAAAGATCAATAAAGAAGAAGCTTTAGGCAGAATGGCCGCGCCATTTCAAGCCCCTCCATTTCCAAATTTTAGGGTTTTACCTCTGGGGGTCTGTAAAAGGACACGAGGTTCCCTCCTACAAAATATCAAACCTTATGGTTATCAAAAGAGGGAAACCTCCTTACACCTCGATTGAGGTCCGATATTAACTATTATCACCGAGCTTGGCCATTAATAATTAATATCCACTTAATAGAGGTGTAAGGAGGTTTCCCCCTTTTGGTAACTATAAGTTTAGGAAATTGTGGAGGAAAACCCTGTCCTTTTACATTGGCGAGCTGCAGGTCCACTGTTTAGATTTTGTTTAACAGGTTTTGCTGTTTGAATTTCTGGTCATCGTCTGAGAACTGATCAGGCCGGAGGGACGTGGACAGATTACATTGATACAGGGTGAACTGTTGTGTAATTCTGTGCGTTCAGAGCGCTGATAGTTCAGTCGGGTGACGCAGATTTTCAATACAAGCTATACATGGAACAAAATCAATAACAGAGAACCTTTGTTTGTTTTCCTGTGCATCTTAGATTGGATAAAGGGTGTTGTTACGTGAACTAAGACAGGCGGAGTAGCATGGACAGATAACAGACGTACACGAGGGAGTGTCGTGCTATACTGTGTGCTGACCTTGAAGTTTGGATGGATAACATGGTTTTGTTTAAGACCTGATGCAGGATACAACTAGAGGCAGTGTACCTTAGTTTAACATTTACTTTTCCTAGGGTGTTATGTAGCTGCAAGGGTTGTATGTTACTCTTTTGAATTGTGGAAAACTGATAGGGGTGTCTGTATAGGAAACAATTGACTAGGATCGTACTATAAGAAAATTGCATTCATTTTGTGGGGTTCAGGAGAGTTGAGGCATTAGCTAATTACTGGGCAGCTCAAGAAAGGTTAACAGGGGGAGGTCACCCTGAAGTAAAAGTGTAAAGAATGAGTGAGTTTGGGGCGACAGGGAAGCATCAAATAAGGATATTTATTAACTACACTGGGAGATCTCCCAGAGCGTATTGTTCCTTTTGTCCCATTTTAGGTATCTATGTAGAAGAGCACATATCACTCCAGAGAAGAAGTCTTGACCTTTGCCCAGATGCCCCTAAGAGACTCCAGAACACCCCTCTTATGTTTGGTGCCGAGCAGAAACATCTCCTCTCAGATTTCAGCCATGAGGAGGAGACTATAATAAAACACAACGCCACTTCGTCCTGTCATTTTCCTCCTGGTCATTATTTTATATATATTGGACTGTTTATGATCTGCAGGAGGACCAAAAGACTGGACACCCAACTGCACGGAAGTCAGGCTGAGCACCATTAACTCAGCCGGTGAAGGGGGTTAAGGGCATAAGAAAAATCCAGTCCTTTACCCTGAATTATTATTATTATTATTATTTATTGTTATAGCGCCATTTATTCCATGGCGCTTTACATGTGAGGAGGGGTATACATAATAAAAACAAGTACAATAATCTTAAACAATACAAGTCATAACTGGTACAGGAGGAGTGAGGACCCTGCCCGCGAAGGCTCACAATCTACAAGATCCAATATATATATATTGTATGTAATAATGATGTTATATTCATTGTCTTGTTACTGTGTAGTAATTCCATATGTGTGCATATAGAGACTTCAGGTGTAAGTCCAGGACTACCTGTACATTGACATACTCAGTAAGTGTGTTCATGTGAAGGTGTTCATGCATTTACAGCCAGTAGATAACTCCAACTGTACGTGGATCAATGATCGGCATGTGCATTATGGATCATTAGCAGCCATGCTATTTTAGCTTAAGTCTCTATATGCTTTATGGAATTGTAATATATGTGTTTTGTGTGAATGGAGAAAAAGAGGGAGGTTCTCTAGGGACAGGTCCCCACATCTTCTAAGTTATTTGCCACTTTTACCCTAGCAATGGTGAAGTTCGTAAGGGATGGATTGAATGTCAGTTAGAATTAGACGGTGTTCTTCCCGCAGCCAACTTAGGTACTGTGACATCACTCCCTACTCCAGAAATTCTGACCTGCCTAGTAAAGATCTATCTATGGAGGAACCTCATCAATGCAAGATTACAGGAGAAGTGCCTGAAGAAAGTCGTGTCTGATGCATGTCTGATGAAAGTTGTTTCCAGTGCCTGAGTCCAGAGTCCAGTCATTTCCAGTGCCAGAGTCGAGTTGTTTCCAGTGCCTGAGTCCGCGAGGCCCAGAAAAAAAAAACCTGTGACATCCAGCAGTCTCATGTCAGACATACTCAAAATCCTGCTGATTCAAGCTATAGGTGTCACGCACGCGCCCAGACTGGTTGGCGCGGGCATACGGGGGTGTGGCCCCACTGGACCACAGACCAAACTTCCCTGGAAGGGGCGTAACTAAGTAGCTTCCTAGGTATTCGCTGGAGCCTCTGATGGTGAGGTCAGACTTGTGCAATAGGAAGCTACCAGGTGCCACTCCAGGGTGATGTCTGGCTGTGGCTGCTGATCCCACTAAGGAACGGAGCAGGCATGGCTGGCACTCTAGCTGACAGGCGGGCACGGCTGGGACACAGGCAGGCAGACGGGTACAACAGAGACACTGGCGGGGAGGCGGACACGGCTGGCTCTCTGGTAGGCAGGCGGGTACAGCTGGAACATAGGAAGAACCGGTAGGGACCGGTCTGCAGGCAGGTATGTGAAACAGGTAGGAACCTGTTCAGACAGGAGGACTAAGTAAGAAGTAGAGAAAGACCGAAAGAGCGGATGCAGAGCGAAAGCACAAGAGCTAGAACCAAGAACAGAAACGCAGGAGGCTGAGTACGAGTAGAAGGTGGAACTAAGAGAAGAGAAGGAGAAGGCAGAGCCAAGGACGGAGCCGCTGGAGGCGGAGCCAAGGGCGGAGCCGCTGGGGGCGGAGCCAAGAGCGGAGACGCTGGAGGCAGAGCCAAAAGCGGCGACGATGGAGGCGGAGCCAAGAGAGGAGACGCTGGAGGCGGAGCCAAGAGCGGAGACGCTGGAGGCGGAGCCAAGAGCAGAGACGCTGGAGGCGGAGCCAAGAGTGGAGATGCTGGAGGCGGAGCCAAGAGCGGAGACACTGGAGGCGGAGCCAAGAGCGGAACCGCAGGAGGTAACGCCAAGAGCCAAGGACGTAGAACCACAAGGAGCGGAGCCAGGTAGAACCGCAAAGAGCGGAGCCAGGTAGAACCGCAAAGAGCGGAGCCAGGTAGAACCGCAAAGAGCGGAGCCGCAGAGCGAAGTCACAGAGTGCAGAGCAAAGCCACAGAGTGCAGAGCAAAGCCACAGAGTGCAGAGCTGAGAGCAGAGCCACAGAGTGCAGAGCAAGGAGCAAGGCAAGGTTGCAGAGAGCGCAGCCGAAAGCGGAGAAAAGCAAGACACAGAGAATGCACAGCAGAAAAGGCAAAACAAGACAGATATAAACAGACAGCGGAATAGGACGAGACTAAGACAGAGTCAGGAACGAGACAAGACCCAGAGACCCAAGCCAGGGTACGATGCCCCTCTGGGTGGCAAACATAGGCCAGGGTACTAAGCCCCACTGGGTGGCTACACAGGACACAGACCACGGTACAACGCCCCCCTGGGTGGCAGACAAGAGAGAGTAACCAAGACAAGACCTGGCACCTCAGCAGCTAAGACTTTACTGAGGGAGTAAGTTGCACAGGCCCAGACCACAGGGTGGAGCTGCACTATATACAGGAGACCTCTTGGTAATTGGTCAGGAACTGATTAGACAGATGCACCTAATTCCTACAAGAACCAGAGAGTTCAGGCGCCAGCCCCCTATACACATAGCCATGAAGCATGCACAGAGCAGAGACACAGAACATGGAGCTGGCATGAAACAGAAACCACATCATGGCCTGGAGAAGTGGGTAATATTGTGTGAGAGATGTGAGGCCATGCCGTGATGCCAGCAGAGTTGTTACAGTACCCCCCTTTACGGTCCTTCTTCTTCAAGCCCGCCAGAATAACTTGTAGAAGAAGGATAGGAGCACACATAGTCCAGGCCAACATGACATCTTCAGGGTAGAATAAGGCAGGCGGGTCACCAGGAATCTCATAAAACAAAGTCTCTTGGTGCTCAACAGGGTTAGCTTCCACAATGAGCTGGACCACCTCCTTCAAGTAGACAGGTAACAGGGAATTGAATGCTGCTGTCTTAACATCTTCACCAGCCGGACACATGGAAACTGGAAGCCTTCTCATAGGATTCAACTTTTGCCCGACAGGTAACAGAGATGTTCTTAGGTGCGGAACACAAGAAAAGTCATTAGAGATGAGAGTGGAGAACAAAAGCTCCACCGGGTCAGAGAAAAATTGAGGTGAAGAAACTTCTGTTTTGAAATCTTCACCAGCCGGCCACAAGGACGCTGAAGGTATCCACATAGGAACCATCTTCTGCCCGTTATCCAGAAGAAATCGTCCAAACGGCAGGGATGTTCCTAGGAACAGATTACAGGAATAGTCGTGGGAGATGTGTGGAGAGATAGTCACCGCTTCCCCATCTTCAGTGACGTTAGCACACCTTGACTCGACGACTAACTGTTTACTGGTATAGTCGCTGGAGATGTGTGGAGACATCGTCACCATTTCCCCATCTTCAGTGACGTCAGCACACCTTGACTCGACGACTAACTGTTTACTGGTATAGTCATTGGAGATGTGTGGAGACATCGTCACCGTTTCCCCATCTTCGGTGACGTCAGCACACCTTAACTCGACGACTAGCAGACCAGCTGAAGAAGATGACACTGCTGAGAGTCTTTGATGCATGGGAACCAGACACTTCTCAAGACTGGGTAAGTTCAAACGAAGCACTTTACTGGAACTCTTGACCAGAGCGGGTGGTAGAGTCCTTGGCTCAGAATGACCCATGGGCATAACAGACAGCATACGGAAAACAAACTTCTTCGTGTATAAGGCTCCAACTTGGAGCTGTAGTTGTCCTTGCAGGACTAGACTGCTCTTTAGCAGGGCTCGGCCATTATCAAGCAACGCCCACACCGGGTTCTGGAGCTGTAGAACGGAGACCATACACTGACTCCGGATGATAGGCGGCTTAAACACACCAAAGCTCCCAGAAGGCAGAGAAACAGTCATTAACTTTGACGGAGAGGAAGTACTCTCGCCAGGGGCAGCCTCTCCTACTGGCCCAGGGTTTTGGAGTACAGGTTTCACAGGGCAAAGACCATTTGAATGTTCTTTACAACCACAGGGATACTGTATTTCAATCTCAGCACCAGATTCAGGCTGCAGATTTGCCAGACCCCTCTTATTAGACCTCTTGGATCTTGCTCGGGTGGCCGTTTTGGCGGGTTGTGGAACAGATAACTCTTGGACGGTCATGGACAGATGTGACGGTTTACCTACAGGTTTCTTTCGTCTGGACCATCTCTGTGAGCTTGAAGGGGAAGACTTTTCAGGAGATGCAGTACATGGCTCATCGAAGGCTTTACAGAAGGCCACCAGGAAGGCCGGCAGATTCGAGATGATGGGGTCCCCTGCATCCCAAAGGGGGTCGCACCACATCAAAGCATCTCCTCTAAGGTAGGCCATTAAGAAACTTACTTTCAACCAGTCAGTGGGGAATTGGGTAGCATGCCACTTGAAATAACGCAAGCACCACTCCAGGAACACACGACATTAACATAGTAACATAGTAACATAGTTAGTAAGGCCGAAAAAATACATTTGTCCATCCAGTTCAGCCTATATTCCATCATAATAAATACCCAGATCTACGTCCTTCTACAGAACCTAATAATTGTATGATACAATATTGTTCTGCTCCAGGAAGACATCCAGGCCTCTCTTGAACCCCTCGACTGAGTTCGCCATCACCACCTCCTCAGGCAAGCAATTCCAGATTCTCACTGCCCTAACAGTAAAGAATCCTCTTCTATGTTGGTGGAAAAACCTTCTCTCCTCCAGACGCAAAGAATGCCCCCTTGTGCCCGTCACCTTCCTTGGTATAAACAGATCCTCAGCGAGATATTTGTATTGTCCCCTTATATACTTATACATGGTTATTAGATCGCCCCTCAGTCGTCTTTTTTCTAGACTAAATAATCCTAATTTCGCTAATCTATCTGGGTATTGTAGTTCTCCCATCCCCTTTATTAATTTTGTTGCCCTCCTTTGTACTCTCTCTAGTTCCATTATATCCTTCCTGAGCACCGGTGCCCAAAACTGGACACAGTACTCCATGTGCGGTCTAACTAGGGATTTGTACAGAGGCAGTATAATGCTCTCATCATGTGTATCCAGACCTCTTTTAATGCACCCCATGATCCTGTTTGCCTTGGCAGCTGCTGCCTGGCACTGGCTGCTCCAGGTAAGTTTATCATTAACTAGGATCCCCAAGTCCTTCTCCCTGTCAGATTTACCCAGTGGTTTCCCGTTCAGTGTGTAATGGTGATATTGATTCCCTCTTCCCATGTGTATAACCTTACATTTATCATTGTTAAACCTCATCTGCCACCTTTCAGCCCAAGTTTCCAACTTATCCAGATCCATCTGTAGCAGAATACTATCTTCTCTTGTATTAACTGCTTTACATAGTTTTGTATCATCTGCAAATATCGATATTTTACTGTGTAAACCTTCTACCAGATCATTAATGAATATGTTGAAGAGAACAGGTCCCAATACTGACCCCTGCGGTACCCCACTGGTCACAGCGACCCAGTTAGAGACTATACCATTTATAACCACCCTCTGCTTTCTATCACTAAGCCAGTTACTAACCCATTTACACACATTTTCCCCCAGACCAAGCATTCTCATTTTGTGTACCAACCTCTTGTGCGGCACGGTATCAAACGCTTTGGAAAAATCGAGATATACCACGTCCAATGACTCACCGTGGTCCAGTCTATAGCTTACCTCTTCATAAAAACTGATTAGATTGGTTTGACAGGAGCGATTTCTCATAAACCCATGCTGATATGGAGTTAAACAGTTATTCTCATTGAGATAATCCAGAATAACATCCCTCAGAAACCCTTCAAATATTTTACCAACAATAGAGGTTAGACTTACTGGCCTATAATTTCCAGGTTCACTTTTAGAGCCCTTTTTGAATATTGGCACCACATTTGCTATGCGCCAGTCCTGCGGAACAGACCCTGTCGCTATAGAGTCACTAAAAATAAGAAATAATGGTTTATCTATTACATTACTTAGTTCTCTTAGTACTCGTGGGTGTATGCCATCCGGACCCGGAGATTTATCTATTTTAATCTTATTTAGCCGGTTTCGCACCTCTTCTTGGGTTAGATTGGTGACCCTTAATATTGGGTTTTCATTGTTTCTTGGGATTTCACCTAGCATTTCATTTTCCACCGTGAATACCGTGGAGAAGAAGGTGTTTAATATGTTAGCTTTTTCCTCGTCATCTACAACCATTCTTTCCTCACTATTTTTTAAGGGGCCTACATTTTCAGTTTTTATTCTTTTACTATTGATATAGTTGAAGAACAGTTTGGGATTAGTTTTACTCTCCTTAGCAATGTGCTTCTCTGTTTCCTTTTTGGCAGCTTTAATTAGTTTTTTAGATAAAGTATTTTTCTCCCTATAGTTTTTTAGAGCTTCAATGGTGCCATCCTGCTTTAGTAGTGCAAATGCTTTCTTTTTACTGTTAATTGCCTGTCTTACTTCTTTGTTTAGCCACATTGGGTTTTTCCTATTTCTAGTCCTTTTATTCCCACAAGGTATAAACCGCTTACACTGCCTATTTAGGATGTTCTTAAACATTTCCCATTTATTATCTGTATTCTCATTTCTGAGGATATTGTCCCAGTCTACCAGATTAAGGGCATCTCTAAGCTGGTCAAACTTTGCCTTCCTAAAGTTCAGTGTTTTTGTGACTCCCTGACAAGTCCCCCTAGTGAAAGACAGGTGAAACTGCACAATATTGTGGTCGCTATTTCCTAAATGCCCAACCACCTGCAGATTTGTTATTCTGTCAGGTCTATTAGATAGTATTAGGTCTAAAAGTGCTGCTCCTCTGGTTGGATTCTGCACCAATTGTGAAAGATAATTTTTCTTGGTTATTAGCAGAAACCTGTTGCCTTTATGGGTTTCACAGGTTTCTGTTTCCCAGTTAATATCCGGGTAGTTAAAGTCCCCCATAACCAGGACCTCATTATGGGTTGCAGCTTCATCTATCTGCTTTAGAAGTAGACTTTCCATGCTTTCTGTTATATTTGGGGGTTTGTAACAGACCCCAATGAGAATTTTGTTACCATTTTTCCCTCCATGAATTTCAACCCATATGGACTCGACATCCTCATTCCCTTCGCTAATATCCTCCCTTAAAGTGGACTTTAGACAAGACTTTACATAGAGACAAACCCCTCCTCCTCTCCGATTTTTACGATCCTTTCTAAACAGACTGTAACCCTGTAAGTTAACTGCCCAGTCATAGCTTTCATCTAACCATGTCTCGGTTATTCCCACTATGTCAAAGTTACCTGTAGATATTTCTGCTTCTAGTTCTTCCATCTTGTTTGTCAGGCTTCTGGCGTTTGCCAGCATGCAGTTTAGAGGATTTTGTTTTGTTCCAATCTCCTCACTGTGGATTGTTTTAGAAATGTTCTTACCTCCCTTCTGAGTATGTTTTCCTGGGTCGTCTTTGTTCGAGTCTAATGTTTTTCTTCCCGACATTGCTTTGGGTCCCCATCGTAGCATGGAGGATCTGCTGGCATGGATTCATCATTAGGAGTGCAGGCTTGAAGTTCATCCAACAGCTCATTGGAGATGACAATTGGGGATGGAGCAGTGAAGGACTGGCTTTCAGACTGGGTAAACATTTTCCTCAGAGGCCAATACTGGCAAGAAGAGAGTTCATCTTGCTCCGAGAGCGAAGGCACATGGGACTCAGTGGGGACCATGGCCTGTGCAAACTGTCACGCATGCACCCAGACTGGTTGGCGCGGGCATACGGGGGTGTGGCCCCACTGGACCACAGACCAAACTTCCCTGGAAGGGGCGTAACTAAGTAGCTTCCTAGGTGTTCACTGGAAGCTCTGATGTTGAGGTCAGACTTGTGCAATAGGAAGCTACCAGGTGCCACTCCAGGGTGATGTCTGGCTGTGGCTGCTGATCCCACTAAGGAACGGAGCAGGCACGGCTGGCACTCTGGCTGACAGGCGGGCACCGCTGGGACACAGGCAGGCAGACGGGTACAACAGAGACACTGGCAGGGAGGCGGACACGGCTGGCTCTCTGGTAGGCAGGCGGGTACGGCTGGAACATAGGAAGAACCGGTAGGGACCGGTCTGCAGGCAGGTATGTGAAACAGGTAGGAACCTGTTCAGACAGGAGGACTAAGTAACAAGTAGAGAAAGACCGAAAGAGCGGATGCAGAGCGAAAGCACAAGAGCTAGAACCAAGAACAGAAACGCAGGAGGCTGAGTACGAGTAGAAGGTGGAATTAGGAGAAGAGAAGGAGAAGGCAGAGCCAAGGACGGAGCCGCAAGAGGCGGAGCAAAGAGCGGAGGTGCTGGAGGCGGAGCCAAGAGCGGAGCCGCTGGAGGCGGAGCCAAGAGCGGAGATGCTGGAGGCGGAGCCAAGAGCAGAGACGCTGGAAGCGGAGCCAAGAGCGGAGACGCTGGAGGCAGAGCCAAGAGCGGAGACGCTGGAGGCAGAGCCAAGAGCGGAGACGCTGGAGGCGGAGCCAAGAGCGGAGACGCTGGAGGCGGAGCCAAGAGCGGAACCGCAGGAGGTAACGCCAAGAGCTAAGGACGTAGAACCGCAAGGAGCAGAGCCAGGTAGAACCGCAAAGAGCGGAGCCAGGTAGAACCGCAAAGAGCGGAGCCAGGTAGAACCGCAAAGAGCGGAGCCAGGCAGAACCGCAAAGAGCGGAGCCAGGTAGAACCGCAAAGAGCGGAGCTGCAGAGCAAAGCCACAGAGTGCAGAGCAAAGCCACAGAGTGCAGAGCAAAGCCACAGAGTGCAGAGCTGAGAGCAGAGCCACAGAGTGCAGAACAAGGAGCAAAGCAAGGTTGCAGAGAGTGCAGCCGAAAGCGGAGAAAAGCAAGACACAGAGAATGCACAGCAGAAAAGGCAAAACAAGACAGATATAAACAGACAGCGGAATAGGACTAGACTAAGACAGAGTCAGGAACGAGACAAGACACAGAGACATAGACACAAGCCAGGGTACGATGCCCCTCTGGGTGGCAAACATAGGCCAGGGTACTAAGCCCCACTGGGTGGCTACACAGGACACAGACCAGGGTACAACGCCCCCCTGGGTGGCAGACAAGAGAGAGTGAAGGTACCTTCACACATAACGATATTGTTAACGATATCGTTGCATTTTGTGACATAGCAACGATATCGTTAATGAAATCGTTAAGTGTGACAGCGACCAACGATCAGGCCCCTGCTGGGAGATCGTTGGTCGCTGAACAAAGTCCAGAACTTTGTTTCGTCGCTGGATCTCCCGCGGACATCGCTGGATCGGCGTGTGTGACACCGATCCAGCGATGTCTTCACTGGTAACCAGGGTAAACATCGGGTAACTAAGCGCAGGGCCGCGCTTAGTAACCCGATGTTTACCCTGGTTACCAGCGTAAGAGTAAAAAAACAAACAGTACATACTTACCTACCGCTGTCTGTCCCCTGCGCTGTGCTCTGCTCTCCTCCTGCTCTGGCTATGAGCATCGGTCAGCCGGAAAGCAGAGCGGTGATGCCACCGCTCTGCTTTCCGGCCGCTGTGCTCACACAGACAGTACAGGAGGAGTGCAGAGCAGAGCGCCGGGGACAGACAGCGGTAGGTAAGTATGTACTGTTTGTTTTTTTTACTTTTAGGATGGTAACCAGGGTAAACATCGGGTTACTAAGCGCGGCCCTGCGCTTAGTTACCCGATGTTTACCCTGGTTACCGGCATCGTTGGTCGCTGGAGAGCGGTCTGTGTGACAGCTCTCCAGCGACCAAACAGCGACGCTGCAGCGATCCGGATCGTTGTCGGTATCGCTGCAGCGTCGCTTAATGTGAAGGGGCCTTAACCAAGACAAGACCTGGCACCTCAGCAGCTAAGACCTTACTGAGGGAGTAAGTTGCACAGGCCCAGACCACAGGGTGGAGCTGCACTATATACAGGAGGCCTCTTGATAATTGGTCAGGAACTGATTAGACAGATGCACCTGATTCCTATAAGAACCAGAGAGTTCAGGCGCCGGCCCCCTATACACATAGCCATGAAGCATGCACAGAGCAGAGACACAGAACATGGAGCTGGCATGAAACAGAAACCACATCATGGCCTGGAGCAGTGGGTAAGATTGTGTGAGAGATGTGAGGCCATGCCGTGATGCCAGCAGAGTTGTTACAATAGGAGAGTAATGTGAAGTCTGGCAAGGTGACGGGTGCACACAGGATGATGTTGACTGACTATAGACTGTGAGGGTGAAGCCGTTCCAGAGTTTGACCAGTCACAACTGGAGAAAGATGGCTTTGGGATGGGCCAATACCTGAAGATTGACAATTAAAGACCAGAACAGAGACTGAAGACTGCAATAAGACTCCAAGAAAGGAGAAGGTGTACTCTGTGGATAGAGATGTGGGTTACGGTGAATGGCAGGGAAGAGCTGATGGTCATGTGGATGATGTCAAGGTACCTAAGTGCAGAATTATGCTTCATTGCATCCTGAACTGTCACTAGTTATAAATGGGGTTGAGTAGGCAAATAAATCCCAGCACAAAATGTCCCTCAAATTTCATTGTCATGTTCTCGACAACAGGGGGAATGTAGAAAGGGAAGTGCCCCAAAATGTATATCTTTACACAGTGATGTGTTTAGTGCATGCTTGGGGTATATCCCCCACATGTATACCACATGGAGCAAACCCTCCCCTCCAGCCTGCTGTAAAACAAAGCTGCCATGAGCTGGAAAAACAAGTCCCCTCGGTGGCGCCGCAACATGGCGCCGATGCGCCGTTACACAGGTGCTAGACATTTGCGGATTAGGGTTTATTATATAAGCGCTTTAGCAGACAGTCCACGGTACCTCCTGACGAAGCTGCTCCTGCAGCGAAACGCGCGTCGAGGTGTGCCTAGTCTGTATGACTCCTCTCCCCTGGGCTCCATCATGTCTACAGGTATATCTGATTCTTAGTTGTTACCTATTACATATATAGTGACTTACTATTTAGGCCCACGCTTACTGGTAGTGGTTCTCTTTAGATTATATACACTGTGGGTCAGCTGGATTACCAGCATAATCTAGGAGCCATTTACACATGGTATATCTATATATGGTAATCATCTTATATATGGTATGGGTAGGGGAGTCCTATTATTCTAGAGCTTCTGCTATGACCCTGTATGTTGTGAATTCTGTGGCTGAATTCACTCCTGTGGTCACAAGTGGTACTGCAGCTTCTGGGCTTCCTCCCTCAGGTGTTCTGGAGAGCTCGTTGGCTGCCTTGTTATTTAACTCCACCTTATTCTGTCTTCCTTGCTCCTTGTCAATGTTCCATGTGTTGGATCTGAGCTTCTGGATCTTTCCTGTGGCCTGCTGCTCTGCTTAGATAAGTGCTTCTTTGCTTTTGTTGCTGTTTTTTCTGTCCAGCTTGTCTATTCGTTTTTGCTGGAAGCTCTGAGACGCAAAGGGTGTACCGCCGTGCCGTTAGCTCGGCACGGTGAATCTTTTTGCCCCCTTTGCGTGGTTTTTTGCTTTTGGGTTATTGTCAGATCACTGTATGTGCTCTGATTGCTGGCACACTGTGTTACTGGATTGCCTTCATAACAGTACAAGGAGCCAAACTAATGATTCTCAATAGAGGGAAAAAAGAA
Source organism: Ranitomeya imitator (assembly GCF_032444005.1). Taxonomy (NCBI): domain Eukaryota; kingdom Metazoa; phylum Chordata; class Amphibia; order Anura; family Dendrobatidae; genus Ranitomeya; species Ranitomeya imitator. Next base: position 535,013,737 of record NC_091282.1, read on the forward strand.
GTTCTGACATCATTTTTTTTTCTCAGCTCTGTGTTCAGTCTTTTTTTTCCCCTAGACATTAGGGTGCTTCAGGACACAGCTGTGGACATGGATATTCAGGCTCTGTGCTCTTCAATGGATAATCTCGTTATAAATGTACAAAAGATTCAAGATACAATTGATCAGAAATCTATGCTAGAACCAAGAATTCCTATTCCTGATTTGTTTTTTGGTGATAGAACTAAGTTTCTGAGCTTCAAAAATAATTGTAAGCTATTTCTGGCCTTGAAACCTCATTCTTCTGGTAATTCAGTTCAACAGGTTTTGATTATTATTTCTTTTTTGCTCGGCGACCCTCAGGACTGGGCATTTTCTCTTGCGCCAAGAGACCCTGCATTGAGTGGTGTCGATGCGTTTTTCCTGGCGCTCGGATTGCTGTACGATGAGCCTAATTCAGTGGATCAGGCTGAGAAAAATTTGCTGGCTTTGTGCCAGGGTCAGGATGATATAGAAGTATATTGTCAGAAATTTAGGAAGTGGTCAGTGGAATGAATCTGCGCTGGCAGCTTTGTTCAGAAAGGGTCTCTCTGAGGCTCTTTAGGATGTCATGGTGGGTTTTCCTATGACTGCTGGTTTGAATGAGTCTATGTCTTTGGCCATTCAGATCGGTCGTCGCTTGCGCGAGCGTAAATCTGTGCACCATCTGGCGGTATTGTCTGAGATTAAACCTGAGCCTATGCAGTGCGATAGGACTATGACCAGAGTTGAACGGCAAGAACACAGACGTCTGAATGGGCTGTGTTTCTACTGTGGTGATTCCACTCATGCTATTTCTGATTGTCCTAAGCGCACTAAGCGGTTCGATAGGTCTGCCGTCATTGGTACTGTACAGTCCAAATTCCTTCTGTCCATTACCTTGATATGCTCTTTGTCATCGTATTCTGTCATGGCGTTTGTGGATTCAGGCGCTGCCCTGAATCTGATGGATTTGGATTATGCTAAAAGTTGTGGGTTTTTCTTGGAGCCTTTGCGGTGTCCTATTCCGTTGAGAGGAATTGATGCTACACCTTTGGCCAAGAATAAACCTCAGTACTGGGCCCAGCTGACCATGTGCATGGCTCCTGCACATCAGGAAGTTATTCGCTTTCTGGTGCTACATAATCTGCATGATGTGGTCGTGTTGGGGTTGCCATGGCTACAAACCCATAATCCAGTATTGGATTGGAACTCTATGTCGGTATCCAGCTGGGGTTGTCAGGGGGTACATGGTGATGTTCCGTTTTTGTCTATTTCGTCATCCACTCCTTCTGAGGTCCCAGAGTTCTTGTCTGATTATCAGGATGTATTTGAAGAGCCCAAGTCCGATGCCCTACCTCCGCATAGGGATTGTGATTGTGCTATCAATTTGATTCCTGGTAGTAAATTCCCTAAGGGTCGTTTATTTAATTTATCCGTGCCTGAACACACCGCTATGCGCAGTTATGTGAAGGAATCCCTGGAGAAGGGACATATTTGCCCATCGTCATCACCACTGGGAGCAGGGTTCTTTTTTGTAGCCAAGAAGGATGGTTCGCTGAGACCGTGTATTGATTACCGCCTTCTTAATAAGATCACTGTTAAGTTTCAGTATCCCTTGCCATTGTTATCTGACTTGTTTGCTCGGATTAAGGGGGCTAGTTGGTTCACTAAGATAGATCTTCGTGGTGCGTATAATCTGGTGAGAATCAGGCAAGGAGATGAATGGAAAACGGCATTTAATACGCCCGAGGGTCATTTTGAGTATCTAGTGATGCCGTTCGGACTTGCCAATGCTCCATCTGTTTTTCAGTCTTTTATGCATGACATCTTCCGTGAGTATCTGGATAAATTCCTGATTGTTTACTTGGATGACATTTTGATCTTCTCAGATGATTGGGAGTCTCATGTGAAGCAGGTCAGAATGGTTTTCCAGGTCCTGCGTGCTAATTCTTTGTTCGTGAAGGGATCAAAGTGTCTCTTCGGTGTGCAGAAAGTTTCATTTTTGGGGTTCATCTTTTCCCCTTCTACTATCGAGATGGATCCGGTTAAGGTCCAAGCCATCCAGGATTGGACTCAGCCGACATCTCTGAAAAGTCTGCAAAAGTTCCTGGGCTTTGCTAATTTTTATCGTCGCTTCATCTGTAATTTTTCTAGCATTGCCAAACCATTGACCGATTTGACCAAGAAGGGTGCTGATTTGGTTAATTGGTCTTCTGCTGCCGTGGAAGCTTTTCAGGAGTTGAAGCGTCGTTTTTGTTCTGCCCCTGTGTTGTGTCAACCAGATGTTTCTCTTCCGTTCCAGGTCGAGGTTGATGCTTCTGAGATTGGAGCAGGGGCGGTTTTGTCACAGAGAGGTTCTGGTTGCTCAGTGTTGAAACCATGTGCTTTCTTTTCCAGGAAGTTTTCTGCTGCTGAGCGTAATTATGATGTGGGCAACCGAGAGTTGCTGGCCATGAAGTGGGCATTCGAGGAGTGGCGTCATTGGCTTGAAGGAGCTAAGCATCGCGTGGTGGTATTGACTGATCATAAGAACCTTACTTATCTCGAGTCTGCCAAGCGCTTGAATCCTAGACAGGCCCGTTGGTCGTTATTTTTTGCTCGCTTCGATTTTGTGATTTCGTACCTTCTGGGCTCTAAAAATGTGAAGGCGGATGCTCTGTCTAGGAGTTTTGTGCCCGACTCTCCGGGTTTATCTGAGCCGGCGAGTATCCTCAAGGAAGGAGTCATTGTGTCTGCCATCTCCCCTGATTTGCGGCGAGTGTTGCAAAAATTTCAGGCTAATAAACCTGATCGTTGTCCGGCCGAGAAACTGTTCGTCCCTGATAGGTGGACTAGTAAAGTTATCTCTGAACTTCATTGTTCGGTGTTGGCTGGTCATCCAGGAATCTTTGGTACCAGAGAGTTAGTGGCTAGATCCTTCTGGTGGCCATCTCTGTCACGGGATGTACGTACTTTTGTGCAGTCCTGTGGGATTTGTGCTAGGGCTAAGCCCTGCTGTTCACGTGCCAGTGGGTTGCTTTTGCCCTTGCCGGTCCCGAAGAGGCCTTGGACACATATTTCGATGGATTTCATTTCTGACCTTCCCGTTTCTCAAAAGATGTCAGTCATTTGGGTGGTCTGTGATCGCTTTTCTAAAATGGTCCATCTGGTGCCCTTGGTTAAGTTGCCTTCCTCCTCTGATTTGGTGCCTTTGTTCTTCCAGCATGTGGTTCGTTTGCATGGCATTCCTGAGAATATTGCTTCTGACAGAGGTTCCCAGTTTGTTTCAAGGTTTTGGCGAGCCTTTTGTGGTAGGATGGGCATTGACCTATCTTTTTCCTCGGCTTTCCATCCTCAGACTAATGGCCAGACCGAACGAACCAATCAGACCTTGGAAACATATCTGAGATGTTTTGTTTCTGCAGACCAGGATGATTGGGTGTCCTTTTTGCCGTTGGCTGAGTTCGCCCTTAATAATCGGGCCAGCTCGGCTACCTTGGTCTCTCCATTTTTCTGCAATTCTGGGTTCCATCCTCGTTTCTCTTCAGGACAGGTTGAGTCTTCGGACTGTCCTGGTGTGGATTCTGTGGTGGACAGGTTGCAGCAGATCTGGACTCAGGTAGTGGACAATTTGACCTTGTCCCAGGAGAAGGCTCAACTTTTCGCTAATCGCAGACGCCGTGTGGGTCCCCGACTTCGTGTTGGGGATCTGGTTTGGTTATCTTCTCGTCATATTCCTATGAAGGTTTCCTCTCCTAAATTTAAACCTCGTTTTATTGGTCCGTATAGGATTTCTGAGATTCTCAATCCTGTGTCCTTTCGTCTGACCCTCCCGGACTCCTTTTCCATACATAATGTATTCCATAGGTCGTTGTTGTGGAGATACGTGGCACCTATGGTTCCATCTGTTGAGCCTCCTGCCCCTGTTTTGGTGGAGGGGGAATTGGAGTATGTTGTGGAGAAAATTTTGGATTCTCGTGTCTCTAGACGGAAACTCCAGTATCTGGTTAAATGGAAGGGTTATGCTCAGGAAGATAATTCCTGGGTTTTTGCCTCTGATGTCCATGCTCCAGATCTTGTTCGTGCCTTTCATGTGGCTTATCCTGGTCGGCCTGGGGGCTCTGGTGAGGGTTCGGTGACCCCTCCTCAAGGGGGGGGTACTGTTGTGAATTCTGTGGCTGAATTCACTCCTGTGGTCACAAGTGGTACTGCAGCTTCTGGGCTTCCTCCCTCAGGTGTTCTGGTGAGCTCGTTGGCTGCCTTGTTATTTAACTCCACCTGATTCTGTCTTCCTTGCTCCTTGTCAATGTTCCAGTGTTGGATCTGAGCTTCTGGATCTTTCCTGTGGCCTGCTGCTCTGCTTAGATAAGTGCTTCTTTGCTTTTGTTGCTGTTTTTTCTGTCCAGCTTGTCTATTCGTTTTTGCTGGAAGCTCTGAGACGCAAAGGGTGTACCACCGTGCCGTTAGTTCGGCATGGTGGGTCTTTTTGCCCCCTTTGCGTGGTTTTTTGCTTTTGGGTTATTGTCAGATCACTGTATGTGCTCTGATTGCTGGCACACTGTGTTACTGGATTGCCTTCATAACACCTGTACTTGTTGTCTGTTATGCCTCACCAGTTTGTTATATGGTTTATATGTACTTTTAATCTTTTGTAATAAAGTTTATGTTTTTTATATTAACAATTTTTGATCCAGTGTCTTCATAAGTCCTCGATTGGTGCACCTATATTTGTTCATGAAGGGATCTCATTATTGGATATGAGGGTGTGTTGTTTTCCTGTAACCTCTTATGCCTTGGGGTTAGTAAGCTATAGATTGGGAGGGCTGATATTGTATGTGTGATTTGGGTAATCGGGCAGTTAATTGTGGTTTTTATAACATTGTGGTATTATTAAGTGGATATTAATTATTAATGGCCAAGCGATAATAGTTAATATTGGACCTCAATAGAAGTGTAAGGAGGGTTCCCCCTTTTGGTAACTATAAGTTTAGGAAATTGTGGAGGAAAACCCTGTCCTTTTACAGGGTCATACCAAAGAAAGAACCAGTCACGTTTCGTGTTATTTATCACTGGTCATACCCTAAAGGGAATTCGGTCAACAATGGGATTTCGCTTCAGGATGCTCCAGTCTCCAAGACTTTACACGTGCTGTGCCGATTCTTTGGAATGCACTACCTAGGTTAATACGATTAATCCCCAATCCCCACAGTTTTAAGCGTACCCAAAAAACTCATTTGTTCAGACTGGCCTACCGCCTCAATGCATTAACCTAACGATCCCTGTGTGGCCTATTTATAATAAAAAAAAAAAAAAAAAAAAAAAAGGTTCCTCGCATCATGTTCTCAAACACTTTATGCAGTATTAGCCCTCTGTGTCTGTACTGCTACATACTGGTTCATGCAGCTTTACATGAACACCTGAGCCTTACACTATAGGCGGTCCGAATAACTAAAGCAATTGTTACCATCCACCTCTCGTGTCTCCCCTTTTCCTCATAGTTTGTAAGCTTGCGAGCAGGGCCCTCACTCCTCCTGGTATCTGTTTTGAACTGTATTTCTGTTATGCTGTAATGTCTATTGTCTGTACAAGTCCCCTCTATAATTTGTAAAGCGCTGCGGAATATGTTGGCGCTATATAAATAAAAATTATTATTATTATTATTATATACAGTGTCTTACGCTTCCTTTGATAGAGCAGTGAAGATTGTCAGGGAGGCTGGAGCTGGGGCTTAGCTAGCGAAGTCTGATATTGACTCTGCATTTCACTTATTACCCGTGCATCCTGATTGTTTTCCACCTATTAGGATGCTGTGTTGACGATGAATACTACTACGATATGTGCCTCCCTATGTTTTGTTCTATCTCATGCTACTACTTCGAACTATTTAGTTCCTTCCTAGATTGGGTAATGAGGTATGAAATGGGCAGCACTGCTGTCACTCACTATTTGAATGATTTTTTATTTGTAGTATTTGTATTTGTAATTTGATTGAAGGTTTATTTTCAGTGAGAAAGGTAACATTAGCTCAAATGCAATCATTGCAAGGTTTACTTGTTTTTGCCAGAAGAGTTATACCAGTAAGTAGAGTCTTTTCACGTAGGTTGTCTTTATCAACAAAAGGATTGTCATATCCTAACCACAGATTAAGGATCACCAGGCCCATGCTGTCAGATTTAGACGTGTGGAAGACTTTCCTGCGGTCTTACAATGGCTACACATGCTTTATATTGCCAGATGTTTCAAGCATAGATTTAAAATTATTTATAGGTGCTGACAATTCTGTGGGTTTCATAACAATTTTTGAAAGCCAATGGAGCAGGGACAAATGGCCAGAATCTTGAAAGACCCAGGGACTCTGTCAATATCTTATTTTTTGTGAACTTTTTCCTATAGTAGCATTGGTTGAAATTTGGGGTACTAGTTTGTCCAATAGAAAAATTTGCTTTCAGACAAAAATTGCGAAGGTCACACATTTTACAAATTACATGACTTCAACTTCTCTTCCTGTATTGGGTCTTCTCCGCTGATTGGCTTTGTTATGTCTAAAATTCAATATCTTTCTAATGTGTTGACACAATTTGATTGGCAGGTCTTCAAGAATATCTTTCCCAATGCTCAGCAGGCAGGTTTGCCTTACCCTCTTTCCCTCTGGGATGTGGTAGTGAACAACTGATGGCGCTAGTTTGTTCGTCGGTTGCCCCATCAACCTGGCAAGCATATTGGTAAGTACATGGTTCTGATTGGTCTAGTTTGGAAGTAACTATTGAATTCATCACACAGCTTAGGAACAAGGGTATATCAGGCACATCTGCACAGCAGCACTTTTCGGGGCTAGCATTTTATTTTCAGTTATTAGGCTGGGTTGATGTAACAAAAACATTCATTATTAGACAGGCGATGAAAGGGTGGAAAAGAGCTCAACCCAGCAATGAATGCAGACCCCCCATTTCCTTAGATTAATTAAGTCCCATCGTAGGTTTTTCAATACAGCGCAGACCCACAGCAGCACAGCTCGCAGCAAACAAAAGCGCTGACTATGGGACACACAGTACAGAACCCGGGTTAACATACCACGTGGACACTCAGTTCCCATATGCGTATAACCCAGGCAACAGGCACTTTTTATCTCCTACTGAGACAATATAATTAAGGAGATATCCACACCGCTGAAGCAGTTTGTTCTGAAGAAGGTCCAAGTAAGGACCGAAAACGTTCAACTATTATTGTCTGGATGCATATTAAATGAACCACTTTTTTCTTTGAATTTTGAGTGGCAAGTTTTTGTAGACTACATCCTTCAGAAGGTTGGAAACAGGAACACATGGGCTACTTGCATAGTGAACAAGTCTGTAGGAACATGTTCACACATGACCAAGAAACTTGAAGACACAAAAGAGCATAGTAGAACCAAAAACACTCAGTTTCAAAAAATCACAGTAATCTACAAGTGCTAGTAAAAAGATGTAAAAACAGGGTATTTGGTTGATACGTTTTTTGCAAAAAATGTATACTAAGCTGCTCCACCAAACGTCAAGGTATACCCATATCAGAGCAGTCCCGACTGATGTATGCAATCCCTATCTGATGTATTTAAAAACCTGATCAGCTGTATATTACCTGTGTGAACCGGGTTCAGAGAGAAAAAGTCCATGTGGACATGCTGAGTGGAACAGCTTTTGTGCAGATAGCACAAGAGGAGTGGTGGGTAACTCCCAAGTCTTGTAGACACAAGAGAACAATTATGGAAACAAGAACACATGGGCTACTTGTACAGTGAACAAGTCTGTAGGAATATTTTCACACACCACCAAGAAACTTGAAGACACAAAAGAGCATAGTAGAACCAAAAACACTCAGTTTCAAAAAATCACAGTAATCCGCTTGTAATCTACAAGACTATGGAGTTACAGCTTAATGGTTCCCTATATTTTGATTCTATTTAGTTTTTTGCTCTTGAAAATCTGTCCGCAGTTGTTGTTTTGGGCATGCCTTGGTTACGCAGATATAACCTTATTATTTTTATTTATTTAGTTATTATGTTCTGTTTATATAACATGTTACATTATCATCGATCTAGATATCCTATCAGTATGTGTCTGGATTGTGCAAGGAAACTTGAAGAAACCCACGCTAACACGTGGAGAATATACAAACTCCTTGCAGAAGTTGCCCTTGGTGGGATTTGAACCCATGACGCCAGCGCTGCAATGCAAAAGTGCTAACCACTGAGCCACCGTGCTGCACAAAGTGGCACCAAAAGGTTACTGTATACTGGAACCCTAAATGTCAAAATAAATGTATGCCTTTTTCTGTGAAATTGACAAAAGTCTTCCCCCGTGGTTTAGTTAAATTATATAGAAATTTTACTGATGTATTCTCGATGTCTGAATCTGAAAATGTACCCCATACAGACATTATAATTGCATCTTTGAGCTGGTACCAAACTCCTACTTCTACAGGGGTGAAATATATACTCCTTTGTGTCTGGAATGTCAGGTAATTAAAGGTTAAAAAGCAGATAATTTGCAAAAAGGATTCATCAGAGCTTCCACATCATCAGTAGATGCAGATTTCTTTTTTGTTTGTAAAAAAGATGGAGGTCTAAGACCATGTCTTGAATATCGTGAACATAAAATCACTGTATAAAATCTGTATCAGCTGCCTCTCATCCCATCTCTTTACCCAGCTGTTGGATGCCTATTGACTCACCAAGTGGAAGACTGCATTTAACCCCTTAGTGACCGAGCCAAATTTTTGAAATCTGACCAGTGTCACTTTATGTGGTAATAACTCTGCAACGCTTCAACAAATCCCAGTGATTTTGAGATTGTTTTTTCGTGACACATTATACTTTATGATAATGCTAAATTTAGTTCAACATTTTTTGTGTTTATTTATAAAAAATATAAAAAATTTGAGAAAAATGTTAAAAAATTAGCAATTTTCTAAATTTGAATGATTATCCCTTTAATCCAGATAGTCATACAACAGCAAACCATTAATAAATAACATTTCCCACATGTCTACTTTACATCAGCACCATTTGTAAAATGTTATTTTATTTTGTTAGCATTTTAAGAGGTTTAAAAATGTAGCAGCAATTTTTCATTTTGTCAAAGAAATTTACCACATTTATTTTTTTAGGGACTTACCCATATTTAAAGTGACTTTAAGGGTCCCATATATTGGGAAACCCCCAAACGTGATACCATTTTAAAAACAGCACCCCTAAACATATTGAAAACTGCTGTCAGGTAGTTTATTAACCCTTCAGGTGCTTTACAGGAATTAATGCAAAATGGCATGACAGAAATGAAAATGTGTATTTTTACCACCTAAATGTTGCTAACTTCTAAACAGATTACTACAGTCGTCAGACTCTAAGGCCGCTATTTGGTCATGAATTGCCATGGCAAACATTAGGACAACAAAATCATGATCTGAGGGCACCAATTGGGATAAAGAAGAAGCCCCCACAGTCTGTTAACCATTTATAATGATGTAGTCACTATTGATAGCAGCATCTAAGGGGTTAAACAGATTTAGAAGGCGCAAATACTGATCGTGGCTGATACAGCAAGTTGTCAGCTATAGTGTACAACCAACAGATGCTGGATTGTCACCTGTATGGGGAGGCTATTCTCTTATATCTCAGGTCAGTTAAAAGACGTATTGGCGGTCATTAAGGGGTTAATACTCCTGAAGGTTACTCTGAGTATCTGCTGATGCCTCTCAGTCTAAAAAAAACACCCAGGGGTTTTTCAAAATTTTGTTCATGACATATTTAGAGATATCAGTGATAACTATGTGGTCTATCTATTTACATGACAACGAGAGTTTAATCATTCAATGTGCACATAGGAAATGTAAAGATTGAAAGACAAATCCTCAATTGCTAAACCTGAAAAATTTGTTTTCTTAGTTCAAGAAGTTAACTACCTGGGGTATGTCATGTTTACAAAGGTTTACAAATGTACCCTTATAATGTATAGGCTATTAGAGATTTCATATAACCCAAATCCCTGATGGCTTTGAAGTGTTCTGTTGAGGTTTGCTCAATATTAGGCCGTAGTCACACTAAACGTATAAAAAAAAAAAATCGGTTCCATTCTCACTGCCGAGAGTTGCACAAGTGTAATGCAAGTGTCATGCGAGTACAATCTGATTTTTCACAGCTAGCATCCGAATGCAGTGCAAATGCTATCTGACTGCAATGCGTTTTTAACATGAGATTTTACATAGAGCAATTCTCTATGTCATTTACACATACTGTAGGTTTCAAAGGAAATATTCTTCAAAGCACACACACACACACACACACACATATATATATACATATATATATACACACAGTGGGGGGGAAGTATTTAGTCAGCCACCAACTGTGCAAGTTCTCCCACTTAAAAAGATGAGAGAGGCCTGTAAGTGACATCATAGGTAGACCACAACTATGAGTCAAAACGAGAAAACAAATCCAGAAAATCGCCTTGTCTAATTTGGAAAGATTTATTTAGCAAATTATGCTGGAAAATAAGCGTAGTGTGTTACTGATGGTAGCCTTTTATTACGGTGGACATTAAACCAAAGAAAAGAGTGGGCCTTTCTTAACCCCTTTCTGACATCAGACGTACTATCCCGTCGAGGTGGGGTGGGCCCCTATGACCACCGACGGGATAGTATGTCATACGCGATCGGCCGCGCTCACGGGGGGAGCGCGGCCGATCGCGGCCGGGTGTCAGCTGCCTATCGCAGCTGACATCCGGCACTATGTGCCAGGAGCGGTCATGGACCGCTCCCGGCACATTAACCCCCGGCACACCGCGATCAAACATGATCGCGATGTGCCGGCGGTACAGGGAAGCTTCGCGCAGGGAGGGGGCTCCCTGCGGGCTTCCCTGAGACCCCCGCAGCAACGCAATGTGATCGCGTTGCTGCGATGGTCTCCGTACCTCCCTCCCTGCTCCAGGTCCGGATCCAAGATGGCCGCGGCATCCGGGTCCTGCAGGGAGGGGGGTGGCTTCACAGAGCCTGCTCAGAGCAGGCACTGTGAAGCCTGCAGTGCTCTCAGGCAGATTGGTGATCTGACAGAGTGCTGTGCAAACTGTCAGATCACCGATCTGTGATGTCCCCCCATGGGACAAAGTAAAAAAGTAAAAAAAAACATTTCCAAATGTGTAAAAAAAAATAAAAAAATATTCCTAAATAATGAAAAAAAAAAAAAATATTATTCCCATAAACATATTTCTTTATCTAAATTAAAAAAAAAACAATAAAAGTACACATATTTAGTATCACCGCGTCCGTAACGGCCCAACCTATAAAACTGGCCCACTAGTTAACCCCTTCAGTAAACACCGTAAGAAAAAAAAAACGAGGCAAAAGACAATGCTTTATTATCATACCGCCGTACAAAAAGTGGAATAACACGCGATCAAAAAGACAGATATAAATAAACATGGTACCACTGAAAGCGTCATCTTGTCCCGCAAAAAAAGAGCTGCCATACAGCATCATCAGCAAAAAAATAAAAAAGTTATAGTCCTGAGAATAAAGCGATGCAAAAATAATTATTTTTTTTATAAAATAGTTTTTATCGTATAAAAGCGCCAAAACATAAAAAAATGATATAAATGAGGTATCGCTGTAATCATACTGACCCGAAGAATAAAACTGCTTTATCAATTTTACCAAACGCGGAACGGTATAAACGCCTCCCCCAAAAGAAATTCATGAATAGCTGGTTTTTGGTCATTCTGCCTTACAAAAATCGGAAAAAAAAGCGATCAAAAAATTTCACGTGCCCGAAAATGTTACCAATAAAAACAACAACTCGTCCCGCAAAAAACAAGACCTCACATGACTCTGTGGACCAAAATGTGGAAAAATTATAGCTCTCAAATGTGGTAACGCAAAAAATATTTTTTGCAATAAAAAGCATCTTTCAGTGTGTGACGGCTGCCAATCATAAAAATCCGCTAAAAAACCCGCTATAAAAGTAAATCAAACCCCCCTTCATCACCCCCTTAGTTAGGGAAAAATTAAGAAAAATGTATTTATTTCCATTTTCCCATTAGGGCTAGGGTTAGGGCTAGGGTTAGGGTTAAGGCTAGGGTTAGTGCTAGGGTTAGAGTTAGGGCTAGGGTTAGGGCTAGGGTTAGGGCTAGGGTTAGGGTTAGGGCTAGGGTTAGGGCTAGGGTTAGGGCTAGGGTTTGGGTTAGGGTTAGGGCTAGGGTTAGGGTTAGGGATAGGGCTAGGGTTAGGGCTAGGGTTAGGGCTAGGGTTAGGGTTAGGGTTAGGGCTACAGTTAGGGTTGGGGCTAAAGTTAGGGTTAGGGTTGGGGCTAAAGTTACGATTAGGGTTTAGATTACATTTACAGTTGGGAATAGGGTTGGGATTAGGGTTAGGGGTGTGGTTAGGGTTACTGTTGGTATTAGGGTTAGGGGTGTGTTTGGATTAGGGTTTCAGTTATAATTGGGGGGCTTCCACTGTTTAGGCACATCAGGGGCTCTCCAAACGCGACATGGCATCCGATCTCAATTCCAGCCAATTCTGCGTTGAAAAAGTAAAACAGTGCTTCTTCCTTTCCGAGCTCTCCCGTGTGCCAAACAGGGGTTGACCCCCACATATGCAGTATCAGCGTACTCAGGACAAATAGGACAACAACTTTTGGGGTCGAATTTCTCCTCTTACCCCCGGGAAAATACAAAACTGGGGGCTAAAAAATAATTTTGGGGGGAAAGTTTTGTTATTTTTATTTTCACGGCTCTGCGTTACAAACTGTAGTGAAACACTTGAGGGTTCAAAGCTCTCACAACACATCTAGAGAAGTTCCTTAGGGGGTATAGTTTCCAAAATGGTGTCACTTGTGGGGGTTTCTACTGTGTAGGTACATTAGGGGCTCTGCAAATGCAATGTGACACCTGCAGACCATTCCATCTAAGTCTGCTTTCCAAATGGAGCTCCTTCCCTTCCGAGCCCTCCCATGATCCCAAGATAATTTTTGTGAAAAAATATGATTTTTTATTTTTACGGTTCTGCATTATAAACTTCTGTGAAGCACTTGGTGGGTCAAAGTGCTCACCACACCTCTAGATAAGTTCCTTAGGGGGTCTACTTTCCAAAATTGTGTCACTTGTGGGGGGTTTCAATGTTTAGGCACATCAGGGGCTCTCCAAACGCAACATGGTGTCCCATTTCGATTCCAGTCAATTTTGCATTGAAAAGTCAAATGGCGCTCCTTCGCTTCCGAGCTCTGTCATGTGCCCAAACAGTGGTTTACCCCACATATGGGGTATCGGTGTACTCAGGACAAATTGTACAACAACTTTTTGAGTCCATTTTCTCCTGTTACCCTTGGTAAAATAAAACAAATTGGAGCTGAAGTAAACTTTTTGTGAAAAAAAGTTAAATGTTCATTTTTATTTAAACATTCCAAAACTTCCTGTGAAGCACCAGAAGGGTTAATAAACTTCTTGAATATGGTTTTGAGTAGGGTTGAGCGACCTTCACTTTTATAGGATCGGGTCGGGTTTCACCGATCCTATAAAAAGTCGGGGTCGGGGTCGGCCGAAACTCGAAACCCAATGCAGTGCATTGGGTTTCCATGGTTCCCAGGGTCTGAAGGAGCGGAAACTCTCCTTCAGGCCCTGGGATCCATATTTAAGTGTAAAATATAGAATTAAAATAAAAAATATCCTTATACTTACCCTCTGACGCGCCCTGGTACTAACCGGGAACCTTCCTTCCTTAGAATCAGCCTTCCAGGACCTTCGGTGACGTCGCGGGTGACGTCGCGGCTTGTGATTGGCCGCGCGGCCGCCCATGTGACCGCTCGCGCGGCCAATCACAAGCCGCGACGTCACCCGCGACGTCACCGAAGGTCCTGGAAGGGCTGATTCTTAGGAAGGAAGGCTGTCGGAAGGAAGCAGGGCGCTTCCGAGGGTGAGTATATTCCTATTAGGTATATACTCACCCTCGGAAGCGCCCTGTTTCCTTCCGACAGCCTTCCTTCCTAAGAATCAGCCCTTCCAGGACCTTCGGTGACGTCGCGGGTGACGTCGCGGCTTGTGATTGGCCGCGCGAGCGGTCACATGGGCGGCCGCGCGGCCAATCACAAGCCGCGACGTCACCGCGACGTCACGGCAAGGTCCTAGAAGCGCGGATTCGAAGGAGGAAGGCTGCCGGTTAGTACCAGGGCGCATCAGAGGGTAAGTATTGCAATATTTTTTATTTTAATTCTATATTTTACACTTTAATCTGAATTCCGATACCAATTCCCGATATCTTAAACATATCGGGAATCGGGATCGGAATTCCGATTCCAGATTCAAAAGATCGCCGACTTCATGGCCGACCCCCCACTGGGGTCGGGTCGGGTTTCATGAAACCCGACCTTGCCAAAAGTCGGCGACTTTTGAACAATTTCGACCCGTTTCGCTCAACCCTAGTTTTGAGCACTTTGAGGGGTGCAGTTTTTAGAATGGTGTCACACTTGGGTATTTTCTATCATATAGACCCTTCAAAATGACTTCAAATGAGATGTGGTCCCTAAAAAAAAAATGGTGTTGTAAAAACGAGAAATTGCTGGTCAACTTTTAACCCTTATAACTCCCTAACAAAAAAAAATTTTGGTTCCAAAATTGTGCTGATGTAAAGTAGACATGTAGGAAATGTTATTTATTAAGTATTTTGTGTGACATATCTCTGTGATTTAATTGCATAAAAATTCAAAGTTGGAAAATTGCGAAATTTTCCAAATTTCTGTTTTTTTCACAAATAAACGCAGGTACTATCAAAGAATTTTTACCACTATCATGAAGTACAATGTGTCACGAGAAAACTGTGTCAGAATCACTGGGATCCGTTGAAGCGTTCCAGGGTTATAACCTCATAAAGGGACAGTGGTCAGAATTGTAAAAATTGGCCCGGTCATTAAGTGCAAACCACCCTTGGGGGTAAAGGGGTTAAAAAATTCATATATAAATTTTATTTGAAATTCTGACAAGACAATGCTAAGATCATAAAAACAGGTAGATACAAAGAATAACAGAGTATAGTGACATCACGGTGCCACGTCCGCAACACAGTTTATGGGATTACAGTCAAGAGAATGGTAATACAGATATGCACGTATAGTTCTGGTGCAAAGAGCAACATACTAATTGCACAAAAAAAATGTGGTAATGCCGTAGGATATTCCTATTCACAGATTTATACAAAGACCCAGAGTGTAAAAAATATATATAACTGTGTAATGCAGGTAAACACCTGGGTCACAATAATAATGCACAGAGAATAATGATAGAATCCAACATATACGTATTATGGATAGATAAGGCGTGTGCCAATAAGGCTATACTGAGGCAAAAGTCCGTGAGTGACATGCAATGAATAACATGCAATGAATAACAACAAAGATGATAAGGGGAGAAAGAAATGCCCATAGTAAACCAACCTGAATGCAGGACATGGAAAAGCGGACCCCAACGCACATTTTGCAATGTTGCTTCCTCGGGGGGTGCATGTGACAGGTTAGTATAGCAAGTTGTGTGCAGCAAGTTTTGTGCATGGCGAGTTTTACGCATGGCGAGTTTTATGTGTGGTGCGTTTTGAGTATGTGCAAGTTTTGTATGAGGCAACTTTTGCATGTGTTGCAACTTTTGTGCATGTGGCAATTTTTCCACGTGTGCAAGTTTTGCATGTGGTGAGTTTTCCATGAGGTGAGTTTTGCACGTGTGGCGAGTTTTGCATGAGCCTAGTTTTGCATGTGGCGAGTTTTGAGCGGCGACTTTTGTGTTTCGACTTTTATGTGGCGAGGTTGGTGTATGTGTGGTGAAATGTGTGCTGAGGGTGGTATATGTGTTCAAGAACGTGGTAGTGTGTGGCGCATTTTGTGTGTGTGTTCATATCCCCGTGTGTGATGAGTATCCCATGTCGGGGCCCCACCTTAGCAACTGTACGGTATATACTCTTTGGCACCATCGCTCTCACTCTTTAAGTCCCCCTTGTTCACATCTGGCAGCTGTCAATTTGCCTCCAACACTTTTCCTTTCACTTTTTCCCCATTATGTAGATAGGGGCAAAATTGTTTGGTGAATTGGAATGTGCGGGGTTAAACTTTCGCCTCACAACATAGCCTATGACGCTCTCAGGGTCCAGAAGTGTGACTGTGCAAAATTTTGTGGCTGTAGCTGCCAATCCCGGACATACACACATACACACATACACACATATGTATATATATATATATATATATTGTGTTGTGGCAACTGGTCATGTGATTAATGGGCGGTATATATCACAGTGGTGGGTGGCCCTGTGATGGAAGCCTGGGCTTTTTTTTGCTCAGCAGATCTACTGCTGAGGGTTTTACTATACATTGGGAGGCTTCCAGGTGACTTTGAGAGATGGGTGGGTCCAGTCACCTACATACCCACCCAAAGGGGTGTGTCTGAAAACCTAAGATGGCTGTGTGTTTTAGGACCTGTGGTGATGTCACAACCACCTGACTAGCCATGTGATAGGTACCTTGCTGTGGTTACAACTATGTAATGGAGGTGTATTTGGTACATGTGAGTGAGTGTTTGGGAGTCTGTCAATGTGGACAGATTTCCATATGTCCATGCTGGAAACTATAGAGTGGTCTGTGTGCAGTGAAGGAGAAGTGTTCTTGCATGTGTGGCTACAGACCAAAACCTGCTTGCTGGACATCACACAGCCTGGGAAGCAGTGCTGGCTTGTCTGAGCCAAAGGATGGAGGTCTGTGAGATACCTCCTGAGTGGATGGTCTGACAACCATGAGTGATACTGGCCGGGGTCAGTGAGAACTGTTTGTGGGATACCTCTGAGGAGAAGAGGGATCCGGGAACCTGTGTGGCCGACACAAACAGGTAACGGACAGGAATCCGTGTTATGCTGACCAGGGTCGGTGAGAGACTGTTTATTGGATACCTCTGAGAGCAAAATGGATCCGGGAACCTGTGTGGCCGACACCAACAGGTAACCGACAGGAATCCGTAATATGCTGACTGGGGTCAGTGAGAAACTGTGTTTATGCTATAGAGCCGAATGTGTAATGGACTGTGTACTGGCTGCTGCATACTACTTGGTTCCTGAGGAGCGGTTTATGCTGCGTACTAATAAACCGAATGGACTTTTTTAACCCTGAGTGTCCCAGCGTATGCCTCAGCGACCAGCAAAGCGAGTAATCCCTGTCCACAGATAGTGTGGGACATTACAATATATATATATACATATGCAATTGTGCTCAAAAGTTTACATACCCTGGCAGAATTTTTGCTTTCTTGGCATTTTTTCAGAGAAAATGGGTAATAACACCAAACTTTTACTCCATTCATAGTTAGTGGTTGGGTGAAGCCTCTTATTGTAAAACTACTGTGTTTTCTCTTTTTAAATCACAAGGACAACCGAAAACATTCAAATGACCCTGATAAAAAGTTCAATTACTCTGGTGATTTTGGCCTGATAACATGCACAGAAGTTGACACAAATGGGTGTGAATGGCTACTAAAGGCTAAAGGTAACATCCTCACCTGTGACCTGTTTGCTTGTAATCAGTGTGTGCATAAAAGCTTAGTGAGTTTCTTGGATCCAGACAGACTCTTGCATCTTTCATCCAGCCACTGACGTTTCTGGATTGTGAGTCATGGGGAAAGCAAAACAATTGTCACCGGATCTTCGGGAAAGGGTAGTTGAACTGTATAAAACAGGAAAGGCATGCAAATAGATATCAGGAATTGATAATGCTAGTCAGCAGCGTTAAAACTGTGGTTAACAAATGGAAAATCAGGGGCTCTGTAAACACAAAACCACGGTCAGGTAGACCAACAAAAATGTAGTCTAAAACTGCCAGGAAAATTGTTTCGGGATGCAAAGAAAAACCCACAAATAACATCAGCTGAAATACAGGACTCTCTGAAAACTAGTAGTGTGGCTGTTTCAAGTTGCACAATAAGGAGACACTTGAAGAAAAATTGGCTGCATGGTCGAGTCACCAGAAGAAAGCCATTACTGTGCAAATGCCACGAAGTATCTTGCCTACAATATGCAAAACAGTACAGAGACAAGCCTCAAAACTTCTGGAACAAGGTAATTTGAAGTGATGAGACCAAAATTGAATGTTTTGAACAAAGCCAATGATTAAAGGAACACCATTCGTACTGTAAAGCACAGAGGTGGATCGTCGATGATTTGGGGATGTGTGAGCAACAAAGACACAGGAAACTTGGTTAAAGTTAAAGAAAAGATTAATGCAGTACCTTATCAGCAAATACTGGAGGCAAATTTGCACTCATCAGCCGGAAGCTGCGCATGGGACTAGCATGGACTTTCTAACATGACAACGACCCAAAACACAAGGCCAAGTCGACCTGTCATTGGCTACAGCAGAACAAAGTGAAGGCTATGGATTGGCCATCTCAGTCTCCTGACCTCAATATCTTTGAGACACTCTGGGGAGATCTCAAGGGTGCAATTCATGCTAGACAGCCCAGGAATTTACAGTAACTGGAGGCTTTTTGCCAAGAAGAGTGGTCAGTAGTGTTGAGCGATACCTTCCGATACCCAAAAATATCGGTATCGGATTGGATCGGCCGATATCCAAAAAATATTGGATATCGCCGATACCGATACCGGAAACCAATGCAAGTCAATGGGACAAAAATATCGGAATTAAAATAAACCCTTTCTTTCCTTGTAGGTTAATTCTACATGAAGGAAAACAACTAAGAATAATGTAGAATGTATTGGGGGAGGTGGAGGAGACATTAAAGGCATAGAAGTTTAGCCCAATCAAATGGAATAGAAGGAATTAATTTTTTTTAAGACGTTCCGAGTTACAAAGATATTAATATGTTAAGCTTTTCTACATTTTGTCAGATATTTATGTTTCACTACTTCCATGCTCTTCACCTTCTTTTTTACTTCTCCCACACTTTCTCCTTCATCATCCTCAGCAGCAGCATCTTTTTCATCAACTTCTTCTTCACCTTCTTCATCTTCTTCTTCACCTTCTTCCTGTTATTCTTTTTTTTACATTCTTCATATTCTCCTTATTCAACTATTATTCTTCTTCATATTCTACTTCTTCATCGTCTTCATATTCTTCTTCTTCATCATATTCTTATTTGTGACAGGCATTCCTGTAGTTGTTATCTATAAAAGTTTTACAACAGGATTTCTCCGCGTTCAGTTTGACCTATAGCAGCAGGTTATTTCCAGGGGCACCACGAGGAGGAACGGACTCACCCATACACTACTTAGTCTTCTTCTGCTAATAATTTAGATAATATCTTTTGCTCTGATTTTTAGTCTTATGCTCAATGTTCTTCTGCTTTTTGTTCTGCAGCTTCTTGTTCTTCTGCTTCTTGGTCTTCTTCGGGGTGGTCTTCAGGGTCGTCGTCTTGAGGGTCATTGTCTCTGGGATCGTCGTCTTCTTCGGGGTGGTCTTCAGAGTCATCGTCTCCAGGGTTTTTGTCTCCGGGGTCGTCGTCTTCTTCGGGGTGGTCTTCAGGGTCATCGTCTTTAGGGTCGTCGTCAGGGAAATCCAGAGTGATTAGCAAAAACCATTTCCAAAAGCTTGAACTTGGAAATGTAGCAGAAGGTACAAAAAGGCTGAGGAACTGCCGAGAACCAGCTGATGGTACTGGAACCCGGAATGGGTAGCAGAAGGTACAAGAGCCAATGGAACGACCGAGGACCGCGAGTCAGCCGGAGTTACCGAAAACCAACAGTCCTACAAGGGGAGCTTGTCCTAGTGACACTACAGAACTAGCCTTGATTGCCAGCTCCCACAGCCCACATAGGAAGCACCTAAACTGCAAGCACCATAGAGTCAGCTAAACCAACCACAACCCGACAGGACAATGTATTGGAGGCAAAGTGACCTTGACACTTCCCGGAAACAGTTGGCGTGCTGGAACCAGGCTGGGCAGGAGGGAGTACCCGTGCCAAAGACACTGCCGAGAACCAGCTGATAGTACTGCAACCTGAATGGGTAGCCGAAGGTACAAGAGCCAATGGAACTACCGAGAACCAGCTGATGGTACTGGAACCCGGTTACTAAGCAGGAGGTACCAGTGCCAGAAAGCACTACCAAGGACCACCAGATGTTGGTGGAACTCGGATACTGAGACGGAAGCACCTAAGCCAAAGGCTCTGCCTGGAACCAGCTGACGGTACTTGAACCTGGATGGGTAGCCGAAGGTACAAGAGCCAATGGAAAAACCGAGGATCAGCTGACGGTACTGGAACCCTGATACTAAGCAGGAGGTACCTGTGCCAGAAAGCACTACCAAGGACCACCAGACGTTGGTGGAACTCGGATACCGAGAAGGAGGCACGTAAGCCAAAGGCTCTGCCTGGAACTAGCTGACGCTACTGGAAGCAGGGGGACCTATTCAAGATTGACTTCCAAAGAACCAGCTAATGGTGCTGGAACTCAGATAGGCAGCAGAAGGTCCACATGAAAAAAAATTGCTAGGCTGTGAGCCAGCGGGAGTTACCGAAAACCCACAGTCCTACAGGGGGAGCTTGTCCTATTGGCACTACGGAACCAGCCTTGATTGCCAGTTCCCGCAGCCCACATAGGAAGCACCTAAACTGCAGGCACCATAAAGTCAGCTAACGCGACCGCAACCCGACAGGATAACGTATTGGAGGTAAATTGACCTTGACACTTCCCCGAAACAGCTGGCATGCTGGAACCAGGCTGGGCAGGAGGGAGTACCCGTGCCAAAGACACTGCTGAGAACCAGCTGATGACACTGCAACTCGGATGGGTAGCTTAAGGTACAAGAGCCAATAGAACTACCGAGGACCAGCTGACGGTACTGGAACCCGGTTACTAAGCAGGAAGGAACCCGTGCCAGAAAGCATTACCAAGGACCACCAGACGTTGGTGGAACTTGGATACCGAGATGGAGGTACCTAAGCCAAGGGCTCTGCCTGGAACCAGCTGACAGTACTGGAACCAGGGGGACCTATTCAAGGTTGACTTCCAAAGAAGCAGCTAATGGTGCTGTAACTCAGATAGGCAGCAGAAGGTCCACATGAAAAAAATTGCTATGCCGCGAGCCGGCCGAAGTTACCCAAAACCCACAGTCCTACAAGGGGAGCTTGTCCTATTGGCACTACGGAACCAGCCTTGATTGCCAGTTCCCGCAGCCCACATAGGAAGCTCCTAAACTGCAGGCAACGTATTGGAGGCAAAGTGACCTTGACACTTCCTGGAAACAGCTGCCATGCTGGAACCAGGCTGGGTAGGAGGGAGTACCAGTGCCAAAGACACTGCCGAGAACCAGCTGATGGCACTGGAACCCGGATGGGTAGCCGAAAGTACAAGAGCCAATGGAGCTACCGAGGACCAGCTGATGGTACTGGAACCCGGTTACTAAGCAGGAGGTACCAGTGCCAGAAAGCACTACCAAGGACCACCAGACAATGGTGGAACTTGGATACCGAGAAGGAGGCAGCTAAGCCAAAGGCTCTGCCTGGAACCAGCTGATGGTACTGGAACCAGGTGGACCTATTCAAGATTGACTTCCAAAGAACCAGCTAATGGTGCTGGAACTCAGATAGGCAGCAGAAGGTCCACATGAAAAAAAAATTGCTACGCCAGCCGGTCGGAGTTACCGAAAACACACAGTCCTACAGGGGGAGCTTGTCCTATTGGCACTACGGAACCAGCCTTGATTGCCAGTTCTCGCAGCCCACATAGGAAGCACCTAAACTGCAGGCACCATAGAGTCAGCTAACGCGACCGCAACCCGACAGGCCTCATATTGGAGGTAAAGTGACCTTGACACTACCCAGAAACAGCTGGCGTGCTGAAAACAGTCTGGGCATGAGGGAGTACCAAAGACACTTCCGAGCAGCAACTGGCAGTGTTGGAGCCCAGGGATTACAGGAGAAACAGAGTGTAGGCTGAGGACTAATTGGAGCAAGTTGAAAGGGAACCTGTAACCCCCCCAGGCGTTTGTAACTAAAAGAGCCACCTTGTGCAGCACTAATGCTGCACAAGGAAAAGGTGGCTCTTTTAGTTATGCTCCTTGCACACGCTGAACAAAACACTTATAAAATGTGCCCCCTCATACCGTGAAACCGTCCCGGTGGCGGGACTTTCCTTTTTAATGAGATGCAGCACAGCCGTCATTCATATGCCCTTGGCGCCGTGCGCCGCCTCCTGAGCTTTGTTTGAATCTGTCCCGGAGCCTGCACTGTTATGCTATCCCTTGGGCATGCGCAGTTAGCACTGCCCGTCTTCTGACATCATTTTATGTCAGGCTGACTGCGCCTGTGTGGCTGCGCTGCCTGAGATCTCGCCCCGCAGTGTCTTCTGATTTATTCACTCTGCGGGGCTGGG
Source organism: Ranitomeya imitator (assembly GCF_032444005.1). Lineage (NCBI taxonomy): Eukaryota > Metazoa > Chordata > Amphibia > Anura > Dendrobatidae > Ranitomeya > Ranitomeya imitator. Next base: position 535,036,094 of record NC_091282.1, read on the forward strand.
ATTCATGGGCATGCGCTGTGCATATCTTCGCCTCTCACTCATCTCCTTCCACCTTCTAAAGACTGTGCGGCATCAGCTGATCCCTAAGCGCATGCCACGGCGATTAGGGATCAGCTTACACCGCACAGTCTGAAGAAGGTGGAGGGAGATGAGTGAGAGGTGAAGATATGCACTGCGCATGCCAATGAATCCCAGCCCCGCAGTGTGAATAAATCAGAAGACACTGAGGGGCAGGATCTCGGGCAGCACGGCCGCACAGGCGCAGTCAGCCTGACATAAAATGATGTCAGAAGACGGGCAGAGCTAACTGCCCATGCCCAAGGGATAACATAACAGCGCAGGTTCCGGGACAGATTCAAACAATGCTCAGGAGGCTGCGCACGGCGCCAAGGGGGTATGAATGACGGCTGTGCCGCCTCTGATTAGGCAGCAAGGTCCCGCCTCTGGGACTTTCACGGTATGAGGGGTCACATTTTATAAGTGCTTAGTTCTGCGTGTACAAGGAGCATAACTAAAAGAGCCACCTTGTCCAAATGCAGCATTAGTGCTGCACAAGGTGGCTCTTTTAGTTACAAACGCCTGGGGGGGACAGATTCCCTTTAATATCTGTAGTCGTGTGAGTGTGGAGGGAGCAGACGAAATTGCCGGATACACAGCAGGGGATCAGCTGACATTACTAAACCCCAATAACACGGCAGCAAGTGTTGACTGTGCAGACGGCAGACGGCACTTCCAAGCAGCAACTGGCAGTGTTGGAGCCCAGGGTCACTGCTACAGAGTGGAGAAATTTCTGCACACACAGCAGGGGAGCAGCTGGCGTTACTGAACCCCAATAACAGAGGAGCAACTGTTGACTGTGCAGACGGCACTTCCGAGCAGCAACTGGCGGTGTTGGAGCTCAGGGTCAATGCTAGAAGCAGAGTGTAGGCCGAGGCCTAATTTGAGCAAGTTTAATATCTGTCATAATCTTAGTGTGGAGGGAGCAGGAGAAATTGCCGCATACACAGCAGGGGAGCAGCTGGCGTTACTGAACCCCAGTAACAGAGGAGCAACTGTTGACTGTGCAGACGGCACTTCCGAGCAGCAACTGGTGGTGTTGGAGCTCAGGGTCAATGCTAGAAGCAGAGTGTAGGCCGAGGCCTAATTTGAGCAAGTTTAATATCTCTTGCAGTCTTAGTGTGGAGGGAGCTGGATAAATTGCCGCATACACAGCAGGGGAGCATCTGGCGTTACTGAACCCCAATAACAGAGGAGCAACTGTTGACTGTGTAGACGGCACTTTCGAGCAGCAACTGGCGGTGTTGGATCTCAGGGTCAATGCTAGAAGCAGAGTGTAGGCCGAGGCCTAATTTGAGCAAGTTTAATATATATGTAGTCTTAGTGTGGAGGGAGCAGGAGAAATTGCCGCACACACAGCAGGGGAGCAGCTGGCGTTAGTGAACCCCAGTAACAGAGGAGCAACTGTTGACTGTGCAGATGGCACTTCCAAGCAGCAACTGGCGGTGTTGGAGCTCAGGGTCAATGCTAGAAGCAGAGTGTAGGCTGAGGCCTAATTTCAGTAAGTTTAATATCTGTTGTAGTCTTAGTGTGGAGGGAGCAGGAGAAATTGCCGCATACACAGCAGGGGATCAGCTGACATTACTGAAACCCAAAAACACAGCAGCAAGTGTTGACTGTGCAGATGGCACTTCTGAGCAGCAACTGGTGGTGTTGGAGCCCAGGGAATCCAGAAAAAGCAGAGTGTAAGCTGAGGCCTAATTGGAGCAAGTTTAATATCTGTTGTAGTGTGAGTGTGGACGGAGCAGGAGAAATTGCTGGATACACAGCAGGGGATCAGCTGACGTTACTGAAACCCAATAACACTGGGTTATGTGTTGACTGTGCCGGCAGACGGCACTTCTGAGCAGCAACTGGTGGTGTTGGAGCCCAGGGATTACAGTTCAGGTGGTAGAAATATAAACACAACAGAAGACCTGGATACTGTTGCAAACCAATTATTTAATCTTGAAGAGGAGTGGCAAATTCCTGCGAGATCCAGGCTAGGCCTTGTTGATTTTCAGAAAGTAAGCCGGTCAACGTTATCGGAGGATAATCGCATGCGATGGTCTGTTAGTACACCACCTGCGGCACTAAAGACTCCGATAATACACTAGCAGCAGGGCATGCCAGCACCTCCAATGCATACTGGCTAAGCTCTGGCCATGTATCCAGCTTAGAGATCCAAAACTTGAAGGAGGAAGAGCCGTGTGGGAGTACACTGAGAGGGCAAGACATGTAGTCTGTCACCATCTGACAGAAACGTTGCCTACTGCTGACTGGAGCCATCTGTGATGGTGTAGACATTTGTGGCGGGCACACAAAACTTTGCCACTTTTGGACCATACTGCTCTTGCCTTGTGCTGAGGCGCTGCTTCTGCTCCCTCTTTGTGTAGAGTTTCCTCCACTGCCTCGACGCACTGAGCTGCTTTGTAAAGCACTAGCACCACTGCTCTTGGTTGGAATGAAGAACATGATGGAATGCACCAGTGTGTCTTGGTACTCCCGCATTTTATGCTCCCGGTTCAACGGTGTTATGAGGCTTTGTAAGTTGTTCCGGTAGTGAGGATCTAGGAGGGTGTACACCCAATAATCAGCTGTGTTGAGAATGTTGGTGATGCGGCGGTTGTTTCTCACTCACTGCAGCATGAAATCAACTATGTGCTGCAGACTGCCAACTGGCCAAGAAACGCTGTTCCCTGCTAGAGGCGTGATCTCTGCCTGCTCTACATCACCCCACTCTCACTCTACATACTGACTACTAGAGCATTGTGTAAATCCCTCCTCTGGACAGATGTCTTCCTCCTCCATTGACTCCTCCTCATCCTCCTGACAAAGTGTCCCTGCCTAGGCCTTTGTGAGGAACCACGTTGCGCAGACTCTCCAGAAGCAGATGGCATTTGTGACTCCTCATCCTACACCTCTTCCACAACCTCCTCCCTTAGCGCTTGCAGTGTTTTTTCAAGCAGGCAGATAAGGGGGATAGTCATGCTGATTAGTGCATCATCTGCACTCGCCATCCGCGTGGAATCATTGAAGGCATGCAAAACCTGGCAGATGTCCTTCATAGTGGGCCACTCAGTGGTTGTGAAGTCTGAACGGCGTGCAGTGCGACTTTTTTGCGCCTGATGCAGCTGGTACTCCATTACTGCTGCCTGCTGCTCACACAACCGCTGAAACATATGTAACGTTGAATTCCACCTGGTTGGTAAGTCACATATGATGTGAAGTTCCATAAGGCGGAATCGGCGCTGCAGAGCTGCAATGCTCGATATTGCCATACTGGAACGCCGCAAGTGAGCGCATTCTAGGCGGACCTTGTGCAGCAGTGTATCAAGATCCGGAAAGTCCCTCAAAAAACTCTGCACGACCAAGTTGAGCACATGTGCCAGACATGGGATGTGAGTGAGGTTGCCTAGGCCCAGAGCTGCCACCAGATTTCGGCCATTGTCACACACTACCATGCCTGGCTTTATATTCGCTGGCACAAACCACACATCGCTCACCTGCTTGATGGCATTCCGGTGCTCCTGCGCTGTGTGGCTTCGATTCCCCAAAGAAATTAATTTCAATACGGCCTGTTGACGTTTGGCCACGGCTGTGCTCATATTGTTCGTAACAGGTAAGCGTTCACGGGTCCATGTGGAGGTAGACTGACTGCTCCTGCAGTGCTGATTCAGAGAAACTGGAGTATGAGGAGGAGTCAATGTGTACTGACTGGATTTCAGCAATCCTTGGAGTTGGCAGAACACGTACAGCACCACTCTCAAGATCTGTACCTGGCTTTACAACATTTACCCAATGGGCAGTGAGGGAAAGTTATCGTCCATGTCCATGGTGACTGGTCCACACATCAGTAGTGAGGTGGACCTTGATACTGACGGCATTTAGTAGCGCATGTTTAATGTTTCCCTCCACATGCTTTTGCAGGGCAGTGACGGCTTGCCTGCTGAATTAAAAATGACTGGTTATGTTGTATTGTGGGACTGCCAATGCCATGAAGTTACGGAAGGTGTCAGTCTCCACCAGCCTGAATGAGAGCATTTCAAGGGACAGTAGTTTTGCAATGCCAGCATTCAGAGCCTGTGCTCGGGGGTGATTTTCCGAGAATGGCCGCCTTTTCTCCCATGCCTGTGCTACCGATGGCTGTAGACTGGGCTGGGAGTGTGAGGATGACAGGGAATGTGGTGCTGTGGGTGGAATTACACTGGGTTACACAGAGGTTCTTCCATGACGATCCTGTGAGGAAGCTGAACCAGCTGTGTGTGAGCTGGAAGAAGAGGCTACAACACGAGCTGAAGAGGTGGTAGGTGCCGCTGTAGGTTGGCCTAGGTCTTCAGTGTGTTTTTGTAACTCCACCATGTGCTTGGTCCACACATGTTTCCACATATTTGTGGTATTGAGGTTGCTGACACTTTTCCCTCTTTTGATTTTCTGATTACACAGCTTGCGTTTGACAAAGCAAATGTAATCTGCAACTGTGTCAAAAAAGGACCAGGCACTGCAAGTCTTGGGAGCGCCCGTTTTGGGTTTTGGAAGAGGCATACTCCTAATGGGTGCCAAAGTGGAGGCTACAGGCAAAGCAGTCTTCCCCCTCCCTCTCCCTTCTTTTTGGGTCGTTCGGGGAATCTCTTCCTCAGAGCTGCTCCCACCACCTTCCTGTACCTCATGCCATGATGGGTCAAGGACCTCATAATCTACACTGCTCTCTTCCAACAACTGCTTCTCCTGGGTAATCTCGGCAGCACAGTACACACCAGAAAGTGGCACCTGAGTCTCATCATCAGATGCGTAATGAGGTGTTTTAACCATAGGCACTGGTTCACCCACGTCTTCAGATTCAGAGAGACAAAGCAGTTGCACATCACTGCATACTGACTCTTCTTCAGTTTCTCAAATGCTGCTTGGCTGGCCCCCTCTTTCCAAGCCAAGAGATTCAGAGAACAGAAGTAGAGATAGCTCTTGTCCTGGGCTCTCTGACTGCCTGAGCAATTTGGCAGGTGGTGAAGAGACAAATGGGTGCTCTTCAGTGCTCTGTGCCTGAGAGGATGTGACACTAATTGAAGTCGATGCGTTAGCTGCCATCCATCCGACAATGGCTTCAATTTGTTCGTCCTGCAGCAGTGGGGTACCGCGAGCTCCTACAAAGCTGCGCATGAAGGACTGTTCCCTGCTAAAACTGGGGGATGATGAGTCACCGGTGCCCACAGCAGGCACAGAATCCCCACGTCCTCTCCCTGCAGAAACTCCATACCCACAACCACAAGCCTTACTCCCTGCCTTCTTCATCTTGGTAGACTGATAAAGATAGGCAGAAAAGTATTAAGGGCTTAGTGTGCTTATTCCTGAACAGCTGATAACAGGTATAAGAAACATTAATTTTATAAAGTGTGGACTAGACTTTAATATGAGATAATGTGGCCTACACAACTGTAAAGTGGAGTGTTTGGTGAACTTTATTTAGGTTTTTCTTTTATTTAAAAAAAGACACTTGATGTGCCCAAAGATGTAAAACCGATAGTATCACAAACTTTTTGTAGCGATTACAATACAGGAAGGTAACTTACAATGCAATAGATGAGGCTCCAAAAAATAGGCTAATACTAATCTGGCTGGGGCTGCAGGGCACAAGGCTGCAGAAAGGCTCCTCTATGTACTCCTATATAGTGTTTTTCTGCAATCTAGCAGGATATGGATGGAAACCCACTAATAGAATAAATCAGGAAAAATGTGCAGCAGGCAGCACTAATTGAAGAAAGGACAATGGAACAGTATGGGGCAGTGAAGCATGCTGAGCTGATTACAACCAACTGTGGCTGCAGAACAAACTACAGCATGAGCTGAACTCACACAAAGCCCTTGCAGACAGCTGTGAACAGCGCTGCAAGGCCAAAAAAAGCTCCTCTATGTATTCCTATATAGTGTTTTTCCACAATCTAGCAGGATACAGATGGAAACCCACTAATAGGATAAATCAGGAAAAATGTGCAGCAGGCAGCACTAATTGAAAAAAGGACAATGGAACAGTATGAGGCAGTGACGCACGCTGAGCTGACTACAACCAGCTGTGGCTGCAGAATAGACTACAGCATGAGCTGAACTCACACAGAGACCTCTCAGACAGCCGTGAACAGCACTGCAAGGCCAAAAAAAGCTCCTCTATGTACTCCTATATAGTGTTTTTTCACAATGTAGCAGGATACGGATGGAAACCCACTAATAGGATAAATCAAGAAAAATGTGCAGCAGGCTGCACTAATTGAAAAAAGGACAATGGAACAGTATGAGGCAGTGACGCATGCTGAGCTGACTACAACCAGCTGTGGCTGCAGAACAGACAACAGCATGAGCTGAACTCACACAGACACCTTGCAGACAGCCGTGAACAGCACTGCAAGGCCAAAAAAAGCTCCTCTATGTACTCCCATGTAGCGTTTTTCCACAATCTAGCAGGATACGGATTGAAACCCACTAATAGGATAAATCAGGAAAAATGTGCAGCAGGCAGCACTAATTGAAAAAAGGACAATGGAACAGTATGAGGCAGTGACACATGCTGAGCTGACTACAACCAGCTGTAGCTGCAGAACAGACTACAGCGTGAGCTGAACTCACACAGAGCCCTTACAGACAGCCGTGAACAGCGCTACAAGGCCAAAAAAAAGCTCCTTCATGTACTCCTATATAGTGTTTTTCCACAATCTAGCAGGATACGGATGGAAACCCACTAATAAGATAAATCAGGAAAAATGTGCAGCAGGCAGCACTAATTGAAAAAAGGACAATGGAACAGTATGAGGCAGTGACGCACGCTGAGCTGACTACAACCAGCTGTGGCTGCAGAACAGACAACAGCATGAGCTGAACTCACATAGACACCTTGCAGACAGCCGTGAACAGCGCTACATGGCCAAAAAAAAGCTCCTCTATGTACTCCTATATAGCGTTTTTCCACAATCTAGCAGGATACGGATTGAAACCCACTAATAAGATAAATCAGGAAAAATGTGCAGCAGGCAGCACTAATTGAAAAAAGGACAATGGAACAGTATGAGGCAGTGACACATGCTGAGCTGACTACAACCAGCTGTGGCTGCAGAACAGACTACAGCGTGAGCTGAACTCACACAGAGACCTTGCAGACAGCCGTGAACAGCGCTACAAGGCCAAAAAAAGCTCCTCTATGTACTCCTATAAAGTGTTTTTCCACAATCTATCAGGATATGGATGGAAACCCACTTATAGGATAAATCAGGAAAAATGTGCAGCAGGCAGCACTAATTGAAAAAAAGACAATGGTACAGTATGAGGCAGTGACGCACGCTGAGCTCACTACAACCAGCTGTGGCTGCAGAACAGTCTACAGCGTGAACTGAACTCACACAGAGAACTTGCAGACAGCCGTGAACAGCGCTGCAAGGCCAAAAATGCTCCTCTATGTACTCCGATATATTGTTTTTCCACAATCTAGCAGGATACGGATGGAAACCCATCAATAGGATAAATCTGGAAAAATGTGCAGCAGGCTGCACTAATTGAAAAAAGGACAATGGAACAGTATGAGGCAGTGACGCACGCTGAGCTGACTACAACCAGCTGTGGCTGCAGAACAGACTACAGAGTGAGCTGCAGAGTGAGCTGCACTCACACAGAGATCTTGCAGACAGCCGTGAACAGCGCTGCAAGGCAAAAACAAGGTTCTCCCACAGCGGTTGCTAAATTAGCCTGGGTAAAGCGCAATGAAGCAAATCGCTATCTCAAACTATCCCTCAGTAAGAACAACAGTGTCCTGTCCCTGACTGAATTCACAGCAGAGTGAACCCAAAATGGCGGCGGCAGCTTTTATAGTGCATCATGACATCATTTCAGCAGCCAATCACAGCCATGCCAGTAGTTACATGCCTAACATGCAGAACAGGGTGTGCCCACAGTTCTTAGGATTCCTCATTGGCTGAATTAAATAAAACTGGCTCATTGCATTATGGGAACTTCCGATTCCGGTATCCGATATTGCAAAAGTATCGGAACTCAGCATCGGAATTCCGATACCGCAAATATCGGCCTATACCCGATATTTGCAGTATCAGAATGCTCTACTCTAGTGGTCAGCCATCGGAGAAAATAAGAATGACCACCAGTCTGTCCATGAAGCAGACAAACCTCTCTGCCGTATATTACAACCTCCCTTGTCTGGGGTTATCTTCCAGGAGCTCCGCTCCTCATGCTGACTGTTGTGAATTCTGTTATCGAACTCCCTCCTGTGGTCATGAATGGTACTTCGGCGAGTTCTGTCCATGGACTCCCTCTGGTGGCTGTGAGTGGAGCTGCTGCTTCTGAGGTTCCTTCCACAGGTGACGTAGTTTACTCTTTGGCTGGCTGTTCTATTTAACTCCACTCAGATCGTTACTCCATGCCAGCTGTCAATGTTCTTGTACTGGTTCAGTTCGCTCTTGGATCTTTCTGGTGACCTGTCTACTCCAGCAGAAGCTAAGTTCCTGCTAGTTATTTATTTGTTCAATGTTTCCTTGTCCAGCTGGCTATCATGATCTTGCCCTGCTAGCTGGAAGCTCTGGGATGCAGAGTGGCACCTCCGCACCGTGAGTCGGTGCGGAGGTCTTTTTGCACACTCTGCGTGTTCTTTTTGTTGGGTTTTGTGCTGACCGCCAAGTTACCTTTCCTATCCTCTGTCTGTTTAGTAAGTCTGGCCTCCCTTTGCTAAAACTTGTTTCATTTCTGTGTTTGTGACTTTCATCTTATCTCACAGTCAATATATGTGGGGGGCTGCCTTTTCCTTTGGGGAATTTCTCTGAGGCAAGGTAGGCTTTATTTTCTATCTTTAGGGCTAATTAGCTCTTAGGCTGTGAAGAGGCGTCTAGGTCGTGTTAGGTATGCTCCACGGCTATTTCTAGTTGTGTGATAGGATTAGGGGTTGCGGTCGGCAGAGCTCCCACTTCCCAGAGCTTGTCCTGTGGGAGTTTAACCATCAGGTCGTTCCCGGTGCTCCTAACCACCAGGTCATAACAGTACAGCTGGCCCAAAGTATTAATGCATCTCAATAGAGGGATAAGAGAAGTTCTGAGACCATTTTTTTTTCTTTGCAGTGTTTTTTTGTCTTTCTTTTCCCCTAAGCCTCTGGGTGGTTCAGGACACAGGTGTAGATATGGACATTCAAGGTCTGTCCTCTTGTGTGGATCATCTCACTGCAAGGGTACAAAACATTCAAGATTTTGTGGTTCAGAATCCGATGTTAGAGCCTAGAATTCCAATTCCTGATTTGTTTTCTGGGGATAGATCTAAGTTCTTGAATTTCAAAAATAATTGTAAACTGTTTCTAGCTTTGAAACCCCGCTCCTCTGGTGACCCCGTTCAACAAGTAAAAATCATTATTTCTTTGTTGCGTGGTGACCCTCAAGACTGGGCATTTTCCCTTGCGCCAGGATTGCGTGATGTAGATGCGTTTTTTTCTGGCGCTTGGATTGCTTTATGATTAACCAAATTCAGTGGATCAGGCAGAGAAAATCTTGCTGGCTTTGTGTCATGGTCAGGATGAAGCGGAGGTGTACTGTCAGAAGTTTAGAAAGTGGTCTGTGCTTACTCAGTGGAATGAGTGTGCCCTGGCGGCAATTTTCAGAAAGGGTCTTTCTGAAGCCCTTAAGGATGTCATGGTGGGATTTCCCACACCTGCTGGTCTGAATGAGTCTATGTCCTTGGCCATTCAGATCGATCGGCGCTTGCGTGAGCGCAAAGCTGTGCACCATTTGGCGGTATTCTCTGAGCATAGGCCTGAGCCTATGCAGTGTGATAGGACTTTGACTAGAGCTGAACGACAAGAACACAGACGTCGTGGGCTGTGTTTTTACTGTGGTGATTCCACTCATGCTATCTCCGATTGTCCTAAGCGCACTAAGCAGTTCGCTAGGTCTGCCACCATTAGTACGGTACAGTCTAAATTTATTTTGTCCGTTACTCTGATTTGCTCTCTGTCGTCCTATTCTGTTATGGCATTTGTGGATTCAAGCGCTGCCCTGAATTTGATGGACTTGGAGTTTGCCAGGCGCTGTGGTTTTTTCTTGGAGCCCTTGCAGTATCCTATTCCATTGAGAGGAATTGATGCTATGCCTTTGGCCAAGGATAAGCCTCAGTACTGGACTCAATTGACCATGTGCATGGCTCCTGCACATCAGGAGGATATTTGCTTTTTGGTGTTGCATAATCTGCATGATGTGGTCGTTTTGGGGTTGCCATGGCTACAGGTCCATAATCCAGTATTGGATTGGAAATCTATGTCTGTGTCTGGCTGGGGTTGTCAGGGGGTACATGGTGATGTTCCATTGCTGTCAATTTCGCCTTCCACTCCTTCTGAAGTCCCTGAGTTTTTGTCAGATTACCGGGATGTATTTGAAGAGCCCAAATCCGGTGCCTTACCTCCTCATAGGGATTGCGATTGTGCTATTAATTTGATTCCTGGTAGTAAGTTTCCTAAGGGCCGACTGTTTAATTTATCTGTGCCAGAGCACGCCGCTATGCAGAGTTATATAAAGGAATCCTTGGAGAAAGGTCATATTCGCCCGTCGTCATCACCGTTGGGAGCAGGGTTCTTTTTTGTGGCCAAGAAGGATGGTTCTTTGAAACCTTGTATTGATTACGGCCTTCTTAATAAGATCACAGTCAAATTTCAGTACCCTTTGCCGCTGTTGTCTGATTTGTTTGCTCGGATTAAGGGGGCTAGTTGGTTCACCAAGATAGATCTTCGAGGGGCGTATAATCTTGTGTGAATTAAACAGGGCGATGAATGGAGAACAGCATTTAATACGCCCGAGGGCCACTTTGAGTACCTGGTTATGCCATTTGGGCTTTCTAATGCTCCATCTGTGTTTCAGTCCTTTATGCATGACATCTTCCGAGAGTATCTGGATAGATTCATGATTGTATATTTGGATGATATTTTGGTCTTTTCGGATGATTGGGAGTCTCATGTGAAGCAGGTCAGAATGGTGTTCCAGGTCCTTCGTGCTAATTCCTTGTTTGTGAAGGGGTCGAAATGTCTCTTTGGGGTTCAGAAGGTTTCATTTTTGGGTTTCATTTTTTCCCCTTCTACGATCGACATGGACCCTGTTAAAGTTCAGGCCATTTATAATTGGACTCAGCCGACATCTGTGAAGAGCCTGCAGAAGTTCCTGGGCTTTGCTAATTTTTACCGTCGCTTCATCGCTAATTTTTCTAGTGTTGCTAAACCGTTGACTGATTTGACCAAGAAAGGTGCTGATGTGGTCAATTGGTCTTCTGCGGCTGTAGAGGCTTTTCAGGAGTTGAAGCGTCGTTTTTCTTCTGCCCCTGTGTTGTGCCAGCCAGATGTTTCGCTCCCGTTTCAGGTCGAGGTTGATGCTTCTGAGATTGGAGCAGGGGCTGTTTTGTCGCAAAGAAGTTCTGATGGTTCGGTGATGAAACCATGTGCCTTCTTTTCTAGAAAATTCTCGCCTGCTGAGCGCAATTATGATGTTGGCAATCGAGAGTTGTTGGCCATGAAGTGGGCATTCGAGAAGTGGCGACATTGGCTTGAAGGAGCCAAGCATCGCGTGGTGGTCTTGACGGATCACAAGAATTTGACTTATCTCGAGTCTGCCAAACGGTTGAATCCTAGACAGGCTCGATGTTCGCTGTTTTTCTCCCATTTTGATTTTGTGGTTTCGTACCTTCCGGGCTCTAAGAATGTGAAGGCTGATGCCCTGTCAAGGAGTTTTGTGCCTGACTCTCCGGGTGTTCCTGAGCCGGCGGGTATTCTCAAAGAGGGGGTAATTTTGTCTGCCATCTCCCCTGATTTGCGGCGCGTGCTGCAGAAGTTTCAGGCTGATAGACCTGACCGTTGTCCAGCGGAGAAACTGTTTGTCCCTGATAGATGGACTAGTAGAGTTATCTCTGAGGTTCATTGTTCGGTGTTGGCGGGTCATCATGGAATCTTTGGTACCAGAGATTTGGTGGCTGGATCCTTTTGGTGGCCTTCTTTGTCACGGGATGTGCGTTCTTTTGTGCAGTCCTGTGGGACTTGTGCTCGGGCTAAGCCCTGCTGTTCTCGTGCCAGTGGGTTGCTTTTGCCCTTGCCAGTCCCGAAGAGGCCCTGGATGCATATTTCCATGGATTTTATTTCAGGTCTCCCTGTCTCTCAAAGGATGTCGGTCATTTGGGTGGTTTGTGATCGCTTCTCAAAGATGGTCCATTTGGTACCCTTGTCTAAATTGCCTTCCTCCTCTGATTTGGTGCCATTGTTTTTCCAGCATGTGGTTCGTTTGCATGGCATTCCGAAGAACATCGTCTCGGACAGAGGTTCCCAGTTTGTTTCGAGGTTTTGGCGGTCCTTTTGTGCTAGGATGGGCATTGATTTGTCTTTTTCCTCGGCTTTCCAGTCTCAGACAAATGGCCAAACCGAACGAACTAATCAGACTTTGGAAACATATTTGAGATGCTTTGTTTCTGCTGATCAGGATGATTGGGTGTCCTTCTTGCCTTTGGCTGAGTTCGCCCTTAATAATCGGGCCAGCTCGGCTACTTTGGTTTCGCCTTTTTTCTGTAATTCTGGTTTCCATCCTCATTTCTCTTCAGGGCAGGTTGAGCCTTCGGACTGTCCTGGTGTGGATACGGTGGTGGACAGGTTGCAGCAGATTTGGACTCATGTGGTGGACAATTTGACATTGTCCCAGGAGAAGGCTCAACATTTCGCTAACCGCCGGCACTGTGTTGGTCCCCGACTTCGTGATGGGGATTTGGTTTGGTTGTCATCTCGTCATGTTCCTATGAAGGTTTCCTCTCCTAAGTTTAAGCCTCGTTTCTTTGGTCCGTATAAGATTTCTGAAGTTCTCAATCCTGTGTCATTTCGTTTGGCCCTTCCAGCTTCCTTTGCCATCCATAATGTGTTCCATAGGTCATTATTGCGGAGATACGTGGCGCCTATGGTTCCCTCCGTTGATCCTCCTGCCCCGGTGTTGGTCGAGGGGGAGTTGGAGTATGTGGTGGAGAAGATTTTGGATTCTCGTATTTCGAGACGGAAACTCCAGTACCTGGTCAAGTGGAAGGGTTATGGTCAGGAAGATAATTCCTGGGTTTTTGCCTCTGATGGTCATGCTGCCGATCTAGTTCGTGCCTTTCATTTGGCTCGTCCTGATCGGCCTGGGGGCTCTGGTGAGGGTTCAGTGACCCCTCCTCAAGGGGGGGTACTGTTGTGAATTCTGTTATCGAACTCCCTCCTGTGGTCATGAATGGTACTTCGGCGAGTTCTGTCCATGGACTCCCTCTGGTGGCTGTGAGTGGAGCTGCTGCTTCTGAGGTTCCTTCCACAGGTGACGTAGTTTACTCTTTGGCTGGCTGTTCTATTTAACTCCACTCAGATCGTTACTCCATGCCAGCTGTCAATGTTCTTGTACTGGTTCAGTTCGCTCTTGGATCTTTCTGGTGACCTGTCTACTCCAGCAGAAGTTAAGTTCCTGCTAGTTATTTATTTGTTCAATGTTTCCTTGTCCAGCTGGCTATCATGATCTTGCCCTGCTAGCTGGAAGCTCTGGGATGCAGAGTGGCACCTCCGCACCGTGAGTCGGTGCGGAGGTCTTTTTGCACACTCTGCGTGGTCTTTTTGTAGGGTTTTGTGCTGACCGCCAAGTTACCTTTCCTATCCTCTGTCTGTTTAGTAAGTCTGGCCTCCCTTTGCTAAAACTTGTTTCATTTCTGTGTTTGTGACTTTCATCTTATCTCACAGTCAATATATGTGGGGGGCTGCCTTTTCCTTTGGGGAATTTCTCTGAGGCAAGGTAGGCTTTATTTTCTATCTTTAGGGCTAATTAGCTCTTAGGCTGTGAAGAGGCGTCTAGGTCGTGTTAGGTACGCTCCACGGCTATTTCTAGTTGTGTGATAGGATTAGGGGTTGCGGTCGGCAGAGCTCCCACTTCCCAGAGCTTGTTCTGTGGGAGTTTAACCATCAGGTCGTTCCCGGTGCTCCTAACCACCAGGTCATAACAGCTGACTCCTTGTCAGTCTTGGCTTGGTCAGCACAGATGCCATCCCAGGCTCTGTAGGTGCATGGTCTCACCAGGTGCTTGTTACAGAACTGCAGCACAGAACTAGAATAGAAGGGGGAAAACTGACCCTGCACTGAGACTAGGCTGAGATCCTAAGATGGAGTGGGCGACCCATTCTCTGCGAATAGACCCACTGACGATCCTAGGTTAATCTCAAGCGAAGACCTATACATAGGGGGAAGGAGGTCCCTGAAAGATCTAAGGACTGGGTATAAAATCAGGTCACCTCCTAATAGAAAACACAGAGACAGCTGCAGAAATCAATTGAAAGCAGAAACTAAGGATAGCAGAACCAGAGATCCCAGAACTGCACAATATCAAACACAGAAAGCTATCAAAGCACGTAGCCAGAACTCTAGCGGATTAACACTGTTGTCCAGCAAGGAATGGGAGGCAGGTGCTGGGTAATAAAGGGTGATACAATCATCTAACCTAAGACAACCCAGCACCAGGGGGAAAAGACCAGCAGCCAGAAAACCACAACAAGATGGCAGATGGTCAAAAAACATAACAGATTCTAACAGTGCTATTCAGGAAGTCTCCACTCACTGTAGCTTCCAACACAGACCATCCAGGTCCACGGTCTCTCCACATGCTCTTCAGGAAGTATCCACTCACTGGAACTTCCAACACAGACATGACCTCTTGCAGGACCTACAACACAGACCATTCAGGTCCAAACACTGTGAACCATGTGACCACCATGGTCACATTATGTACCTGTAACCCCTTCCCTGGTTGGGAGGTGTGTGTGGTTGGTCAGACCCGCCCAGCTCTCCGACCAACCCTGCAAGCCTCCCTTTAGAACTATACAAATACTTGTGGAACTACGGGTCCCAGAACAACAACATTACTTCAGGCTTACAGCGCAGACTTCCTCTGCGACACATACCGGCCATTTACAATCATGCCGGACACAGTTTCATTATCACCATTACAGATACGCCTCCATGCGTATCCTGAGGAGCACATATAGCGCCCCCTGGTTGTAACATGGGTCACTGCACCACACACGGTATGTAAACTTTTGTGCACAACTGTATATTAGATAGATAGATCGTTTCAGCAACCAGTGTAAAATCACAGCAGGAGCCGACAGCATAGAATAGAAGGATTACATACAGTAAATACCCATAGAATAGTGTAGATATGCAGATGTCTGCGACAAAAACAATTAGGGCAGTGTGTGTGCAGCTTACTGTACATGTATTTAATAAAAGATTATTTTTCTGAAAAAAAATGACTTGGTTCCCGTGTAATTTTCTTAACCAGCAGAGGAAAGCCAATGGCTGGGGGCCAATGTTTATAGACTGAAAAAGACGGAACTTGTATGGATCTATAGGCTCAAAACTTTGAAGCCAGCAGGTCTAAGGCTATGTGCACACGTTGCGGATTTTTCCGCACTGTTTTTGCAAAATTCGCAGGTAAACCACTCTGCAGATTACCTGCGGATTTCCAGCGGGTTTACCGCTTCTTTTGTGCAGTTTCCACCTGCGGTTGTACACCTGTGGAATCCGCACAAAGAATTGACATGCTGCGGAAAAAACACTGCTGCGTTTCCGCGCATTTTTCCCCGCAGCATGTGCACTGCGGATTTTGTTTTCCATACGTTTACATGGTACTGTACAATGCATGGAAAACAGCTGCAAATCCGCAGCGTCAAATCCACTGCGGATCTGCAGCAAAATCCGCAACATGTGCACATAGCCTGAATGTAGAATTCATATTAAATTTTTTGGTATAGATTAAAAAAACCCTGAGAGTCTATTGGGTGCTTAACTTGTCCATAAGTGGAATAATAAGAACAATAAAATCCTCAAGAAAATTTTAATTAATAATATTTTATTTTTTCTTCACAGATCATTTCCTCTAAAAAATAAAAGAATTACAAATACATTGGACCTAACAGATCTGTATATTGTTGAAGGAAAATGTAATTCTCATGTTTTTTGGATTATTATTTTTTCTTTTTCTTTATATAATTTTTTCGCCAGTACCATTAGCCAATTATCTATTTAATGGTTGGATCTATATATATGAGTTGCCCACAAAATGGAGCTGGGGGACACAGGTTCATAGTTCTGTAGAATGTCAGGAACATCCAGGTTTGCCCATGGTTTCCAAGGATAGACACTATGCACTGTGAGGGTTATTGTGTTCTTTTGGAATACCACCAGTTCCTGATGAGTCTCCCTAAACAGGGGACTTATTTGGGCAGCCTGGGTAACGATGTCACATTCATATATGAACGTTCCCAGAACAATCTGAGTGGTTAAATAAAATTCTTTTTGCAAGATCTATTATTACAGGTAAAGGTCCCAGGAGTCTAGTTGAGCACATGCAGGAAAAGCATGCAGGGAATCCATACTTACATTTGAAGGATTGGAACATGTTCATTTGCCTCCACAAGGGGGCGATTTCCATAAGCTATTGATGCAAAAAGAGTCCAGATGGATTCTGCGCACACGGGCGCAGGATCCCTCTGGCCTAAATGACAAAATAGATATGACGGTATTTCTGTAAAAGGGTACTATATTATATTACACATTGGTTGTTTTTATTTAAAGGTATATTTGCACATATGTTATTAATTGTTTTGTTGTTCAATTTCTGAGATTTTTTTTCTGTTTTGCTGGGAGGAGTGACGTGTTCCATACCTACTTAGTTGGAATCACCTGTGATTCATTCTTTATATCAGGGTGCCCTGTCATTTCTTGTTAGCATAGGACCCGTTGAAGCGCAGCTAGAGCGAAATGGCTGTCGTCGACAGAAGGTATCCACTCCTCTCCTGCTGTACCCATGTTATGGACTAAATAAAGGAATGTTTTACCGGATGGCGAGTGCCATCTCTTTGTCTCTGTTTTTGGACTAAAATTGATTTATTTTTTGGTGTGCACCCGTATTTCCTCAGTTGTCTGGTGTCCAGCCTACACCCAGGTAGATTTCAATCTCAGCTGAGAAAGTCACAGAAGTGACGGCAAAACACACCTCTTTTTAAACGATTTGAGCTGCTCTTTTTTCCTTTGCCTGAGCACACTTCTGCAGTGGACATCTATTGAAATACACTTTTCCTGGTTTAAAAGTTTTTGTATGCTCTTTTATGTACAATGGAGACAGGGGTACCGACAACATCCAAATGGGTACTAGCGGGGAGAGAGTATGTGGATAAATACTTTGCGGATTGTGAACATCAGGACGCCCTTTACACTGTCAGCACAAAAACCTTGGAGTTTAAACTCACCAATCTTCCTGAACGAGAGATTTGTCTATTTTGGACAAGTAATTCTCTCAAATCCTATAATGCGTGTGGCAGAGTACCACGGGGTCTTCATGTCTATAAGAAACTGGCTCAGTTCACAGACAATAAAGACTTCTCTATGGAATGGGAAAAAAAATTGTTGCAATGCTCTTGAGACGTAATGGCTTTAGTTTTAAAACCACAGGAGAACGAATATTTGCAAACCAGCCAAGAGCTGGAGAAAGCAAAGAATGAACTGAAATACAGACTGTCCAATAACCAATGGACAAGTTTTAACAAAAAATTGGACAAGAAGCTGGTATTGACCCAGGTGGCAATTGAACAAAGAAAACAGGATACATTTATTAGAGACAAAGCCGATTTTGATTCTAACCAGATCTTTAGCTGGAACAAATACCAGCCAAAACAGAAAAAAAAGGGGATGCCAAGGTACAAAAGAAATGTTCACAACAAAAAGCGCCTGCAGAATGACTACTGGACAACAGACTCGGATTCTGAACGAAGAGCCAAATCAGACAAGTTTCTCAGTGGATAAAAGCGACATGGATGTAGGTTCTCCTATTAACCCTTTTGGAGGAGAATTAGAAAGGGAGGTCAGAGGCGCAAGGCAGCAACCAGACCGCAAACGGAAACAAGTGTCATGGAAACAATAGTGGATGAATCAGACTCGGACAACACTATTGTCAATCTTACAGATCATCAACTAAATAAACATTGTGTCTTGGTTCTTTCAAAAGGCCTGGGGTTTTGTATTCCCAGCGAGTTTGACATCGTGGACAATAAAATTGATTTATTTAAAGCAATTCACAAAATACATTTGCATAAATCTTTTGTTTCCTCCTAGGCACTTCCCCAACCACTTTCCCCTCCAAGAGAAATACCTTGTGGGATTGGGCCACTAGGTTTTAGTGTGTATGATGACAAGTCAGAGAACTTAGCTGCAGTAGCAGATGCTGCTGCTTTGATATTGAGCATCAATGATGACAATCATACACCAGAGAATAAGGTCTGTATTTCTCCAATTAAACCTTTTGTTGAACGAGTCAAATCAAATTACATGTCCCCAATACCAGCAGGTAATGCCATTGAGATTTTCCATGAACAAGTCATAAAAGACATGGAGGCACTTACAGTTAGGGCCAGAAATATTTGGACAGTGACACAAGTTTTGTTATTTTAGCTGTTTACAAAAACATGTTCAGAAATACAATTATATATATAATATGGGCTGAAAGTGCACACTCCCAGCTGCAATATGATAGTTTCCACATCCAAATCGGAGAAAGGGTTTAGGAATCATAGCTCTGTAATGCATAGCGTCCTCTTTTTCAAGGGACCAAAAGTAATTGGACAATGGACTCTAAGGGCTGCAATTAACTCTGAAGGCGTCTCCCTCGTTAACCTGTAATCAATGAAGTAGTTAAAAGGTCAGGGGTGGATTCCAGGTGTGTGGTTTTGCATTTGGAAGCTGTTGCTGTGAGCAGACAACATGCGGTCAAAGGAACTCTCAATTGAGGTGAAGCAGAACATCCTGAGGCTGAAAAAAAAGAAAAAATCCATCAGAGAGATAGCAGACATGCTTGGAGTAGCAAAATCAACAGTTAGGTACATTCTGAGAAAAAAGGAATTGACTGGTGAGCTTGGGAACTCAAAAAGGCCTGGGCGTCCACGGATGACAACAGTGGTGGATGATCGCCGCATACTTAATTTGGTGAAGAAGAACCCGTTCACAACATCAACTGAAGTCCAGAACACTCTCAGTGAAGTAGGTGTATCTGTCTCTAAGTCAACAGTAAAGAGAAGACTCCATGACAGTAAATACAAAGGGTTCACATCTAGATGCAAACCATTCATCAATACCAAAAATAGACAGGCCAGAGTTAAATTTGCAGAAAAACACCTCAAGAAGCCAGCTCAGTTCTGGAAAAGTATTCTATGGACAGATGAGACAAAGATCAACCTGTACCAGAATGATGGGAAGAAAAAAGTTTGGAGAAGAAAGGGAACGGCACATGATCCAAGGCACACCACATCCTCTGTAAAACATGGTGGAGGCAACGTGATGGCATGGGCATGCATGGCTTTCAATGGCACTGGGTCACTTGTGTTTATTGATGACATAAGAGCAGACAAGAGTAGCCGGATGAATTCTGAAGTGTACCGGGATATACTTTCAGCCCAGATTCAGCCAAATGCTGCAAAGTTGATTGGACGGTGCTTCATAGTACAGATGGACAATGACCCCAAGCATACATCCAAAGCTACCCAGGAGTTCATGAGTGCCAAAAAGTGGAACATTCTGCAATGGCCAAGTCAATCTCCAGATCTAAACCCAATTGAGCATGCATTTCACTTGCTCAAATCCAGACTTAAGACGGAAAGACCCACAAACAAGCAAGACCTGAAGGCTGCGGCTGTAAAGGCCTGGCAAAGCATTAAGAAGGAGGAAACCCAGCGTTTGGTGATGTCCATGGGTTCCAGACTTAAGGCAGTGATTGCCTCCAAAGGATTTGCAACAAAATATTGAGAATAAAAATATTTTGTTTGGGTTATGTTTATTTGTCCAATTACTTTTGACCTCCTAAAATGTGGAGTGTTTGTAAAGAAATGTGTACAATTCCTACATTTTCTATCAGATATTTTTGTTCAACCCTTCAAATTAAACGTTACAATCTGCACTTGAATTCTGTTGTAGAGGTTTCATTTCAAATCCAATGTGGTGGCATGCAGAGCCCAACTCGCGAAAATTGTGTCACTGTCCAAATATTTCTGGCCCTAACTGTATATATTCCAAACCACCTTCCAGTCTCACTTTGGGGGAACAAAGGGTGTTGAAAATGATAAAAAGTTGGGATTGACACAATAGTCAGACAAGTAGACAAGGGTGACAATTTGGTACTACTTACAAGGGATTATTACTTACAGGAGGCATATAGGCAGCTGGCTGACACAGACACCTACATGATCTCACAAGTAAATACCATAGTCAACTGCACTGCAGGTAGCGCTATAGAGTTTAAGTCCTCTTTTTTCTGAAGAGGCAATTTGCACAGTCAACTGCAGTCTTTTCTAAGACACTATGTTGATCTAAGCACTGCTAAAAGTCAACAAGCTGAAAAGTTGTTTGCTGAATTATCTAAAAAGCCATATTGGTACTTCATACTAAAATGCCACAAGGCAAGAACTCATCCCCCAGGCCATCCCATAGTGTCTGGGATAGGGTTTCTGACAGTCTGACAGAGCCCATTTCCCAGAATGTGGTTTGACTGCTTCAACGGCTATTAAAAAAAGTGTGCCCTCTTATTTGAGGAATACTGGTGATTTCTTACATATTATCCAGCGTTTCACCTGGCAAGAAGCTTCATACACATCTATCGACGTGGAAAGCCTTTACACCAGAATCCCCCAAGAGCAAGGGGTAGATGTAGTACGTCCGGTCATGCTTAACATGGACAATGCTGGGGATTTTATTGACTTCACATGTGGAGCTTTAGAGTTCATTCTGAAACATGGCGCTTTTACATTTTAAGACGCATGGTTCCTTCCAAAAAACGGGCACGACCATGGCTACACCGCTAGCATGCACATTTGCAAATTTATTTCTGGCTGTGCTTGAAGAAGATGTCATCTACACAGGGTGGAACCCCTTTTTGAAGTACATCAGATTATACCTGCGCTATGTGACGACATCTTCATAGTATGGACCGGAACTAAGGCATTGTTTCAGGACTATGTCCACTACCAAAGTACTGTAAACACCATGAACATGAAGTTCACCTCCATTTTTGGAGGGTTGGAGTTGATTTTCTTGGACATCAGAATTTACATAGTGGATGGTAATATAAGAACAGAAGTACGTAGGAAACCAATAGGTTCTATTTCCTTCTTACACTTTTCCAGCGCACATCCACCTCACACAAAAGCAGCCCTACCATATAGCCAGTTTTTAAGGTTAAGACGAATAGTGACCACACACACTTTTTAGAACAGGCTATTGACTTTAAAGGTAAATTACAAAAGAGGGGGTATCCATCTAGGTCCCTAGATGAGGCAATGAACAGAGAGTCAGCTTCATCCCAAAGAGATCTATTGGGTATGAACAGTGACTATGATATTCCAAATAAGGAAAAGGAAAAAAGGTTTGTTTTTTGTTTTCAATTTGGCCCAATGGACAGTCACATCAGGGCATATATAAAAACTGGCACATCTTGAGCAAAAATGCAGATTTGACAGACATAGTGTCCCATAGATCATTAATTGCTAATAAAAAAGTACCAACTTGAAGGACCAGTTAGTACGAAATCGGATAGATTCCACACAGAACATCTGGCTGGATGGGTACAAACCAAACAAGGTAACTTCAAATGTGGTCAGTGCTGGTTCCATTAAACCGATAAGATACTTAAAGACAGGCACATTACTCACCAGGTCCAGGATTTCATCTCATGCAGGACTTGCTTGGTAGCGTATGTTATCTTTTGTCCATGCAGTTTCTTTTACATTGGCAAGACCACCCGCCTGTTGCTTGTTCGGTTTTGTGAGCAATCCAGATCCATTATTACAGGTAAAGATTCCAGGCATCTAGTTGAGCAGATGTAGGAAAAGTGTGCAGGGAATCCAGACTTACTTACATTTGCAGGATTGGAACAGGTTCATTTGCCTCCACAAGGGGACGATCTTCATAAGCTATTGTTGCAAAAAGAGTCCAGATGGATTCTGCGCCCACTGGCGCAAGGTAACTCTGGACTAAATGACAAAATAGATATGACGGTATTTCTGTAAAAGGGTATTTTATTACATTACGCATTGGTTGTTTTTATTTAAAGGTATATTTGCACATATGTTATTAAATGTTTTGTGGTTCATTTTCTGTGATGTTTTTTCTGTTTTGCTGGGAGGAGTGACATGTTCCATACCTACTTGGTTGGAATCACCCGTGATTCATTCTTTATATCAGGGTGACCTTTCATTTCCTGTTAGCATAGGACCCCTTGAAGTGCAGCTAGCACTAAAAGGCCATCGTTCACATAAGGTATCCACTCCTCTCCCACTGTACCCATGTCATGGACTAAATAAAAGAATGTTTTACCGGATGGTGAGTGCCACCTCTTTTCTCTGTTTCTGGACTAAAATGTATTCATTTTTTTGTGTGCACCCATATTCCCTCATTTGTCTTTTGTCTAGCCTACAACCAAGTAGATTTTAATCTCAGCTAAGAATTCACAGAAGTAAGTGGCAGCAGTAAACCTCTTTTTAAACAATACAGTGTGTGCAGCTTACTTTACATGTATTTAATAAAAGATTATTTTTCTGAAAAAAAATGGAGTGAATTCTCACATAATTTTCTTAACCAGCAGAGGGAAAGCAGTCGGCTGGCGGCCGCCGATTATAGCCTGGGAAGGGGGAAATACCCATGGAGCTTCCCAAGCTATTAGTATCAGCTCACAACTGTATACTTGGCCTTTACTGGCTACTAAAATGGAGAACAATAAAAAATGATGTAGGGTCTCCCTATAATTAATAATCAGCAAAGGCTATGCAAACTGCTGCGGGCTGATATTAATAGCCTAGGAAGAGGCCATGGATACTGCCACCCCAGGCTTGAAACATTAGCTCTCAGCTGCCCCAGAAAAGGTGCATCTCTAAAATGTGCTAATTCTGGCTCTAAGCCTCGCTCTTCCCACCTGCACTGTAACGATGGCAAGTGGGGTGATGGTTGGGGGGGTTGATGTCACTTTTGTATTGCCAAGTGACATAAAAGCCCCGAGGTTAGCAATGGAGAGGCATCAATAAGAGAGTCATATCGAATAAAAAACACACACAGAAAAAAGTCCTTTTATTTAAAGAATGACACAGACTCCTTTAATAAATCTTAATTAAACCATACTTACGACCTCGCCCCCCATTCCATCAAAGCCATTGTCTTCTGCAAAAGAGTTGAAAAATGAAACAACAATATTCCTCACCTTTCCGCAGAGAAGATGGTAATCCATTTGTCCTACGACGGGTCTAGCTCTGCTACATCTAGATAAAAGGCTACACGGTTGCATGATGCAACCATGCAGAGTGTTATCCAGCAGAGACACTGAGCAGTGTGTGCTCAGCCTCTCCATGTGAAGTTCTAAATCCTGTCTCATAGCACCACAAGCGTGAGAAAGTTCCCCTGCACGAAGTGCCATCAGACGGGTCCTGGGAATTCAGAAACAATTAACTTACTTCACCTAACTAATACTTTTTTTGGGTCCCCCATTTTCATAGCCAGTAAAGACTAAGTATACATTTGTGAGCTGATATTAATAGCCTGGGAAGCTCAATGGGTATTTTCCCCTTTCCAGGCTATAAGCATTGGCTCACAGCCGTTGGCTTTCCCTCTGCTAGTTAAGAAAATTGCACAGGAACCCATGCCATTTTTTCAGAAAAATAATCTTTTATTAATTAAATACATGAACAGTAAGCTGCATACAGACTGTACTAATTGTATATGCCGGGGAAAAAAGAAGAAAAACTTCGTTCCAGCTCCAATCGCTTGAAATTAAAACTTGATTCTTTATTAATCCATTATAAAAGCAAGGGCTGTGAAGCTCTCTAGAGCACACCGGGAAACGAGCAACGCGTTTCGATCTTTGCAAATCTTTATCAAAGCTATATACATATAGACATATACACATTATATAGCCACCACTGACCAATAAGCAGTTCCCAATCAATCACATGATGTGTAAAGGTCCTGTTGGCAGAAAGCTAAACAGTCTTAACCGTAAAAACTAAGTGCAAAAACATATATTCACATTTCTAAATTATAAGCAATAAATACAACATTATTATAAAAACATAATAAACAAAAGTTCTTATTGTAACTCTGGTATTAATAATAATACATTAGTTCATTACGTTTATTGAGACCGGCTGGAAACCGGGTATTCAAGTAATAGATCCAAAAGGCTTCACGCGTAAGAAGACATCGCCTGGTGCTTCCACCTCGTAGAGGTTTGTTCACACGTTCTATGTCATATATACAAAAATGTTTGGTGCTGCGAGCATGTTGGGTGATAAAGTGTTTAGAAGCCGGCAAGACTGTGCGATTGGACTCCCCCGTTTTGCCTATGTCATGCAAATGTTCATAGATGTGTGTTTTTAGTTTGCGGGAGGTACACCCAATATAAGATAGATGACATAAAGTGCAATCAATCTTGTAAACCACGAAGGTAGTATTACAATTCATATACTGTTTTATATTGAAATTCTTGGAATTGTTAGAATCGCTAAATGTTTTAGTAATAAGTGCATGAGCACACATACTACACTTGTTACTACCGCATTTGTAAAAACCAGTGCAGTCTAACCATGTTATACTATTGTTTTTGTTTGCATAAAACATACTTGGTGAAATTCTGCTGCCAATAGTTGCAGCCCTTCTTGGTACTACATTAATTCCCATTCTTAAAATTTCAGCCAAACTATCATCCTCGTATAGGATAGGCAAGAATTTATTAACAATCCCCTTAATTTTATTAAACTGGGGACTAAATTGCAATCATATAAAAGGTTTCTTGTGCGCATCCACTGCAGCTGGTGAAGATACCACTGCCGCTTCTGATGTAATTAAATTTTTACGCTCTTTTTGATTAACAACTTTTCGTGCCCTATTTAGCGTCCAATATGGATAATTGCAGCGTCTTAATTTTCCAGACACCATATCAATTTCATTCTTTAAATCGTCGCCATTGCTACAATTGCGTTTCACTCTAGTAAATTAACCAACAGGAATAGATTGAATTGTGTGTCTCGGATGACCACTATTCGCATGTAAAATAGTATTACCACTAAGTGACTTATGATAAGTCCTCGTTTCAATGAGTTAATCAGCAATACCTCTCAGGCTTAAATCCAAAAAATTAATTTGGTTTTTGTCATGTCTATATGTGAATCGAATGTTATAATCATTAGAATTTAAATAATTAACAAAATCTGGTATGGCAGACACATCGGCGGTCCAAATGATGAGTAGGTCATCGATGTATCTGCCATACCACTTGACCTGAGACAAAAAAGGATTAGAAGCAGAAAAAATATATTCATGTTCCCAAAATGCCATGACAAAATTAGCCAAAGATGGTGAGAATTTGGCTCCCATGGCCACACCGGATCTCTGCAAATAATAACGACAATTGAAGGAAAAAAATGTATGTGTCATAAGAAAGAAAGTAACCTGCAAAATATAATGTTTCAAATCCGTTGAATAGTCACTAAATCTGTCCAGATGAAATTGAAGGGCTTGCATTGCCACGCTGTGTGGAATGTATGTATATAGCAAGATAACGTCACAACAAAGCCATATATATTCAGATGACCATTTCTTAGTTGAAAAAACTCCCAACACTTCTTTTGAGTCTTTGATGTACCCTGGAATTCTACCTACACCTACAAGTAGCTGTAACAGAGAGTCAATCCATTCACAGAGATGTTCATTGACTGAACCCATCCCGGAGACTATTGGTCTAATAGGTGGAATGGCTTCATTTTTGTGCACTTTAGGCAGTCCATAGGGCAAACAGGATCCTAGACAACCAAATATTCCAACTGTTTTTTAGTCAAAACTCCCAGTTTATAACCCTCCTCAATAATAATATCTGATTTATTCTTAAATTCAACCGATGGATTTGTTTTAAGTTCAATATAAATGGACGAGTCAGACAACAGTTCCATGATTTTAAAATGGTAATCTGCAGCACCCAATACAACAAACATTCCTCCTTTGTCGGTCATTTTTATTATTATGTCCTTCATGTCCTGTAATTTTTGTAATGCCTCCCACTGTTTGCGCGAAAAATTCTTATAAAACCTTCTTTTATTAGATGTTATATCATTATTTAAAATTCTCAGTTCTCGTTCAAATACTTCCTGAAATCTATCCATACAATCAGATCTAGTTTGGATAGGACAGAAATAAGGATTTTTAGTTACAAAATTCTGAGATTGATCAACAGTGGCTCTATTGGAGTTGTCTTCTTCGCTTAAAGATTGCAAAGCAACCAATGATGCTTGTTCCATAAAGTCCATCCCCCGATATTCATTAATATACATGGTATTTCGGTGTTCCTGGTCACAATCTTCAATATTTTTCACATTGTTCAAAAAATGTTTTTTAATGGTTACATTATAAATAAAAGTATTCATGTCAAGCAGAGTGGTGAATAAATCAAATCTTTGATTTGGGACAAAATTCAGACCTAAAGATAAAACCGAGAAGTTGATTATGAGTCAAAGTCCTAGAAGATAGATTCAAAACGTTGTCATTATTATTTATTTGAATAGGCGCTTCCTGTGGCGTGTGGTAACTTCTTGATATTCTGTGGTGTTTCCTGCCACCACGCCTTTGGTATTTTTTGAATGACGAAAAAAAAATTTTCTTCTGACATTGACTGTATCATTGAGAGATATGTCAGACATGCTGCGATTATCCGACGACTCTGGATCAGAAGATGTAAAGTTTACATGCGATTTCACAGCTGTTTGCCTGTGATGAGCCTGGCTGCGCTTTAAAATCGATTTAGGAGTCCTGTTGACATTTTCCCACTGCCCCCATTCATACACCTTGTTAGTGGCATAATCATTCAAGTCTCTAGTAAATTTCCTCTTTTTTCTTTCCATAATATCCTCTTCTAATGCAGAAATATTTTCATGCATCTTATTTATAAGGGAATCAAACTGTGTCAACGTTTTAAATTGCATCAGAGAGGAATTCACTTCATCCATTTGTTTTTGTATTTCACCAAGTCGTGTATCTTCATATTTAACTATAAGTTTCATCATATTCAACGAACAATTACTTAGAATATTATCCACTCATTCATAAATACAGTTGAATAAATTGTGGTGGGTAATTTCTTAATACGCAAGCCACGGTGGACCATATCTTTGGCCAAATAATTATTTAAAGTAGTTTGATCCCACGAAACTCTGGTTTCTTGTGATAAGAGTTTCTCAAGGTTATTCACACCATGTTGCAAATCTGGCATAGTATTAGAATCCTCCACTTCATTAGAAAACACATGTGCCGCCTTTTGAGATCTATCTCTAGATAGGATGGTAGCCATAATGAAAATTGCTAGTTAAAAGTCCCGTATATGTGCTTTAAGTTTATAAAGATGGTACAAATATTCAAATGGGAGCAACCCCAGGAGCACCGGCAGTCAAAATTGTGAAAACATAGAAACAAAGAAAAAGCCAGCTCACCAGGCAGCCACAGCAGGTGCACGGACCTCCACGCTGATCCACGTGGTTATATGTGGGAAAAAAGAAGAAAAACTTCGTTCCAGCTCCAATCGCTTGTAATTAAAACTTGATTCTTTATTAATCCATTATAAAAGCAAGGGCTTTCATAATGTATATCTACCTATTCTATGTGCATTTACTGCATGTAAGGCACCTCTTATCCTGTCGACTCCTGCTGTGATTTTAAACTGTGCGGCTGCTGATTTGCTGGCTTTTCGTCGAACTATCTATCTATGTAATATATATACATATATACAGTATATGTGTGTGTCACTGACATCTATATATCTATCTATCCTATGTGCATATATCTATTATATCTACTATATTCTAACCTGTCACTCTGTGATTTTACTTTATGCGACAGATGAATTGCCGGCTTTTCGAAAGACATTGGTGAGTAAAAATCGGACAGCACTCGCATGGTCTGAGTGCTACGTGATTTTTTTCTCATACCCATAGGCTGTCATTGGTGAGTCTCAGCCGAGTCTCGGTGCCAATCGCAGCCTGCTGTGATTTTCCATGCATGCCGAATACGCCTGAGAAATTAAACGCTGATGTGAGCTGCCTCAAAGATTAACACTGAGCCGAGTGTTATGCGATGTTTTCTCGCATAGTACTGGGCCGTACTCTACAGTAGTGTGACTCCTGCCTTAATGTAAATTTATTAAACATTTTTTCAAGAATGTTGAAGCTTTGGCTGATTTAATTAAGAAAGTGGCAGATGTGATTAACTGGAAACCTAAGGCAGTCCAAGCATTTACTGAGTTAAAAGAACATATCTTGTCTGACCCTGTTTGGTCAAGCCTATTCTAGAGCGTCTTTATATCATGGAGGTATTTGTCTCTGAGGTTGGACGTGGAGGGGTGTTTATCAAGTGATACTCCATCTCTTACTCAACTTGTATTCTTTTCACAAAACTTTTCATCTGCTGAAAGGAATTATGATATCGGTAATTTTGAGTTGTTGGCAATCAAGTTGAGCTTCAAGCACTAATTATCCCGTAGGTGCCAAATATAAAATTATTGTTATCACTGACCTCAAAAATCTTACTTATCTAGAAAAAAGTAAATTATTCATTAAACACATCATGCTATTACATGAAATTCCAGAGAATTTAGTTTCTGATAGGGGAACACAGTTTGTTTGGAAATACAGAAGGGCATTCTGTAATAAGATCAATATAGAATTGTCTTTTTCATCTGCTTATCACCCAGAGATAAATACTCAGACTTTAAAGTGCCAACCAGACACTCAAGCGATGTCTCCTGTGTTATGTCTTTGATCATCATTCTGACTTGGTGAAATTCAGGCATCCGCCTTTAGTCAAAGCCGACAAAATGAAGCAGTATCAAGAATCCATTAAGATCTCTCCATTAGGAATGAGAGAGCACTAAAATACTTGCATGAAAAGAGGCTGACAGCACTCACTTGTTGGGGCACCCGTTCCAAGTCCAGGGAACCTTCCTGGATATTCTAAGCAATCAAACAACAGATGAACAGTGCTCCATCCAGGTGTAGTAGTTTAAAAAGAAGAATTTATTCTGCCACAGTGAAGCAACATTTCAACCACCAACAGGTCTTTTTCAAGCTTGAAAAAGACCTGTTGGTGGTTGAAACGATGCTTCACTGTGGCAGAATAAATTCTTCATTTTAAACTACTACACCTGGATGGAGCACTGTTCATCTGTAGTTTGATTGCTTGGAATATCCAGGAAGGTTCCCTGGACATGGAACGGGTGCCCCAACAAGTGAGTGCTGTCAGCCTCTTTTCATGCAAGTACTTTAGTGCTCTCCCATTCCTAATGGAGAGATCTTAATGGATTCTTGATACTGCTTCATTTTTCATTCTTCTTTTTAAACTACTACACCTGGATGGAGCGCTGTCCATCTGTTGTTTGACTAATACTTGCATGGTCATTTCAAGTAACGAGTATAATGGGAGTCAGTGGGAAAGCTGAGATTTTTTCTGGCAGACCCTACAAAGAGGTCTGTGGGGCAATGAAAATGTTCAAATGCTATGGTGGTGAATGGAAGGAGAATAGAATGAGAAAGACTCCTGTAAGCATCTTTGACTCCTAGTACGCTGCTGAGAACAATGGTGTCAAACTTTTTCTCCACTTTAAGGAGTGACCATAAAACATTCCAAATCGACGACAAATTGCATTTTACAGAAAAAAAATGTTAAGAATTTTTTTTCCTGCATAATGACTTGTGTGAAAAGCAAAACGTAAAAATGATTTAAAAAAAATATAATTTAAGTAAACCAAAATTTATATTTTTATTGATTTCATGAAGGAATCAACAACTGCCAAAAATTAGGGGCTCAGATGTTTTAGACATAAAGAAGGGTCTCATACACATTCTGTTCAAATTGTCATGTATTGATACGCCTAAGCTCATAAAGGCTATGCACTTTTGAGGGTTATATACCAAGAAATGTACTCCAGACCATGTATGTCTCAGAAAGCTATTGTTCACTTTTAGAGATCACAGAAATTTACTCCACACCATGGATTAGTGTATGGATTAGAAATATAGCCCAGGAAAAAGTTTCAATGATTTTGAGGTGTTTTATATAGCACAAAAAGAGACCTAAAAGCACATAATACCTGATGGATCACAATATATTCAATTTTTCCAGTACCAACAAGAAAAACTGCAACTATATGCTCCTGCAACTCTCCCTCTCTAAGTTAAATGCAGATCGTATTTGCTACAAACGATTAGCCCTTAGAAGGGCTGTTAGCATTATTGTTCAGTTTCATCACCAGTATCAACATTACAGAACTCTAATTCATTATACTGTGCATACACAGGTCTTGACAAGCATTCTCTCACTCCAATACAAAGTGTCACAGAGCTGTGCAATGGCGTCAGTGTGCTGAGTCGGGTGGCCCCTGTCCTTTTATCACCTCTGATAATGTCACATGGCCAGCCAATCACAGTAATGCCAGAATCAAGATGGCTACGACATTACTTTGACTCACAGGCAATCCTCACATAATTATTGACTGCGTAACAGGCACCAAAGATCGAGGTGAGGGATTCGAGTTTTACACTGAGCACTGCCTAATAACATGCACATCCAAGCACCATGACACTCGAGTGATAATCCAGTATCACCGAGCACGTTCGTTCATCCCTACTCTCCTTTCTCTGTAATACTAGTTATAACTCTCACATTGATTCTTTTTTGCCTCCAAATTGGATACTCCAGAAGACGAAAAATCTGTATACAAATTAGAAAACATACGGACATAGGGGAGACAGACCTCTTCTACAAACAAAAGACATATGCATCTGCCAAGCTTTGGGGTTGGGCACAAGGTGTAGTTTTTTCACTAAAATATTAAACTTAACTTCTTGTCCACAGAGCTAGGACCCAAGATCAGTGGTCCATACGAAAAAACTTAGATCATTAATCTAGTAGTGTTCCATTTAAAGCTGCTTCTTCTTTCCAAATACCCAGCGCATTTCACAAATTCCTACTCAAAACAAATCCTTCAAATTAGTATTTCTTCTCCTATATACAGTATCTATAGTATGAGGTATAATATGACCATGGATTTTCAGATGGTAAGGGGGTTCTTGCAATATCTGGTACACTGAAAAATCTTTCTGGCATGAAGCATATCATGCTTGGGGGATAATAACATGAATGGTTCAATCTTATCAGGAAATTCAATTTTTTTAAAGATAAGAGTGGCCTTAAGGGTCTGAAGGTCCATAATAAGAGTGGGTAGTATTGTTTATTTTTTTTGTTAAAATTTTTTGACTAAAAGCAGGTAACTGCCAAAAATAGGGTATAATTGCTACCAGACAAAAACAACTCGTTCATATTCACTGGAGCATCCTCAATAGGTATCCCTGATGTAACACCAATTGCTATATCATCTCAACAATATTAATATATAGAAAAACTGTCGGTACTCATCTGCTGGCATGTCAGCACTGCCGCCATCTTAAAAAGAACGCCTCAACGCGTTTCGCCTGCCACGGCTCTTCAGGAGGCCAGATACGATGATAGGTAGTGTCACTTATGATGAATGATAACATAAACGCCCAGTCTCACCTTCCCTCCTTATATAGCTGCCGTCAGTCATGCTTCCCCACGGTGCTGTCTTGCCTCTTCCTGTGGCGTGCCCCCAGATGCACTGCGCATGTCAGAGTCGACCTGCGCACTTCAGGGCACCAGCCGTTGCCCACTGCGCAGACATACCGGCCCGGGTCCTGGATAGAGGAACACATGTCTATTACTGCGCATGTCCGTGACGATCTGCGCACTCAGGGCATATACTGCAGCCTACTGCGCAGTCATCTTCCCGTGCGTCCTGGACAGGACAAGAAAACCAAAACACCTCCTGCGCATGTCGGTAACACGTCACAGAGTGCCCCCATCTGACTGGCTCATACATCACCAGTCCCGCCCATCGACATAGCCACACATAAAGAGGTACTATACCGGAGACAGGAGAAGTTAGTGCTACAAATGTACGATCACACCGCACAGCATCTCCTTAAGTCAGACGGAACCGCCGCGGGGGCGCCAGTACGTTCCCCCTAGGGTGTCAACCTCCGCAGCTAGGTAGGGGAGCATCTAGTTTTCGGACTAGGGGTATATAGCCATCCCCATTAGCTCAAGTAGGTTTTTATAGCACGTGTTTTTGTGCTTCTTGGTTTGTTTGTGTTTATTGGTCACTTAGGGTTGGGTTTGTTGCCTTGATTTTAACAATAAATAGTTGTTTTATATACTTTTTGAGGTCTACTTTATGATTTAAGCCGTATACCTCGTACTTTTTATATATATTTTTGAGAGTATTTTTTTTGTGGGTAGTATTGTTTATAAAAGCTCGACATTACATTGATTGAATAGTGCAACCAGTAGCACAGCCATTTGTCTAGAGTGTTCTAGCAGATGTTTTTCAATGCAACAATGCCAGATATTGCTTGTGCTACTGTGAGCAGTTTCCATGACTTCACTATGCTACGATGGTCTGAAGTTTCTCATGGTTTGTTTCCTGGTGGATCTTTATGATTTCTTTGCCCAACTACATTTAGTGTTTCAGAAGATTTCTCAGACAACCATTAATAATCTCATTGATAGTTTACCAAGGCATGTAAGTATGGGGATTTTTGCATGTGGCGCTTCTATACAATACTGAATAAATTGAGATATTTTAAAATATTTGTTTCCATTTATCATCATCTTCACATCATTATTAATCCTGTGATTTCCATAAATCCAAAACTTTTTTTCTTGGTGTTGCAATTTTGATGTTGAAGCGTTTATAATAAAATGAAAGAGTATATCAGTATATTTTTGTATTCTGAGGAATAGTAAGCTTAATATAACACAACACAAGTCACTATCTATTAAACAAATATAAAACAATCTCAGTGATAGCTGGCAAAATATGATTTAATGTTATTAAGCACTACACAGAAATCTGATTGCTTTAACATGACATATATTTTCCAAGCTTTAGCTTAACTTTCTTTTCCTTCCCTTTTAACAATCATTGTAGCAAGCAAAGCCTCCGGTATATTAATTTACGATAAAATGACATGGCTACATCACACAATAAAAAGTTCAGACCTTTAGAGTATTCCTAATCAATAATGACAATGAAAATTTTGAGACAGCTTTACACCATTATTAACACATTAATTATGTCCACCTCTCAATGTCAGAGATCCTTTATCAACGTAACATTATTACTTTTTTGCTCATTTTCAAACTTTGTGCAGCTAGAAGCCGCTGTGACTAAAGTGGACTTTTCTTTATCTGCTTCTCTGTTATATTGTTATGACGCTAAAAAAAGCAACTGGTGTCAAGTCCAAGTGCTGCAAAGAAATCAATACAGCGAGATGGAAATATTAATGAATGTAATCTCTGAGTAAGGGATTTACTTACCTCCTGAGGTTCCTGTACAGAAGGAAATACAATGTCTTATAGTACACGGCCAATAGCAAAGTAAAAAATTGGCTCTTCTGAAATAATTAACTCCTGTTTGTGGACTGTGCTGCTTAAAATCACTGTATCTTTTAAAGCTGCAGCCAGTACGTTAAAGTAAGAAAATAACATAATTTCTATGTTCAATATAGCTCAGGTCTTTCTTATATGTCTTGTTTTATTCCTGCGCTTATATGGAGGGATTTGGACAATTGCAGTTTGGGCACCCTTGTTATAACGTTAGCATTGTGGGATATAGAACCAGAAACACATGGGCTACTTGCACAATGAACAAGTCTGTAGGAACCTGTTCACACACCACCAAGAAACTTGAAGACACAAAAGAGCACAGTGAGGTCAAAAATACTCTGTTGTAAAAAAAAAAAATCACAGTAATAAGCAAGTGCTAGTCAAAAGATGGAAAAAACAGGGTATTTTGTTGATTCCTTTTTTTTGCAAAAAAATGTATACTAAGCTGCTCCACCAAACGTCAAGGTATACCCATATAGAGCAGTCCTACCTAATGTATATAATCCCTAACTGATGTATTTAAAAACCTGATCATCTGTATAGTACCTGTATAAGCAGGGTTCAGAGAGGGAATTTTCATGTGAACATGCTGGATGGAACAGCTTTGATGCAAATAACCCATAAGGAGTGGTGAACTCCCCAGTCTTGTAGAAACAAGAGAACAATTACAGAACCAGAAACATATGGGCTACTTGCACAATGAACAAGTCTGTAGGAACCTGTTCACACACCACCAAGAAACTTGAAGACACAAAAGAGCACAATGAGGTCAAAAATACTCTGTTGTAAAAAAAAATCACAGTAATAAGCAAGTGCTAGTCAAAAGATGGAAAAAACAGGGTATTTAGTTGATTCCTTTTTTGGCAAAAAAATGTATACTAAGCTGCTCCACCAATCGTCAAGGTATTCCAATATAGAGCAGTCCTACCTAATGTATATAATCCCTATCTGATGTATTTAAAAACCTGATCATCTGTATAGTACCTGTATAAGCAGGGTTTAGAGAGGGAATTTTCATGTGGACATGCTGGATGGAACAGCTTTGATGCAAATGACCCATAAGGAGTGGTGGACTCCCTAGTCTTGTAGAAACAAGAGAACAATTACAGAATCAGAAACACATGGGCTACTTGCACAATGAACAAGTCTGTAGGAACCTGTTCATACACCACCAAGAGACTTGAGGACACAAAACAGCACAGTGAGGTCAAAAGTACTCTGTTGTAAAAAAAAAATCACAGTAATAAGCAAGTGCTAGTCAAAAGATGGAAAAAACAGGGTACTTAGTTGATTCCTTTTTTTGCAAAAAAAAGTATACTAAGCTGCTCCACCAATCGTCAATGTATACCCATATAGAGCAGTCCTACCTAATGTATATAATCCCTATCTGATGTATTTAAAAACCTGATCATCTGTATAGTACCTGTATAAGCAGGGTTCAGGGAGGGAATTTTAATGAATATTAATGAATGTAGGAAGGAAATACAATGTCTTATAGTACACGGCCAATAGCAAAGTAAAAAATTGACTCTTCTGAAATAATTAACTCCTGTTTGTGGACTGTGCTGCTTAAAGTCACTGTATCTTTTAAAGCTGCAGCCAGTACGTTAAAGTAAGAAAATAACATAATTTCGATTTTCAATATAGCTCAGGTCTTTCTTATATGTCTTGTTTTATTCCTGCGCTTATATGGAGGGATTTGGACAATTGCAGTTTGGGCACCCTTGTTATAATGTTAGCATTGTGGGATATAGCAGTTATCTAAATCTCAGACTTCGATTGTTTAAAAAATACATGGGGTTGACCATGGGTTGGCAGCTTTCAGCTTGCAAAAAATACAGTTTAATGCCATCACACTAGCAGTATTTGGTCAGTATTTTACATCAGTATTTGTAAGCCAAAACCAGGAGTGGGTGATAAATGCAGAAGTGGTACATATGTTTCTATTATAATTTTCCTCTATTTGTTCCACTCCTGGTTTTGGCTTACAAATACTGATGTAAAATACTGACCAAATACTGCTAGTGTGACGGCAGCCTAAGGGTAATCTTATTTACCTGAAAATTACCAAGCACCATAAAGATTGGCAAACATGAGAAAAAAGGACGTAACAAAAATATAGTGAATTAACTTTTGTGAGGCAGTGACCGGTGTTATACAGAATGGTCGCTATGTGTCCCCTACGATGCGCTCAGAAGCGTATTGAGGTTGCTGGAGTGCATTGCAATCACAGACATAGGGAAGTCTTACTTTGTGAAAGATTCTACTGGATTGGCATGAGAAGAGCCAGTGAGAAGTGGTGCTGAGAGTGTGGCCCATGCAACTTGCGTAAGAAAGACAGCAACAGCCAGCACGCCCCATTTCAACCAATAATCACCAAACAACCGCTCAAACTGGTAGCCTTGGACCAAGTGAAGCTGACCTAAAGTCGTTCAGGCTATGTCTATGCCCTCACCATAGTAGACCATTACTCAAGGTTCCTGGCAGTCATGCCTGTCAAAGATCAAACAGCAAAGATGGCAGTCAAAGTGTTCCAAGAACACTTTTGTTGTCCGCATGGTTACCCTGAACAAGTGCTCACCGGCCAAGGCCCAGCCTTTGAAGCTGAAGTGTTCCAGGAGTTCAGTAACCTGTACGGCTGCAGGAAAATCAGGACGACGACGTGCCATCCACAGACAAATGGCATGTGAGAGAAAATGAACCAGGTGGTAATTGACCTGTTGAAGATCTTGCCCCTGGAAGAGAGAAACCAGTGGTCAGAGAAGTTGCCAGACTTAGTAGATCTCTACAACCACATCCCAGTGAATTCCACGAACTGTACACCCGCCTGTCTAATGAGAGCGAGGCCTGGCAAGATACCCATTGACTTGGACATGGGGGTCTTAACACCTGAAACTACATCACCAGATGCAGACTAGGATACAGAGTGGCAGCAGCAATACTGCCAAGTGCAAGAATGTGTGGAGAAGAGTTCCAGGCAAGACAGAGGCAGGAGAGAAACTATAATCAGCATGCCCCTTCAGTTCCCTTGTTACCTGGAGAACAAGTACTCAAAAGGAAGAGACGAGTGCAGAAACTGGATGATCAGTGGGAGGCAGAACCATACACCGTCATGC
Source organism: Ranitomeya imitator (assembly GCF_032444005.1). Lineage (NCBI taxonomy): Eukaryota > Metazoa > Chordata > Amphibia > Anura > Dendrobatidae > Ranitomeya > Ranitomeya imitator. Next base: position 535,072,829 of record NC_091282.1, read on the forward strand.
CTTCAAACTTTGATAACACCAAGGTGTGCCTCATCAGTAAAGATGGAGGAGAAACCTCAGCAGCAGTATCAAGAGATCATCTGAAGATATGCCCTGACCAATTAAGAAACAAAGAGGAAGACCAAGATGCCCCTCAACCTATAGAAGAGGAGGAAGAGAAAATCCATACCATTCTTGGAGACTTTCCCCAGTCATGGACACAGGTAAACTAAACCATCGTAGTACCTGTCCTGATCTTTCCCAAACCTACTGCACCTGAAGCAGCACAGACTCTAGATCCATCGGCTCAAGCAACAGATGCCACACCAGCGGCGGAGCAAGAGAATATACCCCCTGCTAGCTATAGCTAGCAAAAGGAGGTCCAGGCAGCCTGAAGCAACATAGGATCCACTGAGCCAGGTGGGTTGGAGGCCTGCTTTCTGCGCTTCTCTCTCTGAGGTCCTTGCTGCCTAAAGAAATGCTCAGTCCTCTGTTCCTCTCAATTAATGACAGAAAACATTACCTGCATGGCAGACAGCTTGAGCCTTTCACAGGTATCACTCCACATGGCGTCTCCGGGCTTTAACCTGCTGCTGTGCCTTCAGGTGTGTGATGGGGCCAGGGGACCTGCAATCCCCTGCCCTCTGGATTTAGCTGCTGGGACCATGGTACCCTGCAGCCATGGACTCCGGTGTCCAGTTATAGCACCGAGCTCTGGGATGAGCGTGGTCACAGCTCCTCTTCCCAAGCTTTCCTATACTTCTCTTTCTTCCTCTCTGACTCAGACTGCAGCTCTAGTCTGGGGACGAGCTCCTCACTCTTCCAGTCCCCAGCCCTGACCGACTTAAAACTCCAAACTAACTTCCTCCTCCTGACCAGAGAGAGCAGCTCCCCTGAAGTCGGGTTCAGACTCCCCCTGCTGGCCTGGAGCAGGAACTGTGTTGCATGCTGTGTATACCTGGCCAAGGGATCCCTCCTTGCTTCAGGCCTGACATCACCCTCTGTGTGGGAGGCAATGCCATTGTGGCAACTGGACTCCTAGATTGAAGTTTAAAATCTTTGGTGTTGGTGCAGATTCAAAAAAGTTGGTAAATAGATAGCCTTTGTCATCCACACCAATTTGTAGGTCGAGAAAGTCAAGATTCCTACTATACTGAAACGTTAGTTTAATATTTAAATTGTATTTATTCAGTGATTCCATAAAGAGACATAAATTATTATTATTATTATTTATTTATATAGCACCATTAACTCCATGGTGCTGTACATGAGAAAGGAGTTACATATAGGGTTATAGATATCGATTACAGTAAGCAGGTTTACATTGACAGACTGGTACAGAGGGGAGAGGACCCTGTCCTTGCGGACTTACATTCTATGGGATAGTGGGGAAGAGACAGAAGGTAGGGGGGAGGCGGCGGCTCTGGCGATGGCGAGGCGGCAGAATGGTTATGGCAGGCTGTAGGCTTTCTTGAATCATCGTTTGACCCTTCCCAGATGAACCAGTTGTCATCTATGTCATCTATGTACCTCATCCAGCCTGCAATTAGGCTGGATTGAGGTATCAGTTTACAAACAAAGATGTTCCGCTTCCAAGCTCCATAATAAACAAAAAATTAGCATAATAGGGGGCGCAACAGCCCCCCATGGCTGTACCTTGAAGTATGGTTCTTGAACGCAAAGATGTTATGAGTGAGAGCAAACTCTGAGAGCTGTAACAATAATAAGATCATATCTTTGTCCATATTACTGGAATTCAAATACCATGAAACTGCTCTAAGTCCAACACTATGACATATAGAGGTGTAGAGGGTATCAAGATCAGTTGTTATCATCACTGCATTGCAATTCAAATAAACATTATCTATTCTGCGTAATGCAGAATTAGAGTAGCAGATATTTGAACAAATTGCTAAGTAAAACAAAATATAGGACCATAGGTCATGCACATATAAATATGCAAATCATAAAGGAAAATTCATGCAAATTATGACCATACCAAAAGATAATACAACCGATATTAATTTTATTGGAAAATTCATTAATATTCAATAATCAATGGTTAACCCCATTCTGATGTCAGACGGGATAGAATGACTTCAGAAGCTTTTGAGGTGGGCTCCGGAAGCAAACCCACCTCAAAGCCACGATATGTCAGCTGTTATAAACAGCTGACATGTGCCCGCAATAGGTGAGGGCGTAGTCGCTATCAACCCTTGCCTATTAACTAGTTAAATGCCGCTGTCAAACTCTGACAGCGGCATTTAACACGTGCTTCCGGTCATTGGGCCTGAAATATGAGCACCGCTGAGCCCCGTCACATGATCGGGGGTCAGCAGTGCGTTGGCATGACAACCAGTGGTCTCAGATTGCTGTGATCGCAATTTTTTTAGCAAACTTTGGAATTTCTTTTCACCACTTAGATAAAAAAGAACCTAGACATGTTTGGTGTCTATGAACTCACAATGACCTGGAGAATCATAATGGCAGGTCAGTTTTAGCATTTACTGAACCTAGCAAAAAAGCCAAACAAAAAATAAGTGTGGGATTGCACTTTCTTTGCAATTTTGCCACATTTGGAATTTTTTTCCCGTTTTCGAGTACATGACATGCTAAAACCAATGATGTCTTTCAAAAGTACAACTCGTCCTGCAAAGAATAAGCCCTCACATAGCCATATTGATGAAAAAGTAAAAAAGTTATGGCTCTGGAAAGAAGGGGAGCGAAAAACGAAACCGCAAAACCGGAAATACCTCCGGTCATGAAGGGGTTAAAAAACACAAGCTGATCCCGCAATACCAAATCCAAACTATGCAGCCTCCAATTACTATAATAAAGTGCAAAGTGCAATCAAAAATATCTAAGAGGCTGTTGTAGAATCTTGCTACATGAATTCTGTTAGAGCTGACTTAATATCAAAGTGCAAATAATACAATGGCGGATGACAGCACTACTGCATAAAGTGGTTGCCCGTCCTAACTCCACTGGACCCAAGTGGAGAAGTACATACCAAAGTTTTGAAGTGAAGGACAGCATCCAATCCAGGTGAAGATAATAAACACTTTATTGTTCCATAGGTGCTTTTTGAAGATAATAAACACTTTATTGTGCCATAGGTGCAACGTTTCAACCTCAGGGGGTCTTTATCAAGCATAAATAATAGTCAACATGACGGCCTTAAATAGGAAGTGGATAACCACCACCTGACAGGTCCACCCACAAAATTTACATACATAATATCTGGTGATTAGTCACATGACCGGCCATCCACTGACATCCAAGGCTCGCCTGGCTCACCGCATAGGAAAAGAGTCCCAAACCTAGTGCGCATGTCCGCCGGCTCCACAGCGACGCATCACATGAAAAAACAAGCAGCGCCGCCATGGACAGCCGAAAGACACGCCCACCGGCTGCTAGACTCCACCCCATATCCAGGCAGACCAGAGCCCGTGTACTAAAGATCCACCAGTACAGCTTCAAAACGCAAAGCGCGCATGTCCTCAAACATAAGGGCTTATGGAGAGGTATATACAGACATTAAGGTCCCCCAACTCAACATAATAAGAGAGGCTCCACAGATAACAACCAATCCCATGTTAAAGACTAATAATAGCTCAAAACCCATCTCGATGGGAAATAACTACATGGAGAAAGGTTTAAATATATAAATATACCGTCTTATCTAATATACCGCCATATCAATGGCTATGTAATCAATACCCATAAGTGGAAGTACCCCAAATTTAATAAAAAACCCATCAACTCCAAGGGACAGGGGACAAAAAGGCATACCAGGCAATATAAGCCAATTCATTATATACCAGTTCACATAACCATTAGAGGTCATCACAGGGGATAAAATAAAACATATAACCAATCACCACTTAAAAACATATCTATACGAATGCGGGCCGCACGAACCATATAAAGATTGATCAGGATACACATAACAGAAGATTGTAATCAACATTTAACCCTCCGGGCTGGCGAGAGCCCAACTTCGATATCCATCTAAGTTCTTTCTTTTTTAATAATTTAACCCTGTCTTCACCCCTACGAAGAGGAGGCACGCCATCAATCACCCTAAACCGTAGCTGACTAACTGAGTGTCCACTCTCAATAAAATGTTTAGGTATCGATAAATCCACCATCTTAGCTCTAATAGTACTTTTGTGTTTGCTGATGCGTGCCTTTATTTCCTTGGTGGTCTCCCCCACATATGTAAGTCCACAAGGACAGACAATAAGATAAATAACAAAACTTGAGGTACAAGTGTACCTCTCCCTGATGGAAAACCTCTGGCCTGTGCGAGGATGATTAAAAAAATCTCCCTTGATCATATTCCCACAACACGCACATCCCAAACAGGGAAAATTTCCAAATTTCGGGGGACCCAAGGTCCTCTGCAAACTAACCACTGTAGGACCAATGTCAGATTTGACTAATTTATCCTTTAAATTACGTTCTCTTTTGTAGGACAAAATCGGTGGCAGGGTAAATTCTTCAATGTCAGGTAAAACTTGATGCAAAATATGCCAATGTTTCAAAATCATATTCTTCACATGCCCACTGGCTGTACTAAAGGTGGACACAAAGCACCTATGGCACAAGAAAGTGTTTATTATCTTCACCTGGATTGGATGCGGTCCTTCACTTCAAAACTTTAATATCAAAGTGCATCTGCATATAATGCAATTCATTACCAAGAATCAGATGTGTCCTGCGTTCCCCTTCGGCTCTTGCCTTCTTCCGGGGGGCGGAAATGCACATAGGGGAATGCAGGACACATCTGATTCTTGGTAATGAATGGCATTTATATGTTTAGCTTCACTTGTCTATTTTGCAGGTGCACTTTGAAATTAAGTCAGCTCTAACAGTATTCATGTAGCAAGATTGTATACCAGCAGCCTCTTATATGTTTTTGATTCCACTTTATTATAATAATAGAAGGCCGCATAGTTTGGATTTGGTATTGCGGACATAAATTTACTTTGCCCCCAGCTAGAGTGGCACAATATATTATGATACTGGATAGATAATAATACCCTCGATGGAATATTTTGTGCATTTAATACCATTGTATATCCATGAACATGTATTAAGTGTTCCATTTGTGTCCTGTCCTTTTGGTTCAGCTTGTTTTTTAACCATTGATTATTGAATATTAATGGGTGACATGGAACTGAATGACGACTCTCTTGGTCTAAAATTGTTGGCGTTTTTTCTTCATTGCCAATCACCCCTGCAGATAGTCCTTACTAGGGTTGAGCGACCTTCACTTTTATAGGATCGGGTCGGGTTTCACGAAACCCGACTTTTGGAAAAGTCGGGTCGAGTGAAATCGGCCGATCCTATAAAAAAGTCGGGGTCGGGGTTGGCCGAAACTCGAAACCCAATGCAGTGCATTGGGTTTCCATGGTTCCCAGGGTCTGAAGGAGCGGAAACTCTCCTTCAGGCCCTGGGATCCATATTTAAGTGTAAAATATAGAATTAAAATAAAAAATATCCTTATACTTACCCTCTGACGCGCCCTGGTACTAACCGGGAACCTTCCTTCCTTAGAATCAGCCTTCCAGGACCTTCGGTGACGTCGCGGGTGATGTCGCGGCTTGTGATTGGCCGCGCGGCCGCCCATGTGACCGCTCGCGCGGCCAATCACAAGCCGCGACGTCACCCGCGACGTCACCGAAGGTCCTGGAAGGGCTGATTCTTAGGAAGGAAGGCTGTCGGAAGGAAGCAGGGCGCTTCCGAGGGTGAGTATATTCCTATTAGGTATATACTCACCCTCGGAAGCGCCCTGCTTCCTTCCGACAGCCTTCCTTCCTAAGAATCAGCCCTTCCAGGACCTTTGGTGACGTCGCGGGTGACGTCGCGGCTTGTGATTGGCCGCGCGAGCGGTCACATGGGCGGCCGCGCGGCCAATCACAAGCCGCGACGTCACGGCAAGGTCCTAGAAGCGCGGATTCGAAGGAGGAAGGCTGCCGGTTAGTACCAGGGCGCGTCAGAGGGTAAGTATTGCAATATTTTTTATTTTAATTCTATATTTTACACTTTAATCTGAATTCCGATACCAATTCCCGATATCTTAAACATATCGGGAATCGGGATCGGAATTCCGATTCCAGATTCAAAAGATCGCCGACTTCATGGCCGACCCCCCACTGGGGTCGGGTCGGGTTTCATGAAACCCGACCTTGCCAAAAGTCGGCGACTTTTGAACAATTTCGACCCGTTTCGCTCAACCCTAGTCCTTACAGATCGGGCATTGGTTATAGGAATTAGCCATAGAATTAACGTCGCTAACACATGTCAACATAGGCACCTGTTGACTGGATCACAGGCAGTTTAAATAATCATGAGTTTCTCCACCAAAACATGCCCCTGGAAGATGAATTCGCGAAACGCATGTTGGGGGGGGAGACACAGCTACTATCTTGCTTTCACGTGGCCAGCAACTCATGTAAAACATATGTCCTTGCGCTTTTTTACAATGTGGTTCTAATCCATACTGATAGTCTATTCAGAGTACACAATGTGACTTTTGATATACAGTAGTGTGGAGCCTGCTCAATTTAGCTTCATCATTGTCTGAAAACTTTAGCAACATTTTAAACTACATTCACAGGGGCACTTTATGCTAACTTTGACTAGATTTTTCTCGTCTATAGGAATATAGATATAACTACATCTGTACCTAAATATTATGCTGTAGCCTCCTCTTTACCTGATAGTACCTTGTTCACATGCACTTTAACTGTATGGAGCAAATGGCACTTTGTCTAGAATTTGCCACATAATTAAGACATCCCTTACTTCATCCATACAGTTATTGTGCATGGCATTAATTTTACCAATTTTTGAAATTTTGAAATTTAGTATTTTATCTTGATTTTGTTGCCAATTCAGGTTGTATCTTTTTTTTCTGTCTGACATGGGCATCCTTTTTAATTGATTTTAGTTGCATTGCTAAAATCTTGCTTATTATTCTACACACTCCTTGCTTCTTGGTTTTCTCTGAGTTCTGTAAGTATCTAGTAGAGGGCCTGTAGCAAGTCTGCATGGGATACAGAGTGGTGCATGGGATATACCTTGTTTGAGGCAATGATTTCAAAGCAGACTTGACTTTCAAGATGTGCTGTCAAAGCTCTTTTAAAAAAGCATTAAGAAATTAGCAACATTGAGGATCGTAGAAACAGTGGTCCCTTCAAAATTGGAAGTTGTCCAGCAGTGCCATCAGCTCAGAACTGGTGGGCACCAGCTATACCCATCTACTGTTAGGAGAAGTCTAACCGTAATGGTCTTCATGGAAGAAATGCAGCCAAAAAACCATATATTTACCTTGGAAACAAGGCCAAGAATTCACTATGCACAAAAACATCAGAAATGGGGTACATAAAAACTTCAGCAGGTGCTCTGAAGTAATGAGTTGAAACTGGAAAGATTTGACTGTAACAAAAGTCAGTTTGTTTGCTAAAGGGTTGGAGAACAGAAAAATAATTAGGGTCTGCTGGCAACAGTGAAGCATAGTGGAGTTTTTTTGCAAGATCAGGTTTGCATTTCAGCAATTGAATTTGGGAATTTAGTTAAAACTAATGGTGTCTTCAATGCTGATAAATACAGGCAAATACATAATTATAGGATAGAACAGTGGCCCAGCACTGTTGCTTTGCAGCACTGAGATTCTGGGTTCACATTCCACCAAGAACAACATCTGTAGGGAGTTTGTATGCTCTCCCCGTGTTTACATGGGTTACCTCCAGGTACTCAGGATTCCTCCCACATTCCAAATTCTGATTGGGAGTTTAGATTGTGAGCCCCAATGTGGACAGTAATGACAATATCTATAAAGATCTGTTGAATACGATGGTGCTGTATAAGTAAGGATATTAAATAATGTAAATAAATACCATTATGCAGTATCATCAGGGAGGCATCTGATTTGCTCCATATTTATTCTGGAGCAGAACAATGACCCCAAACATACAGCCAATGTCAGTAAGAACTGTTTTAGCTGTAAGGAACAGCAAGTAGTCGTGGAAGTCATAATATGGTCCCCACAAAGCCATGTTCTGGCCATCATCAAGTCTGTCATGGATTAAATGAAGAGACTGAAGGATTTGTATAACCCTAAGTCCACAGAAGATCTATGTTTACTTCTCCAAGATGTTTGGAACAACGTCTCTGCCAAGTTCCCTCAAAAACAGTGTGCAAATATATCTGAAAATCATGCTGTTTTTAGGCAAACGATGGTTATACTAAACATTGATTTACAGTTCTCTTTTGTTCATTTTCTTTGTATTTTGTTAATAGATAAAAATAAATTATTAACACTTCTAATTTTTAAAGTTCTCTTACTCTGCAGCTTTTTTTCCACACCTGTCTGAAACTTTTGCACAGTTCTGTATATCAATAGTTGGTGCTAGTTACAGTATGCCCAAGTAAACCCTTTTTTAATGCACTGTCTATATTGCACATTATTGTACTCAAATCTTTATTCAATACATGTAATTAAATATTTTTTTTATTTCTTGTTGAATTTTTAAATTCTGAAGTAATAGATTGTAATTACTTTCTATATAAGTAATATCTGACATAAAACAACAACATAAAATGTAAATCCAACCAAGACAATACCAACACTGCATCTACTGCATGTTTTAATCTAACAACCCTTAGAAAGTGAGCTAAAGTCTAAAAAGATTGTTCTGGAAACAATTTTTGCTTTTCTTTATTTTTTTTTTTAATTTGTGCTACTGCAAGGAAATGCATTACTTTTACCGTTTCATTTTGGATTTTTAACTCCCATAACAATTATTTCTTTCTTTAGATAGGGTTATAATGGTTATTGTTCTGCCACACTTATAAACAGCATGTACTCTGTAATTCAGTTCCATTTTTATTGTGATTGTTCAATTTAAGGCAATCTTGATGAAATTCTGTAGACAGTGTCGGAGATGTCATCCTATATAATGATCAGTTGTTACAGAATGGTCACTGGTAAAAATCTTTAAGGATTTGATATTATATGAAGTTTGTACATTATGTGATATTTAGCACTGGCTAAATAAGACATCTCTGTCAAAGATGGTAAATGAATGACAATTACAATGTCTCAGTTCCAGAATCTCAGAAAATTATTATGTGGATGGTAGAAAACAAATGACAACACAATTATAACAATGTTGCACTTTAGGCAAAAATAAAAGGAGAAAGCTAAATGAACTAATAAAAGTTCAAATATATTAACATGGTAGCTACAGAACCCCCTGTCACAATTCATTTTTTGATTAATTAAAGCTTTGGTTCTGCTATAATTTAAACGCTGTTTTTTCCTTTTGAGCCAGCAAAGGTTAACGTTAGTTTCCTTGCTGGCAGCTGCTTTGTTGCTGGTCAGCTGATGTGGGTGGTGACCACTCCCACCATCCTTTAACCCCTTAGCAACCGCCAGTACGCCTTTTAACGGCGGCCGCTAAGGGTACTTAAACCACAGCGTCATTAATTAACGGCGCTGTGGAAAAAGGGAATAGCGCCCCCCAGAGTCGGATTTTCTCCGGGGTCTCGGCTGCCGGGGGTAGCCGAGACCCCAGAGAACATGATTCAGGGTTTTTTTTACCGACCCCGCATTTGCGATCGCCGGTAATTAACCGTTTACCGGCGATCGCAAAAAAAAAGCGATCTCTTTTTAATTTCTCTGTCCTCCGATGTGATCGCACATCAGAGGACAGAGAAAGGGGGTCCCAGATAGCCCCCCGATACTCACTTATCTCCCCCGGTGCTCCTCGTGGCTCCCGGTGGGCCCCGCCATCTTCAAAATGGCGGGCGCATGCGCAGTGCGCCCGCCGGCTGGCCCCGGGAAAATCTTTGGGGTCTCGGCTGCCGGGGGTAGCCGAGACCCCAAAGAGCATGATCGGGGTCGATTTTACCGACCCCTGTTTTGCGATCGCCGGTAATTAACTGTTTACCGGCGACCGCAAAAAAAAAAAAGCAAAGTGTAATTCTCTGTCCTCTGATGTGATCGCACATCAGAGGACAGAGAAATAGGGGGATTCGGGGACCCTATCATACTTACCGGTGTCCCTGGGTCCTCCTGCTGCTCCTCCTGGCCGCCGGCATCTTCTGGGCAAAAGAAAATGGTGGGCGCATGCGCAGTGCGCCCGCCATCTGTTTCCATCTGCCGGCTGGCAGGAGAAGAGCAGTTGGGGCTAAAATTAGGGTTAGGGCTAGGGTTAGGGTTAGTGTTAGGGCTAGGGTTAGGGCTAGGGCTAGGGTTAGGGTTAGGGCTAGGGTTAGGGCTAGGGTTAGGGCTAGGGTTAGGATTAGGGCTAGGGTTAGGGTTAGGGCAATGGGTTAGGGTTAGGGCTAGGGTTAGGGCTAGGATTAGGGTTAGGGCTAGGGTTAGGGCTAGGGTTAGGGTTAGGGCTAGGGTTAGGGCTAGGGTTAGGGCTAGGGTTAGGGCTAAATTTAGGGTTAGGGTTGGGGCTAAATTTAGGGTTAGGGTTGGGGCTAAATTTAGGGTTAGGGTTGGCGCTAAATTTAGGGTTAGGCTTCTTTCACACTAACGTCGGTACGGGGCCGTTGCAATGCATCGGCCCGACATACCGACGCACGTTGTAAAAATTGTGCACAACGTGGGCAGCGGATGTAGTTTTTCAACGCATCCGCTGCCCAATCTATGTCCTGGGGAGGAGGGGGCGGAGTTACGGCCACGCATGCGCGGTCAGAAATGGCGGATGCGACGTACAAAAAAACGTTACATTGAACTTTTTTTGTGCTGACGGTACGCCAAAATACTGATCCAGTGCACGACGGACGCGACGTGTGGCCATCCGTCACGATCCGTCGGCAATACAAGTCTATGGGCAAAAAACGCATCCTGCGGGCACATTTGCAGGATCCGTTTCTTGTCCAAAATGACGGATTGCGACGGATGCCAAACGACGCAAGTGTGAAAGTAGCCTTAGGGCTAGGGTTAGGGTTGGGGCTAAAGTTAGGGCTAGGGCTGGGGCTAAGGTTAGGGTTAGAGTTGGGATTAGGGTTAGGGTTTGGATTAGGGTTGGTATTAGGGTTAGGGTTGGCATTAGGGTTGCGCTTGGGATTAGGGTTAGGTTTGGGATTAGGGTTAAGGTTAGGGTTGTAATTGGGGGTGTATTGGGATTAGGGTTAGGTTTGAGGTTAGGGTTGAGATTAGGATTAGGGGTGTGTTGGATTTAGGGTTTTGATTAGGGTTATGGTTAGGGTTGACATTAGGGTTGTTTTGGGGTAAGGGTTGTGATTATTGTTAGGGTTAGTGATTAGGATTATGGATCAGGTTGGGATTAGGGGTGTGTTGGGGTTAGGGTTGGATCTAGAATGGGGGGTTTCCACTGTTTAGGTACATCAGGGAGTCTCCAAACACGACAGCCAATTTTGCGCTCAAAAAGGTAAATGGTGCTCCCTCCCTTCTGAGCTCTGCCGTGCACCCAAACAGTGGGTTACACCCACATATGGGGCATCAGCGTACTCGGGATAAATTGGACAACAACTTCTGGGGTCCAATTTCTCCTGTTACCCTTGTGAAAATAAAAACTTGGGGGCTACAAAATCTTTTTTGTGGAAAAAAAAATATTTTTTATTTTTATGACTCTGCATTATAAACTTCTGTGAAGCACTTGGGCATTCAAAGTTCTCACCACACATCTATTTAAGTTCCTTGGGGGGTCTAGTTTCCAAAACGGGGTCACTTGTGGGGGGTTACTCCTGTTTAGGTACATCAGGGGCTCTGCAAACGCAACATAATGCCCACAGGCCATTCTATCTAAGTCTGCATTCCAAAACGGCGCTCCTTCCCTTCTGAGCTCTGCCGTACGCCCAAACAGTGGGTTACCCCCACATATGGCACATCAGCTTACTTGGGATAAATTGGACAACAACTATTGCAGTCCAATTTCTCATGTTACCCTTGTGAAAATAAATACTTGGGGGCTACAATATCTTTTTTGTGGAAAAAAAAAATATTTTTTATTTTCACGACTCTGCATTCTAAACTTCTGTGAAGCACTCGGGCATTCAAAGTTCTCACCACACATCTAGATAAGTTTCTTGGGGGGTCTAGTTTCCAAAATGGGGTCACTTGTGGAGGGTTTCTACTGGTTAAGTACATCAGGGGCTCTGCAAACGCAACATAACGCCCGCAGACCATTCTATCAAAGTCTGCATTCCAAAACAGCGCTCCTTCCTTCCGAGCTCTGCCGTGGGCCCAAACAGTGGTTTACCCCCACATATGGGGTACCAGCATACTCAGGACAAATTGGACAACAAATTTTGGGGTCCAATTTCTCTTGTTACCCTTGTGAAAATAAAAACTTGGGGGCTAAAAAATCTTTTTTGTGGAAAAAAAAATATTTTTTATTTTCACGACTGCATTCTAAACTTCTGTGAAGCACTTGGGCATTCAAAGTTATCATCACACATCTAGATAAGTTCCATGGGGGGTCTAGTTTCCAAAATGGGGTCACTTGTGGGGGATTTCTACTGTTTAGGCACATCAGGGGCTCTCCAAACGCGACATGGCGTCCGATCTCAATTCCAGACAATTCTACATTGAAAAAGTAAAACGGCACTCCTTCTCTTCCAAGCTCTGCGGTGCGCCCAAACAGTGGTTTACCCCCACATATTGGGTATCGACGTACTCAGGAGAAATTGAACAACAACTTTTGTGGTCTAATTTCTCCTGTTACCCTTGTGAAAATAAAAATTTGGGGGCAAAAATATCATTTTTGTAGAAAAAATGCGATTTTTTATTTTCACGGCTCTACGTTATAAACTTCTGTGAAGCACATGGGGGTTCAAAGTGCTCACCACACATCTAGATAAGTTCCTTAAGGGGTCTAGTTTCCAAAATGGTGTCACTTGTCGGGGGTTTCCACTGTTTAGGCACACCAGGGGCTCTCCAAACGCGACATGGCATCCAATCTCAATTCCAGCCAATTCTGCATTGAAAAAGTCAAACGGCGCTCCTTCACTTCCAAGTTCTGCGGTGCGTCCAAACAGTGGTTTACCCCCACATATGGGGTATTGGCGTATTCAGGAGAAATTGCATAACAAAATTTATGGTTACATTTCTGTTTTTACACATGTGAAAATTAAAAAAATGGTTCTGAATTAAGATGTTTGCAAAAAAAAGTTAAATGTTCATTTTTTCTTTCCACATTGTTTCAGTTCCTGTGAAGCACATAAAGGGTTAATAAACTTCTTGAATGTGGTTTTGAGAACCTTGAGGGGTGTACTTTTTAGAATGGTGTCACACTTTGTTATTTTCTATCATATCGACCCCTCAAAATGACTTCAAATGAGATGTGGTCCCTAAAAAAAAAATGGTGTTGTAAAAATGAGAAATTGCTGGTCAAATTTTAACCCTTATAACTCCCTAACAAAAAAAAATTTTGTTTCCAAAATGTCCTGAAGTAAACTAGACATGTGGAAAATGTTATTTATTAACTATTTTTTGTGACATATCTCTCTGATTTAAGGGCATAAAAATACAAAGTTTGAAAATTGCAAAATTTTAAAAATTTTCGCCATATTTCCATTTTTTTCATAAATAATCGCAAGTAATATCGAAGAAATGTTACCACTATCATGAAGTACAATATGTCATGAAAAAACAATCTCAGAATCAGCGGGATCCGTTGAAGGGTTCAAGAGATATAACCTCATAAAGTGACAGTGGTCAGAATTGTAAAAATTGGCTCGGTCATTAAGTACCAAATTGGCTCTGTCACTAAGGGGTTAAATCGTCACTTGATGCATCAGCTGACTCTTGGTAATAGAGTTATTCTATGGAGACCAGCCTAGTAGTTTGTTGCTCTCTGGTACCAGCAGGGTCTGTCAGCTAGGCTTCAGGATACTCTGGTGCAGTATTCTACTCCTGGGTCATTGGACGCCGCCACAGCCCTTGCTATCTGGATGGATAGATGCCTCAAGGAGAGACAGAGACCAAATCTACCCCCTGTTGCTTTTTCTAGGGAGGAGGACACACTCAGGCAGGCGGACAAAGCCATGCAGGTGGGAGGAGTCATCTCTAAAACTAGGTTTCCTGTGGTTCAGCGTGGGATGGGGGCATGTTTTTTCTGTGGTCTGACTGATTATTACATCAATGTCAGCCCAGCTCATGCCAAAGTATGTACTCCATCACAAAAGCCACGTTCCCCTGGTCATGTGGATGGAGGCAATCAGGGTGTGTATATTTTCTCCACCTTCATGTCTCAGTTTACCATTTCAGCTGAAGTGGTGGTTGGTGGGGAATCTGATAGTATACCGTTTCTTGTGGATAGTGGAGCTGGAGTCAATTTAGTGGATTGTCGCTTTGTTCAGACTCATGGTCTGATTAGTAGGATGATAGCGAGACCCATTTCCATTCATGCAATTGACTCTATCCCTCTCAGCCAGAAGAGTTTGACCCAAGTTATAGACAATATTAAATTGCGTATAGGAACTCTTCATGAAGAGTCCCTGTCGTGCTACTTCTTGGAGGGTTTGCCAACTCCCATTGCCTTATGTCTTCCCTGGCTGAAGAGGCACAATCCGGTCATAGATTGGCGATCCAGGAACGTAGTTGGGACAAGTCTTGCAAAGACTGTTGCCTGGGAGCTATGGTCTCTGCCATCCTTCTCAAATCTACCCTTTCTTCTCTGGCGGAGATAGCCAGGGAGCTACCAGGGAAAAGGGGCAAAACTCAACCCTCGCCACAAGTAAACTCTGAGTCTCGGGGTTCTCCCAGGAGGAGGGATCAGGGGAGTGTGGTGTTTCCTTCTGAATATAGTGAGGGTATGAGTTTGGTGACACGGGAAGATGCCTCTGTGGTCTGTTCCTCAAGGAGACTACCATTTGTTGGCAAACAAACACTTGAAAATAAACATCTAAATTGCCTCTTCAGAGAGAAAGAGGACTTGAACTCTGAGCGCCACCTGTTGGAACTAACAATCCTACAAGTCACAATCAACCCTTTAACGAATCTTGCAATATGACTTAGGATAAAATCCAAATCAGAATCTCAATTTGCAGACACGGTTTTTGGGGCTATTAGCCCTCGTCAGTGCAAAGCATGAGAACTGATTTGGCTAGGTGAGAGGCTCTGGACTGGGGTCTAAGGGATAAGGTTTCTCCTTGTGGAGAATGAACATTCAGGTCCGGACCTGTGTGCCAAAGAATACGTGTGAGTGTCCACTAAAGACATCAAGTAGAAGTACACATCTGGGACCTGGAGTTCTAGGGTGATCAGGCTATATTGGGTGTCGGCTGTCCTCAGGCCTAGGACCTTCCAGTTGGAGTTACCCCCAGTAATGTAGGTACATAACATATTCCACATGTCATCGCTCTGTAGATTTGTTGCGCTTCCGAAGCCTATATTATTTCCATCACCATCGGCTGCATTTGCCATAAACCTGAGAATCAGGTGACTGCGGGGTAAATTCTAGTGGGTTGAGGCATCTTCACTGTACGTCATTTCCGGTAAAATCTGGGGTTTAGGGTCCAGAGGCCCCTCGTTGAAAGGGGGGTACTGTCACTATTTATTTTTGGATTTGTGACAGCCCTGGTTCTGGTATAATTTAAATGTTGCTTTTTCCTTTTGGGCCAGCAAGGGTTAATGTCAGTTTCCTTGCTTGCAGCTGCTTTGTCGCTGGTCAGCTGATGTAGGTGGTGACCACTCCCATCATTTAAATCATCACATGATGCATCAGTTGACTGTTAGTAATAGAGTTATTCTATGAAGACCAGCCTAGAGTTTGCTGCTCTTTCGTGCCAGTGGTGTATCTGCTGCTTCTGTGAATTTCAGGTTCCTGGTACCATATCCTGTTTGGAGCTTAGAAGCAGAGGCTGGATCTAAGTATCATTTTCCCTTTCCTTGTCTGTCTCGTGCTTGTCACTTCCCCTGTGTCGTTACCATCTGCAGTGGTGAAGCTAGCATCCTTGCCGGCCAGTGCACTAGCCAGGGTATAGTGAGGTGACAGCTTGGGACAAGGCACGTGATGGCAATGGGGGGAAGGACCCGCATAGGGCATTAGGGGAGCTTAGTGATAGGCACAGGTTGGAGTTAGGAGGTGCCCCATGCCTCGCTCCCTACTGTTAGGGCCTTCCTCTGTCTTTTTCCATCCTGTTGTTTGTGTATGTTGTGCCATAAGCCGGACTTACCCATTTTGAGCGTGACACCCCCTCTTTAAAAAATGCTAAAAAATAATTTTCATTAAAAATACAAGCAATCTTACATAATTAAATAATTTACCTATTCCAATAATTTAAAAAAAATCGAGAAAAAGTGAGAAAGAAGGGTTATATTTGGTTAAGTACCCCTCTTCTTTTGGAAATAAAATAGATAAATGTGCAAATATTGATGTTCATTTTTATTTTTGGCAGGAGGCATACTTTTGTGACAACTAATTTAGCATGCAAGGTAAGAGCTCTATTTGCAGCTGGTACCTCTCCAGGTACTACTATGGTCTGAACAATAACCAATTTAGAACCAGAGTATTTTGGACCTTCTGGACCCAAGTTTGTGACTTTTTAATCAGCACTAGTATAAATACGACAACAATAGGGTTTCTTTATTTAAAAAAAGGATTGCATGACAATAATAAAAAATATATTTTTATCCATGAATTAATTGAACATAACCTATAGCATACTCACATTCTAGTATGCTTGCGGATCCATCGCAGGCCACTTTGGAGGTCTCCACCAGCTCCAGGAAGCAGTGTCTGCCCCATTCGGACACGGTCCCAGCAGCATTGCAGCCTGTAATTAGCTGTAGTGGTCAGGTGATTAAAAGAGTGCGTTACTGAAAAACATTGGACATTGTTGGAAATCCCTTTATTATGCATGTACCACTTTCGTACATGGGTAAAAGGAGTATAGAGAGAAGCCACACCTACACCCAACTGGTCCCTGTACAGACTAGTCAATTCTTAGCTGCACAATTAAATACACCATCCCTAAAAGTCTGTCAAGGGGTTTCTTGGGCCTCCTGAGGAAGCAGGGGAGACCGCAAGTCACTGCCAACAAAGGGAGAGGAAGGTGTGCAGGTGGACACGAAGACCCCTGGCACGTTCATAGATGGGGAGAATTCTAAAGAAAATGAAAAAAAAAAATGAAAATAGAATAACTTCCCAAAAACCTAACAGTGTATAAAGGAAAAGGTGCTGGGAAGTAGATACACAGACACACAGCAAGAATTTAAACTGCGTATGCACAGCAGGAAAAATCCCTTAGCTAAAGCCCAGCCCAGAACTTGATAGGGCAAACCAAAATGGGAACATGGAAAACACCTGGAAAGGAGTAAACCAGGGAGAATAAAGATAACAGGAACAATCAGCATGTGAACAGGGAAGGAAAAGAGCAATAGCTCAACAAACAGAAGAACTGACCATGAAGCAACAGGTTAACAGATACCCCAGTCCATGGAACACAAGCGCAAATACGCAGTCAACGCCCCACAGGCCACACTACGAAATTCCCACATTTCTAGGAAGGGAAGGAGCGCCATTTGACTTTTCAATTCAAAATTGGCTGGAATTGAGATGGGACACCATGTTGCGTTTGGAGAGTCCCTGATGTGCCTAAACATTGAAACCCCCCATAAGTGACACCATTTTGGAAAGTAGAACCCCTAAGGATCTTATCTAGATGTGTTGTGAGAGCTTTGAACCCCCAAGTGTTTCACTACAGTTTATAATGCAGAGCCGTGAAAATAAAAATTATTTTTTTTCCACAAAAATTATTTTTAAGCCCCCAGTTTTGTATTTTTCCAAGGGTAACAAGAGAAATTAGACCCCAAAAGTTGTTGTGCAATTTGTCCTGAGTACGATGATACCCCATATGTGGGGGTAACCACCGTTTGGGCGCAAGGCAGAGCTCAGAAGGGAAGGAGCGCCATTTGGAATGCAGACTTAGATGGAATGGTCTGCACGCGTCACATTGCATTTGCAGAGCCCCTAATGTACCTAAACAGTAGAAATCCCCCACAAGTGACCCCATATTGGAAACTAGACCCCACAAGGAACTTATCTAGATGTGTTGTGAGAACTTTGAACCCCCAAGTGTTTCACTACAGTTAATAAGGCAGAGCCGTGAAAATAAAAAATCATTTTTGTCCTGAGTGGCTAATGTCCTGCGCGATTACATGCACTATGCCGCCGGCTTCCTCATCCTTGCTGAAGGTACTCCTCTACATGTTTTTTTTTCTCTCGTCATTTCACACCTTTCTGCTATTGTGTTTGATTAACCGACCGCTACTTAAGATCCCCTGACCAGGCTCGGACTGGCCCACCGGAGAACCGGAGGATCCTCCGGTGGGCCCTGGCACTGACACCTGCTGGCAGGGCCCCCACTGCTCCAGGGCCCCCACTGCTCCAGGGCCCCCCCGCCACCCGCCTTGAAGACGATACTCACCCTGCTCCAGCGATGGTCTCGGCGTCTGCACTGCAGCTCGTCCTGAACGAGCGGTCACGTGACACCGCTCATTAAGGTCATGAATATGCGCATATTCATGACCTTAAATGAGCGGTGTCACATGACCGCTCAAGCAGGAAGAAGGTGCTGCGCAGGCGCCGCCGCCTGGAGTTGGGACAGAGCGCGAGGGATGTCGGCACGGCCGTGCAGTGGGACAGGTGAGTATAAGGGATGGGGGGACGGGGATGGACACTCCTCTTGTCCCGGGACTATTCTCCCTCTGACGCTTTGACTGCTGATGCTACATGCTGGGCTGCCCCATACGGTGATATTACCACTCTTGGTTGCCTTTTAGTTCTTCCTTCTGGCTCTGATTTCCCTTCATACTACTTACCATTATAATAGAATGCCTTCACTTGCTTCTTTGCAATCTCTATGGGGATTATTGGAGCTCTCTTGGGAATATCAGCAACTACACTTATATAGTCATATATATATATATATATATATATATATATATATACCGTATATACTCGAGTATAAGCCGACCCGAGTATAAGCCGACCCCCCTAATTTTGCCACGAAAAACTGGGAAAAGCTATTGACTCGAGTATAAGCCTAGGGTGGAAATGCAGCAGCTACCGGTGAATTTCAAAAATAAAAATAGATCATTATTTCCCCATAGCTGTGCCCCATACAGTGCTCTGCAGCGTTCATATCTCCCCATAGCTGTGCCCCATACAGTGCTCTGCAGCGTTCATATCTCCCCATAGCTGTGCCCCATACAGTGCTCTGCAGCGTTCATATCTCCCCATAGCTGTGCCCCATATAGTGCTCTGCAGCGTTCATATCTCCCCATAGCTGTGCCCCATATAGTGCTCTGCAGCGTTCATATCTCCCCATAGCTGTGCCCCATATAGTGCTCTGCACTGTTCATATTCCCCCTTGGCTGTGCCATATAGTGCTCTGCAGCGTTCATATCTCCCCATAGCTGTGCCCCATACAGTGCTCTGCAGCGTTCATATCTCCCCATAGCTGTGCCCCATACAGTGCTCTGCAGCGTTCATATCTCCCCATAGCTGTGCCCCATACAGTGCTCTGCAGCGTTCATATCTCCCCATAGCTGTGCCCCATACAGTGCTCTGCAGCGTTCATATCGCCCCATAGCTGTGCCCCATACAGTGCTCTGCAGCGTTCATATCTCCCCATAGCTGTGCCCCATACAGTGCTCTGCAGCGTTCATATCTCCCCATAGCTGTGCCCCATACAGTGCTCTGCAGCGTTCATATCTCCCCATAGCTGTGCCCCATACAGTGCTCTGCAGCGTTCATATCTCCCCATAGCTGTGCCCCATACAGTGCTCTGCAGCGTTCATATCTCCCCATAGCTGTGCCCCATACAGTGCTCTGCAGCGTTCATATCTCCCCATAGCTGTGCCCCATACAGTGCTCTGCAGCGTTCATATCTCCCCATAGCTGTGCCCCATATAGTGCTCTGCAGCGTTCATATCGCCCCATAGCTGTGCCCCATACAGTGCTCTGCAGCGTTCATATCTCCCCATAGCTGTGCCCCATACAGTGCTCTGCAGCGTTCATATCTCCCCATAGCTGTGCCCCATATAGTGCTCTGCAGCGTTCATATCTCCCCATAGCTGTGCCCCATATAGTGCTCTGCAGCGTTCATATCTCCCCATAGCTGTGCCCCATATAGTGCTCTGCAGCGTTCATATATCCCCATAGATGCTCCACATAAATCTGTGCCATGGCCGCTGCTGCTGCAATAAAAAAAAAAAAGCCATACTCACCTCTCTTGCTTGCAGCTCCCAGCGTCCGGTCCCGGCGTCTCTGCACTGACTGATCAGGCAGAGGGCGCAGCGCACACTATATGCGTCATCGCGCCCTCTGACCTGCATAGTCAGAGCGGAGATGCTGGGAAGATGGAGCGGCACCCGGCGGCTGGAATGCGGACAGGTGAATATGACATACTTACCTAGTCCCAGCGATCCTGGCGCTCCCCGCCTGTCACAGCTGTCTTTGGTGCCGCAGCTTCTTTCTCTATCAGCGGTCACCGTTACCGCTGATTAGAGAAATGAATAGGCGGCTCCACCCCTATGGGAGGTGGAGCCGCCTATTCATTTCTCTAATGAGCGGTCCCACGTGACCGCTGAAGAGGGGAAGAAGCTGCAGCACAGAAGACCGTGGGATGGCAGGGGGAGCGCGAGGATTGCTGGGACTAGGTAAGTATACCTCAGCGCCCTCACCCCCTCACCCGCCGACCCCACCGCTACCGTGACTCAAGTATAAGCCGAGAGGGGCACTTTCAGCCCAAAAATTTGGGCTGAAAATCTCGGCTTATACTCGAGTATATACGGTATATATATAAATCTTCCATTAAGGCTTTGTGCACACGGTTTTTCCGATAAAAACGCTATAAAATCGCAAAAAAGTGCATACAATAAGCATCCCATCATTTAGAATGAATTCCGCATGTTTTGTGCACATGATGCGTTTTTTTCCATGAAAAAAACGCATTGCGGTAAAAACCGCAGCATGTTCATTAATTTTGCAGTTTTTTTGCGGATTTCCCACTACAAAATACATTGGGAAGTGTCCGGAAAAAAACGCGTCATAAACGCAGCAAAACCACGGCAAAAACGCGTCAAAACCGTGGCAAAATCGCGGCAAAAACACATGCGGTTTTCTTGCGGATTTCTTGCAGAAAATGTCCGGTTTTTCTCAGGAATTTTCTGCGAGAAATCCTGAACGTGTGCACATAGCCTAAGTCTGGGGATGCCCAGAATTTATGTGGAGTTTTTTTTGCCTTGCTTATTTGCATGTCAACAGCAAATTATTGTTTTTATGTGTAGTATCATTTCAGGCACATATAGTGCCATTGTGACTTTTTTGTATATATTATAAGGTCATGGGACTAGTGGTGATGTGGTTTGTTCTATTAATATGGTTTTATTGTGGATTTTCGCAAGTGAAAAGGAGCCCTAATAAAGATTTCTTAGGTGAGCCCCCTTATCGAAGTGTGGACCTGTTGAAGCACTATCACCTGCGTATTAGTGACCCGGCCAGAATGTTCAGCTAAAAAGTGGGCCACCACCGAGGTGAGGGTCTTGCCCTTCATAGAATCAGCCAATGCAAGATTAATGGTTGAAAAGTGCTTCTGGAACCTGCGCCGCATTTCCTGTGATGTTTGACCTACACAGACCCGTTGACAGGGGCAGATCAGGGCACAGATGACACAAACTGTTTTACAATTAATGTAAGACAGGAGCCTATGTTTTCTGCCATCCCCTGGATTGATAAAAAAAAGTCTCTAGCAGGAAACATATGGGGACAAATATTGCAGCTGCCGCATGCAAAGGAACCCCTCAAATTGACCCCCCGATTGAGCCTAATGGTTTGCCTCACATAATGGCTCCTAGTAAGAACATTCCTAAAATTAGGGGCTCTTCTGGCCGTCAACAATGGTCGATCACCGACCACATTGGATGTGTGAAGATCAGTGGTTAGAATACCCCAGTGTTTTTGTAGAATGGCCCTAACCTGAGTCCAATGGCTATTAAAGTTGGTGATTAGCCTAGGTTTATTATCATGTACCTTATTACGTACCTCCAAAAGTGACTACTGTGTGTGTGGGCCCTGGCCCATTGGAAAGCCTGAGAAATGCTCCTATGAGGATAATTCCTCTGTTTAAATCGATCCGTCAAATCAAGGGCCTCTGAACGAAAGTCCTCGTCCGAGGTGCAGTTCCTTATTGTCCTCAAAAATTGTCCTATGGGAACCCCATCTCTGGTATGAAGTGGATGAAAACTTCTATAATCCAACAAAGAGTTGGTAGCCGTGGGCTTCCGATACAGTTTGGTAGAAATGGAGCCATTGTTTACAGAGACTTGTAAATCTAAAAATCTCATTGTGGAGGAGGACATTGAATAAATTAACAATATATTGTGTTGATTGTTATTCAAAAGATCAATAAATCTACAACAATCATCATTAGTGCCCGACCAAATAAAAAAGACGTCATCAATGTAACGTAGCCAATGGTGTACGTTATCCTTGAACAATTCAAGGGAGTTGGCAATGGTGGCTTCCCACCACACCAAAAATGGATTGGGGAGAGCCGGGGCACACCTCGCCCCCATGGCCACCCCCGACGTCTGAAGATAGTAAGTTCTGTCAAACACAAAGAAATTGTGTTTCAGGATGAAATCCAATAAATCCACAACCAGAGAGTCATGCATCCTATCAGAATGTCCCAATTTGTCCAAAAAATATAGGACAGCCTTAATACCATCCTCATGGCTGATATTTGAATACAAAGATTCAACATCACAAGTCACAACCAGATATCAGACGGTGAGGACAAATCCCGACAGACACTAATGAAATGCAAAGAATCCTTTACAAACGAAGGTAAATTCCTAACCAAGGGTTGCAAGAAGTAATCTACATATATGCAAGCCTTCTGACAAAGGCTGCCAATACTGGCCACAATTGGTCGACCCGGTGGCCTATGGAGACACTTGTGCACTTTTGGCAACATACAGAAGGTGGCTGTTACCGGAAATTCCATCCATAAGAAATTATGCTCTTGGCTGCCAATAATACCCAAATCTCTTGCTTTGTCCAAAAGAAGTCTCAATTTGGCTGCAAATACCCCAGTGGGGTCAGACGGTAATTTCCTATAGAACCTTGTGTTTCCCAACTGACGATGCGCTTCCTCCAAGTAAAGGTCATGTGGCCACAAGACCACATTGCCACCTTTGTCAGCCTCTTTAATAAGGAAGGAATTATTGTTCTTTAGACTGATCAAAGCTCGTTTCTTCCCAGCGTTAAGATTGTCCGGAACAAGAGAGTGCGGACTCAAGGCTAAAATGTATTTTTTGACTAACTCAAAAAATACCCTGATGGACGACACCTGTGAAAAAGGAGGAGCTGCATTAGATTTGCTTCTGTGGGGGAATCGTTTCTTACCGTGATCTGGTTCATTTTCCTGTAATAACTGTAATAAGTCACGAAACACCTGTTGGTCAGTCTGATCCAAACCCTCCACCACCTGTGGCCTATTGTGCAAAACCTGTAAAACCAAGCGCCTGCAAAACAAATACAAATCCTTGATCAAAGTAAATTTATCTAGGGTCTGAACCAGAGAAAAAGTCAAACTTCTCTGTAAAACCGAAAATTCAATTGAAGTTAATTCATATTAAGAAAGATTAATAATACGCAGTGTATCATTAGGTATCTGATCACTAGAGGCCATAGACCCAGGGGACACTGTAATCATTGCTTGCGAGAATTCTTGTATTGTTTCTGTATTGGAGGTCGACGACCCCCAAAGCGAGTAGTTCGTGGTGGCAGATGAGTGGCATTTGTGCCCCCTTAGAACGCGTCGTCTGGTTGGCTTTCTGCTGACGATAAAGAAAATCACTCCCAGATGTATAATCAACCTTTCTCTGGAGTTCACATCCGGTCTCCACGATTCTCTGTACCTGGGACATTTGTCTCTGATTCCCCTGATGTTTCCATTCAAAGGCATTTTGTGTATCAAAATCATTACGGTCCGTAAAAAATTTGGAATACTTCCTGAGCATGATACCCCTATCGTATTTGTCTAAACTATCCTTGAGTTTAAGTTTCAAGGGCTGTACCTGTTTGGTGCTAATCAAAAGTTGCTAATTTGGTTTCCAGACCCTTGATTATAATTTTGATATTATATATTCACAGATTGGGCTCAATTATATCTATAACGTCCCTCAAACGGGGGACAAAGTACCATTTAGCTAAACTATCCCACATCGGCGTGATCAGTAAATGAAATAACCTCGACAATGGTACAATATAAAAACAATATTTTATTAGAAGATGTTTAAAAACAACATGTATCTACTAATAAGGAAGGTGCTGGAACCAAAAACGAGGGATGGATCTGCCATAGGCTTATCTCTAATATTTAAACTGACATACTTGTTATAATGCTAATACACCATATATAGCCTTGTAACATGTAGAAGGTATAGTACCTAAGAGAAACTAGTTTGTCGTAGTATATACATAAAAAAGGCTTAAACGCTATATCTCCTAATAATATGACAAAAAAGATAACCCTTCCAAGGCATGTAAATGTAAATGTCAGAAGTGTACCTGGTAGTCAGTCCCAACGGGATAAGCCGTGGCGTCCCTCTGCCCCGACGCGCGTTTCACACTGCTTCTTCAGGAGGCGTCATATTTTGATATTAGCCAACCACTCCCTATCATGCTCCAAAAGCATATTCATGATGATATTGGAGCATTTTAAGAGACCCTGCTCCCATGTGTTATGGAAAGTGGGGGAGGGCTCCCAAGCTGGATAAATGGGAACCCTAAGACCCCGGGGCACTATATTAGATTTAACATACGCTTCTAAGCTCCGAATATTCCACCATAACCTGATGCCCATCCTGTGTGCTGCCGTGAGATCCGAAGAAAGCTTGGTAAAATCTGAATCGGGTGTGGTGTTTATACCCGAAGAAAAAATGTTCGAGGACTGGGCCCGCCAGGTGGCCTCATGGGCATCCCAATCCATCCTGCACCCGGTCCAGTCCAGCCACTCCGATCAACTAAAAGGAACCAAATGGACAATATATGTTATAACAATATAGAGCCCACTGGAAAAATACTAATACTAATATATATCCCAAATAGGATGTGTGCAGCCCAGTGGAAGAAAGCCCACTAACAATGGGCTGAAACAATGGCAATATATAGAAAAAAATTCAGCGCACAAACATATATATATTTATGAAAAAAATAGGGGTGCAATATCAGCAGTAATAACTAATATGCAAAAAAGGGGAGGAAAAGCACTGCTGCAATACATGCACACCACACAAGTATGAACAAGGTAACGTACAAAAATATTTATTATGAACATGAACACATCACAACAATCAAAACATAATTAAAACCAGAATACACACAAACATTGTATGCCCAATATAATAATAACATATGCGAAGCCTATATGGATCGCCCCCAGGGTAAGGGCAATGGGGTACCCGGTACCGGGCCCCTTTCTTCAGTCGATGGGGATGTCACGGTCCATGGCCCTTTGAAGGGGCGTCCAATAAAAGGTGGACAGTAGTTTATAGGATAGTGTTCGTGACGCCACCTGTGGTATTCGGACAGGGTGACCGACGCTGCTTAGGGGTCCGCTGGGGTGATGTTATGGCAGCTAGATGGTATACCTTCCCACAGGTGAAGTATGTCCCCAGGGCTTCCCAGAGTGTAGATGGTGGATGGTGCAAGGTGCAGTGAATAACGAGGATACAGGGGTGCAGTCTCTTTACCTTTTACTGAAGACTGCAGCATCCACAGTCCAGGGTAGGGACCACATGGTAGGCAGAGTCTGGCCAGTCTGAAGGCAATTCCAGAGTCCCCTTATCCAGGAGGAATTCAATAGCCTTCCCCTAGCGCACAGTAACGTAGTAGGTCCCTACTTGCATAAGCTACCATAAGGTCCTCACTGTTGTTACTCCTCTCTGTCCCCCAGGTGGTGCGGATAGGACAAAACCCGTATGACTGATGGCCTGAGGCTTGTTTATAAGGACCCTAGAGATGCCCCGACCCCCACAAGTTGCCACTGTGTCTTCTTAGGTATAAAGGTCAGACAGCCAACTTGGAATTAACTGTCCTGCCAGTCTCTGAAGGAATGACATAGAGCTCTTTACTCCCTCGGTATTCTGGCCACCAGATCTGCGCTTCAGATGGAGGCAGCCTGCTTCTAGCTGGTCTCCCACTGATGTTTCACTCCTGTTGCTATGACTTCTTTTCTCACTCACTACAGCACAATTCCTTTCTTGTCCTTTCTTAGGATGCTGCCGCATGGGTTGCAGGCGCAGCTCTGTGTCCTTCTCCCTCCTCAGACTTCAGTCTGGATCTGACCAGAGATCACCCTAGCCAGCTCGAACGAAAGACCTTTCCTCGTCGGTCCCCAGCCAGGAACTCTCCTCAGACTTCTCGTTCTAAAACTGACTCTGACTAACTTCCTCACCAACCCCCCAGTTTTACCCTAATGTGAGGAGTGGCCTAATACATAGAACCCTTAGCTACCCCTGGTGGACTGGCATGTGAAGTGTGGGTGTGGCTGTGATACCTGGACAGCAGATCTCCTTCATTGCCTTCAGATGTAACATCACTCCCCCTGGTGGAAGAATAACATTACTGCAAGGAACCAGGACTCTGGGGCGCTGCATATACAAAGCCTAACCTGTTGGCTCATGAGGCAAACAAAAGCCCTAAATCAATATCAATGTGGAGCAAAAATGTCCCCCATGGTCCAAAGCGTAGGACCACATATACAGTAATAAGGGATAAATCAAATAAAGCCCCATTTAGGCGGCCATATTTGTTTCATAAATACATATGGTTGTGCACTGAGTTTTTTTCTATATATTTTCATTGGGCTCGTTGCTCGGGTCGAGCACCCGACTATTCCAGTTTGCTTGACCCAAGCAACGCGCACCCAAGCTGTTGTGAATTCTGTTGTCGAACTCCCTCCTGTGGTCGTGAATGGTACTTCGGCGAGTTCTGTCTATGGGCACCCTCTGGTGGCTGTGAGTGAAGCTGCTGCTTCTGAGGTTCCTTACACAGGTGACGTGGTTTATCCTTTGGTTGGCTGCTCTATTTAACTCCACTCAGATCGTTACTCCATGCCAGCTGTCAATGTTTTGCATTGGTTCAGTTCGCTCCTGGATCTTTCTGGTGACCTGTCTTCTCCTGCAGAAGCTAAGTTCCTGATAGTCATTATTTGTTCATTGTTTTCTTGTCCAGCTGGTTATCATGATTTTGTCTTGCTAGCTGGAAGCTCTGGGATGCAGAGTGGCCCCTCCGCACCGTGAGTCGGTGCGGAGGTCTTTTTTGCACACTCTGCGTGGTCTTTTGTAGTTTTTTGTGCTGACCGCAAAGATACCTTTCCTATCCTCTGTCTATTTAGTAAGTCTGGCCTCCCTTTGCTGAAACCTGTTTCATTTCTGCGTTTGTGACTTTCATCTTTACTCACAGTCAATATATGTGGGGGGCTGCCTTTTCCTTTGGGGAATTTCTCTGAGGCAAGGTAGGCTTTATTTTCTATCTCTAGGGCTAGTTAGCTCTTAGGCTGTGACGAGGCGCCTAGGTCATGTAAGGAGCGCTCCACGGCTATTTCTAGTGTGTGTGTTAGGATTAGGGCTTGCGGTCAGCAGAGCTCCCACATCCCAGAGCTCGTCTTGTGTGAGTTTAACTATCAAGTCGTGCCGGGTGCTCCTAACCACCAGGTCATAACAGTACAGCTGGCCCAAAGTATTAATGCGTCTCAATAGAGGGATAAGAGAAGTTCTGAGACCATTTTTTTTCTTTGCACTGTGTTTTGTCTTTCTTTTCCCCTAAACCTTTGGGTGGTTCAGGACACATGTGTAGATATGGACATTCAAGGTCTGTCCTCTTGTGTGGATCATCTCACTGCAAGGGTACAAAACATTCAAGATTTCAGAATCCTATGTTAGAGCCTAGAATTCCTATTCCTGATTTATTTTCTGGGGATAGATCTAGGCTCTTGAATTTCAAAAATAATTGTAAACTGTTTCTAGCTTTGAAACCCCGCTCCTCTGGTGACCCTGTTCAACAAGTAAAAATCATTATTTCTTTGTTGCGTGGTGACCCTCAAGACTGGGCATTTTCCCTTGCGCCAGGAAATCCTGCATTCCGTGATGTTGATGTGTTTTTTCTGGCGCTTGGATTGCTTTATGATGAACCAAATTCAGTGGATCAGGCAGAGAAAATCTTGCTGGCTTTGTGTCAGGGTCAGGATGAAGCGGAGGTGTACTGTCAGAAGTTTAGAAAGTGGTCTGTGCTTACTCAGTGGAATGAATGTGCCCTGGTGGCAATTTTCAGAAAGGGTCTTTCTGAAGCCCTTAAAGATGTCATGGTGGGATTTCCCACGCCTGCTGGTCTGAATGAGTCTATGTCCTTGGCCATTCAGATCGATCGGCGCATGCGTGAGCGCACAGCTGTGCACCATCTGGCGGTATGCTCTGATCATAGGCCTGAGCCTATGCAGTGTGATAGGACTTTGACCAGAGCTGAACGGCAAGAACACAGTCGTCGGAATGGGCTGTGTTTTTACTGTGGTAAATCCACTCATGCTATCTCCGATTGTCCTAAGCGCACTAAGTGGTTCGCTAGGTCTGCCACCATTGGTACGATACAGTCTAAATTTCTTTTGTCCGTTACTCTGATTTTCTCTCTGTCGTCCTATTCTGTAATGGCATTTGTGGATTCAGGCGCTGCCCTGAATTTGATGGACTTGGAGTTTGCCAGGCGCTGTGGTTTTTTCTTGGAGCCCTTGCAGTATCCTATTTCATTGAGAGGAATTGATGCTATGCCATTGGCCAAGAATAAGCCTCAGTACTGGACTCAATTGACCATGTGCATGGCTCCTGCACATCAGGAGGATATTTGCTTTTTGTTGTTGCATAATCTGCATGATGTGGTCGTTTTGGGGTTGCCATGGCTACAGGTCCATAATCCAGTGTTGGATTGGAAATCTATGTCTGTGTCCGGCTGGGGTTGTCAGGGGGTACATGGTGATGTTCCATTGTTGTCAATTTCGCCTTCCACTCCTTCTGAAGTCCCTGAGTTTTTATCAGATTACCGGGATGTATTTGAAGAGCCCAAATCCGGTGCCCTACCTCCTCATAGGGATTGCGATTGTGCTATTAATTTGATTCCTGGTAGTAAGTTTCCTAAGGGCCGTCTGTTTAATTTATCTGTGCCAGAGCACGCCGCTATGCGGAGTTATATAAAGGAATCCTTGGAGAAGGGTCATATTCGTCCGTCGTCGTCACCATTGGGAGCAGGGTTCTTTTTTGTGGCTAAGAAGGATGGCTCTTTGAGACCGTGTATTGATTACCGTCTTCTTAATAAGATCACAGTCAAATTTCAGTATCCTTTGCCGCTGCTGTCTGATCTGTTTGCTCGGATTAAGGGGGCTAGTTGGTTCACCAAGATAGGTCTTCGAGGGGCGTATAATCTTGTGCGAATTAAACAGGGTGATGAATGGAAAACAGCATTTAATACGCCCGAGGGCCATTTTGAGTACCTAGTTATGCCATTCGGGCTTTCTAATGCTCCATCTGTGTTTCAGTCCTTTATGCATGACATCTTCCGAGAGTACCTGGATAGATTCATGATTGTATATTTGGATGACATTTTGGTGTTTTCGGATGATTGGGAGTCTCATGTGAAGCAGGTCAGAATGGTGTTCCAGGTCCTTCGTGCGAATTCCTTGTTTGTGAAGGGGTCAAAGTGTCTCTTTGGAGTTCAGAAGGTTTCATTTTTGGGTTTCATTTTTTCCCCTTCTGCTATCGAGATGGACCCTGTTAAAGTTCAGGCCATTTACGATTGGACTCAGCCGACATCTGTGAAGAGCTTGCAGAAGTTCCTGGGCTTTGCTAATTTTTATCGTCGCTTCATCGCTAATTTTTCTAGTATTGCTAAACCGTTGACTGATTTGACCAAGAAAGGTGCTGATGTGGTCAATTGGTCCTCTGCGGCTGTAGAGGCTTTTCAGGAGTTGAAGCATCGTTTTTCTTCTGCCCCTGTGTTGTGCCAGCCAGATGTTTCGCTCCCGTTTCAGGTTGAGGTTGATGCTTCTGAGATTGGAGCAGGGGCTGTTTTGTCGCAAAGAAGTTCTGATGGCTCGGTGATGAAACCCTGTGCCTTCTTTTCTAGAAAATTCTCGCCTGCTGAGCGCAATTATGATGTTGGCAATCGAGAGTTGTTGGCCATGAAGTGGGCATTCGAGGAGTGGCGACATTGGCTTGAAGGAGCTAAACATCGCGTGGTGGTCTTGACGGATCACAAGAATTTGACTTATCTCGAGTCTGCCAAACGGTTGAATCCTAGACAGGCTCGATGGTCGCTTTTTTTCTCCCGTTTTCATTTTGTGGTTTCATACCTTCCGGGATCTAAGAATGTGAAGGCTGATGCCCTGTCAAGGAGTTTTGTGCCTGACTCTCCGGGTGTTCCGGAGCCGGCGGGTATTCTTAAAGAAGGGGTAATTTTGTCTGCCATCTCCCCTGATTTGCGGCGTGTGCTGCAGAAGTTTCAGGCTGATAGACCTGACCGTTGTCCTACGGAGAAACTGTTTGTCCCTGATAGATGGACTAGTAGAGTTATCTCTGAAGTTCATTGTTCGGTGTTGGCTGGTCATCCTGGAATCTTTGGTACCAGAGATTTGGTGGCTAGATCCTTTTGGTGGCCTTCTTTGTCACGGGATGTGCGTTCTTTTGTGCAGTCCTGTGGGACTTGTGCTCGGGCTAAGCCCTGCTGTTCTCGTGCCAGTGGGTTGCTTTTGCCCTTGCCGATCCCGAAGAGGCCCTGGACGCATATTTCCATGGATACTATTTCTGATCTCCCTGTTTCTCAAAGGATGTCGGTCATTTGGGTGGTTTGTGATCGCTTCTCTAAGATGGTCCATTTGGTACCCTTGTCTAAATTGCCTTCCTCCTCTGATTTGGTGCCATTGTTTTTCCAGCATGTGGTTCGTTTGCATGGCATTCCAGAGAACATCGTCTCGGACAGAGGTTCCCAGTTTGTTTCGAGGTTTTGGCGGTCCTTTTGTGCTAAGATGGGCATTGATTTGTCTTTTTCTTCGGCTTTCCATCCTCAGACTAATGGCCAAACCGAACGAACTAATCAGACTTTGGAAACATATCTGAGATGCTTTGTTTCTGCTGATCAGGATGATTGGGTGTCCTTCTTGCCTTTGGCTGAGTTCGCCCTTAATAATCGGGCCAGCTCGGCTACTTTAGTTTCTCCTTTTTTCTGTAATTCTGGTTTCCATCCTCGTTTCTCTTCAGGGCAGGTTGAGCCTTCGGACTGTCCTGGTGTGGATACGGTGGTGGACAGGTTGCAGCAGATTTGGACTCATGTGGTGGACAATTTGACATTGTCCCAGGAGAAGGCTCAACGTTTCGCTAACCGCCGGCGCTGTGTTGGTCCCCGACTTCGTGTTGGGGATTTGGTTTGGTTGTCATCTCGTCACGTTCCTATGAAGGTTTCCTCTCCTAAGTTTAAGCCTCGTTTCATTGGGCCATATAAGATTTCTTAAGTTCTTAATCCTGTGTCATTTCGTTTGGACCTTCCAGCTTCTTTTGCCATCCATAATGTGTTCCATAGGTCGTTGTTGAGGAGATACGTGGCGCCTATGGTTCCCTCCGTTGATCCTCCTGCCCCGGTGTTGGTTGAGGGGGAGTTGGAGTATGTGGTGGAGAAGATTTTGGATTCTCGTGTTTCGAGACGGAAACTCCAGTACCTGGTCAAGTGGAAGGGTTATGGTCAGGAAGATAATTCCTGGGTTTTTGCCTCTGATGTTCATGCTGCCGATCTTGTTCGTGCCTTTCATTTGGCTCATCCTGTTCGGCCTGGGGGCTCTCGTGAGGGTTCGGTGACCCCTCCTCAAGGGGGTGTACTGTTGTGAATTCTGTTGTCGAACTCCCTCCTGTGGTCGTGAATGGTACTTCGGCGAGTTCTGTCTATGGGCTCCCTCTGGTGGCTGTGAGTGAAGCTGCTGCTTCTGAGGTTCCTTACACAGGTGACGTGGTTTATCCTTTGGTTGGCTGCTCTATTTAACTCCACTAAGATCGTTACTCCATGCCAGCTGTCAATGTTTTTGCATTGGTTCAGTTCGCTCCTGGATCTTTCTGGTGACCTGTCTTCTCCTGCAGAAGCTAAGTTCCTGATAGTCATTATTTGTTCATTGTTTTCTTGTCCAGCTGGTTATCATGATTTTGTCTTGCTAGCTGGAAGCTCTGGGATGCAGAGTGGCCCCTCCGCACCGTGAGTCAGTGCGGAGGTCTTTTTTGCACACTCTGCGTGGTCTTTTGTAGTTTTTTGTGCTGACCGCAAAGATACCTTTCCTATCCTCTGTCTATTTAGTAAGTCTGGCCTCCCTTTGCTGAAACCTGTTTCATTTCTGCGTTTGTGACTTTCATCTTTACTTACAGTCAATATATGTGGGGGGCTGCCTTTTCCTTTGGGAAATTTCTCTGAGGCAAGGTAGGCTTTATTTTCTATCTCTAGGGCTAGTTAGCCCTTAGGCTGTGACGAGGCGCCTAGGTCATGTAAGGAGTGCTCCACGGCTATTTCTAGTGTGTGTGTTAGGATTAGGGCTTGCGGTCAGCAGAGCTCCCACATCCCAGAGCTCGCCTTGTGTGAGTTTAACTATCAGGTCATGCCGGGTGCTCCTAACCACCAGGTCATAACACCAAGCATTTTAGTGGTCACCAATCACTAGTCCTCACCAGGAAGAACACTAACCATCCTCTCCTCCTCAAGATGCATAGCCTCCTCCTCCTCCTCTTCAGGCCATCCATGCTGGACATCTCAAACAAAAAGACAGCATACTGTAGCGCCATAGCATGTAAATATGAATCTGAATATTGAATTGCATTACTGCATTCGAAATATGAAAAATTGAGAACTTTTAGAGCATAAATTGGCCAATTTATGTGTAGATGGAAGCCACGATAAAGCAATTCTTGTTTCCAGGACCAAGCAATACCTTTCCTCACTTAGAATAAAGTCTTCATCTGTATGGGAACATAAATCCTCTGTTAGACTAAAATACATATCTCTGTGCAGGGTGTGACGTTGCATTCATTGCATGTGTTGGGGGATACTCGCTTGGCACGGGATTCAAGCACACAGGAATGGTTTTTTAACACAAAAACAGTCTATGCGGTTTATTAAAGGTCATAAACCGTATCATCACGAGCAGTTCATTACATCACCATATCCGGACATTACATTAAGTTTCACATCATTAGTTTGGGGCAACTAAACACACTGGTCCTGCTCTAATCAGTTGCCGTGGGTGACCGCACAGTTCATGAAACATCATAAGCACCAACAGTCCATGGAGGTACCTTACGGGAGCTCCTGCTCCACCTGCTGACTCCATGTAAGTCCACTCTTCCTGGGAAAGCTGCCTTACGGATATCACCAACTTGCCTCGCAGGCACACCTTAGTCAATCCAGACCCGCTGAAGGACGGTAGCTTCCCCAACACAGACCGTCCAGGTCCACGGTCTCTCAGGTGCTTCCAGGAAGACTCCACTGACAGGAGCTACCAACACAGACTGTCCAGGACCACGGTCTCCCTGTGCGCTGCTATTCAGGACATCTGTCCCCACCTGGGACCATCCAACACACAGGCATGTGGCCTGTCCGGGTGCTATTCAGGACGTTTGTCCGACACCCATGCCACCAGGTCCAAAGCCCCACCACGTACTATTCATGGATAGCACTCCCAACACATAGGCTTTTCCAGGACCTGCAGCACAGACCATTCTGGTCCACACTCTCAAAACATGTGACCCACACCCTAGTCACATTACATATCTGTAACCACTCCCATAGATGGGTGGTGTGTGTATGGCTTGTCCGACCCACCCAGCTCTCAGAACTAGCCCTGCCAGCCTCCCTCTTTAAACAACACAATTTACTTGTGGGACACAGGTCCCAGAACATCCTTACTTAAGGCTGACAGTGCAGAGTATCTTCCTCTGCGATACACATACCGGCCATTCACAATAATGCTGGACTTAGTCTCATCACCACAGTTATTCCTGCGATAGCCATGCATTCCTATGGCCTCAATACGCCTCCGTGCATATTCTGGGAAGACCATGCAGCGCCCTCTAACTGTAACAGGGGTCACTGCATCACATATCCCCCCCCCCCGTTCAAACCTGTGGGGTTGAATATTTGTCACATACCAGCGGTCTCGAGACCGGGTACCCAAGTCACCTTGCCCTACCAGTTTGAGAGGACCGTCTCAGTCAAGTTTGAGCATCCCTCATCATCATACACTTGATAGGGTTTTCCCGCCCCAGCGGTCAACATGTAGGCCTTGAGCTTTGGCCCCTAAGTAACATAGTAACATAGTAACACAGTTTGTCTGTGTCACTAGACCTTTAGACACCACATTGTTCCAGTACGCCCCTTTACCCGACTTTTCTCTCCATGGCTGCCACCCACAGTGGGTGCGGTCATGAGACCCACTTACAGTTGAGGCTACTGTCTGTTCAGAGTTTGACCCTTTGTCACTATATTTGCTACAACGTCTCCCGCCTAGGCCACTCAACACTGAGCTAACTGAGGAGTTACTGCTTCTAACTCTTTCATCAGGCCACCTTTGGTTGTCTCTCTGTTGGCAATCTCTTCTATTATCTTTGTTACCCAGAGAATAGTCATTCCATTTATCTTCAGGCTGGGTACTTCCACCCCTTTGTCCACATTTCGGGTCGAAAATGGCAGCCATCTTCTTTGTCTTTCCTGCAGCTGTTTATTAACTTGCAGTTTCTCAGGTCTCAGCTGCTCTACCTTTTCTGAGATCCAGAATGGGAGCAGAAAAGACAGGTGATCATAATATATATATTTGCATTTAGTCGGTGCTGCATCACCACTCCTGGCCCTCTGCTGACGTTCCCCCTGGTACTGATCCCTGATGCTGCGCCAGCACATGGTCTGTCCTCAAAGTCATGGAACATATGGACACATAACCTCCTCCATGCCACCTCTTTTCAGGCACGGTCAGCATAATGGGTGTCCCTCTGATCACACAGTTCTGACCTCTCTTGGACCAGAACTAGCAGCAACTCCACATTTATGTATCTAGACATACTGGATTCCGTGGAGGCATTCTTCCGGGATGTTTGGAGCGCTTTCTAAGCTAATTAGCATGTCAAAGCTTCCGGATACTGATAATGTAGGATTCAATTTCCCGTCACCTGGAGAAGTCTTCCGTATTTCTCGCAAGTCACACCTATGGTCCGTGTTTAAGGCCTCTTTCACACATTAGTTTTTTGCCATCAGTCACAATCTGTCTTTTTTAGAAAAAGACGGATCCAGCAAATGTTACTGCTGGATCCAATTTTTTTCTCATAGACTTGTATTAGCGACGGATTTTAATGGATGGCCATCGCAAAGTCTTTGTCCGTCGGCCATAGACAATGGACAAAGTAACTTTTTTTGTGTACATTGAAAAGGCGGACAGTGATGGATCCGTCGCTGTCCGTCAAAAGACAGAATCCAGTGACTGATTCCGTTTTTTGAAACAGATCATGCCTGGAAGAATTTCACCCCTTCTGGAGTCTCTCTCTCTCTAGAATTCTGTTCGTTTAAATTCTTGCGGCAGCTGCTTCGATGGATCTGTCAAAAAAACGGATCCAGTGCATCAGTTTTTACAATCTGCACAGAATCCGTCTTTTCAACACGTTGATGGATTGTGACTGATTATAAAAAACTGATGTGTGAAAGAGGCCTAATCCGTATTTTTCTCGCACCCTAGATTTGCATTGGCGAAAAGTACGCATGATGCGAGCTGCCCCATAGATTAACATTGGTCCGAATGCCATGCGATTTTTTAACGCATAGCACTCATCCATATCACGCTCTAGTGTGACTCCGGCCTTACCTAGAAGTCTGAGTTAAAGTGCTAAAAATGATGCATGTTGAGAAAAAAAATTATACTTCTTTTAAAAATGCCACGGTAAAAATCTGCAAGGTTGAAATACTCATAAAAATGCCATGAAATATCCAGAAAAATGCTGCTTTTAATCTCAGCCTAACAATCCTAATGAAGGTTGTATTGCTTTTATGGAAAATGTACAAAAAAATTATATCTTATATTGTTATTCTCGCAATATTGAATAGTAATCAGAGTCACACAAGCACGCTGATTATTGCTCCAGGGAAGTACTGTTACAGGAGCTTTGAACACCCCTAATTTTGAAAGGCAAAGCTCATCCATCATTGACAGCAGCAAATCAATACTGGTCTCACAGACAACATTTCTTTAATTTATCAGTTGCCACAACCACAGTCCAGCCGTTTCAATCTGAAATTCATTTGTCAGTCAGATTTCTAATAAACCATAAAATCAATTTAATCAACAGGTTATTTTTTTCATATGTAATGTAGCTTTACTTGTGTACAAATCATTAATAATAATTAATACATAAGTAGTTATTGGCCAGATTTTGTAACACAGAGGGGTTTTATGCTTTCTTTATAACTTAAAAATTCAAAAGTGTCTTGTTAATTTGTCACATTTTTGTGACTTTTTTTTAAATGTTCCCCAAAAAACAATGGAGAATAAAAAGAAAATTTTGAGCTTTGTGTAAAATTCATATTGATGATTTTGGAGCAAAAAGTATTAGCAAAAACCCCAAGTCAAAAAAGAAAAGTGACATAAGAATGCAAATGATGAACCAGGCATGGAGCCTTTTTGATGGGTTTTTGTATTTGAAACTTTATTATGCTTTTGCTTCTTCCACAGCGCTTTACATACATTATCATCATTGTTCAAATTGGGCTCATAATCTAAATTCCCTATCAGTATGTATTTGGAGTGTAGGAGGAAACCCATGCAAACACAGGGAGAACATACAAACTCATTGCAGATGTTGCTCTTGGCAGGATTTGAACCCAGACCCCACCACTGAGCCACCATGCTGCCATGAACTATATAACTTGTGATTATTTGTGAAAAAATGGAAATGTGACAAAAATTTGAAAAAATTATATCAGGATAATTTTTTAAACAAATTTTTCTTGTTAGAAAGTTACAAGGCTTAAACGTTGACCAGCGATTTCTCCTTTTTCCAACAAAATTTACAAAACCATTTTTTAAGGGACCTATATGATAGAAAATACGCAAACGTGACACCATTCTTAAAACTGCACCTTTCAAGCTGCTCAAAACCACATTCAAGAAGTTTATTAACCCTTCAGGTGCTTCACAGGAATATGGGGAAAAAATGAACATTTAACTTTTTTTCACAAAAAAAATTATTTTGGATCCATTTTTTTGATTTTTACAAGGGTAACAGGAAAAAATGGAACCAAAAATTTGTTGTGCAATTTCTCCTGATCATGCCGATACCCAATATGTGAGGGAAAACCACATTTTGGGCGCACGGCAGAGCTCGGAAGGGAAGGAGCGCCATTTGACTTTTTGAATGCATAATTTGCTGGAACAATTAGCAGTAATTGGTGCGTTTGGAGAGCAACATTGAACCCTCAGGTGCTTCACAGAAGTTTATAACGTTGAGCCATGAAAATAAAATTAAAAAAATAACACATTTTTTCCACAAAAATGTTTTTAGTCCCAAATTTTGCATTTCCATACTGGTAACAGGATAAATTGCACCATACAATTTGTAGTGCAATTTCTCCTGAATATGCTGATACCTCATATGAGGAAGAAAACTACTGTTTGGGTGCACGGCAGGGCTCGGAAGGAAAGGAGCAACATTTGACTTTTTGAATGTAAAATTTCCTGGAATCATTAGCGGACGCCATGTCCCAATTGGAGAGCCCCTGATGTGCCAAAACAGTGGAAATCCCCCACAAGTGACCCCATTTTGGAAACTAGAACCCTCAAGAAATGTATTTAGATGTGTGGTGAGCACCTTGAACCCCCAGGTGCTTTACAGAAGTTTATAACAATCTGTCATGAAAATAAAAAAAATCACATTTTCCCCACAAAAATGTTATTTAACCCAGAAATTTAGCATTTTCATAAAGGTAACATGAGAAATTGCACCATTAAACTTGTTGAGCAATTTCTCCTTACGACGCTGATACACCCATATGTGGGGGAATGCTACTTTTGAGGTACGGTGCAAAACTCAGAAAGGAAGAAGTGTCACATTGGAGTTCAGATTTTGCTGAAATGGTTTGAGGGTGCCATGTCACATTGGCAGAGCTCCTGAGTTGCCAGAACAACAGAAACCTCCATACGTGAACTCATTTTACAAACTACACTCCCCAATCAATTAATCTAGTGGTGCAGTGATCATATTGACACCATGGGTGTGTCAAGGAATTTTATACCTTTGGGGTGTGAAGAAAAAAAAGCTGCATTTTTAACACCAAAATTTAGTTTTAGCCCCAGATTTTACATTTTCACACAAGTGGTTAAAAAGGGCACCATAATTGTTCCACTTTCTACTGAACGTAGCAAAACCCCATATGTGGATGTACAGTACTGCTTATCCATGCGGCGAGACTCGGGAGGGACAGAGCGCTATTTGCAACCTGGAGTGCAGATTTTCCTAGAATAGTTTGCGGACTCCTTATACAGAGCCCCTAATTGCTAGAAGAGCAGAATCTCCCCCTCAAGTGACCCCATTTTGGAAATTATACCCCTTTGGGAATTTGTCTACAGGTGTAGTGATGATTTTAACTCCATGGGTGTTTTCCAGAAACAGGCAGCAGTGGATGTTGCAAACTGCCGTTGAAGTGACCAATACGCTGTAGTGATCAATATGCCCAGATCATGCTTCTGGAGACATGCACTTGTAAGTTTGGCAGGTTCTCATTCTTACAGAAAAGCTAAATGTAAATGTTATATGTGGTTTAGGTACAGTGTGGTGCTAAGAAGGGAGGGGGCATTTGGATTTGGGAGAGCAGATTTTGTATAATTTGCTGAATTTATTTTGAGGGGTCAAGCAGCCACTTTGCTTTTTTAGAGCATTTGTGCTACCAGTAACTTGGAACCCCGTATATTTCCATTGACAGATGGTGGCTCTGTGTGGGGTCTTGCTTTTTTTGTGGATTGAGTTGAAGCTTTTTAACCCCTTAATGACCGCCAATACGCCTTTTAACTGACCTGAGATATAAGAGAATAGCCTCCCCATACAGGTGACAATCCAGCATCTGTCAGTTGTACACTATAGCTGACAACTTGCTGTATCAGCCACGATCAGTGTTTGCACCATCTAAATCTGTTTAACCCCTTAGATGCTGCTGTCAATAGTGACTACATCATTATAAATGGTTAACAGAGTGTGGGGGCTTCTTCTTTGTCCCAATTGGTACCCTCATATCATGATTTTGTTGTCCTGATGTTTGCCATGGCAATTCATGGCCAAATAGTGGCCTTAGAGTCTGACGGCTGTAGTAATCTGTTTAGAAGTTAGAGACATTTAGGTGGTAAAAATACATATTTTCATTTCTGTCATACCACTTTGCATTAATTCCTGTAAAGCACCTGAAGGGTTAATAAACTACCTGACCGCAGTTTTTGATATGTCAGGGGGTGCTGTTTTTAAAATGGTATCACGTTTGTGGGTTTCCCAATATACGGGACCCCTAAAGTCACTTCAAACATGGATAAGTCCCTAAAAAAATAAATTTTGTAAATTTCTTTGAAAAAATGAAAAATTGCTGCTACATTTTTAATCTTCCTAAAATGCTAACAAAATAAAATAACATTTTACAAATGGTCCTGATGTAAAGCAGACATGTGGGAAATGTTATTTATTAATGGTTTGCTGTGGTATGACCATCTGGATTAAAGGGATAATCATTCAAATTTAGAAAATTGCTAATTTTTTAACATTTTTCTCAAATTTTTGATATTTTTTATAAATAAACACAAAAAATGTTGAACAAAATTTACAATTATCATAAAGTATAATGTGTCACGAAAAAACAATCTCAAAATCACTGGGATTTGTTGAAGGGTTGCAGAGTTATTACCACATAAAGTGACACTGGTCAGATTTCAAAAATTTGGCTCGGTCACTAAGGGGTTAAGGAACATTTTACATAATATTTACAATCACATTTCTCCGGCGCTCTACGCTGAGCCCTTACATTGGGGTTTCCATCTAAATCTCCGAATGACGTGATTCAGATAAAACCCCTGAGGGATCCATTCACTATAATGATTTGAGTTACTCTGGATTCTGTCTGGTCTCTGCTCAGTGGTGTCCTTCTTTTCAAAGGTGCAGAAAACTGTGGCCGACGGCAATTTTATGCACTCCTAAAAAGACGGACACCGCCGGATCACAGGTCCAATGGCGTCCACAGTACCAACATTTGCCTCATTATAGGGAATCTTCTGCCGGAGGTTCCGTCGGAATCACGTATTTCAGAGATTTACACAGGAGCCCCAATGTAAGCGCTCAGCGCAGAGCACAGGATGAATGTGCACCAAGCCTTACTGCCACCTTTGGGAGGAAGAATGAACAAAACAGCAGGTGAAAATAGGTTTTATATCCGCATGTGATATAAGTGATATGGCGACTTTATTCTTCTTGTTGGTGCGATTACATTTACTAGATTTATATTGGGTGTTCATGTTTGGCTGCTGTCATCTACTAAAAAACGCTTTTTATTGCAAAAGCTAATTTTTGCATCACCATACTTTGATAGTTATAATTTTCCATATTTCAGCCAACAGTCATATGAGGGCTTGTTTTTTGCAGGAAGAGTTATGGTTTTTATTGGTACCATTTTCAGACACATGACATTTTTTGATCACTTTCTATTCCAATTTTTGTGAGGCATAATTAAAAAAAACAGCAATTCAGAATTTTTGGGGAGGGTTTATGTCCTTTCACGTGTGGTTAAATTGATAAGGCAGCTTTATTCTTCGGGTCACTACGATTACAGCAATACCCCATATATCTCTTGTTTTATGTTTTTGCAATTTTATACAATAAAAATTATTTTATAGAGAAAATACAGTTGTGCTCAAAAGGTTACATACCCCAGCAGAATTTCTGCTTTCTTGGCCATTTTTCAGAGAATATGAATGATGACACCAAAACTTTTTCTCCACTCATGGTTAGTGGTTGGGTGAAGCCATTTATTGTCAACCTACTGTCTTTTCTCTTTTTAAATCATAATGACAACTCAAAACATCCAAATGACCCTGATCAAAAGTTTACATACCCTGGTGATTTTCGCCTGATAACATGCACAGAAGCTGACACAAATGTCTTTGAATGGCTACTAAAGGTAACACCCTCACCTGTGACCTATTTGCTTGTAATCAGTGAGTGCATTAAAGTTGAGAGAGTTTCTGCGATCCAGACAGACTCTTGCATCTTTCATCCAGCCACTGACGTTTCTGGATTTTGAGTCATGGGGAAATCAAAAGAATTATCCATAGGTCTATGGAAAAAGGTTAAACCTGATAAAGAACAATGCACATCTTGCCTGTCGAGGCATTAGACATTTTGCCAATTCAAAATATACCAGATTCGTATGATCTGTGATCACCATAACCTGATGAACAGTGCTCTCAAGAAAATGACGCCATACTTCAAAGCCCACTTGATTGCCAAGAGTTCCGTTACATAATTTTTCTCTGCAGACGACAGTTTAA
Organism: Ranitomeya imitator; assembly: GCF_032444005.1. NCBI lineage: Eukaryota > Metazoa > Chordata > Amphibia > Anura > Dendrobatidae > Ranitomeya > Ranitomeya imitator. Next base: position 535,114,445 of record NC_091282.1, read on the forward strand.
AAAAAAAAGCACATGGATGCCATTTACCAGGAGACGCACCCTGCGACAACAAAGCCCCCACTCCCACCTCAAACGCATCAACCTCAATAATAAAAGGCTGAGAGACATCTTGCTGTATGAGGATTGGCGCAGATGAAAACACCTCTTCAAAGTATCAAATGCCTCCCTGGTGGGACTGGACCAGTTTGAGAAGTCCATCCCCTTCCTAGTCATATCTGTAAGAGGCTTGGCTAATACCGAAATGGTTTTGATGAACTTACAGTAGTAGTTGGCGAGAGCTAAAAACCTTTGTAACGCCTTCAAATCCTCAGGACAATCCCAATAAAATACCGCCCCGACTTTTGCCGGATCCATGCAAGAACTGGTGGATGATAACACATATCCTAAAAAAGGGATCTCCTCACCAAAGAACATACACTTCTTGAGTTTGACAAGTAATTTATTGTCTCTGAGTATACGTACAACCTGTCTGACATGTACCTGATCTGACTCGGGGTCAGGTGAATACATTAATATGTCATCCAGACAGATAACTACAAATCTGCTAAAGATGTTATTCACAAAGGTCTGAAAGACGGCGGGCGCTTTCATCAATCCAAAGGCATCACCAGGTTCTCATAGTGTCCCTCAGGCGTATTGCCTGCTGTTTTCCACTCATCCCCCTCTTTAATGCAAATGAGATTATACGCCCCCTGAGGTCCAGTTTTGAAAACCATTTTGCTGCTACAATCTGATTAAGAGGTCCGAGTGAGAGGGAGTGAATATGGATCCTGGACTATAATCATATTGAGATTACTGTTATGATCTGGTGGCCTAGGAGCAGCATGTGACGTACTCTGGAGAAGGTGGTACCTGTACTGACCGTAGACCCTGAACTTAGCACCGCAACTAAAAGTAGCCGTGGGATGTACCTAACACTCCCTAGAAACTTCGACACAGCCTAAGGACTAACTTCCCCTAAAGATAGAAACGGGAAAACTATCTTGCCTCAGAGAAAATCCCCAAAGGATAGACAGCCCCCCACAAATATTGACTGTGAGAGGAGAGGGAAATGACATACGCAGACTGAAATCAGGATTTAGCAAAGGAGGCCGTTCTAGCTAAAAAGAAAGAATAGAACAGAGTACTATGCGGTCAGTATTAAAACACTAGAAAATATCCACCACAGAAAATACAAATCTCCACATCTGACTAAAGACATGGAGGGTATATCTGCATCTCCAGAGATACAGCTTGGCTGCAAAAAATCCTTACACAGACAAAGCTGGACAAGAAAAAACATGAAAATGCACAGAACTATAAGGCCCACAGCATGTGGACAGCAAAAACAAAGCCAGAACTTATCTTGAAAAGAACAGCAAAACAGGAGAGACCAATCAGGGATGTGAATCCTCCAAAAACAATGGACAACTGGCACTGACTAAAGCAAGGCTAAATAGCCCAGTCCATATTGCAATAAGTGGACACACCTGATAAATGCTGCGATCCAAAGACAGCAGCACTACCACTCATAACCACCGGAGGGAGGCCAAGAGCAGAATTCACAACAGTTTACGGAAATCTAGGCATGGGCGTAACCCCCCATCTTTTTTACAAACAAGAACCCCACAGCAATGTGGGGGATGTGGATGGTCTGGTATGACCCTTTGAAAAACTTTCCTCTATATAGTCCTTTATGGCCTGCCTTTCTGAAACTGTTCTTAGGCAGCTTGATACCGGGAACTAGAGTAACAGCGCAGTCACAAGTACAATGGGGAGGGAGTTCTTGGCACCCTTGCTAGGAGAACACATCCCCTAAATCAGACAGGTATTTCATCACAGACTGGGTATCCACCCTAGCAAGCTGGGTACCCAAGCTGTGTTCTTGACAATACTCACTCCACTTTACCACTTACTGAGTCTGCAAATCTACTACAGGATTGTGCAGAGCGAGCCAAGTAAGTCCCATAACCACTGGTGAGGGCAGACCTTCTAGCACATACAGTCATGGCCAAAAGTATTAACACCACTGCAATTCTGTCAGATAATACTCAGTATCTTCCTGAAAATGATTGCAATCACAAATTCTTTGGTATTATTATCATCATTTAATTTGTCTTAAATGAAAAAACACAAAAGAGAATGAAGCAAAAAGCAAAAGATTGATCATTTCACACAAAACTCCAAAAATGGGCCAGACAAAAGTATTGGCACCCTCAGCCTAATACTTGGTTGCACAACCTTTAACCAAAATAACTGCGACCTACCGCTTCCGGTAACTATCAATGAGTTTCTTACAATGCTCTGCTGGAATTTTAGACCATTATTCTTTGGCAAACTGCTCCAGGTCCCTGATTTCTGAAGGGTGCCTTCTCCAAACTGCCATTTTTAGATCTCTCCACAGGTGTTTTATGGGATTCAGGTCTGAACTCATTGCTGGCCACCTTAGAAGTCTCCAGTGCTTTCTCTCAAACCATTTTCTAGTGCTTTTTGAAGTGTGTTTTGGGTCATTGTCCTGCTGGAAGACCCATGACCTCTGAGGGAGACCCAGCTTTCTCACACTGGGCCCTACATTATGCTGCAAAATTTGTTGGTAGTCTTCAGACTTCATAATGCCTTACACACGGTCAAGCAGTCCAGTGCCAGAGGCAGCAAAGCAACCCCAAAATATCAGGGAACCTCTGCCATGTTTGACTGTAGGGACCGTGTTCTTTTCTTTGAATGCCTCTTTTTTCTCCTGTAAACTCCATGTTGATGCCTTTGCCCAAATGCTCTACTTTTGTCTCATCTGACCAGAGAACATTCTTCCCAAACGTTTTAGGCTTTTTCAGGTAAGTTTTGGCAAACTCCAGCCTGACTTTTTTATGTTTCGGGGTAAGAAGTGGGGTCTTCCTGGGTCTCTTACCATACAGCCCCTTTTCATTCAGATGCCGACGGATAGTACGGGTTGACACTGTTGTACCCTCGGACTGCAGGGCAGCTTGAACTTGTTTGGATGTTAGTCAAGGTTCTTTATCCAACATCCACACAATCTTGCGTTGAAATCTCTTGTCAATTTTTCTTTTCCGTCCACATCTAGGGAGGTTAGCCACAGTGCCATGGGCTTTAAACTTATTGATGGCACTGTGCACTGTAGACACAGGAACATTCAGGTCTTTGGAGATGGACTTGTAGCCTTGAGATTGCTCATGCTTCCTCACAATTTGGTTTCTCAAGTCCTCAGACAGTTCTTTGGTCTTCTTTCTTTTCTCCATGCTCAATGTGGTACACACACAATGACACAGGACAGAGGTTGAGTCAACTTGAATCCATGTCAACTGGCTGCAAATATGATTTAGTTATTGCCAACACCTGTTAGGTGCCACAGGTAAGTTACAGGTGCTGTTAATTACACAAATTAGGGAAGCATCACATGATTTTGCGAACGGTGCCAATACTTTTGTCCACCCCTTTTTTGTCCACCCCCTTTTTTATGTTTGGTGTAGAATTATATCCAATTTTGCTCTAGGACAATTCTTTTTGTGTTTTTTTTTCATTTAAGACAAATTAAATGAAGATAATAATGTCAAAGAATTTGTTATTGCAATAATTTTCAGGAAGAAACTGAGTATTATCTGACAGAATTGCAGGGGTGTTAATACTTTTGGCCATGACTGTAAGTTAATCACCTCAGAGTGCATGGGCCCTACCTGAAGATTCAAACCTCAGATGACTTGAGTGAAATACCCCTGTCTCAAGAGGGCAAAGTCGATGGCGATTATGGGTATGAGTCTAGACAGTGTATGTGGATTGAGGCCTCGGACCTGGACGAACCTAGCGTCGATCAAGTTAAACACCGCCCCATTTGCCAAAAATGCAGACACATCACCCAAAGAGGTCATGAGTACACCCAGGACCTCTTAGTTTTCCTGGCAGCTGTTTACTGCGAGATAGGGAAGGGCACGTGCCCACAAAATGGCCCTTTTTAACACAGTGAAAACACACTCCCCCTTTTCGCCGAACACCAGACAGTTTTCCAGAGTAAGTTGCCGCACCTACCTGCATGGGTTCCTCAGATGACCGATCTCCCTTGGCCCCTGACCTCCCGCACCTTGGGGTGTCTCCCTATGTCTCTGGTGAAGACGGCGATTAACTCAGATCGCCAGAGATATGGCCGCCTCAAGGAAGACTGGAGTCTCATACAGAGCTAAAGCATCCTTCACCCATACTGTAAGCCTCTCACAGAACAGGCTTCGGAATGCGGGATCATTCCACTGTCCATGACACACTTCCGAAACTCAGAGCAATACTACTCCGCCGTCCGGTCTCCTTGCTGAAGTTGATGTAATGTGAAATCAGCTAAAGTGATGCAGTTGGGGTTGTTATATACAAAGCCCAGAGCCAAAAAAAGTTCCTCCACTGTATGAGGCGACTGGGAGTCAGACGGGAGAGAAAATGCCCATGCTTGGGGGTCCCCCTAAAGGAGCGATATTATTATCCCCACACTTTGCTCCTCTGTACCTGAGGAAACAGGACGTAACTTAAAGTACAGTTTACAGGCCTCTCTGAAAACAGCAAACTTGTCACGCCCCACAGAGTAACTGTCAGTCAAAGCGATCTTGGGCTCCACTACAGTTTGCCTGGGAGATGTGATTCCTACACCAGGTGTATTAGGGTGCTGCAACACAGTAAGCAAATCTGCCATCTCCAGGCTGAGCTGCTGCAGTTGCCCCATCAGAGCAGTAATAGGATCCATAATGGATTAGAAAATGGTAATGGTCACAGCTAATGTCACGACCCAGCTGTCAGGTGATCCAGGACTTGGGGCTCCTTCCCCGTCCCTACCAATAATGAAACAGGAACACATGGGCTACTCGCACAGTGAACAAGTCTGTAGGAACATGCTCACACATCACCAAGAAACTTGAAGACACAAAAGAGCATGGTAGAACCAAAAACACTCAGTTTAAAAAAATCACAGTAATCCTCAAGTGCTAGTAAGAAGATGTAAAAAACAGGGTATTTGGTTGATACGTTTTTTGCAAAAAATGTATACTAAGCTGCTCCACCAAACGTCAAGGTATACCCATATACCTAGCTCGCCCTATTCTCTGCGATACTTCTGAAAGTGAAGATGCCAGGGCCACCATCCTTGCCTAATCTCCTGAATCAGCCCTCCATCTGTTCTCTTCCCCCACCCAGGGAAGAGGGGCGCTATTGTGCACCGCAGTACAACAACCAGACAAACAAGGCAACACAAACAAGAGTAAACTGAATATACCAAGCATACAAATATTCACTCACATATAACAGAGGAATGCATCGGGGAGTGGAGGATGTAGGAATAACCAAAGTAAGAGGAGGGAAGAGACAAGCCACGCAACAGTTATAACTAACTCCTCCAAAACTCCTCATATAAAAACCTCTCCTTCAAGCCATGCAGCAAAAGCTAGCTCTGACACGGGTATGAATCAGGACCCAGATTATAAAGGGGATGGGAGTGGCTAACCGAGCTCAGCTGAGCGCTCATACTCCCAGAGTTTCCAACATAGCCGATTACCCCCTGTTCTGCCAAAAGAAATAAATGCCATTTAAAAAGGAGAAGTGCTTCTATTCAGGGCAGGAGTAGGAGCAATAAGACGCTGCAGTCTTTTAGATCCTCTTTGTTGCGGTAAAACCATGACAGTACATAATACACCAACCAGACTAACAAGGTAATACAAATAGGGATAAAGGAAAATACCAATTATACAAATATAATACTCATATAAACAATTGATGTAAACACTGTGGAGTGAAGGATGGCGTAAAAACAAAGTGGAAGAAAGAGGGGAAATAGCACACCCAAAACCTAGAAACAGTGTCAGATAAATCCACCAAAACACTCTCATAAAACCACCATCTCCTAACCATGCAGCATAGGCTATCTCTGAGGGCAAAGACTGCTAGCTAGGGTCTATATAATATAGGAGATGGGAGTGGCTAACAGTGAACAGCTGAGAGCCTTAATGCAGGAATGCTTCCAAGAGCTCTATACTGAGCAGATTAACACCAGCACTTCTAAAAGAAACCTGCACCATTTAATATCAAGGTGAATAACTTCGAAACAGTGCAGGAGTAGGAGAAATCAGATGCTGTGGACTTCTGGCTCCTCTCTGTCACGGTAAACCCGTGACAGGCACCTTCCCAGTGTAATGCTCACGATTCTGGGTCACCCCTGATATAATCCTCCCCATCTTGGGCCCCTTTTTTTATTCCAGCACATTTTAACCCCTTCATGACCCAGCCTATTTTGACCTGGCCGTTTTTTTTTTGTAATTCTGACCAGTGTCCCTTTATGAGATAATAACTCAGGAACGCTTCAAGGAATCCTAGCGGTTCTGAGATTGTTTTTTCGTGACATATTGGGCTTCATGTTAGTGGTAAATTTAGGTCGATAATTTTTGCGTTTATTTGTGAAAAAAATGGAAATTTGGTCCCCCTCCCCTTCCCTCCCTCCTCATTCCCCTTATGCCTACTTCCTCCCTGCCCCGTTAACTGTTAAAATCCAATAAAGTTTATTTGGATTAAAAAAAATGGAAATTTGGCTAAAATTTAGAAAATTTTGCAATTTTCAAATTTTGATTTTTTATTCTGTTTAACGAGAGAGTTATGTGACACAAAATAGTTAATAAATAACATTACCCACATGTCTACTTTACATCAGCACAATTTTGGAACCAAAATTCTTTTTTGCTAGGAAGTTATAAGGGTTAAAATTTGACCAGCGATTTCTCATTTTTACAGCAAAATTTACAAAACCATTTTTTTTAGGGACCACCTCACATTTGAAGTCAGTTTGAGGGGTCTAGATGGCTGAAAATACCCAAAAGTGACACCATTCTAAAAACTGCACCCCTCAAGGTACTCAAAACCACATTCAAGAAGTTTATTAACCCTTCAGGTGCTTCACAGCAGCAGAAGCAACATGGAAGGAAAAAATGGACATTTAACTTTTTAGTCACAAAAATGATGTTTTAGCAACAATTTTTTTTATTTTCCCAAGGGTAAAAAGAGAAACTGGACACCAAACGTTATTGTACAATTGGTCTTGAGTACACCGATACCCCATATGTGGGGGGGGACCACTATTTGGGCGCACGACAGGGCTCGGAAGGGAAGGAGCGCCATTTGACTTTTTCAATGAAAAATTGGCTCCAATCTTTGGCGGACACCATGTCGCGTTTGGAGAGCCCCTGTGTGCCTAAACATTGGAGCTCCCCCACAAGTGACCCCATGTTGAAAACTAGACCCCCCAAGGAGCTTATCTAGATGCATAGTGAGCACGTTGAACCCCCAGGTGCTTCACAAATTGATCCGTAATAATGAAAAAGTACTTTTTTTTCCCAAAAAATTCTTTTAGCCTCAATTTTTCATTTTCACATGGGTAACAAGATAAAATGGATCCTAAAATGTGTTGGGCAATTTCTCCTTAGTACATCGATACCTCATATGTGGTCACAAACCACTGTTTGTGCACAAGGCAAGGCTCGGAAGGGAAGGAGCACCATTTGACTTTTGAATGAAAAATTAGCTCCAATCATTAGCGGCCACCATGTCGCGTTTGGAGAGCCCCTGTATGCCTAAACATTGGAGCTCCCCCACATGTGACCCCATTTTGAAAACTAGACCCCCCAGGGAACTTATCTAGATGCATAGTAAGCACTTTGAACCCCCAGGTGCTTCACAAACTGATCCGTAAAAATGAAAAAGTACTTTTTTTTCACCAAAAATATCTTTTAGCCTCAATTTTTTCATTTTCACATGGGTAACAGGATAAAATGGATCCTAAAATGTGTTGGGCAATTTCTCCTGAGTACATTGATACCTCATATGTGGTCAAAAACCACTGTTTGTGCACACGGCAAGGCTTGGAAGGGAAGGAGCGCCATTTGACTTTTGAATGAAAAATTAGCTTCAATCATTAGCGGACACCATGTCGCGTTTGGAGAGCCCCTGTGTGCCTAACCATTGGAGCTTCCCCACATCTGACCCCATTTTTGAAACTAGTCCTCCCAAGGTAGATGTGTGGTGACCACTTTAAACCCTCAAGTGCTTCACAGAAGTTTATAACGCAGAGCTGTGAAAAAAAAATCATTTTTCTTTCCTCAAAAATTATTTTTTAGCCAACAATTTTTTATTTTCACAAGAGTAACAGGAGAAATTGGAACCGAAAAGTTGTTGTCCAGTTTGTCCTGAGTACGCTGATACCCCATATGTGGGGGAAGACCACTGTTTGGGCACACGTCGGGGCTCGGAAGGGAAGTAGTAACTTTTGAAATGCAGACTTTGATGGAATGGTCTGCAGGCGTCACGTTGCGTTTGCAGAGCCCCTGATGTGCCTAAACAGTAGAAACCCCCCAAAAGTGACCCCTCTTTGGAAACTAGACCCCCCCAAGGAACTTATCTAGATGTGTGGTGAGCACTTTGAACCCCCAAGTGCTTCACAGAAGTTTACAACGCAGAGTCGTGAAAATAAAAAATCATGTTTCTTTCCTCAAAAATGATGTTTTAGCAAGCATTTTTTTATTTTCACAAGGGTAACAGGAAAAATTGGACCCCAACAGTTGTTGCCGAATTTGTCCTGAGTACACTGATACCCAATATGTGGGGGTAAACCACTGTTTGGGCACACGTCGGGGCTCGGAAGGTAAGTAGTGACTTTTGAAATGCAGACTTTGATGGAATGGTCTGCGGGCGTCACGTTGCGTTTGCAGAGCCCCTGATGTGCCTAAACAGTAGAATCCCCACACAAGTGACCCCTCTTTGGAAACTAGACCCCCCAAGGAACTTATCTAGATATGTGGTGAGCACTTTGAACCCCCAAGTACTTCACAGAAGTTTACAACGCAGAGCCGCAAAAATAAAAAATCATGTTTCTTTCCTCAAAAATGATGTTTTAGCAAGCAATTTTTTATTTTCACAAGGGTAACATGAGAAATTGGACCCCAATAGTTGTTACCGAGTTTGTCCTGAGTACACTGATACCCAATATGTGGGGGTAAACCACTGTTTGGTCACACGTCGGGGCACGGAAGGGAAGTAGTGACTTTTGAAATGCAGACTTGATGTAATGGTCTGCGGGCGTCATGTTGCATTTGCAGAGCCCCTGATGTGCCTAAACAGTAGAAACTCCCCACAAGTGACCACATTTTGGAAACTAGACCCCCAGGGAACTTATCTAGTTATGTGGTGAGCACTTTGAACCCCTAAGTGCTTCACAGAAGTTTACAACGCAGAGCCGTGAAAATAAAAATCATTTTTCTTTCCTCAAAAATTATGTTTTAGCAAGCAATTTTTTATTTTCACAAGGGTAACAGGAGAAATTGGACCCCAATAATTGTTGCCCAGTTTGTACTGAGTATGCTGGTACCCCATAAGTGGGGGTAAACCACTGTTTGGGCACACGTCGGGGCTCGGAAGGGAGGGAGCACCATTTGACTTTTTGAATGCAAGATTGACTGGAATAAATGGTGGCCACATGTTGTGTTTGGAGACCCCTGATGTGCCGTAACAGTGGAAACCCCTCAATTCTAACTCCAACACTAACCACAACACACCCCTAACCCTAATCCCAACTCTAGCCATAACCCTAATCACAACCCTAACCCCAGCACACCCCTAACCACAACCCTAACCCCAACACACCCCTAACCCTAATGCCCACCCTAACCCTAATCCTAACCCTAATCCCAACCCTAACCCCAACACACCCCTAACCCTAACCATAACCCTAACCACAGCCTAATCTTAACCCTATTTCCAACCCTAGCCCTAATTCCAACCCTAACCCTAAGGCTATGTGTCCACGTTGCGGATTCGTGTGAGATTTTTCCGCACCATTTTTGAAAAATCAGCAGGTAAAAGGCACTGCATTTTAGCTGCGGATTTACCGTGGAGTTCCAGTGTTTTTTGTGCGGATTTCACCTGTGGATTCCTATTGAGGAACAGGTGTAAAAAGCTGCGGAATCCGCACAAAGAATTGACATGCTGCGGAAAATACAACGCACTGCTACGAATCCGCAGCGGATCCGCCGCCAAATCTGCTGCAGATCCACAGCCAAATCCGCACCGTGTGCACAAAGCCTAATTCTAACCCTAATTCTAGCTGTAACCCAAACCCTAACCCTAAGGCCAGGTTCACGTTACGCTAGCAGCAGCCCATTCAGCACATACGCTAACGGGTTGCTGCTAGCGCAAGTGCCGACGTTTGTATCGCGCTAGCGCAGATAGAGCATCTGCTAACTCTATCTGCGCTAGCAGTGACAGACCCGGAAACGCTGCAGCCCGCGTCTCCGGGTCCATCACTCAATGACGGCACATCCCTAGCGTACGCCCATTGTGGGCGTGCGCTAGTGATGCATCTGACATTGGTGTCAATGGCGACCGTAACGGACTACGTTACACCGCGTTTATGCCGTGGTGTAACGTAGTCCGTCTAACGGACTGCTTAGACGCAGTGTGAACTAACCTTAACCCTAACCCTAGTGGGGCAAAGAAAAAAAAATTTCTTTATTTTATTTTTGTCCCTACCTATTGGGGTGATAAAGGGGGGGGTTTATTTAATATTTTTTTATTTTGATCGCTGTGATAGAACCTATCACAGCGATGAAAATGTACCTGTAACGAATCTGCCGGCCGCACTGCGCATGCGCCCGCCATTTTGGAAGATGGCGGCGCCCATCGAACAGATGGACGGACACCGGGAGGGACACAGGTCGGTAAGTGTGAGGGGGGGTAATCGGACAGCGGGGTGGAGCGGACAGCAGGGGGGCAGACAGGAGGACGGAAGGGAGCGGAGGAGAGCATTTGACAGGACGGAGGACCGGAGGGGAGGCGATCGGTGGCAGTGGCAGTGGGGGGGTCAGATCACGATCTCCAGCCATGGCTGATGCTATTGCAGCATCGGCCATGGCTGGATTGTAATATTTCACCAATTTTCATTGGTGAAATATTACTATCACTCTGATTGAAAGTGAAAGTAAAATGTCACTTTCAACAGCCAATCAGAGCAATCGTAGCAACGGGGGGGGTGAAGCCACCCCCCCTGGGCTAAAGTACCACTCCCCCTGTCCCTGCAAGCCGGGTGAAATTACAGTTAACCCTTTCACCCGGCCTGCAGGAGCCCAATCTGGCCATGACGCATATGCTGTGTCACAGGTCGGATTGGCACAGGTTTTCATGACGCATATGCAGCGCCCCAGAGATCTGGTCGTTGCAGTATGACACTCTGCCACTAAGGGGAGTGATGGTACGTCTGATGGCACTGAAGGAATTCTCCTGACCAGGTATCACCAGAACACATTACACTTCACACTCCGGCCACTAGGGGGAGAAAAAGGCTTTATTTATTGGGCCACTCCTCACACTGGTAAAACTAGGGGCTGGGGAGGAAGTTAGTCAGAAGCTGACTGGGTTGGATTCAGGCAACATCCCGTGGCAGGGGGTGTTGCAGGGAGAAGACACAGGGGGGTCCCTGTCAGGCGTCGGAACCTGGCAGGTGCCTAGCGAACAGAACAGAACGTTACGGAACCGCGCCTGCACTACCTTGCGGTGGTATCCTAAGAAAGAGATAAGAAAGGAAGGATATTGTGGAACAGTGTAAACTAGATCAAGCACAAAGGAGTACCAGTAGGAGTCGTGCCGTGAGACCGAGGCAACATCCTACTGAGGCGTGTAGCCGGTGGCCGGAACACCGCGGGAGTACCTGACTTCAGGCCTTACTTCAAACTCCGCAGGACAGTTAATTATAGGTTGGCTGTCTACCTTAAATTTCCTAAGAAAACATAGGGGTCAACATTGGGAGAAGGGCGTCTCTAGGGTCCCGGAAGACCTCCAAGCCTTCCCGTCATACGGGTGCGTCCTAGCCAAAATATACCTGGGGGACGAGAAACTAGTAACATCTGAAACTAAAGAGAGAGAGAGAGCTGTAGAGAATGAACGAACGAGAACAGCAGTTGTGAGGACTGTACCAAATGCTCAGCAGGGTAGGACTACAACACACAGGCGCTAGTGGTGGGCAACGATTTCCATCTGCGTGGGAAACTCTGGAAGTGCCCATCAGACCGGCCTGTCTCTGATAGCCCTGTTAAACGTGCTCTGGATTGAGGATCCTGAAGTCTTCAGTAAAGAGGTAAAGAGACTGCAACCTTGTGTCCTCGTTATTGCCTGCACCTCACACCATCACCACCTATACGACTGGGAAGCCCTGGGGACATACTTCACCTGTGGGAAGGTATACCATCCAGCTGCCATTCCATCACCCCAGCGGACCCCACAGCAGCGTCGGTCACCCTGACCGAACACCACAGGTGGTGTCACGAACCCCTGACAAACTGTACCACCTTTATTGGACGCCCCTTAGCAGGGTCGCGGACCGGGTCTAGCCACCGTGACAGCCTCAGAACTGAACCAGAGAGGCCCGGTACCGAAGCGCGTGGCCCTGTGTCTGGGGGCGATCCAACTTGGCGTCATGAACAGGATCCTACTTAAGCCTGAGAAGCAGGTCATATGTGCCTTGGAACTGTGATTGAAACGTGTTGGACTGTGATTTATTGGAAAGACTGTGTATTGCTATCTACCGCAAGATTCCCGCCAAAACTGCCGCCATTGTAGCGCCACGAGGAGCGCAAGAGAAGAAGGGCGGGGAAGTGGGCGTAAGTGAGCTGGAGAGCGCGAAAGATAATGGCCGCCCAGTCTAAATATTTCTGCACCTTGAGGACGTGTCCGTCAGCAGCAGAGATCTGCCTCCTGATCCTCAATGGGGGGCGGAGGAACAAGAAACTAAACCGCCCACGAAGGAGAGAGCGGGAAAGAGACCAAGAAGCGACCAACGTGGAGGACGCCATGGCTGACCGCTCAGACCCAGACTGCGGGGTCGAAGCAGAGGGCTCCCCCAGCTACCCGGATGAGCATAACAGCCAGAGCCTCATGCTTGGGCCGTTTCCTGCAGGGTTACATGGAGGACCTTGTGGAGCAGCTTCTCCAGTGGCGGCTGGAGGCCGAGGCCTCGTACAAAGAGGTACCCGCAGAGGAACTCCTGACTTCACCACCATTGGAGCCAGTCACACCGGAGGAAGCCGCATCGACCGGTGAGTCCGCCGATCTCACCCCGGCCGTGGAGGACCTGCTGATAGGCCCGGTCGCAGGGCCCCCTCTCCCTGGGACCCACAAACTCCAGCGCCTTCCACAATGGGACCAACCCACGGGCATGGAGCACTTCCTAAAGGCCCCGATCTCGCCGCTTACCATGCCAGGCGAGGTCTACGCGGAGCGCACAGTGTGCCGCTGGGTGAACCCGGGGTTGAACATCATGGGGTTCCTCGGGGTGCAGACGCAGGAGGGAGAGATGGTGGAGGCCCTTAGCTGGGAGCAGTACCAGGCCCAGCTGGATCGGCGGTGGGAGGAGACGGAGAGACAGCACAAGGCCCAGCGAGAAGCCCATTACTGGCAAGACCTTGAAGTGAAGGACCGGGCCCGCAAGGACCGTACCACCCACCAGGCCCCGCACAGGCAGGGCACCGTTGTTGAGTTCCGGCTCCGTGGAGGATGGGGCTTCTTCAAGGAACCGGACCTATATTCCGAGGTTTTCGTAAACCGGAGGGATGTGGCGTCCCATCTCAAAGAGGGCCACCCAGACCGTGATCTATACAAGGGGGACGAAGTCACCTACACCTGGCACCTCGGGGAGGGGGGTTGGTTCGCCCTGAATGTGCGCAAGCGGCCAGTCCCCATGACGTCATCGATCAAAGCGGTGGAGAAGCCATCCCTCATAGCGAGGGTGCCCCCTTGTGACCGGACCACGACCGTCACCAAGACCACGGTGGTGACCCCTACATACACTGTGGTGAAAACCACCACTTGCACTGCGGACACTGTTACGATGGTGGTAGCGGAGAGCTCGACCTCGCGAGTGGTTGGCGCCTCGGTTGTTGCGAGGTCCAGGACAATCGCCACACAGACCCCTGACTGGAGCCCGGGATCTCCTGTGACCACACAGAGTGCCCGCGAGTACCCGGCGGGGAGGCCCCGTCCACTGCTGCCGGTGGAGTTGTCACGACCACTAACGCCGAGGAAATAAACCTCGAAGATCCGAATATGTATATGGTTAACTGTTTCCTGCTGTTGCTGCTACTTTAAACCCGACCAGGGTTATTTCTAGAAGGAGTCCCTTTGTTTACCCGGGATCCCTATTGTTTTCTATCTCTTTTTCTACTTTTGCACAAAGTTCATCATTGTTTCCAAGAGACTGCCGGATCATGGACGGTGAATGATTCAAAACTGTTTTTGTACATAGTTTGCACCTTCTTAAAGGTGCTCCCTACTGGTTTTACAAGTGAAAGAAGACTTTGCGAAGATAATGCTTCTGGACATGACGCAGAAGGTCTTGCTTTCAGTGGACTTGCAGACAGAGAGAGAATCTGCACTATTTTCTAGAGACTTGGTTCCCTCTTAAAGGGAATGTTGACATTGCCTTAGATAAGATTGCAACGTTAATAATGTTGGAAGTTAATAAAGTTTGATAATGTTAATAAAGATTGAGGACAGGAAAGCTTGAAGTGAACCCGTAGGGGTTAGAAAGAGAGTCCTCCTGAGAACTGTAGAAAGATGGTCGGTACAATGACAGTAGGCCCAGCCAAGGAGCTAGGCGGTCCTGCATTGGGGAAGTTAGAACGGAAAGAAAAGTTGAGTTATATAGCATTTTATGGTAGGCCTTTAGTGGGTTCAGCGTATACGCCCTTAAAAGAAAAGTTAACTTATTGATCAGAGTTTGCACTTGGTAGAATACCCGGCTGGGTACTGAGAGTTAAGGTACTGTCACACTAGACGATATCGCTAGCGATCCGTGACATTGCAGCGTCCTCGCTAGCGATATCGTCCAGTGTGACAGGCAGCAGCGATCAGGCCCCTGCTGGGAGATCGCTGGTCGGGGAAGAAAGTCCAGAACTTTATTTCGTCGCTGGACTCCCCGTAGACATCGCTGAATCGGCGTGTGTGACACCGATTCAGCGATGTCTTCACTGGTAACCAGGGTAAACATCGGGTAACTAAGCGCAGGGCCGCGCTTAGTAACCCGATGTTTACCCTGGTTACCAGCGTAAAAAAAACAAACAGTACATACTTACATTCAGCTGTCTGTCCCTTGCCGTCTGGTTCCTGCACTGACTGCTGGCCGTAAAGTGAAAGCAGAGCACAGCCACAGCGGTGAGTCACCGCTGTGTGACTCACCGCTGTGCTGTGCTTTCACTTTCACTTTACGGCCAGCAGTCAGTGCAGGAACCAGACGGCAAGGGACAGACAGCTGAATGTAAGTATGTACTGTTTGTTTTTTTACGCTGGTAACCAGGGTAAACATCGGGTTACTAAGCGCGGCCCTGCGCTTAGTTACCCGATGTTTACCCTGGTTACCGGGGACCTCGGGATCGTTGGTCGCTGGAGAGCTGTCTGTGTGACAGCTCTCCAGCGACCAAACAGCGACGCTGCAGCGATCCGGATCGTTGTCGGTATCGCTGCAGCGTCGCTAAGTGTGACGGTACCTTTATTCATAGTCAACATGTTATTTAAAAATATTTAATTTTGTTTATAACGTTCAAGTGTCCTCACCTCCCATAAAGGGAAGCATTGTTCTATTTACTTGTTTTAGCATTTCAAAAATTTTGTATGTCTTTTGCTGTATTATATTGTTGTTCTTCTTCCCAGTCCAGGAGTACTGGATTTAACCGGGGGGGAGTGCAGCGCCCCAGAGATCTGGTCGTTGCAGTATGACACTCTGCCACTAAGGGGAGTGATGGTACATCTGATGGCACTGAAGGAATTCTCCTGACCAGGTATCACCAGAACACATTACACTTCACACTCCGGCCACTAGGGGGAGAAAAAGGCTTTATTTATTGGGCCACTCCTCACACTGGTAAAACTAGGGGCTGGGGAGGAAGTTAGTCAGAAGCTGACTGGGTTGGATTCAGGCAACATCCCGTGGCAGGTGGTGTTGCAGGGAGAAGACACAGGGGGGTCCCTGTCAGGCGTGGGAACCTGGCAGGTGCCTAGCGAACAGAACAGAACGTTACAGAACCGCGCCTGCACTACCTTGCGGCGGTATCCTAAGAAAGAGATAAGAAAGGAAGCATATTGTGGAACAGTGTAAACGAGATCAAGCACAAAGGAGTACCAGTAGGAGTCGTGCCGTGAGACCGAGGCAACATGTTACTGAGGCGTGTAGCCGGTGGCCGGAACACTGCGGGAGTAACTGACTTCAGGCCTTACTTCAAACTCCGCAGGACAGTTAATTATAGGTTGGCTGTCTACCTTAAATTTCCTAAGAAGACATAGGGGGCAACATTGGGAGAGGGGCATCTCTAGGGTCCCAGAAGACCTCCAAGCCTTCCCGTCATACGGGTGCGTCCTAGCCAAAATATACCTGGGGGACGAGAAACTAGTAACATCTGGAACTAAAGAGAGAGAGAGAGCTGTAGAGAACGAACGAACGAGAACAGCAGTTGTGAGGACTATGCCGAATGCTCAGCAGGGTAGGACTACAACACACAGGCGCAAGTGGTGGGCAACGATTTCCATCTGCGTGGGAAACTCTGGAAGTGCCCATCAGACCGGCCTGTCTCTGATAGCCCTGTTAAACGTGCTCTGGATTGAGGATCCTGAAGTCTTCAGTAAAGAGGTAAAGAGACTGCAACCTTGTGTCCTCGTTATTGCCTGCACCTCACACCATCACCACCTATACGACTGGGAAGCCCTGGGGACATACTTCACCTGTGGGAAGGTATACCATCCAGCTGCCATTCCATCACCCCAGCGGACCCCACAGCAGCGTCGGTCACCCTGACCGAACACCACAGGTGGCGTCACGAACCCCTGACAAACTGTACCACCTTTATTGGACGCCCCTTAGCAGGGTCGCGGACCGGGTCTAGCCACCGTGACAGCCTCAGAACCGAAACCAGAGAGGCCCGGTACCGAAACGCGTGGCCCTGTGTCTGGGGGCGATCCAGATACGGTGCGTCAAAGGTCGGGAATGGGGTTAAAAATAAACAAACTATTATTCTCATCTTCCCTTGCATCCAGGACGTGTGGCATCCTTCTCTTTAACAGGCTCAAAAGGCGGCAGCTGACTTTGGGGTGCAGTCATGGGGAGCAGATGACATCACTGCCATGTCCCACCCATCATGGGAAAGCCGACATCTGCTGCAAGTCTCTGATTATCTGGCAGCATGTATTTCAATACAGGGAGCCGGCAGGTCTCTGCGCTGCAATACATTTCAGGTTAAATACATTTCCAGTTTAAATTGGCATCGGCAAGACGCCTCCTGCGCAGACTGGGTTGCGTTTGCACCCTCTGCAACCACAATTGATATGCCCTAGACACCACAATTATGTACAAGACTGCTATATCCTTTAAGAGTTGTTATGCATTACCATTGACCATGTTGCAGGGAAAATACTACCAGGTATCTAAGTTACTTCGTAGTTATGCAGGTGTCATCATAATGCAGTGAATGCTATTCTAATGCTATGTCACATATTAATATATCACACTATACGTGCTGTTGGTAGGTAGTATAACGCCCTTATAGATAGATATCTTCTAATAATGAAATAGGTTAATGCAAGCTTATTTAATAATAATAATAATAATAATAATCTTTATTTTTATATAGCGCTAACATATTCCGCAGCGCTTTACAAGTTGCACACATTATCATCACTGTCCCCGTTGGGGCTCACATTCTAAACTCCCTATCAGTATGTCTTTGGAATGTGGGAGGAAACCGGAGAACCCGGAGGAAACCCACGCAAACACGGAGAGAACATACAAACTCTTTGCATATTTCAAGCAATATGATGTTAATGTATGTTGATACATTTTTTTATGCTGTGACAGATTCATGAAACATATGCAACTGGTGCATGTTAAGCTGCATGAGAGAAGAGAGGGAATGTGTCATAGCTAAAGATAGTATAGGAGAAAAACATATAGTGCGGGTTGTTGTCAGGTAGTGGATTGAATGTCTCAAATATCACTAGTCTAGAATAAGGGTTTTGCACAGTGTCCTTAACCCCTTCATGACCAGGGGATTTTTCGTTTTTCCGTGTTCGTTTTTCGCTCCCCTCCTTCCCAGAGCCATAACTTTTTAATTTTTCCGTCAATTTGGCCATGTGAGGGCTTATTTTTTGCGGGACGAGTTGTACTTTTGAACGACATCATTGGTTTTAGCATGTCGTGTACTAGAAAACGGGAAAAAAATTCCAAGTGCGGTGAAATTGCAAAAAAAGTGCAATCCCACATTGGTTTTTTGTTTGGCTTTTTTGCTAGGTTCACTAAATGCTAAAACTGACCTGCCATTATGATTCTCCAGGTCATTACGAGTTCATAGACACCAAACATGACTAGGTTATTTTTTATCTAAGTGGTGAAAAAAAAATTCCAAACTTTGCTAAAAAAAAAAAAAAAAAAAATTGCGCCATTTTCCGATACTCGTAGCGTCTCCATTTTTCGTGATCTGGGGTCGGTTGAGGGCTTATTTTTTGCGTGCCGAGATGACGTTTTTAATGATAGCATTTCGGTGCAGATACGTTCTTTTGATCGCCCGTTATTGCATTTTAATGCAATGTCGCGGCGACCAAAAAAACGTAATTCTGGCGTTTCGAGTTTTTTTCCCGCTACGCTGTTTAGCGATCAGGTTAATACTTTTTTTTATTTGATAGATCGGGCAATTCTGAGCGCGGCGATACCAAATATGCGTAGATTTGATATTTTTTTTATTGATTTATTTTGATTGGGGCGAAAGGGGGGTGATTTAAACTTTTATGTTTTTTTTATTTTTTTCACATTTTTTTAAACTTTTTTTTTTAACTTTTGCCATGCTTCAATAGCCTCCATGGGAGGCTAGAAGCAGGGACAGCACGATCGGCTCTGCTACATAGCAGCGATCTGCTGATCGCTGCTATGTAGCAGAATTGCACGTGTGCTGTGAGCGCCGACCACAGGGTGGCGCTCACAGCGACGGGCAATCAGTAACCATAGAGGTCTCAAGGACCTCTATGGCTACAATGGAGACGCATCGCCGACCCCCGGACATGTGACGGGGGTCGGCGATGACGTCATTTCCGGCCGCCCGGCCGGAAGCGGTAGTTAAATGCCGCTGTCTGCGTTTGACAGCGGCATTTAACTAGTTAATAGGTGCGGGCAGATCGCGATTCTGCCCGCGCCTATTACGGGCACATGTCAGCTGTTCAAAACAGCTGACATGTCCCGGCTTTGGTGCGGGCTCACCGCGGAGCCCTGCATCAAAGCAGGGGAGCCGGCATCGGACGGTATAGTACGTCCGATGCCGGTAAGGGGTTAAACAGTGTGTGTGTGTGTGTATTTGACCGGTTTCCAGGAATCATTACCACTCATTCCTTGCCTTGTCAGTGTAAAAATAAGAAAATTAACTTTACTCACACACTGCAAGTTCACCGTCATGACTGCAAGGCATGAGACCTCATAAACATTTTTTTTTAAATAAAAAAGAGGTAATGCTATACTTTTTCAATACAGAATTAATAAAAAATAATGGTAATTGCTGATGCTAAGGGCTCATTCACAAGTAAGTTTTCCTATACGAGTGCTCTCTTTTTTTATTTTAATGGACATTACTCGTACCTATGATGTAGAGACACTTGGCACCCGTGTAGGTGTATTCAAAGGAAATTTATTGAACGTGGTAAATCCAGAAAAATAAAAAATGTTTTGTTCAACACAAGACCTTTGTCAGTCTTATAACACAAATACAAAAAAAATGTAAATTAAAGGAAAATAAAGAAAAAACACTATTAATGGTGTTGATCAAAAATATTCTTATTTTTCTGGATTTACCACATTCAATAAATTTCCTTTGAATACACCTACACAAGTGCCAAGTGTCTCATCATCACAGTTGACGGATTTGGTTATCCCACTTGTTCACCATTATATTTTTTCAGAAGTGCCTTGTTTTCTTCTAATCACTCCTACCTAGAAAAGTCTATGCCAGTCTATGGGGCTGTTCACATGTCAGAATGTTTTCTCTGGCTGAGTGCTCTGCGCATGATTATGGAGACATGCCCAATACTGATCCGAGTGTTGTATTAAAATCGTCAAAGCAAGTCTATGGGTCAGTGAAAAATCTGACAGCATTTGCATGCCATCCATTTTTGCACTAACTGATAGATAGGAGATTGAGAAACATTTTTTTTTCTCATTAGTCAAAAAAATAGTTGAAAACGCTGAACAAACTGATGAAAATCTGATGATACTGATGAAACTCTAATTAAACTCAGTCTGTTTTTCTCAGACATAAAAAAAAGTGATACAAGAATGAGGAGGACACTAATATATTAACAACTGTTTGCAAACTGATGCTAGGTTACTTGTAACTAAACCTAGCCCTTTTTCACACCTCATTCAGTGAATCTTCTCATGCCTAAAAATACCGGCCGAGTTTCATCAGTGTTTGATCTCATTTTCATCAATCTTTATCGGTGTGTCAGTTTTTAACACCAGTGTGTTATCAGTAATTTTCTCAAATGAAAAAAAAATTGCAACCTACTCATTGCAATGTTAAAAATGGAAAGCACATAAATGGCAATCTCTGCCGTCACTGATTCTAAACACACAGAACACCAAAAACTATCCAAAAATATGATACATGTATATATTTAAATTATTTCATATATTTAAATAAAAACAGGGTGATGTGAAGGTGTGCTGTGAGAGACTAGTGGAATCCACTATAAAAATACGGGTTTAGCCAAGGCAAATTCAGAACATGAAATCCACCAAAAAGCGTACAGGCTAGAATAGGATTAAAAAATATGCCTTTATTTAATAGAAGTGACAAATGGTTACACAGTATTAAAAATATAATTACAAAAGTGCGCAAGACAGGACTACGAAGAAACCATAAATCATATAATTATAATCATTAGCAGCAACCTCGGAAAAATCTATATAAAAATAGCTATAGACTATGTTATCCAGCCATGCATCGCAACTGTGCAAAGTAGCAAAAAAATAAAGTGAATAATGTGCGTACAGAATTTAAACAACATACGATAAAAAATTGTCAAATAAAGTGCAACACAGTGCTTAGTGTAAAAAAATCATCAGCCAAGACCAACCAATGACCGAAATATATATATAAATAAATTCACATAGATAAGCATGAAGTGCAAAAAATATCCTAGTGGTATAATATACCAGAGAGACATGCTGAATAAAATAAAGGTTGTGCAATGATAATGAGGTTTTATCTCAGCAATATATACAGGTCCTTCTCAAAAAATTAGCATATAGTGTTAAATTTCATTATTTACCATAATGTAATGATTACAATTAAACTTTCATATATTAAAGATTCATTATCCACCAACTGAAATAAATTAGCATATCAAGAAAAGGTTCTCTAAACGACCTATTACCCTAATCTCCTGAATCAACTAATTAACTCTAAACACATGCAAAAGATACCTGAGGCTTTTATAAACTCCCTGCCTGGTTCATTACTCAAAACCCCCATCATGGGTAAGACTAGCGACCTGACAGATGTCAAGAAGGCCATCATTGACACCCTCAAGCAAGAGGGTAAGACCCAGAAAGAAATTTCTCAACAAATAGGCTGTTCCCAGAGTGCTGTATCAAGGCACCTCAATGGTAAGTCTGTTGGAAGGAAACAATGTGGCAGAAAACGCTGTACAACGAGAAGAGGAGACCGGACCCTGAGGAAGATTGTGGAGAAGGACCGATTCCAGACCTTGGGGAACCTGAGGAAGCAGTGGACTGAGTCTGGTGTGGAAACATCCAGAGCCACCGTGCACAGGCGTGTGCAGGAAATGGGCTACAGGTGCCGCTTTCCCCAGGTAAAGCCACTTTTGAACCATAAACAGCGGCAGAGGCGCCTGACCTGGGCTACAGAGAAGCAGCACTGGACTGTTGCTAAGTGGTCCCAAGCACTTTTTTCTGATGAAAGCAAATTTTGCATGTCATTCGGAAATCAAGGTGCCAGAGTCTGGAGGAAGACTGGGGAGAAGGAAATGCCAAAATGCCTGAAGTCCAGTGTCAAGTACCCACAGTCAGTGATGGTGTGGGGTGCCATGTCAGCTGCTGGTGTTGGTCCACTGTGTTTCATCAAGGGCAGGGTCAATGCAGCTAGCTATCAGGAGATTTTGGAGCACTTCATGCTTCCATCGGCTGAAATGCTTTATGGAGATGAAGATTTCATTTTTCAGCACGACCTGGCACCTGCTCACAGTGCCAAAACCACTGGTAAATGGTTTACTGACCATGGTATTACTGTGCTCAATTGGCCTGCCAACTCTCCTGACCTGAACCCCATAGAGAATCTGTGGGATATTGTGAAAAGAAAGTTGAGAGACGCAAGACCCAACACTCTGGATGAGCTTAAGGCCGCTATTGAAGCATCCTGGGCCTCCATAACATCTCAGCAGTGTCACAGGCTGATTGCCTCCATGCCACGCCGCATTGAAGCAGTCATTTCTGCCAAAGGATTCCCGACCAAGTATTGAGTGCATAACTGAACATTATTATTTGTTGGTTTTTTTGTTTGTTATTAAAAAACACTTTTATTTGATTGGATGGGTGAAATATGCTAATTTATTGAGACAGGTTTTTTGGGTTATCAGGAGTTGTATGCCAAAATCATCAGTATTAAAACAATAAAAGACCTGACAAATTTCAGTTGGTGGATAATGAATCTATAATATATGAAAGTTTAATTGTAATCATTACATTATGGTAAATAATGAAATGTAACACTATATGCTAATTTTTTGAGAAGGACCTGTATATATATATATATATATATATATATATATATATATATATATATATATATATATATGCATATACGATATGCCAAAAGGATATATTAAATAGGATGTACTCACCAAAATACATATACGGTGCAATAATAGTGATGGAGGTATTACAGCGGTATATATATATATATATATATATATATATATATATATACAGTATATATATATGAAAATTATACCTGTAGGGTATGCTGAGTCCCGTGCCTGTGCACCCCAATGTAGGTTTCGGAAAGTTTCCTTCGTCAGGGGGTGGCTATTACGGGTTTCAGAGAGGTATATATAGTGTATGTGTTCCAATCGCCATGGTCCGGGTATGAGCGGCGCAGTCGGGAGGACCCGGAAGTTCCGGTCTCCAAGTCACATGACTGGCCACACAGGGACGGAGTACCTGGCGTTACCACGGATACATGGACGCAGAGAAATGGGACTCCAGGACTCAGACTGGGCATGCGCACTGCCAGGGGCACAGCGTGGGAAGAAGCTGTAATGAGTGTAAGTGCTGCGGATATATACGTGGCCATGGTATAACTACACATGGTCAGAAGGTGTCAGTACTAACACTAGATTACAGAAAAATAAATAAAAAAATAATAAAAAGGGGGAAGAAAAAAGAAAAGGGAACAATAAAGCTGAAATCAAATGATTTAGTACAACTGAAGTGTATATCCATGCCTATATATATGTATATATATATATATATATATATATATATATATATATATATATATATATACTGTATGTCTGCAACAATCTGCACATAAAAAGTCAACAATTATCATTAATACATACTAGCACATATCCAAACATATCAGGGCTTAAGAGATATGCTCTAGATCATTCAAAAATTTGGAGGAGTCAAGTTAAACTATGACATTATAAAATAGACTATATATATGGTGTAATCATGGGGTAATATAGGAAAACTTATATACAAATTATAAATATAAAGGTGACAATACTAAAAAAAAAAATTAAGCCCAATTTATGTTATATTCTCCACAGAATAATCAAACAGTCCAAATACGTGACTTCAGCAGTGTCCATATCTTATCTTCATATCTTCATTGGTCCGGTATCTTTCCATCAGACATAATTAATAGGAAGAGAATATCTGAAATCCATGATCCGCTCAAGGTAAGTAAAAAGCATAGCTACAAATAAAGATAAAAATATTAAAATTATTAGTAATATAAATATATGTGAATAAAAATGATATTAAAAGCCAGTAATAACCAAAAATTAAAAGAGATAAAAACGGTGGTTCACAAAAATGGTACAAAACTCAAATTTTCATTTAACCCTTTTGGTGACACTGTATCAAGTGTCCAAATCCACTTACCGGTAGTTTCTTTTTTCGCTAATGTTCTGCTAATTTCACCGCCCCTTTCATTGACCTCGATCATGTCGATACCAGTTACCTTTAATAGGGATGCATCACAATCATGATGTAACTTAAAGTGTTTAGAAATTGTTTTTAACAATGAGACATCCTCCACTTCTTTTGCTGCCAGTATCCCTCTAGTATGTTCACGTACGCGAACTTTAAGTTGTCTAGTCGTCATGCCCACGTATACAAGGGAGCATGGGCATGTGGCATGGTAAATTACAGCTTTAGATGTGCAGGTAATTGCCTGTTTGATCTTATATGTAGTCATCCCATTGTAATTGCAAAAGGTCTGAGCCCTAATCATACTTGGACATGCAATGCATTTGCCACATGATCTGCAACCTGGTACTGGCTTTGTGTTAGTTAGAAAGGAAGGAATTACTGAATTATAATTATAATGACTCCTAACTAAATGGTCCTTCAAGTTTCTTGATCACCGGTAAGTAATATTAGGTATCTCACCAATATACTGCGACAAAACCGGCTCAGCTTTTAGGATTGCCCAAGATTTAGTCAATTAGTTCAGTTTGTCCGTGATATTGAGTAATGTATCTTACTACTCGATTGGGTTTAGATGGTTTGGTCTCATATAAAGCTTGATGTCTGGTTATATGCCTTGCACGGTTATAGCCTTGTTTGATTGAACGTCGGCTATACCCACGTTCTAAGAACCTTTGTTTGAGATCTAAGGCCTGTTTTTCAAAGTCCGTCTCATTTGAGCAAATCCTCCGTAGGCGTAAAAATTGGCCTATGGGAAATGATTTTATCATTGTTGGGGGATGAGAGGAGGTAGCGTGGAGTAGAGAGTTTACTGCTGTTGATTTGCGAAAAATATTGGTATACAGGCAGCCATCATCATCCCTATGAACACCCACATACTGGAATTCCATGAACTTCACATCACTCTTATAAGTCAGGTGAATATTTCAGGAATTTTGATTTAAATGCTCCATAAACACATTAAGTGACTCCTCAGAGCCTTGCCAAATAAAAAATATGTCATCAATGAATCGCACCCATATAAGGATGCCATGCATTGACGGCGCAGATTCAGAAATGAATAGGTCCCTCTCCCACAGCCCCAGCAACAAATTTGCATAAGATGGCTCAAAAGAAGCGCCCATTGCGGTGCCCGGGAGCTGCAGGTAGAGGGACCCTTTAACCCCTTTACCCCCAAGGGTGGTTTGCACGTTAATGACCAGGCCAATTTTTACAATTCTGACCACTGTCCCTTTATGAGGTTATAACTCCGAAACGCTTCAACGGATCCTGGTGATTCTGACATTGTTTTCTCGTGACATATTGTACTTCATGATAGTGGTAAAATTTCTTTGATAGTACCTGCGTTTATTTGTGAAAAAAACGGAAATTTGGCGAAAATTTTGAAAATTTTGCAATTTTCAAACTTTGAATTTTTATGCAATTAAATCACAGAGATATGTCACACAAAATACTTAATAAGTAACATTTCCCACATGTCTCCTTTACATCAGCATAATTTTGGAACCAATTTTTTTTTTTGTTAGGGAGTTATAAGGGTTAAAAGTTGACCAGCAATTTCTCATTTTTACAACACCATTTTTTTTTAGGGACCACGTCTCATTTGAAGTCATTTTGAGGGGTCTATATGATAGAAAATGCCCAAGTGTGACACCATTCTAAAAACTGCACCCCTCAAGGTGCTCAAAACCACATTCAAGAAGTTTATTAACCCTTCAGGTGTTTAATAGGAATTTTTGGAATGTTTAAATAAAAATGAACATTTAACTTTTTTACACAAAAAATTTACTTCAGCTCCAATTTGTTTTATTTTACCAAGGGTAACAGGAGAAATTGGACCCAAAAAGTTGTTGTCCAATTTGTCCTGAGTACGCTGATACCCCATATGTGGCAGTAAACCACTGTTTGGGCGCATGGGAGAGCTCGGAAGGGAAGGAGCGCTATTTGACTTTTCAATGCAAAATTGACAGGAATTGAGATGGGACGCCATGTTGCGTTTGGAGAGCCACTGATGTGCCTAAACATTGAAACCCCCCACAAGTGACACCATTTTGGAAAGTAGACCCCCTAAGGAACTTATCTGGATGTGTGGTGAGCACTTTGACCCACCAAGTGCTTCACAGAAGTTTATAATGCAGAACCGTAAAAATAAAAAATCATATTTTTTCACAAAAATTATATTTTTGCCCCCAATTTTTTATTTTTCCAAGGGTAAGAGAAGAAATTGGACCTCAAAAGTTGTTGTCCAATTTGTCCTGAGTACGCTGATACCCCATATGTGGCAGTAAACCACTGTTTGGGCGCATGGGAGAGCTCGGAAGGGAAGGAGCGCAGTTTGACTTTTCAATGCAAAATTGACAGAAATTGAGATGGGACGCCATGTTGCGTTTGGAGAGCCACTGATGTGCCTAAACATTGAAACCCCCCACAAGTGACACCATTTTGGAAAGTAGACCCCCTAAGGAACTTATCTAGAGGTGTGGTGAGCACTTTGACCCACCAAGTGCTTCACAGAAGTTTATAATGCAGAACCGTAAAAATAAAAAATCATATTTTTTCACAAAAATTATATTTTTGCCCCCAATTTTTTATTTTTCCAAGGGTAAGAGAAGAAATTGGACCTCAAAAGTTGTTGTCCAATTTGTCCTGAGTACGCTGATACCCCATATGTGGCAGTAAACCACTGTTTGGGCGCATGGGAGAGCTCGGAAGGGAAGGAGCGCAGTTTGACTTTTCAATGCAAAATTGACAGAAATTGAGATGGGACGCCATGTTGCGTTTGGAGAGCCACTGATGTGCCTAAACATTGAAACCCCCACAAGTGACACCATTTTGGAAAGTAAACCCCCTAAGGAACTTATCTGGATGTGTGGTGAGCACTTTGACCCACCAAGGGCTTCACAGAAGTTTATAATGCAGAGCCATAAAAATAAAACAAAATTTTTTTCCCACAAAAATTATTTTTTAGCCCCCAGTTTTGTATTTTCCCTAGGGTAACAGGAGAAATTGGACCACAAAAGTTGTTGTCCAATTTGTCCTGAGTACGCTGATACCCCATATGTGGGGGGGAACCACCGTTTGGGCGCATGGGAGGGT
Organism: Ranitomeya imitator; assembly: GCF_032444005.1. Classification (NCBI taxonomy): domain Eukaryota; kingdom Metazoa; phylum Chordata; class Amphibia; order Anura; family Dendrobatidae; genus Ranitomeya; species Ranitomeya imitator. The sequence continues at coordinate 535,141,794 of NC_091282.1, forward strand.
TCGGAAGGGAAGGAGCGCCATTTGGAATGCAGACTTAGATGGAATGGTCTGCAGGCGTCACATTGCGTTTGCAGAGCCCCTAATGTACCTAAACAGTAGAAACCCCCCACAAGTGACACCATTTTGGAAAGTAGACCCCCTAAGGAACTCATCTTGATGTGTTGTGAGAGCTTTGAACCCCCAAGTATTTCACTACAGTTTATAACGCAGAGCCATGCAAATAAAAAATATTTTTTTTTCCACAAAAATTATATTTTAGCCCCCAGTTTTGTATTTTTCCAAGGTTAGCAGGAGAAATTGGACCCTAAATGTTGTTGTCCAATTTGTCCTGAGTACGCTGATACCCGATATGTGGGGGGGAACCACCGTTTGGGCGCATGGGAGGGCTCGGAAGGGAAGGAGCATCATTTGGAATGCAGACTTAGATGGATTGGTCTGCAGGCGTCACATTGCGTTTGCAGAGCCCCTAATGTACCTAAACAGTAGAAACCCCCCACAAGTGACCCCATATTGGAAACTAGACCCCTCAATGAACTTATCTAGATGTGTTGTGAGAACTTTGAACCCCCAAGTGTTTCACTACAGTTTATAACGCAGAGCCGTGAAAATAAAAAATCTTTTTGTTTTCCCACAAAAATTATTTTTTAGCCCCCAGTTTTGTATTTTCCCAAGGGTAACAGGAGAAATTGGTCCACAAAAGTTGTTGTCCAATTTGTCCTGAGTACGCTGATACCCCATATGTTGGGGTAAACCCCTGTTTGGGCACACAGGAGAGCTCGGAAGGGAAGGAGCACTGTTTTACTTTTTCAACGCAGAATTGGCTGGAATTGAGATCGGACGCCATGTCGTGTTTGGAGAGCCCCTGATGTGCCGAAACAGTGGAAACCCCCCAATTATAACTGAAACCCTAATCTAAACACACCCCTAACCCTAATTCCAACGGTAACCCTAACCACACCTCTAACCCTGACACACCCCTAACCCTAATCCCAACCCTATTCCCAACTGTAAATGTAATCTAAACCCTAACCCTAACTTTAGCCCCAACCCTAACTGTAGCCCCAACCCTAACCCTAACCCTAATCCTAGCCCTAACCCTAGCCCTAACCCTAGCCCTAACCCTAGCCCTAACCCTAGCCCTAACCCTAGCCCTAACCCTAGCCCTAGCCCTAACCCTAGCCCTAACCCTAGCCCTAACCCTAGCCCTAACCCTAGCCCTAACCCTAACCCTAGCCCTAGCCCTAACCCTAGCCCTAACCCTAACCCTAACCCTAGCCCTAACCCTAGCCCTAACCCTAGCCCTAGCCCTAACCCTAGCCCTAACCCTAGCCCTAATGGGAAAATGGAAATAAATACATTTTTTTTTATTTTTCCCTAACTAAGGGGGTGATGAAGGGGGGTTTGATTTACTTTTATAGCGAGTTTTTTAGCGGATTTTTATGATTGGCAGCCGTCACACACTGAAAGACCCTTTTTATTGCAAAAAAATATTTTTTGCAATACCACATTTTGAGAGCTATAATTTTTCCATATTTTGGTCCACAGAGTCATGTGAGGTCTTGTTTTTTGCGGGACGAGTTGACGTTTTTATTGAAAACATTTTTGGGCACGTGACATTTTTTTATCGCTTTTTATTCCGATTTTTGTGAGGAAGAATGACCAAAAGCCAGCTATTCATGAATTTCTATTGGGGGAGGCGTTTATACCGTTCCGCGTTTGGTAAAATTGATAAATCAGTTTTATTCTTCGGGTCAGTACGATTACAGCGATACCTCATTTATATCATTTTTTTATGGTTTGGTGCTTTTATACGATAAAAACTATTTTACAGAAAAAATAATTATTTTTGCATCGCTTTATTCTCAGGACTATAACTTTTTTATTTTTTTGCTGATGATGCTGTATGGCGGCTCTTTTTTTGCGGGACAATATGACGCTTTCAGCGGTACCATGGTTATTTATATCTGTCCTTTTGATCGCGTGTTATTCCACTTTTTGTTCGGCGGTATGATAATAAAGCGTTGTTTTTTGCCTCGTTTTTTTTTTTTTTTTCTTACGGTGTTTACTGAAGGGGTTAACTAGTGGGCCAGTTTTATAGGTCGGGCCGTTACGGACGCGGCGATACTAAATATGTGTACTTTTATTGGGTTTTTTTTTTTATTTAGATGAAGAAATGTATTTATGGGAATAATATTTTTTTTTTTTTTTCATTATTTTGGAATATTTTTTTTTATTTTTTTTACACATTTGGAAAATTTTTTTTTTACTTTTTTACTTTGTCCCAGGGGGGGACATCACAGATCAGTGATCTGACAGTTTGCACAGCACTCTGTCAGATCACTGATCTGATAGGAGTGCAGGCTGCTTCACAGTGCCTGCTCTGAGCAGGCTCTATGAAGCCACCTCCCTCCCTGCAGGACCCGGATCCGCGGCCATCTTGGATCCGGGGCTCGAGCAGGGAGGGAGGTGAGGAGACCCTCGCAGCAACGCGATCACATCGCGTTGCTGCGGGGGGCTCAGGGAAGCCCGCAGGGAGCCCCCTCCCTGCGCGGTGCTTCCCTGCACCGCCGGCACATCGCGATCATCTTTGATCGCGGTGTGCCAGGGGTTAATGTGCCGGGGGCGGTCCGTGACCGCTCCTGGCACATAGTGCCGGATGTCAGCTGCGATAAGCAGCTGACACCCGGCCGCGATCGGCCGCGCTCCCCCCGTGAGCGCGGCCGATCGGCTATGACGTACTATCCCGTCCAGGGTCAGATAAGCCCAGGGCACCTCGACGGGATAGTACGTCTAAGGTCACAGAGGGGTTAAATAGAAAAAACATATTTGATAATGAAAATTTTAATATTTGTGTGACAAATTGTTTCATGGATGTGGGTGCAGGTGATGATCCCAAAAAATAGTTTGCTGCCCGTATACCATCGCCATGGCGAATATTGGTATATAAACTCTCAACATCACAAGATACCAAAAGAGTGTCATCACCAACATGTAGGCCATCTATTTTGAGATAATGAGGTTTTTTCTCAGTTATATATATATATATATATATATACATATAAGATATGCCAAAAGGATATATTAAATAACGTGTACCCACCAAAATACATATACGGTGCAATAATAGTGATGGAGGTATTACAGCAGTGTATATATATATATATATATATATATATATATATATATATATGAAAATTATACCTGAAGGGTATGCTGAGTCCCGTGCCTGTGCACCACGAGGTACGTATTCACCTGACTTATAAGTGTGATGTGAAGTTCATGGAATTCCTGTATGTGGGTGTTCATAGGGATGATGATGGCTGCCTGTATACCAATATTTTTCGCAAATCAACAGCAGTAAACTCTCTACTCCACGCTACCTCCTCTCATCCCCCAACAATGATAAAATCAATTCACATAGGCCAATTTTTACGCCTACGGAGGATTTGCTCAAATGAGACGGACTTTGAAAAACAGGCCTTAGATCTCTAAGAAAGGTTCTTAGAACGTGGGTATAGCCGACTTTCAATCAAAAAAGGCTATAACCGTGCAAGGCATATAACCAGACATCAAGCCTTATATGGGACCAAACCATCTAAACCCAATCGAGTAGCAAGATACATTACTCAATATCACGGACAAACTGAACCAATGAGATCCTATTTGACTAAAGGTACCTTCACACATAACGATATCGTTAACGATATTGTTGCAATATCACGCTTCTTTGTGACGTAGCAACGAGCTCGCTAACGATCTCCTTATGTGTGACAGCGACCAACGATCAGGCCCCTGCTGGGAGATCGTTGGTCGTGGGGAATGATCAGGACCTTTTTTTGGTCACCCGCTGTCATCGCTGGATCGGCGTGTGAGACGCCGATCCCCAGCGATGTGTTCACTTGTAACCAGGGTAAACATCGGGTCACTAAGTGCAGGGCCGCGCTTAGTAACCTGATATTTACCCTGGTTACCATTGTAAAAGTAAAAAAAAAAAACAATACATACTTACATTCCGATGTCTGTCACGTCCCCCGCCGTCAGCTTCCCTGTACTGACTGTCAGCGCCGCCGGCCGTAAAGCAGAGCACAGCGGTGACAGTCAGTGCGGGAAGCTGACGGCGGGGGACGTGACAGACATCAGAATGTAAGTATGTAGTTTTTTTTTAACTTTTACAATGGTAACCAGGGTAAATATCTGGTTACTAAGCACGGCCCTGCACTTAGTAACCCGATGTTTACCCTGGTTACCCGGGGACTTCGGCATCGTTGAAGACAGTTTCTACGATGCCGAAGTCATTCCCCGGATCGTTGGTCGCTGGAGAGAGCTGTCTATGTGACAGCTCCCCAGCGACCACACAACGACTTACCAACAATCATGGCCAGGTCGTATCGCTGGTCGTGATCGTTGGTAAGTCGTTTAGTGTAACGGTACCTTTAATCTTGGGCAATCCTAAAAGCTGACCCAGTTTTGTCGCAGTATATTGGTGAGATACCTAATATTACTTACCGGAGATCAAGAAACTTGAAGGACCATTTATTTAGGAGTCATTATAATAATAATTCAGTAATTCCTTCCTTTCTAACTAACACAAAGCCAGTACCAGGTTGCAGATCATGTGGCAAATGCATTGCATGTCCAAATATGATTAGGGCTCAGACCTTTTGCAATTACAATGGGATGACTACATATAAGATCAAACAGGCACTTACCTGCACATCTAAAGCTGTAATTTACCATGCCACATGCCCATGCTCCCTTGTATACTTGGGCATGACGAGAAGACAACTTAAAGTTTGCGTACGTGAACATACTCGAGGGATACTGGCAGCAAAAGAAGTGGAGGATGTCTCATTGTTAAAAGCAATTCCTAAACACTTTAAGTTACATCATGATTGTGATGCATCCCTATTAAAGGTAACTGGTATCGACATGATCGAGGTCAATGAAAGGGGCGGTGAAATTAGCAGAACATTAGCGAAAAAAGAAACTAAGTGGATTTGGACACTTGATACAGTGTCACCAAAAGGGTTACATGAAAATTAGAGTTTTATACCTTTTTTGTGAACCACCGTTTTTATCTCTTTTAATTTTTGGTTATTGCTGGCTTTTAATATCATTTTTATTCACATATCTTTATATTATTTATAATTTTAATATTTTTATCTTTATTTGTAGCTATGCTTTTTACTTACCTTGTGCGGATCATGGATATCAGATATTCTCTTCCTATTAATTATGTCTGATGCAAAGATACCGGACCAATGAAGATATGAAGATAAGATATGGACACTGCTGAAGTCACGTATTTGGACTGTTTGATTATTCTGTGAAGAATATAACATAAATTGGGCTTAATTTTTTTTTTAGTATTGTCACCTTTATAGTTATAATTTGTATATAATTTCTCCTATATTACCCCATGATTACACCATATACAGTTAGGTCCATATATATTTGGACAGAGACAACATTTTTCTAATTTTGGTTATAGACATTACCACAATGAATTTTAAACAAAACAATTCAGATGCAGTTGAAGTACAGACTTTCAGCTTTCATTTGAGGGTATCCACATTAAAATTGGATGAAGGGTTTAGGAGTTTCAGCTCCTTAACACGTGCCACCCTGTTTTTAAAGGGACCAAAAGTAATTGGCAATTGACTCCAAGGCTATTTCATGGACAGGTGTGGGCAATCCCTTCGTTATGTCATTCTCAATTAAGCAGATAAAAGGCCTGGAGTTGACTTGAGGTGTGGTGCTTGCATTTGGAAGATTTTGCTGTGAAGTAAACATGAGGTCAAAGGAGCTCTCCATGCAGGTGAAACAAGCCATCTTTAAGCTGCGAAAACAGAAAAAAACCATCCGAGAAATTGCTACAATATTAGGAGTGGCAAAATCTACAGTTTGGTACATCCTGAGAAAGAAAGAAAGCACTGGAGAACTCATCAATGCAAAAAGACCTGAGCACCCACGGAAGACAACAGTGGTGGATGATCGCAGAATAATCTCCATGGTGAAGAGAAACCCCTTCACAACAGCCAACCAAGTGAACAACACTCTCTAGGAGGTAGGCGTATCAATATCCAAATCTACCATAAAGAGAAGACAGCATGAAAGTAAATACAGAGGGTTCACTGCACGGTGCAAGCCACTCCTGAGCATCAAGAATAAAAAGGCTAGACTGGACTTTGCTAAAAAAAACATCTAAAAAAGCCAGCACAGTTCTGGAAGAACATTCTTTGGACAGATGAAACCAAGATCAACCTCTACCAGAATGATGGAAAGAGAAAAGTATGGCAAAGACGTGGTACAGCTCATGATCCAAAGCCTACCACATCATCTGTAAAACACGGCGGAGGCAGTGTGATGGCTTGGGCATGCATGGCTGCCAGTGGCACTGGGTCACTAGTGTTTATTGATGATGTGACACAGGACAGAAGTAGCCAAATTAATTCTGAGATATTCAGAAACATACTGTGTGCTCAGATCCAGCCAAATGCAGCCAAACTGATTGGTCGTCGTTTCATACTACAGATGGACAATGACTCAAAACATAAAGCCAAAGCAACCCAGGAGTTTATTAAAGCAAAGAAGTGGAATATTCTTGAATGGCCAAGTCAGTCATCTGATCTCAACCCAATTGAGCTTGCATTTCACTTGTTAAAGACTAAACTTCAGACAGAAAGGCCCACAAACAAACAGCAACTGCAAACCACCACAGTGAAGGCCTGGCAGAGCATCAAAAAGGAGGAAACACCGCGTCTGGTGATGTCCATGAGTTCAAGACTTCGGGCAGTCATTGCCAACAAAGGGTTTTCAACCAAGTACTAAAAATGAACATTTTATTTAAAATTATTGAATCTGTCCAATTACTTTTGGTCCCTTTAAAAACAGGGGTGGTACATGTTAAGGAGCTGAAACTCCTAAACCCTTGATCCAATTTTAATGTGGATACCCTCAAATGAAAGCTGAAAGTCTGTACTTCAACTGCATCTGAATTATTTTGTTTAAAATTCATTGTGGTAATGTCTGTAACCAAAATTAGAAAAATGTTGTCTCTGTCCAAATATATATGGACCTAACTGTATATAGTCTATTTTATAATGTCATAGTTTAACTTGACTCCTCCAAATTTTTGAATGATCTAGAGCACTGTTCCCCAAGTCCAGTCCTCAAGAGCCACCAACAGGTCATGTTTTCAGGATTTCCTTAGTATGGCCCAGGTGATGGAATTGTTGCTTGTCTTTATGATGGAATTCTCACCTGGGCAATACTAAGGAAATCCTGGAAACATGACCCGTTGGTGGCTCTTGAGGACCGAACTTGGGGAACACTGATCTAGAGCATATCTCTTAAGCCCTGATATGTTTGGATATGTGCTAGTATGTATTAATGATAATTGTTGACTTTTTATGTGCAGATTGTTGCAGACATACAGTATATATATATATATATTTATATATATATATTAGCTATTGAACCCGTTCTACGCCCGGGTGGCGAGCATCTATATTGGTATATGGTCTCCATCCTGGTATGTGCTGCTCCATCCTGCATCCCCATCCTGTCATGAGCTGCTCCATCCTGCGTCCCCATCCTGTCATGTGCTGCACCCATCCTGCGCCCCCATCCTGCCATGTGTTGCACCCATCTTGCGCCCCCATTCTGTCATGTGTTGCACCCATCCTGCGCCCCCATTCTGTCATGTGCTGCTCCCATCCTGCACCTCCATTGTGACATGTGCTGCTCCCATCCTGCGCCCCCATTCTGACATGTGCTGCACCCATCCTGCACCCCCATCTTGTCATGTGCTGCTCCCATCCTGCGCCCCTGTTCTGTGATGTGCTGCTCCCATCCTGTGCCCGTTTTGTCATGTGCTGCTCCCATCCTGTGCCCCTGTTCTGTCATGTACTGCTCCCATCCTGCACCCCCATTTTGACATGTGCTACTCCCATCCTGCACCCCCATTCTGACAAGTGCTGCTCCATCCTGCGTCCCCATCCTGTCATGTGCTGCACCCATCCTGCGCACCCATCCTGCCATGTGTTGCACCCATCTTGCGCCCCCATTCTGTCATGTGTTGCACCCATCCTGCGCCCCCATTCTGTCATGTGCTGCTCCCATCCAGCGCCCCCATCTTGTCATGTGCTGCTCCGATCTTGTGCCACTGTTCTGTCATGTGCTGCTCCCATCCTGCACCCCCATTATGGCATGTGCTACTACCATCCTGCACCCCCATTCTACCATGTGCTGCTCCATCCTGCGTCCCCATCCTGTCATGTGCTGCACCCATCCTGCACCCCCATCCTGCCATGTGTTGCACCCATCTTGCGCCCCCATTCTGTCATGTGTTGCACCCATCCTGCACCCCCATTCTGACATGTGCTACTCCCATCCTGCACCCCCATTCTGACATGTGCTGCTCCATCCTGCGTCCCCATCCTGTCATGTGCTGCACCCATCCTGCGCCCCCATCCTGTCATGTGTTGCACCCATCTTGCGCCCCCATTCTGTCATGTGCTGCACCCATCCTGCACCCCCATCTTGTCATGTGCTGCTCCGATCTCGTGCCACTGTTCTGTCATGTGCTGCTCCCATCCTGCGCCCGTTCTGTCATGTGCTGCTTCCATCCTGCACCCCCGTTCTGTCATGTGCTGCCCTATTCTGTCATGTGCTGCTCCCATCCTGCGCCCCCGTTCTGTCATGTGCTGCTCCCATCTTGCGCCACCATTCTTTAATTTGCTTCTCCCATCCATATGCCCCATACGCTGCTCCATTATGGTTGATGGCCCCCATAAGATGCTCCATAGTATATGCCCCCGTACACTGCTCCATAAAGGTTTATGGCCCCCATAAGACGCTCAAGTGTGTATGCCCCTGTACACAGCTCCATAAAGGTTTATGGCCCTCATAAGACGCTCCAGTGTGTATGACCCCCCGTACACTGCTCCATAAAGGTTTATGGCCCCCATAAGACGCTCCAGTGTGTATGCCCCCGTACACAGTTCCATAAAGGTTTATGGCCCCCATAAGACGCTCCAGTGTGTATGCCCCCGTACACTGCTCCATAAAGGTTTATGGCCCCCATAAGACGCTCCAGTTTGTATGCCCCCGTACACTGCTCCCTAAAGGTTTATGGCCCCCATAAGATGCTCCATAATATATGCCCCCGTACACTGCTCCATTATGGTTGATGGCCCCATAAGATGCTCCACTGTATTATATGCCCCCCATAAGATGCTCCATTGTATTATATGCCCCCCATAAGATGCTCCATTGTATTATATGCCCCCCATAAGATGCTCCATTGTATATGCCCCGTATGCTGCTGCCATATATAAAAAAAAAAATACCATACTCACCTATCGTCGCTGGGCGCCGAGTGCTGGGGGGCCTGAGCAGGCGGGGACACCGGCACGCCGTGGGGGTCAGGTGCCAGAGTCACCACTAGCTCAGGCCCCCCAGTACTTGCTATACTCACCTGTCTGTCGCGTTCCACCACTGCACGCCGCCATCTTCCGGCTCCTCTGGCTGTGACTGCTCAGTCAGATGGCGGCGCCGGCGCGCATTAAGCGCGTCATCGCGCCCTCTGAACTGTGAACGTCACAGCAGAGGACCCGGGAGACGGAGCCGCACGCAGCACTGGAACAGGGAACAGGTGAATATACTTACCCTCCTGGCAGTCCCTGACTCTCCGGTGGAGATCGCGGTGTGCGTTCAGTGTTTACGCATACCGCGATCTGCTGGGAGCGTCACTCTGTGGGGGCCAGACTGCGCTTGCGCTTGCGCAGTCTATAAAGGCTTCGGACAGAGTGACGCTCCCAGCGTTATATTATAGATATATATAGACATGGATATACACTTCAGTTGTACTAAATCATTTGATTTCAGCTTGATTGTTCCCTTTTCTTTTTTCTTCCCCCTTTTTATTATTTTTTTATTTATTTTTCTGTAATCTAGTGTTAGTACTGACACCTTCTGACCATGTGTAGTTATACCATGGCCACGTATATATCCGCAGCACTTACACTCATTACAGCTTCTTCCCACGCTGTGCCCCTGACAGTGCGCATGCCCAGTCTGAGTCCTGGAGTCCCATTTCTCTGCGTCCATGTATCCATGGTAACGCCAGGTACTCCGTCCCTGTGTGGCCAGTCATGTGACTCGGAGACCGGAACTTCCCTGTCCTCCCGACTGCGCCGTTCATACCCGGACCATGGCGATTGGAACACATACACTATATATACCTCTCTGAAACCCGTAATAGCCACCCCCTGACCTGACGAAGGAAACCCTCCGAAACGTACGTCGGAGTGCACAGGCACGGGACTCAGCATACCCTTCAGGTATAATTTTCATATATATATATATATATATATATATATATATATATATATATATATATATATATATATATATGTATATATACATATATATATATATATATATATATATTGCTGTAATACCTCCATCGCTAATATTGCACCGTATATGTATTTTGGTGAGTACACCTTATTTAATATATCCTTTTGGCATATCTTATATGTATATATATATATACAGTGGGGCAAAAAAGTATTTAGTCAGTCAGCAATAGTGCAAGTTCCACCACTTAAAAAGATGAGAGGCGTCTGTAATTTACATCATAGGTAGACCTCAACTATGGGAGACAAACTGTGAAAAAAAAATCCAGAAAATCACATTGTCTGTTTTTTTAACATTTTATTTGCATATTATGGTGGAAAATAAGTATTTGGTCAGAAACAAACAATCAAGATTTCTGGCTCTCACAGACCTGTAACTTCTTCTTTAAGAGTCTCCTCTTTCCTCCACTCATTACCTGTAGTAATGGCACCTGTTTAAACTTGTTATCAGTATAAAAAGACACCTGTGCACACCCTCAAACAGTCCGACTCCAAACTCCACTATGGTGAAGACCAAAGAGCTGTCAAAGGACACCAGAAACAAAATTGTAGCCCTGCACCAGGCTGGGAAGACTGAATTTGCAATAGCCAACCAGCTTGGAGTGAAGAAATCAACAGTGGGAGCAATAATTAGAAAATGGAAGACATACAAGACCACTGATAATCTCCCTCGATCTGGGGCTCCATGCAAAATCCCACCCCGTGGGGTCAGAATGATCACAAGAACGGTGAGCAAAAATCCCAGAACCACGCGGGGGGACCTAGTGAATGAACTGCAGAGAGCTGGGACCAATGTAACAAGGCCTACCATAAGTAACACACTACGCCACCATGGACTCAGATCCTGCAGTGCCAGACGTGTCCCACTGCTTAAGCCAGTACATGTCCGGGCCCGTCTGAAGTTTGCTAGAGAGCATTTGGATGATCCAGAGGAGTTTTGGGAGAATGTCCTATGGTCTGATGAAACCAAACTGGAACTGTTTGGTAGAAACACAACTTGTCGTGTTTGGAGGAAAAAGAATACTGAGTTGCATCCATCAAACACCATACCTACTGTAAAGCATGGTGGTGGAAACATCATGCTTTGGGGCTGTTTCTCTGCAAAGGGGCCAGGACGACTGATCCGGGTATATGAAAGAATGAATGGGGCCATGTATCGTGAGATTTTGAGTGCAAACCTCCTTCCATCAGCAAGGGCATTGAAGATGAAACGTGGCTGGGTCTTTCAACATGACAATGATCCAAAGCACACCGCCAGGGCAACGAAGGAGTGGCTTCGTAAGAAGCATTTCAAGGTCCTGGAGTGGCCTAGCCAGTCTCCAGATCTCAACCCTATAGAAAACCTTTGGAGGGAGTTAAAAGTCCGTGTTGCCAAGCGAAAAGCCAAAAACATCACTGCTCTAGAGGAGATCTGCATGGAGGAATGGGCCAACATACCAACAACAGTGTGTGGCAACCTTGTGAAGACTTACAGAAAACGTTTGACCTCTGTCATTGCCCACAAAGGATATATTAGAAAGTATTGAGATGAAATTTTGTTTCTGACCAAATACTTATTTTCCACCATAATATGCAAATAAAATGTTAAAAAAACAGACAATGTGATTTTCTGGATTTTTTTTTCTCAGTTTGTCTCCCATAGTTGAGGTCTACCTATGATGTAAATTACAGACGCCTCTCATCTTTTTAAGTGGTGGAACTTGCACTATTGCTGACTGACTAAATACTTTTTTGCCCCACTGTATATATATATATATATATATATATATATATATTGCTGAGATATAACCTCATTATCATTGCACAACCTTTACTTTAGTCAGCATGCCTCTCTGGTATATTATACCACTAGGATATTTTTTGCACTTCATGCTTATCTACGGTATGTGAATTTATTTATATATATATTTCGGTCATTGGTTGGTCTTGGCTGATGATTTTTTTACACTAAGCACTGTGTTGCACTTTATTTGACAATTTTTTATCGTATGGTGTTTAAATTCTGTACGCACATTATTCACTTTATTTTTTTTGCTACTTTGCACAGTTGCGATGCATGGCTGGATAACATAGTCTATAGCTATTTTTATATTGATTTTTCCGAGGTTGCTGCTAATGATTATAATTATATGATTTATGGTTTTTTAGTAGTCCTGTCTTGCACACTTTTGTAATTATATTTTTAATACTGTGTAACCATTTGCCACTTCTATTAAATTAAGGCATATTTTTTAATCCTATTCTAGCCTGTACGCTTTTTGTGGTATTCATGTTCTGTATTTGCCTTGGTTAAACCAGTCACTGATTCTGTATGGACCCATAGACTTGTATAAGTAATTCCAAGAATTGGATCAAAAATAGACGTCTCCGTGATTTTTTTGCACACACAAATCGCAAAGAAAACACAGACATGTGAACAGCTCCATAAACAATGGGTACATGTTCTATTCATGAAAAACATGGAAAGAAAATGTATAATTCATGGATTTCTGAATGAGGCCTAAAGACTGACCTACAGTCTATGTTGCAAAATGCCTTCGCTTTTATTTCAGCCTCACTTATAAGAATATATAGAAAGGTAACTGCTTAGAACATCCCATAAATATCTCGGTACAGAAGGCTGAACAAATGTGAAACGTGTTTTGCAGAACCAAATATAGCATCGCTGTTTTTATAATGAGTAAGGACTGACAGAAGACACAATGTAAACTGTCAAGGTACTTTTTATCATTAGTTGTCATTCTCCGACCTGAGACATTAGTTTTACTGTATATGATTAGAATAAATTACAAGTAATTAGACATAACCTGTAATATACTCAATGCAAAAAGAATCATTTATTCTCAAGACCTTGGAAAAAATTGCATAACTACAACAATATGCATGTATGTTGTACAAAAAACCCAATGAACAATGCAATATTGCATGAAGATCCATCAGTAAGTATGTCCATAAAACAATGTATATTGAAAAAATCATGTTCTGCACAAGAAATTTCTAGCTTGTATTATCTGACACAGCAGCTCTCAGAAATACAAAAGAGACAGCAGAATTGCAATGCAAATGTGTTCCGCATTAATTGTCTTTAAAATGGCAGTGAAATGCCAAAATTCAGGCAGATGAGATCCCAGGAGTGTGGAGAGAAGCTAAACTCAAGGATCCTGCCATCTCCTTTATTTCCCTGTTCTTAGAAGCAGCAGTATTTCTTCTAAATTATTTATCAGCCAGGCCAACACCTCCTCTGTGTATGCACCCTCCCCCACCATCCCACTACTATATCCAGAGCTTCCACTTCCACCTAAAGCCATCAAGCATGATGATGGATGAAGCCCAAACACATAGAGAAGCTAGACAAGTGTAATCGATACACAGCAAGGTCGATTAAATCAGCTTTCAACCTCAGCCCCTCTCTAGTTAAATTGAAACTGCTTGAAATTCTAGTGGCCAATAGAAAAAAAAAAAGAAAAATAGAAGTTTACCCTTATGTGATTTTATTTGTAACCTTAGGATCGGTTTTGAAATAATATGAAATGTAGTAATAGTATTAATACTAGCAACTAATAATATGGTAAATACTATGTTAACAAACCCTCCTTTCTGCAGTATAGTTCTCTTAACACTGTGTTTGAAATGTACAACCCTCGACTTCATTGGGGAAGCCAACTTGACATAAATGTTATGCACTTAATCTAAATGTACAAACAGAGGCGTAGCTAGCGTCTTGGTTCAGGGGGGCGAAGCTTCTGAGTGGGCCCCTAACCAGGTAACCTTGATTACAACTGGGTGATGCACCCTAATAGTGGAGGAGAATCTCAGCAGATGACAGCGCTGTTACTGAAGATAATCTACATATATAATTGTCTAAGGGTCTGTTTGTCTGTAACCGAAATCCTGCGTCGCTGATTGGTCGCGCCCGGCCGGCCTCGACCAATCAGCGTTCATAAATAAACTACATACATATACTAGAACGAGAATAACATAAAGGACAGTCTGAGAGGGAGAGAATAACATGGAGGTCAGTGTGTGGGGGAGAGAATAACATGGAGGACAGTGTGTGAGGGAGAGAATAACATGGAGGACAGTGTGTGAAGGAGAGAATAACATGGAGGACAGTGTGTGAGGGAGAGAATAACATGGAGGACAGTGTGTGAGGGAGAGAATAACATGGAGGACAGTCTGTGAGGGAGATAATAACATGGAGGACAGTCTGTGAGGGCGAGATTAACATGGAGGACAGTGTGTAAGGGAGAGAATAAAACTTTTACCCGGTTTTAAGTTTATCATATGGTAAAATAAATGGTGTCTTTGAAAACTATAAGTCATCCTATAGAAAACAAGCCGTCATACAGCGATAGATGACTAATAAAGTTTTGACTCTTAAAATAAAGACAGGAGAAAAACAATGGCAGTGTGTCCAGTGGGTTAAAACATTGTAAGCACCGATGTTTATATGAATACTAGATGGTGACCCAATTCTAACGCATCGGGTATCTACTATATAATCGTCTAATTCTGTCTGTTTGTCTGTAACGGAAATCCTGCGTCGCTGATTGGTCATACCCGGCCGGCCACGACCAATCAGCGATTTTGGCTCGAGATTTAAACCCCGCTGTGCTGATTGATCGCGCCTGGCCGGCCGTGACCAATCAGTGATATTGTATTGAAGATGTTCAGCACAGCCTAAAGGGGAGGTGCACAGTCATAGGTTTCCAAACCTTGATGTGTAAGTTACAAGTGACTAGCACACTCCAGAAGTGTTGTGATGCAAAATGGGGGGTTTATTTACATACAGTAATCACAAACGTTTCGGTCGATACTGGACCTTCATCAGTGTGCTATAAGGGAAATATATACAAAGAAAGTGACATCCAATGCATAAACAAAAAAACAAAATAAACAAAAGTATATACCGTATATACTCGAGTATAAGCCGAGATTTTCAGCCCATTTTTGGGGCTGAAAGTCCCCCTCTCGGCTTATACTCGAGTCATATACCCAGGGGTCGGCAGGTGAGGGAGAGCGGGGGCTGTGTAGTTATACTTACCTGCTGCGGCGCGGTCCCTGCAGTCCCTGGCTTCCCCGGCGCTGCAGATTCTTCCTGTACTGAGTGGTCACATGGTACCGCTCATTACAGAAATGAATAGGCGGCTTCACCTCCCATAGGGCAGGAGCCGCATATTCATTGCTGTAAATGATCGGTAACTGTGACCGCTCAATTACAGGAAGAAGCTGCAGCGCCGGGGAAGCCAGGGACTGCAGGGACCGCGCCAGGAGCAGGTAAGTATACGGGGAGCGCAGCGCTGCGCTATATTTACCTGCTCCTCGCTCCGGTACGGCTCCGTCTGCAGCGTCCTCTAGCAGTGACGCTCAGGTTAGAGGGCGCGGTGACATAGTCAGTGCGCGCCCTCTGCTGAGCGTCAGTGCTGGAGACGGAGCCGACCGAGAAGCAGGTAAATATTGAAAGCGCCGGCGTCCTGAGCGAAGAGAGGTGAGTATGTGATTTTTTTTTATTGCAGCAGCAGCATTATATATGGCACAGCATTATATATGGAGCATCTATGGGGCAATAATCAACGGTGCAGAACATTATATATGGCACAGCTTTATAAGGAGCATCTATGGGGCCATAATCAACGGTGCAGAGCATTGTATATGGGGCACAGCTTTATAAGGAGCATCTATGGGGCCATAATCAATGGTGCATAGCATTATATATGGGGCACAGCTTTATAAGGAGCATCTATGGGGCCATAATCAATGGTGCAGAGCATTATATATGGGGCACAGCTTTATGTGGAGCATCTATGGGGCCATAATCAATGGTGCAGAGCATTATATATGGGGCACAGCTTTATAAGGAGCATCTATGGGGCCATAATCAATGGTGCAGAGCATTATATATGGGCACAGCTTTATAAGGAGCATCTATGGGGCCATAATCAATGGTGCAGAGCATTATATATATGGGGCACAGCTTTATAAGGAGCATCTATGGGGCCATAATCAACGGTGCAGAGCATTATATATGGGGCACAGCTTTATAAGGAGCATCTATGGGGTCATAATGAACGGTGCAGAGCATTACATATGGGGCACAGCTTTATAAGGAGCATCTATGGGGCCATAATGAACGGTGCAGAGCATTATATATGGGGCACAGCTTTATAAGGAGCATCTATGGGGCCATAATGAACGGTGCAGAGCATTATATATGGGGCACAGCTTTATAAGGAGCATCTATGGGGCCATAATGAACGGTGCAGAGCAATATATATATGGCACAGCTTTCTATGGAGCATCTATGGGGCCATAATGAATGGTATAGAGCATTCCATATGGCACAGCTTTATGTGGAGCATCTATGGGGCCATAATGAACGGTGCAGAGCATTCTATATAGCACAGTTGTATATGGAGCATCTATGGGGCAATAATGAACAGTATGGAGCATCTATTTTTATTTTTTAAATTTACCAGTAGCTGCTGCATTTTCCACCCTAGGCTTATACTCGAGTCAATAAGTTTTCCCAGTTTTTTGTGACAAAATTAGGGGGGTCGGCTTATACTCGGGTCGGCTTATACTCGAGTATATACGGTACATCACATAAAGCGATACAGTCATGGGTATAGATAGAAAAACAACTCCAATGGAGTACAATCAAAAACCAAAATTCTCTGCTACAATAAATTCGCTGCTGAGTGTAAATGCGTGCACGTTAGACGTATAGGTATGATGACGAGTAACGGGGGGAAGGGCAAAGGATCGAAGGACGACTAACGAGACAGCTGTGGCCGTGAGGTATGGAGAAGGAGACCTACCTAATTTTACCAGTATGCTTGGTGGAGCCCCAAAGAGTTAAATTAGATTGCATCTATAAGAAAGGCAATTGTGCATGATAAAGCCGACGTAATACTGCTGTGGCGTATTATACTATGTGGACATAAAGAGTACATACCCATAAAATAGGCCTGAATTATAAGGGCCACAAGGCAGTGGAGACTGTCTGTTAAAAAGGAAGACACAATGGGTCATAAGTGATGGCACAGTGAACCGCTAATCTATGGAGGAGTGTGCGGTGCACATGACTTACCCGCCCACTGAGACAGGATACACGCGGTGTCCACCGCAAGTGTAGCTAGGCGGTAGTGTGCCCGGGGCCTCCATTTATAGTGGAGAGAAGGGGGCAGTGTGCGCGCTGAGGTCCCGGCGTGTAAAACCGGAAGGGGCGGGGCGGTGATGACGCGAGTATCACATGACCGCTGGGGGCGGCACGTTGTGCGTTCCACTGAGGCTAAGGAAGATGGAGGTGCATTCCAGAGCGGTGGATTGCTTGTGCAGAGGTGCAGTACGGTAGCCGTAGAGTGTCACAGATGGCGGAGGAGTGGAATCAGAGAGGCCGGTTCTGCAAGAAGAAGGAACCAATTAGTATAATGGTAACAGACAGCGTGATTAATAAATAATGCCGGACATGAACATATTACACAGTGCAATGAAGCAGATGTTCATACATTTCAGGACAAATTACAATAGACAACATTTATGGATAAGTATTGGAGTATATAACCTTCTTCCTGGCCAAAACCCATAACCTGTACTTGATATATTAACACACTCCAAATGTGGTCCCTCAGGGTAAGAGATACCGAAATTGGCACATGAACAAATAATGATGCATATTACTGAAATATATAGAGAAACCTGGCTGACGAGCATCACATATGGGACCCCAATGGTACGCTTGGTAAAGGAAGTTGAACTGAAAATAATAAACAGTCATCAAAGAAATAAATAAAATAAATATAAAGTATGAAATGTAGAATACACCATCACATAACTGTGTTGCCCTAGTGACCCAGTGGGCTTGTACTCGAGGGTATAAGGTATGTTTATTGTCACATGTGTTATGCGAGAGAGAAAAATTAGAAGGCATGAGTCCTGAAACAATTTCTAAAATTGGAGCTATAGCTTTAAATGAAAGATGATAGTTCGTAGTCCCTATTGAGACCTTTGGGGCTCAGGGTATTAAGCTCATGGATCCAGTACGCCTCTCTACGTTTGAGTATCGAGATGCGGTCTCCGCCGCGCCGGGGTTGTGTGACTTGTTCGATTATTTGGAATTTAAGCTGAGACAAGTTGTGACCTTTTTCAATGAAATGTGCTGGTATTGGGAGAAAGAGATTCTTGCATCGTATAGTCGATTTATGTTTGGATATTCTGGATTTTACTGGTTGGGTGGTTTCGCCCACGTACAACAGCCCACAAGGGCATTTGATCAGATACACTGCAAAATTGGTGTCGCAGGTAAAGAAATTATTAATGGGGTATCTCTTACCCGTATGTGGGTGATGAATGGTGTTGCCCCTAAGTACATTGTTGCACTGATTGCAACTAAGGCAAGGAAAGGTCCCTGTTTTGGGGTTACTCAAGAACCGCTGAGTGGTGTGGGATTGTGTTGGACCTATGTTGGTGCGTACTAAACTATCTTTGATGTTGCGGGGCCTCTTAAAACATGGTAAAAAGGGGTGTTGGAATTCCCTAACTGCGGGGTATGCTGTTTGAAGGATATGCCAATGTTGGCGGATGGTCTTGTGCAGTCTATAGGCAGCGGGGTGATACTGATGAACAAATGTAATATGTGATATGGCAGGATTTCTTTCCCTGGCGGTGTGGCTCATAGTAGTATTGTCTAGGATATGTGGCGGATAACCCCTTTCACGGAATTTTGACTTCAGTTCTGACATTCTCTGATCTTTAGAAACGGGGTCAGAGACAATTCTGGTTACCCTGTTAAATTGGGATTTGGGGATTGATTTTTTCATATTGAGCGGATGAAAGCTGTCATAATGCAACAAAATGCTGCGATCTGTGGGTTTAGAATACAGATCAGTGGACAAATTACCATTAGTATCCTTTTTGAAAAATGTATCCAGAAAATTAATCTGATGAAAATCGTATGTCACTGTGAAGTCCAACCCGGGCCACGAGGTTTTGAGAAATTGAAAAAAGATCTGCAAAGAGTCGAAATCACCCCTCCAAATACAGAAAACATCATCAATATATCGTTTCCATGTCAAAACATGGTTGCAGAAGAGTTCATGGGTGCATATTGAAGTGTCCTCGTAAAGGGCCATGTAGGCGTTGGCATAAGGAGATGCCACGTTGGAGCCCATGGCCGAGCCCTTAGTTTGGAGAATCTTGGTTTTTGATTGTACTCCATTGGAGTTGTTTTTCTATCTATACCCATGACTGTATCGCTTTATGTGATGTATATACTTTTGTTTATTTAGTTTTTTTGTTTATGCTTATTTTCTGCATTTTGTTTTTTTGTTTATACATTGGATGTCACTTTCTTTGTATATATTTCCCTTATAGCACACTGATGAAGGTCCAGTATCGACCAAAACGTTTGTGATTACTGTATGTAAATAAACCCCCCATTTTGCATCACAACACTTCTGCAATCAGTGATATTGGCACTAGGGTTGAGCGAAACGGGTTGGCCATTTTCAGAAGTCGCCGACTTTTGGCAAAGTCGGGTTTCATGAAACCCGACCCGACCCCTGTGTGGGGTCGGCCATGAGGTCGGCGATCTTCTGAATCTGGTATCGGAATTCCGATACCGAGTTCCGATATGTTTGCAATATCGGAAATCGGTATCGGAATCCATATTTAAGTGTAAAATAAAGAATTAAAATAAAAAATATTGCTATACTCACCCTCTGACGCGCCCTGGTACTAACCGGCAGCCTTCCTTCCTTAGAATCAGCGCGTGAAGGGCCTTAGATGACGTCGCGGCTTGAGATTGGTCGCGCGACCGCCCATGTGACCGCTCGCGCGACCAATCACAAGCCGCGACGTCACCGAAGGTCCTTCAAGCGCTGATTCTTAGGAAGGAAGGCTGCTGGAAAGAAGCAGGGCGCGTCCGAGGGTGAGTATATTCCTATTAGGTATATACTCACCCTCGGACGCGCCCTGCTTCTTTCCGGCAGCCTTCCTTCCTTAGAATCAGCGCGTGAAGGACCTTCGGTGACCAATCACAAGCCGCGACGTCATCTAAGGCCCTTCACGCGCTGATTCTAAGGAAGGAAGGCTGCCGGTTAGTACCAGGGCGCGTCAGAGGGTGAGTATAGCAATATTTTTTATTTTAATTCTTTATTTTACACTTAAATATGGATCCCAGGGCCTGAAGGAGAGTTTCCTCTCCTTCAGACCCTGGGAACCAATGGAAACCCATTGCACTGCATTGGGTTTCGAGTTTCGGCCGACCCCGACCCCAACTTTTTTATAGGATCGGCCGATTTCACTCGACCCGACTTTTGAAAAAGTCGGGTTTCGTGAAACCTGACCCGATCCTATAAAAGTAAAAGTCGCTCAACCCTAATTGGCACGGGATTTAAACACCGCTTCACTGATAATGTATATATTTTACCCGGAAAATCCTGTGTATTCATTGCATTATTCTTAAATTTTCATAAATAAACTACATACATATTCTAGAATACCTGATGCGTTAGAATCGGGTCACCATCTAGTCGCTATATAAAGACCAACATAGATATTGCCGCCGTATGGTCAGTGAAAGATACCAGCCCTACAAAACATATGAGATCACAGCACAGTTACTTACAGATAATGACTTACCGATGACATTCTTACTGATGGAGTCGTTCACTTTGCACATCTTTTCCATATGGCCCAGACCGACATGAAAACTTCCTCCAGCCAGGACTCAGCTTTAGAGAATACAACAAATACACATCTGACTTCTCACATTTTCAGCACTGTTCCTGATGGGACTACTCTCAACCTGCACAAACTCGTCATCCTGCTGATACCCCAATGCTGAGCCGCTGCTGCTGTATGTGACCCTATTACTTCACTTGCAACCCTCTAGAATATAGTAATGCCGGGTGCAAGTGCCCTAGAAAACAGTGCACACATTTTGTCCCCTAAAAAGTAATATTGCCCTGTGTGTGCCCCTTTGACAGTCACAATAACCTGATTTCCCCTATAACAATAAGTGCCCACTTTAAATTTAATAATGTCCCGAGTCTCCCCCTATACACAGTATAATGCCCCCTTAACCCCTTTCTGCCATTGGACGTAATATTCCGTCCATGTGGGGTGGGCCTTAATTCCCAAGGACGGAATATTACGTCCAGCGCGATCGGCCGCGCTCACGGGGGGAGCGCGGCCGATCGCGGCCGGGTGTCAGCTGCTTATCGCAGCTGACATCCAGCACTATGTGCCAGGAGCGGTCACGGACCGCCCCCGACACATTAACCCCCGGCACACCGCGATCAAAGATGATCGCGATGTGCCGGCGGTGCAGGGAAGCATCGCGCAGGGAGGGGGCTCCCTGCGGGCTTCCCTGAGACCTCCGCAGCAACGCGATGTGATCGCGTTGCTGCGAGGGTCTCCTCACCTCCCTCCCTGCTCGAGCCCCGGATCCAAGATGGCCGCGGATCCGGGTCCTGCAGGGAGGGAGGTGGCTTACCAAGTGCCTGCTCAGAGCAGGCACTTGGTAACGCTGCAGCACTCTGAGACAGATCGGTGATCTGTCAGAGTGCTGTGCAAACTGGCGGATCACCGATCTGTATTGTCCCCCCCTGGGACAAAGTAAAAAAGTTAAAAAAAAAAATTTCAAAGTGTGCAAAAAAAAAAAAAAAATCCTAAATAATGAAAAAAATATATATATATTATTCCCATAAATACATTTCTTTATCTAAATAAAATAAAAAAAAAATAAAAGTACACATATTTAGTATCGACGCGTCCGCAACAACCCGACCTATAAAGCTGTCCCACTAGTTAACCCTTTCAGTAAACACCGTAAGAAAAAAAAAAAAAATGAGGCAAAAAACAACGCTTTATTATCGTACCGCCGAACAAAAAGTGGAATAACACGCGATCAAAAAGACGGATTTAAATAACCATGGTACCGCTGAAAGCGTCAAATTGTCCCGCAAAAAACGAGCCACCATACAGCAACATCAGCAAAAAAATAAAAAAATTATAGTCCTCAGAATAAAGCGATGCAAAAATAATTATTTTTTCCATAAAATAGTTTTTATCGTATAAAAGCGCCAAAACATAAAAAAAATGATATAAATGAGGTGTCGCTGTAATCGTACTGACCCGAAGAATAAAACTGATTTATCAATTTTACCAAACGCGGAACGGTATAAACGCCTCCCCCAAAAGAAATTCATGAATAGCTGGTTTTTAGTCATTCTGCCTCACAAAAATCGGAATAAAAAGCGATCAAAAAATGTCACGTGCCCGAAAATGTTACCAATAAAAACGTCAACTCGTCCGCAAAAAAAAAGACCTCACATGACTCTGTGGACTCAAATATGGAAAAATTATAGCTCTCAAAATGTGGTAACGCCAAAAATATTTTTTTCAATAAAAAGCGTCTTTCAGTGTGTGACGGCTGCCAATCATAAAAATCCGCTAAAAAACCCGCTATAAAAGTAAATCAAACCCCCCTTCATCACCCCCTTAGTTAGGGAAAAATTATAAAAATGTATTTATTTCCATTTTCCCATTAGGGTTAGGGTTAGGGCTAGGGTTAGGGTTAGGGCTAGGGTTAGGGCTAGGGCTAGGGTTAGGGCTAGGGTTAGGGTTAGGGCTAGGGTTAGGGTTAGGGTTAGGGCTAGGGTTAGGGTTAGGGCTAGGGTTAGGGCTAGGGTTAGGGCTAGGGTTAGGGTTAGGGCTAGGGTTAGGGCTAGGGTTAGGGCTAGGGTTAGGGTTGGGGCTAGGGTTGGGGCTAGGGCTAGGGTTAGGGCTAGGGTTGGGGCTAGGGTTAGGGTTAAGGCTACAGTTAGGGTTGGGGCTAAATTTAGGGTTAGGGTTTGGATTACATTTGCAGTTGGGATTAGGATTAGGGGTGTGTCTGGGTTAGAGGTGTGGTTAGGGTTACCATTGGGAACAGGGCTAGGGGTGTGTCTGGATTAGGGTTTCAGTTATAATTGGGGGGTTTCCACTGTTTAGACACATCAGCGGCTCTCCAAACGCGACATGGCGACCGATCTCAATTCCATCCAATTTTGCATTGAAAAAGTAAAACAGTGCTCCTTCCCTTCCGAGCTCTCCCGTGTGCCCAAACAGGAGTTTACCCCAACATATGGGGTATCAGCGTACTCAGGACAAATTGGACAACAACTTTTGGGGTCCAATTTCTCCTGTTACCCTTGGGAAAATACAAAACTGGGGGCTAAAAAATAATTTTTGTGGGAAAAAAAGAGATTTTTTATTTTCACGGCTCTGCGTTATAAACTGTAGTGAAACACTTGGGAGCTCAAAGTTCTCACAACACATCTAGATAAGTTCGTGGGGGGTCTAGTTTCCAATATGGGGTCACTTGTGGGGGGTTTCTACTGTTTAGGTATATTAGGGGCTCTGCAAACGCAATGTGACGCCTGCAGACCATTCCATCTAAGTCTGCATTCCAAATGGCGCTCCTTCCCTTCCGAGCCCTCCCATGCGCCCAAACGCTGGTTCCCCCCCACATATGGGGTATCAACGCACTCAGGACAAATTGGATAACAACTTTTAGGGTCCAATTTCTCCTTTTACCCTTGAGAAAATACAAAACTGGGGATAAAAATAATTTTGAGGGGAAATTTTTTGTTTTATTTTTACGGCTCTGCATTATAAACTTCTGTGAAGCTCTTATTGGGTCAAAGTGCTCACCACACATCTAGATAAGTTCCTTAGGGGGTCTGCTTTTCAAAATGGTGTCACTTGTGGGGGGTTTCAATGTTTAGGCACATCAGTGGCTCTCCAAACGCAACATGGCGTCCCATCTCAATTCCTATCAATTGTGTATTGAAAGGTCAAACGGCGCTCCTTCCCTTCCAAGCTCTGCCATGCGCCCAAACAATGGTTTACCCCCACATATGGGGTATCAGCGTACTCAGGACAAATTGTGCCACAACTTTTGTGGTCCAATTTCTTCTCTTACCATTGGGAAAATAAAAAATTGGGGGCGAAAAGATAATTTTTGTGAAAAAAAATGATTTTTTATTTTTACGGTTCTGCAATATAAACTTCTGTGAAGCACTTGGTGGGTCAAAGTGCTCACCACACCTCTAGATAAGTTCCTTAGGGGGTCTACCTTCCAAAATGGTGTCACTTGTGGGGGGTTTCAATGTTTAGGCACATCAGTGGCTCTCCAAACGCAACATGGCGTCCCATCTCAATTCCAGTCAATTTTGCATTGAAAAGTCAAATGGCGCTCCTTCCCTTCCGAGCTCTGCCATGCGCCCAAACTGAGGGTAACCCCCACATATGGAGTATCAGCGTACTCAGGACAAATTGTACAACAACGTTTGGGGTCCATTTTCTCCTGTAACCCTTGGTAAAATAAAACAAATTGGAGCTGAAGTAAATTTTTTGTGAAAAAAAGTTAAATGTTCATTTTTATTTAAACATTCCAAAAATTCCTGTGAAGCACCTGAAGGGTTAATAAACTTCTTGAATGTGGTTTTGAGAACCTTGAGGGGTGTAGTTTTTAGAATGGTGTCACACTTGGGTATTTTCTATCAAATAGACCCCTCAAAATGACTTCAAATGAGATGTGGTCCCTAAAATAAAATGGTGTTGTAAAAATGAGAAATTGCTGGTCAACTTTTAACCCTTATAACTCCCTAACAAAAAAAATTTGGTTCCAAAATTGTGCTGACGTAAAGTAGACATGTGGGAAATGTTACTTATTAAGTATTTTGTGTGACATATCTCTGTGATTTAATTGCATAAAAATTCAAAGTTGGAAAATTGCGAAATTTTCAAAATTTTCGCCAAATTTTCATTTTTGTCACAAATAAATGCAGGTAATATCAAAGAAATTTTACCACTATCATGAAGTACAATATGTCACGAGAAAACAATATCAGAATCACCGGGATCCATTGAAGCATTCCAGAGTTATAACTTCATAAAGGGACAGTGGTCAGAATTGTAAAAATTGGCCCGGTCCATAACGTGCAAACCACCCTTGGGGGTAAAGGGGTTAATATCCCCCAAACTGTTTAATGGCTCCAACACTATGATAGCCCCATCACTGTAATCTTCACACTGCATGATGGCTCCCTAGATAGCCTCCATATAGTATAATGCACCAGATTGTCCTCAATATAGTATAAAGCGCTCCCCATAAGTCTCCATATAGAATAATGCACCCCCATAGGCAGCCTCTGTAGTGTAATGCAGCCCCTTGAGTAGCCTCTATAGCATAATGCAACCCCCTAGACAGCCTCTATAGTGTAATGCACCCCCATAAGCAGCCTCTGTAGTGTAATGCAGCCCCATAGGCAGACTCTATAGCATAATGAACCCCCATAGGCAGCCTGTATAGTGTTTTGCAGCCCAATAGGCAGCTTCTATAGCATAATGCACCCCCATAGGCAGCCTTTATAGCATAATGCAACCCTATAGGAAGCCTCTATTGTGTAATACACCCCATAGGCAGCCTCTATATTATAATGTACCCCCATAGACAGCCTCTATAACATAATGCAGCCCCATAAAATAAATACCTCTCTTCTGCTTGGTTCCTGTGCTGCTCCGAGCTACCGCTCATCTCTGGACCACAGACGCCGAGTAATGACGTCATCGTGCCCGCTGTCAGTGTCAACGTCGGTGACGTCAGACTCTGACAGGGGGATGATGGGAAAGGGAGCATAACGCTCCTTCTCTCATCAATACAGTCAGCTGTATTGACCGATACAGTTGAACCTGCGATGACGGGCGGGGGGTCCACTGCTGGCACCATGCCCTCCCCCGCCTGCTCAAGGGTCCCAAAGTGGCCGGGTGGCAGAGCAGGGAGATCGATTCTCCCTGCACTGCCACAGAATGTAACTGTATTGGCACGATGTGGACACCGATACAGTTATAGTAGCTTAGCTCCCGGTGGGCCCCTCAGAGCAAGGAGCACAAGGCAACCACTCCCTCTGCCCCCCCCCAGTAGCTACGCTACTGTTACAAAGCTATTTGCCATATAGTTGCTCTTGTTGCCCATTGACTCTCTCTCTCTGTATAGGTTTTTTTCTGGATACTTCTGTATTTAAAAGCATAGCAAACTGTTAAAAAATGATTAATGTTTTCAAAAAAAGAAAATTTTTTGTCATATGTTAGGTTCATATAAGTCACATCAGGAGGATTGCCCAGCACACTGGCAAAATGTTCATGTATAGCTCATTTTGAATCACCTCCAAGGTTTGCACATGGAAGAGATGAACAAAATGACTTGTAGAACCCTGGTCCATGTCAGCATTGCTTAACTGCCAGACGGGAGCCTTGAGAACAATCTTCTACCGGGCGGCATCCTCAGTGCCTCTTCTGATTAGCTGTTCAACGTGACACCATGTGTGGGTGAAACCACTGACCCACAAATCAGAAGAGACGCTGATGATTCTGGCGGTAGCAGTCTATTAACAGGACTTCCACCATACAGCCATGGCGACTGAACAAAGGGCATGCACATTTTTGTGCTCCTCTCTAGTCACCAAATACCTTTAATATGACATCATACAAAAGAAATTGAAAAGATTTATTAACAAGAGTTACATTTTACACAATGTTAACATGCATCAAATGTATCAATGAGTTTATCTTTTGACTGTAGAGCCTAAGTTTACATTGCCTATTAGTTGTCCTACAGTGCAGTAATAATTTATGCAAAATTTTGGCACAATTTTGTCATATAGCGTCATAATTTACAGTGGGGAAAAAAAGTATTTAGTCAGACACCAATTGTACAAGTTCTCCCACTGAAAAAGATTAGAGAGGCCTGTAATTGAAATCATAGGTAGACCACAACTATGAGAGTCAAAATGAGAAAAAAAAAATGCAGAAAATCCCCTTGTCTGATTTGTCAAGATATATTTTTGCAAGTGATGGTAGAAAATAAATATTTGGTCATTAACAAAAGTTAATCTCAATATTTTGTTATATATCCTTTGTTGGCAATGACAGAGGTCAAATGCTTTCTGTAAGTCTTCACAAGGTTGGCACACACTGTTGGTGGTATGTTGGCCCACTCCTCCATGCAGATCTCCTCTAGAGCAGTGATGCTTTGGGCCTGTCGCTGGGCAACTCGGACTTTCAACTCCCTCCAAAGGTTTCTATGGGGTTGAGATCTGGAGACTGGCTAGGCCACTCCAGGACCTTCATATGCTTCTTACGAAGCCACTCCTTTGTTGCCCTGGCGGTGTGCTTGGGATCATTATCATGCGAAAACACCCATCCATGTTTCATCTTCAATGCCCTTGCTGATGGAAGGAGGTTTGCACTCAAAATCTCACGATACATGGCTGTTATGATCAGGTAATTCAGAACCACAATGGACCTTGAAGTTCAGAGCACACAAAGTGACCTGACATTGACCAAAAACATAGGACGAGCTCTGAGACGTGGAAACTCTGCTGACCGCAATCCCTAATCCTATCACACCACACTAGAGGTAGCCGTGGATTGCGCCTAACGCTCCCTATGCAACTCGGCACAGCTTGAGAAACTAACTAGCCCTGAAGATAGAAAAATAAGCCTACCTTGCCTCAGAGAAATTCCCCAAAGGAAAAGGCAGCCCCCCACATATAATGACTGTGAGTAAAGATGAAATACAAACAAAGAGATTAAATAGATTTAGCACAGTGAGGCCCGACTTACTGAATAGACTGAGGATAGGAAAGATAGCTTTGCGGTCAACACAAAAACCTACAAACAACCACGCAGAGGGGCAAAAAGACCCTCCGCACCGACTAACGGTACGGAGGTGCTCCCTCTGCGTCTCAGAGCTTCCAGCAAGCAAGAAAAACCAATATAGCAAGCTGGACAGAAAAAATAGCAAACAAAAATAACACAAGCAGAACTTAGCTTATGCAGGATAGACAGGCCACAGGAACGATCCAGGAGGAAGCAAGACCAATACTAGAACATTGACTGGAGGCCAGGATCAAAGCACCAGGAGGAGTTAAATAGAGCAGCACCTAACGACTTAACCTCATCACCTGAGGAAGGAAACTCAGAAGCCGCAGTACCACTCTCATCCACCAAAGGAAGCTCATAGACAGAACCAGCCGAAGTACCACTCACGACCACAGGAGGGAGCTTGGCCACAGAATTCACAACAGTACCCCCCCTTGAGGAGGGGTCACCGAACCCTCACCAGAGCCCCCAGGCCGACCAGGATGAGCCACATGAAAGGCACGAACCAGATCGGCAGCATGGACATCAGAGGCAAAGACCCAGGAATTATCTTCCTGACCATAACCTTTCCACTTAACCAGATACTGGAGTTTCCGTCTCGAAACACGAGAATCCAAAATCTTCTCCACTATATACTCC
Organism: Ranitomeya imitator; assembly: GCF_032444005.1. NCBI lineage: Eukaryota > Metazoa > Chordata > Amphibia > Anura > Dendrobatidae > Ranitomeya > Ranitomeya imitator. Next base: position 535,170,569 of record NC_091282.1, read on the forward strand.
AATTCCCCTTCAACCAAGACCGGAGCAGGAGGATCAATAGATGGAACCACAGGTGCCACGTATCTCCGCAACAATGACCTATGGAACACGTTATGGATCAAACGAAAAGACACAGGATTAAGAACCTCAGAAATCCTATATGGACCAATGAAACGAGGCTTAAATTTAGGAGAGGAAACCTTCATAGGAATATAACGAGATGACAACCAAACCAAATCCCCAACACGAAGTCGGGGACCCACACAGCGCCTGCGGTTAGCGAAACGTTGAGCCTTCTCCTGGGACAAAGTCAAATTGTCCACTACATGAGTCCAAATCTGCTGCAACCTATCCACCACAGTATCCACACCAGGACAGTCCGAAGACTCAACCTGCCCTGAAGAGAAACGAGGGTGGAACCCAGAATTGCAGAAAAACGGCGAAACTAAAGTAGCCGAGCTGGCCCGATTATTAAGGGCGAACTCGGCCAAAGGCAAAAAGGACACCCAATCATCCTGATCAGCAGAAACAAAACATCTCAGATATGTTTCCAAGGTCTGATTGGTTCGTTCAGTCTGGCCATTTGTCTAAGGATGGAAAGCCGAGGAAAAAGACAAATCAATGCCCATCCTAGCACAAAAGGCTCGCCAAAACCTCGAAACAAACTGGGAACCTCTGTCAGAAATGATGTTCTCTGGAATGCCATGTAAACGAACCACATGCTGGAAAAACAATGGCACCAAATCAGAGGAGGAAGGCAATTTAGACAAGGGTACCAAATGGACCATCTTAGAGAAGCGATCACAAACCACCCAAATGACCGACATTCTTTGAGAGACGGGGAGATCCAAAATAAAATCCATAGAGATATGTGTCCAAGGCCTCTTCGGGACCGGCAAGGGCAAAAGCAACCCACTGGCACGAGAACAGCAGGGCTTAGCCCGAGCACAAATCCCACAGGACTGCACAAAAGAACGCACATCCCGCGACAGAGACGGCCACCAAAAGGATCTAGCCACCAAATCTCTGGTACCAAAGATTCCAGGATGACCTGCCAACACCGAACAATGAACCTCAGAGATAACTTTATTCGTCCACCTATCAGGGACAAACAGTTTCTCCGCTGGGCAACGGTCAGGTCTATTAGCCTGAAATTTTTGCAGCACCCGCCGCAAATCAGGGGAGATGGCAGACAAAATTACCCCCTCTTTGAGAATACCCGCCGGCTCAGGCAAACCCGGAGAATCGGGCACAAAACTCCTAGACAGGGCATCCGCCTTCACATTTTTAGAGCCCGGAAGGTACGAAACCACAAAGTCAAAACGGGAGAAAAACAGCGACCAACGAGCCTGTCTAGGATTCAACCGTTTGGCAGACTCGAGATAAGTCAAGTTTTTGTGATCAGTCAAGACCACCACGCGATGCTTAGCTCCTTCAAGCCAATGACGCCACTCCTCGAATGCCCACTTCATGGCTAGCAACTCTCGATTGCCAACATCATCATTTCGCTCAACAGGCGAAAATTTCCTGGAAAAGAAGGCGCATGGTTTCATCACCGAGCAATCAGAACTTCTCTGCGACAAAACAGCCCCTGCTCCAATTTCAGAAGCATCAACCTCGACCTGGAACGGAAGCGAAACATCTGGTTGGCACAACACAGGGGCAGAAGAAAAACGACGCTTCAACTCCTGAAAAGCTTCCACAGCAGCAGAAGACCAATTGACCACATCAGCACCCTTCTTGGTTAAATCAGTCAACGGTTTAGCAATACTAGAAAAATTATTGATGAAGCGACGATAAAAATTAGCAAAGCCCAGGAACTTCTGCAGACTCTTCAGGGATGTTGGCTGAGTCCAATCATAAATGGCCTGAACTTTAACAGGGTCCATCTCGATAGTAGAAGGAGAAAAAATGAACACCAAAAATGAAACCTTCTGAACACCAAAGAGACACTTTGACCCCTTCACAAACAAATAATTAGCACGCAGGACCTGGAACACCATTCTGACCTGCTTCACATGAGACTCCCAATTATCCGAGAAGACCAAAATATCATCCAAGTATACAATCAGGAATTTATCCAGGTACTTTCGAAAGATGTCATGCATTAAGGACTGAAACACTGATGGAGCATTAGAAAGCCCGAATGGCATAACCAGGTACTCAAAATGGCCTTCGGGCGTATTAAATGCTGTTTTCCATTCATCGCCCCGTTTAATACACACAAGATTAAACGCATCACGAAGATCTATCTTGGTGAACCAACTAGCCCCCTTAATCCGAGCAAACAAATCAGACAGCAGCGGCAAGGGGTACTGAAATTTGACCGTAATTTTATTTAGAAGGCGGTAATCAATACAAGGTCTCAGTGAACCATCCTTCTTGGCCACAAAAAAGAACCCCGCTCCCAATGGCGACGATTCTTCTTCTTCTTCTTCTTCTTCTTCTTCACCTCCTTCTTCTTCTTCTCCTTCTTCTTCTCTCTCTCCTTCTCTCTTTCTCTCTCTCTCTCTCTCTCTCTCTCTCTCGCGAGAGCGACAAGCGACAACATGGCGATAGACGTCCACGCCCCTAAGACCTATGTCATCACTCTGCCCACGCCCCTTCATTGGCTGAAAAAAATGGCGCCAAGCGCGTCATACGAAACGCGACTTTGGCGCGAAAGTCACGTACCGCATGGCCGACCCCACACAGGGATCGGGTCGGGTTTCATGAAACCCGACTTTGCCAAAAGTCGGCGACTTTTGAAAATGAACGATCCGTTTCGCTCAACCCTAAACATCACCATGTACCCCCTGACAACCCCAGCTGGACACAGACATTGATTTCCAATCTAATACTGGGTTATGGACTTGTAGCCATGGCAACCCCAACACGACCACATCATGCAGATTATGCAACACCAGAAAGCGAATATCCTCCTGGTGCGCAGGAGCCATGCACATGGTCAGCTGGGTCCAATACTGAGGCTTATTCTTGGCCAAAGGCGTAGCATCAATTCCTCTCAATGGAATAAGACACTGCAAGGGCTCCAAGACAAACCCACAGCGCCTAGCAAACTCCAAGTCCATCAAATTCAGGGCAGCGCCTGAATCCACAAATGCCATGACAGAATAGGAAGACAAAGAGCAGATCAAAGTAATGGACAAAAGAAATTTCGACTGTACCGTACCAATGGCGGCGGACCTAGCGAACCGCTTAGTGCGGTTAGGACAATCGGAGATAGCATGAGTGAAATCACCACAGTAGAAACACAGCCCATTCTGACGTCTGTGTTCTTGCCTTTCAGCTCTGGTCAAAGTCCTATCGCAATGCATAGGCTCAGGTTTATGCTCAGATAATACCGCCAAATAGTGCACAGATTTACGCTCACGCAAGCGTCGATCGATCTGAATGGCCAAAGACATAGACTCATTTAGACCAGCAGGCATAGGAAATCCCACCATGACATCCTTAAGGGCTTCAGAGAGACCCTTTCTGAAAATAGCTGGCAGCGCACATTCATTGCATTGAGTGAGCACGGACCACTTTCTAAACTTCTGACAATAAATCTCTATCTCATCCTGACCCTGACACAGAGCCAGCAAATTTTTCTCTGCCTGATCCACTGAATTAGGTTGGTCGTACAGCAATCCGAGCGCCAGAAAAAACGCATCAATATTACATAATGCAGGATCTCCTGGCGCAAGGGAAAATGCCCAGTCTTGAGGGTCGCCACGTAAATAAGAAATAATGATCTTAACTTGTTGAACTGGGTCACCTGAGGAGCGGGGTTTCAAAGCCAGAAATAGTTTACAATTATTTTTAAAATTCAAAAACTTAGCTCTATCTCCAGAAAATAACTCAGGAATAGGAATTTTAGGTTCTAACATAGGATTCTGAACCACTAAATCTTGAATGTCCTGTACTCTTATAGTGAGATTATCCATCAAAGAGGACAGACCCTGAATGTCCATGTCCACACCTGTGTTCTGAACCACCCTGATGTAAAGGGGAAAAGAAAGACAGAACACAGTGCAAAGAAAAAAAAATGGTCTCAGAACTTCTCTTTTCCCTCTATTGAGAAGCATTAGTACTTTGGGCCTCCAGTACTGTTATGATCAGGTAATTCAGAACCACAATGGACCTTGAAGTTCAGAGCACACAAAGTGACCTGACATTGACCAAAAACATAGGACGAGTTCTGAGACGTGGAAACTCTGCTGACCGCAATCCCTAATCCTATCACACCACACTAGAGGTAGCCGTGGATTGCGCCTAACGCTCCCTGTGCAACTCGGCACAGCCTGAGAAACTAACTAGCCCTGAAGATAGAAAAATAAGCCTACATTGCCTCGGAGAAATTCCCCAAAGGAAAAGGCAGCCCCCCACATATAATGACTGTGAGTAAAGATGAAATACAAACACAGAGATGAAATAGATTTAGCAAAGTGAGGCCCGACTTACTGAATAGACCGAGGATAGGAAAGATAGCTTTGCGGTCAACACAAAAACCTACAAACAACCATGCAGAGGGGCAAAAAGACCCTCCGCACCAACTAACGGTACGGAGGTGCTCCCTCTGCGTCTCAGAGCTTCCAGCAAGCAAGAAAAACCAATATAGCAAGCTGGACAGAAAAAATAGCAAACAAAAATAACACAAGCAGAACTTAGCTTATGCAGGATAGAGAGGCCACAGGAACGATCCAGGAGGAAGCAAGACCAATACTAGAACATTGACTGGAGGTATGTTGTTCTTTGGATACAAATCAGCATTCTCTCTCCGCCAAACACGACGAGTTTTGTTTCTACCAAAGAGTTCTACTTGGGTTTCATCAGACCATATGACATTCTCCCAGTACGCGTCTGGATAAACCAAATGCTCTTTAGCAAACTTCAGATGGGCCTAGGTAGGTCATTCACTAAGTCCACCCATGCGGTTCTGGGATTTTTCTCACCGTTCTTGTGATCATTTTGACGGCACGGGGTGAGATCTTGTGTGGAGCCCCAGATGGAGGGAGATTATCAGTGGTCTTGCATGGCTATCATTTTCTTATTATTACTCCCACAGTTGATTTCATCACACCAAGCTGCTTGCCTATTGCAGATTCAGTCTTCCCTGCCTGGTGCAGGACTGGTTTCTGGTGTCCTTCGACAGCTCTTTAATCGTCACCATAGTGGAGTCTTTTATACTAATAGCAAGTTCAAACAGGTGCCATTACTACAGGTAATGAGTGGAGGACAGAGGAGCCTCTTAAAGAAAAAGTTACAGGTCTGTGAGAGCCAGAAATCTTGTATGTTTTTAGGTGACCAAATACTTGTTTTCCACGATAATTTGCAAAATAAATCTTGCCAAATCAGATAAGGTAATTTTCTGGATTTGCTTTTTCATTTTGACTCTCATAGTTTTAGTCTACCTATGATGTCTTTTTAAGTGGGAGAACTTGCACAGTTGGTGGCTGACTAAATACTTTTTTCCCCCAATGTAATTCACACCCCATTCCTAACAAGCCATAACCTTTTCTGATATCTAATCACAAACTGATCATTTGACACTGCAATATATCGCCTTTGTGGCCAGGAACATAACGAGACGACAACCAAACCAAATCCTCAACACGAAGTCGGGGACCAACACAGCGCCGGCGGTTAGCGAAACGTTGAGCCTTCTCCTGGGACAATGTCAAATTGTCCACCACATGAGTCCAAATCTGCTGCAACCTGTCCACCACAGTATCCACACCAGGACAGTCCGAAGGCTCAACCTGCCCTGAAGAGAAACGAGAATGAAAACCAGAATTACAGAAAAAAGGCGAAACCAAAGTAGCCGAGCTGGCCCGATTATTAAGGGCAAACTCAGCCAAAGGCAGGAAGGACACCCAATCATCCTGATCAGCAGAAACAAAGCATCTCAGATATGTTTCCAAAGTCTGATTAGTTCGTTCCATTTGGCCATTTGTCTGAGGATGGAAAGCCGAAGAAAAAAACAAATCAATGCCCATCTTAGCACAAAAGGACCGCCAAAACCTCGAAACAAACTGGGAACCTCTGTCCGAGACAATGTTCTCCGGAATGCCATGCAAACGAACCACATGCTGGAAAAATAATGGCACCAAATCAGAGGAGGAAGGCAATTTAGACAAGGGTACCAAATGGACCATCTTAGAGAAGCGATCACAAACAACCCAAATGACCGACATCCTTTGAGAGACAGGGAGATCTGAAATAAAATCCATGGAAATATGCGTCCAGGGCCTCTTCGGGACCGGCAAGGGCAAAAGCAACCCACTGGCACGAGAACAGCAGGGCTTAGCCCGAGCACAAGTCCCACAGGACTGCACAAAAGAACGCACATCCCGTGACAAAGAAGGCCACCAAAAGGATCTAGCCACCAAATCTCTAGTACCAAAGATTCCAGGATGACCTGCCAACACCGAACAATGAACCTCAGAGATAACTCTATTAGTCCATCTATCAGGGACAAACAGTTTCTCCGCTGGACAACGGTCAGGTCTATCAGCCTAAAACTTCTGCAGCACGCGCCGCAAGTCAGGGGAGATGGCAGACAAAATTACCCCCTCTTTGAGAATACCCGCCGGCTCAGGAACACCCGGAGAGTCAGGCACAAAACTCCTTGACAGGGCATCAGCCTTCACATTCTTAGATCCCGGAAGGTACGAAACCACAAAATGAAAACGGGAGAAAAACAGCGACCATCGAGCCTGTCTAGGATTCAACCGTTTGGCAGACTCGAGATAAGTCAAGTTCTTGTGATCCGTCAAGACCACCACGCGATGTTTAGCTCCTTCAAGCCAATGTCGCCACTCCTCGAATGCCCACTTCATGGCCAACAACTTTCGATTGCCAACATCATAATTGCGCTCAGCAGGCGAGAATTTTCTAGAAAAGAAGGCACATGGTTTCATCACCGAGCCATCAGAACTTCTTTGCGACAAAACAGCCCCTGCTCCAATCTCAGAAGCATCAACCTCGACCTGAAACGGGAGCGAAACATCTGGCTGGCACAACACAGGGGCAGAAGAAAAACGACGCTTCAACTCCTGAAAAGCCTCTACAGCCGCAGAGGACCAATTGACCACATCAGCACCTTTCTTGGTCAAATCAGTCAACGGTTTAGCAACACTAGAAAAATTAGCGATGAAGCGACGGTAAAAATTAGCAAAGCCCAGGAACTTCTGCAGGTACTCAAAATGGCCCTCGGGCATATTAAATGCTGTTTTCCATTCATCACCCTGTTTAATTCGCACAAGATTATACGCCCCTCGAAGATCTATCTTGGTGAACCAACTAGCCCCCTTAATCCGAGCAAACAAATCAGACAGCAGCGGCAAAGGGTACTGAAATTTGACTGTGATCTTATTAAGAAGGCGGTAATCAATACAAGGTCTCAAAGAGCCATCCTTCTTGGCCACAAAAAAGAACCCTGCTCCCAACGGTAATGACGACGGGCGAATATGACCTTTCTCTAAGGATTCCTTTATATAACTCCGCATAGCGGCGTGCTCTGGCACAGATAAATTAAACAGTCGGCCCTTAGAAAACTTACTACCAGGAATCAAATTAATAGCACAATCGCAATCCCTATGAGGAGGTAGGGCACCGGATTTGGGCTCTTCAAATACATCCCAGTAATCTGACAAAAACTCAGGGACTTCAGAAGGAGTGGAAGGCGAAATTGACAACAATGGAACATCACCATGTACCCCCTGACAACCCCAGCCGGACACAGACATAGATTTCCAATCCAATACTGGATTATGGACCTGTAGCCATGTGTTGTGAATTCTGTGGCAGAGCTCCCTCTTGTGGTCACAAGTGGTACTTCGGCTGATTCTCTCTGTGAGCTTCCGTTGGTGGAGGAAAGTGGTACTGCGGCTTCTGAGTTTCCTTCCTCAGGTGATATGGTGAAGTCGTTAGGTGCTGCTCTATTTAACTCCACCTAGTGCTTTGATCCTGGCCTCCAGTCAATGTTCTAGTATTGGACCTGTTTCCTCCTGGATCGTTCCTGTGGCCTGCTGCTCTGCATAGCTAAGTTCCACTTTTGCTATTTTGTTTGCTGTTTTTTTCTGTCCAGCTTGTCTATTTGTTTTTTCCTGCTTGCTGGAAGCTCTGGGACGCAGAGGGTGTACCTCCGTGCCGTTAGTTCGGTACGGAGGGTCTTTTTGCCCCCTTTGCGTGGTTTTTGTAGGGTTTTGTGTTGACCGCAAAGTTACCTTTCCTATCCTCGCTCTGTTCAGAAAGTTGGGCCTCACTTTGCTAAATCTATTTCATCTCTACGTTTGTCTTTTCATCTTAACTCACAGTCATTATATGTGGGGGCTGCCTTTTCCTTTGGGGTATTTCTCTAAGGCAAGGTAGGCTTATTTTCTATCTTCAGGCTAGCTAGTTTCTCAGGCCGTGCCGAGTTGCATAGGGAGCGTTAGGCGCAATCCACGGCTGCCTTTAGTGTTGTTGGAGAGGATTAGGGATTGCGGTCAACAGAGCTCCCACGTCTCAGAGCTCGTTCTTGTTTTTTGGGTTATTGCCAGGTCACTGTATGTGCGCTGACCTCTATGTCCATTGTGGTACTGAATTACCTTTCATAACAGTACTGGAGGCCTGATTACTAATGATTCTCAATAGAGGGAAAAAAGAAGTTCTGAGACCATTTTTTTTTCTTTGCACTGTGTTTTGCCTTTTTTTTCCCCTAGATATTTGGGTAGTTCAGGACACAGGTGTGGACATGGATATTCAGGGTCTGTGCTCTTCATTGGATAATCTCGTTATAAATGTACAAAAGATTCAAGATTTGGTGGTTCAGAAGCCTATGTTAGAACCAAGAATTCCTATTCCTGATTTGTTTTATGGTGATAGAGCCAAGTTTGTGAATTTCAAAAATAATTGCAAACTGTTTCTGGCCTTGAAACCTCGCTCCTCTGGTGATCCAGTTCAACAAGTGAGAATTGTTATTTCTTTTTTGCGTGGCGATCCTCAGGACTGGGCATTTTCCCTTGCGCCAGGGGATGCTGCATTAAGTAATATTGATGCGTTTTTCCTGGCGCTCGGATTGCTGTATGATGAGCCTAATTCTGTGGATCAGGCGGAGAAGAATTTGCTGGCTCTGTGTCAGGGTCAGGATGAAATAGAGGTGTATTTTCAGAAATTTAGAAAGTGGTCCGTACTCACTCAGTGGAATGAAGGTGCGCTCGCAGCTATTTTCAGAAAGGGTCTCTCTGAAGCCCTTAAGGATGTCATGGTGGGATTTCCTATGCCTGCTGGTCTGAATGAGTCTATGTCTTTGGCCATTCAGATCGGTCGACGCTTGCGCGAGCGTAAATCTGTGCACCATTTGGCGGTATTACCTGAGCTTAAACCTGAGCCTATGCAGTGCGATAGGACTTTGACCAGAGTTGAACGGCAAGAACACAGACGTCAGAATGGGCTGCGTTTCTACTGTGGTGATTCCACTCATGCTATCTCTGATTGTCCTAAGCGCACTAAGCAGTTCACTAGGTCTGCCACCATTGGTACGGTACAGTCAAAATTTCTTCTGTCCGTTTCCTTGATCTGTTCTTTGTCATCGTATTCTGTCATGGCATTTGTGGACTCAGGCGCTGCTCTGAATTTGATGGACTTGGAGTATGCTAGGCGTTGTGGGTTTTTCTTGGAGCCCTTGCAGTGTCCTATTCCATTGAGAGGAATTGATGCTACGCCTTTGGCCAAGAATAAGCCTCAGTACTGGACCCAGCTGACCATGTGCATGGCTCCTGCACATCAGGAGGTTATTCGCTTTCTGGTGTTGCATAATCTGCATGATGTGGTCGTGTTGGGGTTGCCATGGCTACAAGTCCATAATCCAGTATTAGATTGGAAATCCATGTCTGTGTCCAGCTGGGGTTGTCAGGGGGTACATGGTGATGTCCCATTTCTGACTATTTCGTCATCCACCCCTTCTGAGGTTCCTGAGTTCTTGTCTGATTACTGGGATTTATTTGATGAGCCCAAGTCCGATACCCTACCTCCGCATAGGGATTGTGATTGTGCTATCAATTTGATTCCTGGTAGTAAATTCCCAAAAGGTCGACTGTTTAATTTATCTGTGCCTGAGCACGCCGCTATGTGGAGTTATGTGAAGGAGTCTTTAGAGAAGGGGCATATTCGCCCGTCATCGTCGCCATTAGGAGCAGGGTTCTTTTTTGTAGCCAAGAAGGATGGTTCACTGAGACCTTGTATAGATTACCGCCTTCTAAATAAGATCACGGTTAAATTTCAGTACCCTTTGCCATTATTATCTGATTTGTTTGCTCGCATTAAGGGGGCTAGTTGGTTCACCAAGATAGATCTTCGTGGTACGTATAATCTTATGTGTATTAAGCGAGGCGATGAGTGGAAAACTGCATTTAATACGCCCGAGGGCCATTTTGAGTATCTAGTAATGCCATTCGGACTTGCCAATGCTCCATCAGTGTTTCAGTCCTTTATGCATGACATCTTCCGAGAGTACCTGGATAAATTCCTGATTGTGTACTTAGATGACATTTTGATCTTCTCGGATGATTGGGAGTCTCATGTGAAGCAGGTCAGAACGGTGTTTCAGGTCCTGCGTCCTAATTCTTTGTTTGTGTAGGGATCAAAGTGTCTCTTTGGTGTCCAGAAGGTTTCATTTTTGGGGTTCATCTTTTCCCCTTCTACTATTGAGATGGACCCTGTTAAGGTCCAAGCCATCCATAATTGGACTCAGCCGACATCTCTGAAAAGTCTGCAAAAGTTCCTGGGCTTTGCTAATTTTTATCGTCACTTCATCTGCAATTTTTCTAGTATTGCTAAACCATTGACCGATTTGACCAAGAAAGGTGCTGATGTGGTCAATTGGTCTTCTGCTGCTGTGGAAGCTTTTCAAGAGTTGAAGCGTCGTTTTTCTTCTGCCCCTGTGTTGTGTCAACCAGATGTTTCGCTTCCGTTCCAGGTCGAGGTTGATGCTTTTGAGATTGGAGCAGGGGCTGTTTTGTCGCAGAGAAGTTCTGATTGCTCGGTGATGAAACCATGCGCCTTCTTTTCCAGGAAGTTTTCTGTTATGTTTGCTAATGACAGGTGTTATGAAGGCAATCCAGAAACACAGTGTGCTTAGCGATCAGAGCGCACACAGTGATCTGACAAATACCCAAAAATACAAGAACGAGCTCTGAGACGTGGAAACTCTGTAGACTGCACACCTGATCCTATCCTAAACACAACTAAAAGCGGCTGTGGATTGCGCCTAACAACTACCTAGGCAACTCGGCACAGCCTAAGAAACTAGCTAGCCTGAAGATAGAAAAATAGGCCTGACTTGCCCCAGAGAAATTCCCCAAAGGAAAAGGCAGCCCCCCACATATAATGACTGTGAGTAAGATGAAAAGACAAAACGTAGGGATGAAATAGATTCAGCAAAGTGGGGCCCGATATTCTAGGACAGAGCGAGGACAGTAAAGCGAACTTTGCAGTCTACAAAAAACCCTAAAGCAAAACCACGCAAAGGGGGCAAAAAAACCCCACCGTGCCGAACTAACGGCACGGCGGTACACCCTTTGCGTCTCAGAGCTTCCAGCAAAACAAAAGACAAGCTGGACAGAAAAAAAGCAACAAAAAAACAAAAAGCACTTAGCTATACAGAGCAGCAGGTCACAGGAACAATCAGGAGAAGCTCAGATCCAACACTGAAACATTGACAAGGAGCAAGGATAGCAGCATCAGGCGGAGTTAAGTAATGAAGCAGTTAACGAGCTCACCAGAACATCTGAGGGAGGAAGCTCAGAAGCTGCAGTACCACTTGTGACCACAGGAGTGAATTCAGCCACAGAATTCACAACAGTACCCCCCCATTGAGGAGGGGTCACCGAACCCTCACCAGAGCCCCCAGGCCGACCAGGATGAGCCGCATGAAAGGCACGAACAAGATCGGAAGCATGAACATCAGAGGCAAAAACCCAGGAATTATCTTCCTGAGCATAACCCTTCCATTTAACCAGATACTGGAGTTTCCGTCTAGAAACACGAGAATCCAAAATCTTCTCCACAATATACTCCAATTCCCCCTCCACCAAAACCGGGGCAGGAGGCTCAACAGATGGAACCATAGGTGCCACGTATCTCCGCAACAACGACCTATGGAATACATTATGTATGGAAAAGGAGTCTGGGAGGGTCAAACGAAAAAACACAGGATTGAGAACCTCAGAAATCCTATACGGACCAATAAAACGAGGTTTAAATTTAGGAGAGGAAACCTTCATAGGAATATGATGAGAAGATAACCAAACCAGATCCCCAACACGAAGTCGGGGACCCACACGGCGTCTGCGATTAGCGAAAAGTTGAGCTTTCTCCTGGGACAAGATCAAATTGTCCACTACCTGAGTCCAGATCTGCTGCAACCTGTCCACCACAGAATCCACACCAGGACAGTCCGAAGACTCAACCTGTCCTGAAGAGAAACGAGGATGGAACCCAGAATTGCAAAAAATGGAGAAACCAAGGTAGCCGAGCTGGCCCGATTATTAAGGGCGAACTCAGCCAACGGCAAAAAGGACACCCAATCATCCTGGTCTGCAGAAACAAAACATCTCAGATATGTTTCCAAGGTCTGATTGGTTCGTTCGGTCTGGCCATTAGTCTGAGGATGGAAAGCCGAGGAAAAGGATAGGTCAATGCCCATCCTACCACAAAAGGCTCGCCAAAACCTTGAAACAAACTGGGAACCTCTGTCAGAAACAATATTCTCAGGAATGCCATGCAACCGAACCACATGCTGAAAGAACAAAGGTACCAAATCAGAGGAGGAAGGCAATTTAGCCAAGGGCACTAGATGGACCATTTTAGAAAAGCGATCACAGACCACCCAAATGACTGACATCTTTTGAGAAACGGGAAGGTCAGAAATGAAATCCATCGAAATATGTGTCCAAGGCCTCTTTGGGACCGGCAAGGGCAAAAGCAACCCACTGGCACGAGAACAGCAGGGCTTAGCCCTAGCACAAATCCCACAGGACTGCACAAAAGTACGTACATCCCGTGACAGAGATGGCCACCAGAAGGATCTAGCCACTAACTCTCTGGTACCAAAGATTCCAGGATGACCAGCCAACACCGAACAATGAAGTTCAGAGATAAGTTTATTAGTCCACCTATCAGGGACGAACAGTTTCTCTGCTGGACAACGATCAGGTTTATTCGCCTGAAATTTTTGCAGCACCCGCCGCAAATCAGGGGAGATGGCAGACACAATGACTCCTTCCTTGAGGATACCCGCTGGCTCAGATAAACCCGGAGAGTCGGGCACAAAACTCCTAGACAGAGCATCAGCCTTCACATTTTTAGAGCCCGGAAGGTACGAAATCACAAAGTCGAAGCGGGCAAAAAATAATGACCAACGGGCCTGTCTAGGATTCAAGCGCTTGGCAGACTCGAGATAAGTCAAGTTCTTATGATCAGTCAATACCACCACGCGATGCTTAGCTCCTTCAAGCCAATGACGCCACTCCTCGAATGCCCACTTCATGGCCAGCAACTCTCGATTGCCCACATCATAATTACGCTCAGCGGGCGAAAACTTCCTGGAAAAGAAAGCACATGGTTTCATCACTGAGCAATCAGAACCTCTCTGTGACAAAACCGCCCCTGCTCCAATCTCAGAAGCATCAACCTCGACCTGGAACGGAAGAGAAACATCTGGCTGACACAACACAGGGGCAGAACAAAAACGACGCTTCAACTCCTGAAAAGCTTCCACAGCAGCAGAAGACCAATTAACCAAATCAGCACCCTTCTTGGTCAAATTGGTCAATGGTTTGGCAATGCTAGAAAAATTACAGATGAAGCGACGATAAAAATTAGCAAAGCCCAGGAACTTTTGCAGACTTTTCAGAGATGTCGGCTGAATCCAATCCTGGATGGCTTGGACCTTAACTGGATCCATCTCGATAGTAGAAGGGGTAAAGATGAACCCCAAAAATGAAACTTTCTGCACACCGAAGAGACACTTTGATCCCTTCACAAACAAAGAGTTAGCACGCAGGACCTGAAAAACCATTCTGACCTGCTTCACATGAGACTCCCAATCATCTGAGAAGATCAAAATGTCATCCAAGTAAACAATCAGGAATTTATCCAGATACTCACGGAAGATGTCATGCATAAAAGACTGAAACACAGATGGAGCATTGGCAAGTCCGAACGGCATCACTAGATACTCAAAATGACCCTCGGGCGTATTGAATGCAGTTTTCCATTCATCTCCTTGCCTGATTCTCACCAGATTATACGCACCACGAAGATCTATCTTAGTGAACCAACTAGCCCCCTTAATCCGAGCAAACAAGTCAGATAACAATGGCAAGGGATACTGAAATTTAACAGTGATCTTATTAAGAAGGCGGTAATCAATACACGGTCTCAGCGAACCATCCTTCTTGGCTACAAAGAAGAACCCTGCTCCCAGTGGTGATGACGATGGGCGAATATGTCCCTTCTCCAGGGATTCCTTCACATAACTGCGCATAGCGGCGTGTTCGGGCACGGATAAATTAAATAATCGACCTTTAGGGAATTTACTACCAGGAATCAAATTGATAGCACAATCACAATCCCTATGCGGAGGTAGAGCATCGGACTTGGGCTCTTCAAATACATCCTGATAATCAGACAAGAACTCTGGGACCTCAGAAGGGGTGGATGACGAAATCGACAAAAATGGAACATCACCATGTACCCCCTGACAACCCCAGCTGCATACCGACATGGAATTCCAATCCAATACTGGATTATGGGTTTGTAGCCATGGCAACCCCAACACGACCACATCATGCAGATTATGCAACACCAGAAAGCGAATAACTTCCTGATGTGCAGGAGCCATGCACATGGTCAGCTGGGCCCAGTATTGAGGTTTATTCTTGGCCAAAGGTGTAGCATCAATTCCTCTCAATGGAATAGGACACCGCAAAGGCTCCAAGAAAAACCCACAACGTTTAGCATAATCCAAATCCATCAGATTCAGGGCAGCGCCCGAATCCACAAACGCCATGACAGAAAACGACGACAAAGAGCATATCAAGGTAATGGACAGAAGGAATTTGGACTGTACAGTACCAATGACGGCAGACCTAGCGGACCGCTTAGTGCGCTTAGGACAATCAGAAATAGCATGAGTGGAATCACCACAGTAGAAACACAGACCATTCAGACGTCTGTATTCCTGCCGTTCAACTCTAGTCATAGTCCTATCGCACTGCATAGGCTCAGGTTTAACCTCAGGCAGTACCGCCAAATGGTGCACAGATTTACGCTCGCGCAAGCGTCGACCGATCTGAATGGCCAAAGACAAAGACTCATTCAAACCAGCAGGCATAGAAAATCCCACCATGACATCCTTAAGAGCCTCAGAGAGACACTTTCTGAACAAAGCTGCCAGCGCAGATTCATTCCACTGAGTGAGTACTGACCATTTCCTAAATTTCTGACAATATACTTCTATATCATCCTGACCCTGGCACAAAGCCAGCAAATTTTTCTCAGCCTGATCCACTGAATTAGGCTCATCGTACAGCAATCCGAGCGCCAGGAAAAACGCATCGACACTACTCAATGCAGGGTCTCCTGGCGCAAGAGAAAATGCCCAGTCTTGAGGGTCGCCGCGCAAAAAAGAAATAATAATCAAAACCTGTTGAATAGGATTACCAGAAGAATGAGGTTTCAAGGCCAGAAATAGCTTACAATTATTTTTGAAACTTAGAAACTTAGTTCTATCTCCAAAAAACAAATCAGGAATAGGAATTCTTGGTTCTAAAGGCCCCTTCACATTTAGCGACGCTGCAGCGATACCGACAACGATCCGGATCGCTGCAGCGTCGCTGTTTGGTCGCTGGAGAGCTGTCACACATACCGCTCTCCAGCGACCAACGATGCCGGTAACCAGGGTAAACATCGGGTAACTAAGCGCAGGGTCGCGCTTAGTAACCCGATGTTTACCCTGGTTACCATGCTAAAAGTAAAAAAAAACAAACACTAGATACTTACCTACAGCCGTCTGTCCTCCAGCGCTGCGCTCTGCTTCTCTGCACTCCTCCTGTACTGTCTGTGAGCCGGAAAGCAGAGTGGTGACGTCACCGCTCTGCTTTCCGGCTCACAGCCAGTACAGGAGGAGTGCAGAGCACAGCGCTGGAGGACAGACAGCGGTAGGTAAGTATCTAGTGTTTGTTTTTTTTTACTTTTAGCATGGTAACCAGGGTAAACATCGGGTTACTAAGCGCGGCCCTGCGCTTAGTTACCCGATGTTTACCCTGGTTACCAGTGAAGACATCGCTGGATCGGTGTCACACATGCCGATCCAGCGATGTCTTCAGGGAGTCCAGCGACGAAATAAAGTTCTGGACTTTATTCAGCGACCAACGATCTCCCAGCAGGGGCCTGATCGTTTGTCGCTGTCACACATAACGATTTCATTAACGATATCGTTGCTACGTCACAAATAGCAACGATATCGTTAACAATATCGTTATGTGTGAAGGTACCTTTACATAGATTTCTGATCAATAGTATCTTGAATTTTTTGTACATTTATAACGAGATTATCCATTGAAGAGCACAGACCCTGAATATCCATGTCCACACCTGTGTCCAGAATCACCCAAATGTCTAGGGGAAAAAAAAAAAAGTGAACACAGAGCAGAAAAAAAAAAAAAAAATGATGTCAGAACTTTTTCTTTCCCTCTATTGAGAATCATTAGTTTGGGCTCCTTGTACTGTTATGTTTGCTAATGACAGGTGTTATGAAGGCAATCCAGAAACACAGTGTGCTTAGCGATCAGAGCGCACACAGTGATCTGACAAATACCCAAAAATACAAGAACGAGCTCTGAGACGTGGAAACTCTGTAGACTGCACACCTGATCCTATCCTAAACACAACTAAAAGCGGCTGTGGATTGCGCCTAACAACTACCTAGGCAACTCGGCACAGCCTAAGAAACTAGCTAGCCTGAAGATAGAAAAATAGGCCTGACTTGCCCCAGAGAAATTCCCCAAAGGAAAAGGCAGCCCCCCACATATAATGACTGTGAGTAAGATGAAAAGACAAAACGTAGGGATGAAATAGATTCAGCAAAGTGGGGCCCGATATTCTAGGACAGAGCGAGGACAGTAAAGCGAACTTTGCAGTCTACAAAAAACCCTAAAGCAAAACCACGCAAAGGGGGCAAAAAAAACCCACCGTGCCGAACTAACGGCACGGCGGTACACCCTTTGCGTCTCAGAGCTTCCAGCAAAACAAAAGACAAGCTGGACAGAAAAAAAGCAACAAAAAAACAAAAAGCACTTAGCTATACAGAGCAGCAGGTCACAGGAACAATCAGGAGAAGCTCAGATCCAACACTGAAACATTGACAAGGAGCAAGGATAGCAGCATCAGGCGGAGTTAAGTAATGAAGCAGTTAACGAGCTCACCAGAACATCTGAGGGAGGAAGCTCAGAAGCTGCAGTACCACTTGTGACCACAGGAGTGAATTCAGCCACAGAATTCACAACAGTTTTCGCCTGCTGAGCGAAATTATGATGTGGGCAATCGAGAGTTGCTGGCCAAGAAGTGGGCATTCGAGGAGTGGCGTCATTGGCCTGAAGGAGCTAAGCATCGCGTGGTGGTCTTGACTGATCATAAGAACTTGACTTATCTCGAGTCCGCCAAGCGGTTGAATCCTAGACAAGCTCGTTGGTCGTTGTTTTTTGCCCGTTTTGACTTTGTGATTTCATATCTTCCGGGCTCTAAAAATGTGAAGGCGGATGCTCTGTCTAGGAGTTTTGTGCCCGACTCTCCGGGTGTATCTGAGCCGGCGGGTATCCTCAAAGAGGGAGTAATTGTGTCTGCCATCTCTCCTGATTTGCGGCGGGTGCTGCAAAAATTTCAGGCTGATAAACCTGATCGTTGCCCAGCGGAGAAACTGTTTGTCCCTGATAGGTGGACGAATAGAGTTATCTCTGAGGTTCATTGTTCGGTGTTGGCTGGTCATCCTGGAATCTTTGGTACCAGAGAGTTAGTGGCTAGATCCTTTTGGTGGCCATCTCTGTCGCGGGATGTGCGTACTTTTGTGCAGTCCTGTGGGATTTGTGCTCGGGCTAAGCCCTGCTGTTCACGTGCCAGTGGGTTGCTTTTGCCCTTGCCGGTCCCGAAGAGACCTTGGACACATATCTCTATGGATTTTATTTCAGATCTTCCCGTCTCTCAAAAGATGTCAGTCATTTGGGTGGTCTGTGATCGCTTCTCTAAGATGGTCCATTTGGTACCCTTGTCTAAATTGCCTTCCTCCTCTGATTTGGTGCCATTGTTTTTCCAGCATGTGGTTCGTTTACATGGCATTCCAGAGAATATCGTTTCTGACAGAGGTTCCCAGTTTGTTTCGAGGTTTTAGCGAGCCTTTTGTGGTAGGATGGGCATTGACTTGTCTTTTTCCTCGGCTTTCCATCCTCAGACTAATGGCCAGACCGAACGAACCAATCAGACCTTGGAAACATATCTGAGATGCTTTGTTTCTGCTGATCAGGATGACTGGGTGTCCTTTTTGCCTTTGGCTGAGTTCGCCCTTAATAATCGGGCCAGCTCGGCTACCTTGGTTTCACCGTTTTTCTGCAACTCTGGGTTCCATCCTCGTTTCTCTTCAGGGCAGGTTGAGTCTTCGGACTGTCCTGGTGTGGATACTGTGGTGGACAGGTTGCAGCAGATTTGGACTCATGTAGTGGACAATTTGACCTTGTCCCAGGAGAAGGCTCAACGTTTCGCTAATCGCAGACGCTGTGTGGGTCCCCGACTTCGGGTTGGGGACTTGGTTTGGTTATCTTCTCGTCATATTCCTATGAAGGTTTCCTCTCCTAAGTTTTAACCTCGTTTTATTGGTCCGTATAGGATTTCTGAGGTTCTTAATCCTGTGTCATTTCGTCTGACCCTTCCAGATTCTTTTTCCATACATAACGTATTCCATAGGTCATTGTTGCGGAGATACGTGGCACCCGTGGTTCCATCTGTTGATCCTCCTGCTCCGGTTTTGGTGGAGGGGGAGTTGGAGTATATTGTGGAGAAGATTTTGGATTCTCGTATTTCTAGACGGAAACTCCAGTATCTGGTTAAGTGGAAGGGTTATGCTCAGGAAGATAATTCCTGGGTCTTTGCCTCTGATGTCCATGCTCCCGATCTTGTTCGTGCCTTTCATATGGCTCATCCAGGTCGTCCTGGGAGCTCTGGTGAGGGTTCGGTGAGCCCTCCTCAAGGGGGGGTACTGTTGTGAATTCTGTGGCAGAGCTCCCTCTTGTGGTTACAAGTGGTACTTCGGCTGATTCTCTCTGTGAGCTTCCGTTGGTGGAGGAAAGTGGTACTGCGGCTTCTGAGTTTCCTTCCTCAGGTGATATGGTGAAGTCGTTAGGTGCTGCTCTATTTAACTCCACCTAGTGCTTTGATCCTGGCTTCCAGTCAATGTTCTAGTATTGGACCTGTTTCCTCCTGGATCGTTCCTGTGGCCTGCTGCTCTGCATAGCTAAGTTCCACTTTTGCTATTTTGTTTGCTGTTTTTTTCTGTCCAGCTTGTCTATTTGTTTTTTCCTGCTTGCTGGAAGCTCTGGGACGCAGAGGGTGTACCTCCGTGCCGTTAGTTCGGTACGGAGGGTCTTTTTGCCCCCTTTGCGTGGTTTTTGTAGGGTTTTGTGTTGACCGCAAAGTTACCTTTCCTATCCTCGCTCTGTTCAGAAAGTTGGGCCTCACTTTGCTAAATCTATTTCATCTCTACGTTTGTCTTTTCATCTTAAAGGGAACCTGTCACCCCGTTTTTTGAGATTAAGATATAAATACTGTTAAATAGGGCCTGCGCTGTGCGTTACTATAGTGTATGTAGTGTACCCTGATTCCCCACCTACGCTGCGCAATACATTACCAAAGTCGCCGTTTTCGCCTGTCAATCAGGCTGGTCAGGTCGGGTGGGCGTGTTCACAGCGCTGTTTCTTCCTCAGCTTTACGTTGGTGGCGTAGTGGTGTCCGCACGTTGAGGTGACTAATCCACTGTGGGCATGTGAACAAGGAGCGCGCGATCTGCGCTATCACCCCCTGTCATCGGTGGGGGCGGCCATCTTCCTGGGGCCGCGCGTGCGCAGATGTAGTGCTCTGCTGCACGGGGCTTCAGGAAAATGGCCGCGAGATGCCGCGCGTGTGCACAAGAGATCGCGGCGGCCATTTTCCCAAAGCCGAGATGCAAAGGCGGCTGCCTTTAGTGTTGTTGGAGAGGATTAGGGATTGCGGTCAACAGAGTTCCCACGTCTCAGAGCTCATTCTTGTTTTTTGGGTTATTGCCAGGTCACTGTATGTGCGCTGACCTCTATGTCCATTGTGGTACTGAATTACCTTTCATAACAGCCATGGCAACCCCAAAACGACCACATCATGCAGATTATGCAACACCAAAAAGCGAATATCCTCCTGATGTGCAGGAGCCATGCACATGGTCAATTGAGTCCAGTACTGAGGCTTATTCTTGGCCAAAAGCGTAGCATCAATTCCTCTCAATGGAATAGGATACTGCAAGGGCTCCAAGAAAAAACCACAGCGCCTGGCAAACTCCAAGTCCATCAAATTCAGGGCAGCGCCTGAATCCACAAATGCCATAACAGAATAGGACGACAGAGAGCAAATCAGAGTAACGGACAAAAGAAATTTAGACTGTACCGTACCAATGGTGGCAGACCTAGCGAACCGCCTAGTGCGCTTAGGACAATCGGAGATACCATGAGTGGAATCACCACAGTAAAAACACAGCCCATTCCGACGTCTGTGTTCTTGCCGTTCAGCTCTGGTCAAAGTCCTATCACATTGCATAGGCTCAGGCCTATGCTCAGAGAATACCGCCAAATGGTGCACAGCTTTGCGCTCACGCAAGCGCCGATCGATCTGAATGGCCAAGGACATAGACTCATTCAGACCAGCAGGCGTGGGAAATCCCACCATGACATCCTTAAGGGCTTCAGAAAGACCCTTTCTGAAAATTGCCGCCAGGGCACACTCATTCCACTGAGTAAGCACAGACCACTTTCTAAACTTCTGACAGTACACCTCTGCTTCATCCTGACCCTGACACAAAGCCAGCAAGATTTTCTCTGCCTGATCCACTGAATTTGGTTCATCATAAGGCAATCCAAGCGCCAGAAAAAACGCATCTACATCACGCAATGCAGGATCTCTTGTCGCAAGGGAAAATGCCCAGTCTTGAGGGTCACCACGCAACAAAGAAATAATGATTTTCATTTGTTGAACGGGGTCACCAGAGGAGCGGGGTTTCAAAGCTAGAAACAGTTTACAATTATTTTTGAAATTCAGGAACTTAGATCTATCCCCAGAAAACAAATCAGGAATTGGAATTCTAGGCTCTAACATAGGATTCTGAACCACAAAATCCTGAATGTTTTGTACCCTTGCAGTGAGATGATCCACACAAGAGGACAGACCTTGAATGTCCATATCTACACCTGTGTCCTGAACCACCCAGAGGTTAAGGGGAAAAGAAAGACAAAACACACTGCAGAGAAAAAAAAATGGTCTCAGAACTTCTCTTATCCCTCTATTGAGATGCATTAATACTTTGGGCCAGCTGTACTGTTATGGACCTGGTGGTTAGGAGCACCCGGAACGACCTGATAGTTAAACTCACACAGGACAAGCTCTGGGAAGTGGGAGCTCTGCTGACCGCAACCCCTAATCCTATCACAACAACTAGAACTAGCCATGGAGCGTACCTGACTCTGCCAAGACGCCTCTTCACAGCCTAAGAGCTAACTAGCCCTAAAGATAGAAAATAAAGCCTACCTTGCCTCAGAGAAATTCCCCAAGGAAAAGGCAGCCCCCCACATATATTGACTGTGAGTTAAGATGAAAGTCACAAACGCAGAAATGAAACAGGTTTCAGTAAAGGGAGGCCAGACTTACTAAACAGACAGAGAATAGGTCAGCACAAAAAAATTACAAAAAGACCACGCAGAGTGTGCAAAAAGACCTCCGCACCGACTCACGGTGCGGAGGTGCCACTCTGCATCCCAGAGCTTCCAGCTAGCAAGGCAAAATCATGATAGCAAGCTGGACAAGGAAACAATGAACAAATAATAAACTAGCAGGGACTTAGCTTCTGCTGGAGTAGACAGGTCACCAGAAAGATCCAAGAGCGAACTGAACCAGTACAAGAACATTGACAGCTGGCATGGAGTAACGATCTGAGTGGAGTTAAATAGAGCAGCCAGCCAAAGAACAAACTACGTCACCTGTGGAAGGAACCTCAGAAGCAGCAGCTCCACTCACAGCCACCAGAGGGAGTCCATGGACAGAACTCGCCGAAGTACCATTCATGACCACAGGAGGGAGTTCGATAACAGAATTCACAACAGTTCTCCCCGTGTTTGCGTTGGTTTCCTCCGGGTACTCTGGTTTCCTCCCACATTCCAAAAACATACAAATAGGCAATTTAGATTGTGAGCCCCATCGGGGACAGCGATGAAAATGTATGTAAAGCACTGCAGAATATGTTAGTGCTATATAAAAATAAAGATTATTATTAACCTCATGTGTCTCTTATAATTGCTGCCATGCCTGAGTATAACATTATTTCTGTACACTATGAAAATCTTTAGGGGCAAGAAAGTGCTCGGTTTTGCCTCCATGTACAATATCCTACCTTCTGTCTCTTCCCCACTATCCCATAGATTGTAAGTCCGCATGGACAGGGTCCTCTGTACCAGTCTGTCACTGTAAACCTGTTTACTGTAAACGATATCTATAACCCTGTATGTAACCCCTTTCTCATGTACAGCACCATGGAATGGTGCTATATAAATAAATAACAATAATAATAATAATATACTGTGGCATATCTTTGCTATATGTAATTATCAGCCTTTGTCTGATAGGTTAAGTGAATAACATTGAATATCTCACTACAATGGCACCTTTCAAAGAGGGGGATTTATTAGGCAGAAATTGAACACTCAGTTTTTAATGTTTTTGTCCTGGAAGAAAGACAAAATGGCAAATGTAAGGATCCAAGCAACTTTTACAATAGTCATATGATTACTTGTAGCTACTGGGCCCCAATGTAAAACCAATTACTATGCCACCACCAACTATGTGCCATTTTTACTACTAGGGCCCATGTGTAAGCGATATCTTTTAATTTCCTAAAGTTACGCCTCTGAAAACGCAAGCATAAGATGATAACCGAAATAGCAGATCTTTGGGGTGTCCTTAGCATACAATGGTTGGTACCTACCAACAATAATTTAAGTGAGGACAAATATTGATCCAGTCAGGTACGTTCAAGCATGCTGATTTTCTGGTGTTGGTTGAAAATATATTTATGCTATTTTATATATTTATGCAATTTTGTATATTTGTGTATCTAATTAGAGTTGAGTAAAAATATTCACAGGATCTTGGTCAGGCAGCCACCTCGGTTGTCTATGGCCACCATACCAGAGCCCTACAAACCCTCCTCCAACCTGTTGGCATCTGTGGGGCCTCTTTCAATTAGTAGGTTGTGCGTGATGTCATTGTTGCAACATGATGGATGCATGACATTGTGCCAGGCCTACTACTCAGAAGAGGTAACATGGATGCCAGAAGATCAGAGGAGTTTGCAGGGCTCTGTTGTAGTGGCCACAGGCTGGTAGACTTGCTGATCTTTCTGCTAAACTCTAGTGTATATTCATATACAGGATCCACCTGCCTGTCACTGTCTACCTCTGAAAGCTTCAATGCATCAGAGCAATTTTGGTGGCATGAGGATGACAGCATTTGGCAATTTTTTCCAATGTTATGGCTTACTGCTGTATGCAGTACAGTATTAATTCATTTTTATACTTTAAAGAGGCTGTCCACTATTTTTACATTGATGACCTATCCTTAGGATAGGTAATTAATTACTGAATGACAGGGGTGTCGGCCACCGCCAGCCGGAATTGCCCACTTGCGAAGCTGTCCGTATCCAGATAGTGGCCGCTGCAGGCTGCTGCACATCCGCCTCCTATTGGTTTGAATAGGAGGTGGATGTGCAGCACCAAGCCTCAGCCACTATCATAAGACAGAGCAGCTCTCTGTCGATAACAGCTGATCGACGAGGGTGCCGGGTGTCAAACCCCCACTGATCAGACCTATTATAAGGATAGGTCATCCATGTAAAAGTAGTGGACAACTTCTTTAAGCTTCAATTTAGAAAAGGCTTTTTTATTAACTAAAATTTTTACTTATGTAGTAGAAAAAAAAAAACTTCAACATTTTTAAAACTTCTAACATTTGCTTTAACTGTTGCTGATATACATAGCGACCTTATGGGGGGCTCGGTCAACGGACGGCACGACATACAACAGGATGGTAAAGGGGTGAGGAAGGCCCTACTAATAGGGAAATGAGGAATAATCACCTCCTGCTCAAACCTGAGCTTGCACTCCCTTAACGCCCTTAGTGGGTCTTTCCACCTACTGCCGTCAGGAACCTTGTCCCTCGCAGTCACCTCACACTGCCCTGGCTAGTGCACTGGCCGGCAAGGGTGCTAGCCTCACCACTGCAGATAGTACAACACAGGGGACAGTGACAAACACGAGACAGACGGGGCAATAACACAACTTAGCTTTACAATTTCATTTGCTGCAAAGCACCGCACAGTAGAATAAAGGCACCAGGATCACAATCCTCACAAAACCAGCTGATAAACCACAGCAGCCAGCAAGCTCCTTACTCCAGGCTTGGTCACTGCAGATTGCTCTATCACCGACAGTCATCTGATGCATCACGTGACCATCTAAAGGTTCTACAGTAATCACCACCATCAGCTGACCTAATAACTCTGCAGTTACAACAGATTGCCAGGGAGGGAAACTGATATTAACCCCCACTGGTCTAGAAAGGAAAAAAAGCTTCATTTAAATCATAGTGGAACCAGAGCTGCCACGAATCCAAAAATGGATTGTGACAGTTGCTCTATTGGCTTCTTTTTAACATGTTTTTTCAGGACGTTGATACTTCTATGGCAGCCAGGGTATAACAAAGCATTATAGAAGTGAACAAACAATTGCATTGTGAAGTGTCCCAGTGGAAGGAAAAAATACTTCCACCCTGCTGGTTAGTTGTATTGGAGTATCTAAAATGGCACCTTAGACATAAAGAATTTTTTTAATATGTAAGAGTAACACGCTGATTTTTGTTTTCTGTCTTTTTCTTATAAGGATAGATATTGAAGTGTTGTATGTATGGCCATGCGCATATGGAAGCACAGATTGTAAAACACCCAGATTTAAAATAGAACATATATACAGGTGCTTCACACAAAATTAGAACATCTTCAAAAAGTTCATTGAATTCAGTTCTTCAATACAAAGAGTGAAACTCACATATTAAACAGAGTTATTACAAATAGAGTGATCTATTTCAAGTGTTTATTTCGGTTAATGTTGATGATTATGGCTTGCAGCCAATGAAAACCCAAAAGTCATTAACTCAGTAAATTAAAATACTTAGCAAAAAACACCTGCAAAGATTCCTAAGCATTTAAAAAGTTCCCGTAGTCTGTTTCAGTAGGCTCCACAATCATGGGGAAGACTGCTGACTTGACAGATGTCCAGAAGGCAGTCACTGACACACTCCACAAGGAGGGTAAGCCACAAAAGGTCATTGCTAAAGAAGCTGGTTGTTCACAGAGTGCTGTATCCAAGCATATTAATGGTAAGTTTAGTGGAAGGAAAAAGTGTGGTAGAAAAAGGTGCACAAGCAACTGAGATAAGCACAGCCTTGAAAGGATTGTTAAGAAAAGGTCATTCAAAAAATTGGGGGAGATTCACAAGGTGTGGACTGCTGCTGGAGTCATTGCTTCAAGAACCAACACAGACGTATCCAGGACATGGGCTACTTGTGTCGCATTCCTTGTGTCAAGCCACTCATGACTAATAGACAACACCAGAAGAATCTTTCCTGGGCCAAGGGAGAAAAAGAACTGGACTGTTGCTCAGTGGTCCAAGGTGTTGTTTTCAGGAGAAAGTAAATGTTGCATTTAATTTGGAAATCAACATCCCAGAGTCTGGAGGAAGAGTGGAGAGGCCACAATCCAAGCTGCATGAGGTCTAGTGTGAAGTTTCCACAATCAGTGATGGTTTGGGGGGCCATGTCATCTGCTGGTGTAGGTCCACTGTGTTTTATCAAGACCAAAGTCAGGCAGCCTGCAACCAGGAAATTTTAGAGCAATTCATGCTTCCCTCTGCCGACTAGCTTTTCGGAAATGGAAATTTAATTCTCCAGGACTTGGCACCTGTCCACACTGCAAAAAGTACCAATACCTGGTTTAAAAACAGCAGTATCACAGGGTTTGATTGGCCAGCAAACTCGCCTGACGTTAACCCCATAGAGATTCAAGGCTTAACAAGAAAAGGAAACCTTTTGTCAGCTCACCGTCCTCGTCTTACTCCAGGAGTCCGTCCGTCAGCCAGGGTCGCGGCTTGGCAGCCACAGCAACGAAATCCCAAAAAAATGTAAATGACCCGGCGATGAAGAATCCGCTGCACCTTCAGAGGTCTTGTATGTGTAAAACTTCCATTTTAGACATGTCTATTTTTGTTTGTTCAGTGAGACCATGATTAAAGGGGTTGTCCACTACTTTCAATTAACCCCCCAATGTATCCCCCCGGGGCCCCTAATGAATTGGGCAATTACCTTCCGTTGCCGTTTTCGCCTGTGAGCGGCGCTATTCAGGCTGCTGAGTCCGGGTCACGTGACCCCCAGACTGCAGCCGCCGCTCATTTCCGCCGACGTCACGTCAATTTCCAGACTCTAGAAATTGACGTGACGTCAGCAGCAGGCGTGACCCAGCCTCACAGTCAGCAGTCACTCAGCAAGAGTGACTGGACTGTGGGCGGTGCTGGGGGCTGCCTACAGGGCTGTGCTGGGGGTGGGCGGGGCTCTGTGTGCTCACTGCTGCTGGGATCATGATGTGTGGGTGGGGCTGTGCTGCGGTCGCCGGGGATCTGCCCGCCGGCGTTTTTGTGGACCGGCGCCGATGTCTGCCCGCCGGCGATGTGCGGGGCTCTGCCCGCCGGCTTGT
This sequence comes from Ranitomeya imitator, assembly GCF_032444005.1. NCBI lineage: Eukaryota > Metazoa > Chordata > Amphibia > Anura > Dendrobatidae > Ranitomeya > Ranitomeya imitator. The sequence continues at coordinate 535,197,657 of NC_091282.1, forward strand.
GCGGGGCTCTGCCCGCCGGCGATGTGCGGGGCTCTGCCCGCCGGCTTGTGCGGGGCTCTGCCCGCCGGCTTGTGCAAGGCTCTGCCCGCCGGCGATGTGCGGGGCTCTGCCCGCCGGCTTGTGCGGGACTCTGCCTGCCGGCGATGTGCGGGGCTCTGCCCGCCGGCGATGAGCGGGGCTCTGCCCGCCGGCGATGTGCGGGGCTCTGCCCGCCGGCTTGTGCGGGGCTCTGCCCGCCGGCTTGTGCGGGGCTCTGCCCGCCGGCGATGTGCGGGGTTCTGCCCGCCGGGGATGTGTGTGTGTGTGTGTGCGCGTGCGTGCCGGCGCTGTGTGTGTGTGCCGGCGATGTGTGTGTGTGTGCCGGTGCTGTGTGTGTGTGTGTGCAGGCATCGTCCGATGGGACTACAAGTCCCATCGGGCTCTGCCTGCTACACTGACAGTGATTGACACATTAGCCAATGATGGGACAGTAGTAATCCCATCATCCGGCAAATGTATTGAATGTAAAAAAAAAAAAAACATACACAGTACATACATACAACACACACCATGCGACGACATGCACCATGCGACGACATGCATGCACCATGCGGCGACATGCACCATGCGACGACATGCACCATGCGGCGACATGCTGCATGCACCATGCGGCAACATGCGACATGCACCATGCGACGACATGCTGCATGCACCATGTGACATGCACCATGCGACGACATGCTGCATGCAACGACATGCGACATGTACCATGTGACATGCACCATGCGGCAACATGCGACATGCACCATGCGGCGACATGCACTATGCGACGACATGCAACATGCTGCATGCGACGACATGCTGCATGCGACGACATGCACCATGCGACGACATGCGACATGCACCATGTGACATGCACCATGCGGCGACATGCTGCATGCACCATGCGACGACATGCTACATGCGACAACATGCACCATGCGACGACATGCACCATGTGACATGCACCATGCGGCATGCGACATGCACCATGCGGCGACATGCACCATGCTACATGCACCATGCGGCGACATGCACCATGCGACGACATGCACCATGCTACGACATGCACCATGCGACGACATGCACCATGCGATGACATGCTGCATGCACCATGCGACAACATGCGACATGCACCATGCGACGACATGCTGCATGCACCATGTGACATGTACCATGCGACGACATGCTGCATGCGACGACATGCGACATGTACCATGTGACATGCACCATGCGGCAACATGCGACATGCACCATGCGGCGACATGCACCATGCGATGACATGCAACATGCTGCATGCGACGACATGCTGCATGCGACGACATGCACCATGTGACGACATGCGACATGCACCATGCGACGACATGCTACATGTGACGACATGCACCATGCGACGACATGCACCATGTGACATGCACCATGCGGCACCATGCGGCGACATGCACCATGCGACGACATGCACCATGCTACGACATACGGCATGCACCATGCGATGACATGCACCATGCGACGACATGCACCATGCGACGACATACGACATGCACCATGCGACGACATGCACCATGCGACGACATGCACCGTGCGACGACATGCACCATGCACCATGCGACGACATGCACCATGCGACGACATGCACCATGTGACATGCACCATGCGGCGACATGCTGCATGCACCATGCGACAACATGCGACATGCACCATGCGACGACATGCACCATGTGACATGCACCATGCGACGACATGCACCATGCAACGACATGCACCATGCAACGACATGCACCATGCAACGACATGCGACATACAGTACATACATACATACTACAGACATACAGTACATATAACATAGAGTACATACTCACCATCACTTGTCACTTTGTTCCCCGAAGCCATTGTCACCTGTAAAAAATATTAAAATAATAAACAAACAATATACTCCCTGTCCGCAGAAATCCAATTAAAACGAGTGTCCCACGACGATCTCCCAGTGGAGAGCAGGAGCATCAGTTGATGCGACCACTCTCCAGGGGCTCCAGGAACACAATGATGGAAGGTATCCTTCCATCATGTATTCCTCACAAGGTATTCCTACGCCCCTGTGAGAAAATAGTCACTAGTCTCACTATTGGCATTGCTGGGTGAGACATTTTCCCACGCAGCAATTGCCATAAAGTGAGACCAGTGAACTAGAGTAACCTCAGTGATGCACTGCAGGAGCCATTGTCTCCTGTCAGTGTGTCACTGAGGGTCCTATAGAGCAGTGACATCACCCGATGTCACTGTTCTATAGGGGAGATCGTCGTGGGACACTCGTTATTAATTGGACTACGGCGGAAAGGTAGTATACGGTTTATTATTTTACTTTTTTTGCAGGCGCTGAAGTATGGTAAGTATGGTTAAATGAAGAATATTAAAATACTTTTTTCCGATTGTGTGTGTGTTTTATTAACCCTTTCTTACTATTGGATTAGTAATGGATAGGCGTCTTATTGACGCCTCTCCGTTATTAACCCGGCTTAATGTCACCTTACAATAGCAAGGTGACATTAACCCCTTATTACCCCATATCCCACCGCTACACGGGAGTGGGAAGAGAGGGGCTAAGTGCCGGAATTGGCGCATCTTACAGATGCGCCATTTCTGGGGCGGCTGCGGACTGGTATTTGTAGTCGGGGGGGGGCCAATATCCATGGCCCCTCTCTAGGCTATAAATATCAGCCTGCAGCTGTCTGCGTAGCCTTTCTGGCTATAAAATATAGGGGGACCCCACGTCATTTTTTTTGGGGGGGGTCCCCCTCTTTTAATAGCCAGTAAAGGCTACGCAGACAGCTGCGGGCTGATATTCATAGCAGGCTACAGATATTGGCCCCGGCCGTCGGCTTTCCCCCTCTGGCCAGGAAAATTGTGCGGGAGCCCACGCTGTTTTTTTCCGCTTTTTTTTTTTCTTTTTAAATTCATCGCTCATTAAGGCCTCTTTCACTCTTGCGTCAGTACGGGTCCATCGATATGCGTCGGGCCGACGTACCGACGCACGTTGTGAAATTTGTGCACGACGTGGGCAGCGGATGCAGTTTTTCAACGCATCCGCTGCCCATTCTGAAGTGCGGGGAGGAGGGGGCGGAGTTTCTGCCGCAAATGCGCGGTAGAAAATGGTGGGCGAGCCGGCCCAAAAAATTTTCAATTGAACGTTTTTTTGTGCCGACGGTCCGCCAAAACACGACGGATCCGTAGCACGACAGAGGCGATGTCTGGCCATCCGTCACGATCCGTCGCTAATACAAGTCTATGGGTAAAACGCATCCTGCGAGCACATTTGCAGGATCCGTTTATTTGCACCGGATCGTTTTTTTCCGCCAGATTCGTTTTTTTCAACCGGATCCATTTTTTTCCGCCGGATCCATTTTATTCCACCGGATGTTTTTTTTTCCGCCAGATCTGTTTTTCTCATAGAGTTGTATTAGCGCCGGATTGCGCTTGGTGGCCACACGTTTAATCCGTTTTTGCAGGATCCGTCAAAAAAGCTGTTTCAACCAGACGGAAGACACATACAGAGGAACGGTTTTTTGGTACGTTGAAAAAATGCACAGCGACGGATCTAGCAAAAAACGGATGAAACATGTGGCCATCAGACGCACTCCGGCGCTAATACAACTCTATGAGAAAAAAACAGATCTGGCAGAAAAAAACGATCAGGTGGTAAAAAACGGATACGGCGGAAAAAAAAAGATCCGGCAGAAAAAAAAAGATCCGGCGAAAAAAAACGGATCCTGCAAATGTGCTCGCAGGATGCGTTTTGTACCCATAGACTTGTATTAGCAACGTATCCGTCGTGTTTTGGCGGACACAACGCACAAAAAAAGTTCAATGTAACTTTTTTTGTGCGACGTGTCTGCCATTTCCGACCGCGCATGCGTGGCTGGAACTCCACCCCCTCCTCCACGCTCATCACAATGGGCAGCGGATGCGTTGTAAAACTGCATCCGCTGCCCACGTTGTGCTAAAGTTAGCATAACGTCCGTCGGTACGTCTGGCCGAAGGTTTGCGACGGCCCCGTACCGACGCAAGTGTGAAAGTAGCCTTACATCTGAATTTGCTGAGTATAATGCAGCCACCCCAGAGTATAATGTAGCCCCCATAGAATATAATGCAGCCCCCCATAGTATATCAGACAGCCTCCCCCATAGAATATAATATACCACCCATAGTATATAAGACAGCCTCCCCCATAGAATAGAATATACCCCCGCAATAGTATATAACACAGCCACATAGTATATAACACGGCCTCCCCCATAGAATATAATATACCTCCCATAGTATATATCAAAGCCCGCATATAATATAGCACAACTTGCATAGTATATAGCACAGCCCACATAATATAGCACAGCCCGCGTAGTAGTATACAGCACAGCCCGCGTAGTAGTATACAGCACAGCCCGCGTAGTAGTATACAGCACAGCCCGTGTAGTAGTATACAGCACAGCCCGGGTCGTAGTATATACAGCACAGCACGCGTAGTAGTATATACAGCACGGCCCGCGGAGTAGTATACACAGCACAGCCCACACAGTGGTATATACACAGCACAGCCCACACAGTGGTATATACACAGCACAGCCCACACAGTGGTATATACACAGCACAGCCCACACAGTGGTATATACACAGCACAGCCCACACAGTGGTATATACACAGCACAGCACACACAGTGGTATATACACAGCACAGCCCACACAGTGGTATATACAGCACAACCCACATCTCATCCCCCCGATAATGGCTCCACACTCTCCTCACCTTTCCTCTTGCCTGCGCTGCTCCTGTCTCGGCGGCGGCAGTCTGCCCGGGACACAGCAGGTGTGCGATGATATGACGTCATCGCGCACCCGCAGTGTCAGAGGCAGAGCGGGGAATGATGGGAGAGGGAGCGTCAGAGGACGCTCTCTCCTCCATCATTGCATTGAACTATACTGGCGTCATAGACGCTGGTATAGTTGAATGCGGCGGCGGCACTGGCGGGAGGAAAGAGTGCAGCGGCCCACTACTGGCATTTGCCAGAAGTGCCTGATGGCCAGTCCGGCCCTGGTCACTGCCCACACACTTCCCTCCTCCTGAACTGCAGCGTTTCTCGGACCCTCATCCGCAGCAAAACTGCAGATATTTTTTACATCTCAATGAAAGTGTAAGGCCGGAGTCACACTACAGCGAGATACGGCCGAATCTCGCAGGTTAAATACAAGCTCTGACACCAGCACTCCGGAGCGGAGCGTGCGGCTCTATGTATTGCTATGCGGCCGCACGCTCCGCTCCAGAGTGCCGGTGCCAGAGCTTGGTTTTAACCCGCGAGACTCGGCCGTATCTCGCTGTAGTGTGACTCCGGCCTAAGGGTGCAGAAACGCTGCAGTTCAGCACAAAAGAAGTGACATGCTGCGGAGAAAAAAAAAAGCTGCGTTTCGGTGCGGCCTTTTCCGCAGCATGTGCACAACAAGTCTGCGGCTCCCAGTGGCGTAGGAAAGGGGGTGCGGGGGGGGGCGGTCCGCCCCGGGCGGCACAATGCGGGGGCGGCCGGCGCTGCAGAAAAAAAAAAAAAAAAAGACGCCCCTTTAAATCTTCGGGTGGCGCCGTCCGCCGCCACGACCAGGGCCAGCTCCCCCCACACCCGCCCCCCGCTCTAATACTCACCTCTCCTGGTTCCTGCGGCTTCAGCGTCCTCTGACTCTGCGACGTCTCAGAGCAGAGGGCGCGATGATGTCACTACTGTGCGCGCCGCTCAGCCTCTCTGTCCTGAGCGTCGGAGAGCCGGAGAGACGCTGACTGGCTGCACCGCATCGGACCTGCGCTAGGAACGGGAGAGGTGAGGATTTTACTTTTTTTTTTCTTTATGTCTGACTGTCTGGGGGCAATGCTGGACACACTGGGGCAATACTGGAGACCATGGGGCAGATTGCTGGACACACTGGGGCAATACAGGAGACCATGGGGCAGAATGCTGGACACACTGGGGCAATACAGGAGACCATGGGGCAGATTGCTGGACACACTGGGGCAATACTGGAGACCATGGGGCAGAATGCTGGACACACTGGGGCAATACAGGAGACCATGGGGCAGAATGCTGGACACACTGGGGCAATACAGGAGACCATGGGGCAGATTGCTGGACACACTGGGGAAATACTGGAGACCATGGGGCAGATTGCTGGACACACTGGGGCAATACTGGAGACCATGGGGCAGATTGCTGGACACACTGGGGCAATACTGGAGACCATGGGGCAGATTGCTGGACACACTGGGGCAATACTGGAGACCATGGGGCAGAATGCTGGACACACTGGGGCAATACAGGAGACCATGGGGCAGAATGCTGGACACACTGGGGCAATACAGGAGACCATGGGGCAGAATGCTGGACACACTGGGGCAATACAGGAGACCATGGGGCAGAATGCTGGACACACTGGGGCAATACAGGAGACCATGGGGCAGATTGCTGGACACACTGGGGCAATACTGGAGACCCTGGGGCAGATTTCTGGACACATTGAGGCAATGCTGGAGACCCTGGGGCAGACTTCTGGACACACTGGGGCAATGCTGGACACTGGGGCAGATTGCTGGACACACTGGGGGTAATATGCTGGACATACTGGGGCAATGCTGGACACTGGGGGTAATATGCTGGACACACTGGTAGAATGGATACTCATGAGGGCAGGATGCGAGAACATATGGCTGGAGCCAGGAATGAGACACACGGGGCCAGGATGTGGAATATTATTACCATAGGGGATAATTAAGGGATATTATTACTGCAGTGATGTATTTATTTTATTTTTTGAGTATACTGTTTTAAATGGGGGGGCGGTCCTGTTACTGTGCAGAGTGACACTATATCACCTTTTTTTCTTCATGTGATGTAATGTAGAAGTTGTGAAAAATTAAGTAATGTGTTCTGCAAGCGGAGCTCGAGATAACTGTGTTATTTCCTGCAGAAACGAGTCCTGGCTGGAAGGAATGATGGCGGTCTGTGCTGGATGAAAGATGAAGGACTTCACCTAGAGACGTCACTGGTGAGTCAGTGTTACCTATACACTGACACTATACACTGTATACTATATAGAGGTCCTGTGTATAATGTCACCAGTGATCTCTGTATTACCTCTACACACTGCATACTAAGTACAGATCTCCTGTGAATACTGGCACTTATGGTGATAGTATTGTGGGTTTTTTTTTATTACTGATCAGTATTGTAGTATTCAGTCACTATGTGGTGGTAATATGTGGTCTGGAAATGGTGTTGTGGTATTTGTCCCTTGTATGTAGTATTATTCGGTCACTATGTGGCCTGGTCATGGTGTGGTGGTATTAAGTCACAGGTGTGGCATGTGGGGGTGACACCATTAGGCCCAGTTTAAGTTTTACAAAACAGGAAAACCATTTTTGGTAACCTTTGTGTGTATTGAGCCGGGGGGGGGGGGGGGGGTCGCCAAACTCGGGAACAGCCCCGGGCGGCAAAAGCTCTAGCTACGCCTCTGGCGGCTCCCATAGACTTACATTGGTTGTGCACAACACTGTGGATTTAGTGCAATTCCGTACGGCAAAAAACGCTGCGGATCTGCAATCAAATCCACAACGTGTGCACACAGTCTTAGCATTTAGTGAACCTAGCAAAAAGGCAAGCAAAAAACAAGTGTGGGATTGCACTTTTTTGCAATTTCATCATACTTTGAATTTTTTTCACATTTTCTACTACACGATATGGTAAAACCAATGGTGTCGTTCAAAAGTAGAACTTGTCCCGCAAAAGATAAGCCCTCACATGGCCGTATTGACCGAAACATTATGGCTCTGGAAAGAAGGGGAGCGATAAACGAAAAAAGCTCCAGGGGTGAAGGGGTTTAGAAACATGGAAATGGACATATCTATGGAAATAGATATATAGATATATAGATATATCTGTATGTATCTATCTATCCCATATCTATCTAATTCTATCTATCTGTCTATCTATCTATTTATCTATCTAATATCTATTTATCTATCTAATATCTATCTACCTATCTATCTGTGTGTAATGGAGTGTGGGTTGGACAAATATAAAAGAGGAGTTGGACAGAAATGACACCACACATCTTTTTGAAGAGAGAGGAGGGAGAGGAGGGAGGGGTTTGGGTGTGTTTTTGGAGTGGGTGTGCTAGGTTCGGGCTTAGTGGCAGTGCAAAGCATCATGGAACTTGTAGTATTAGGGCACAATAAGGAAGTTGTCGATTAACCTCATGAGAGCTGAATCCAGCACTGAAGATGTGCTGCTACAGCATGATAACAGCTAATATTGCTAAAATAAACACAGTAGATGTTTTCAGTGGCACATAATAGCAAGATTTATGAAAAAAAAAAAACTTTATAGTAGTGGACAACTTCTTTAACCCCTCTGTGACCTTAGACGTACTATCCCGTCAAGGTGCCCTGGGCTTATCTGACCCTGGACGGGATAGTACGTCATAGCCGATCGGCCGCGCTCACGGGGGGAGCGCGGCCGATCGCGGCCGGGTGTCAGCTGCTTATCGCAGCTGACATCCGGCACTATGTGCCAGGAGCGGTCACGGACCGCCCCCGGCACATTAACCCCTGGCACACCGCGATCAAAGATGATCGCGATGTGCCGGCGGTTCAGGGAAGCACCGCGCAGGAAGGGGGCTCCCTGCGGGCTTCCCTGAGACCCCCGGAGCAACGCGATGTGATCGCGTTGCTGCAAGGGTCTCACCTCCCTCCCTGCTCAGTCCAGCCCCGGATCCAAGATGGCCGCGGATCCGGGTCCTGCAGGGAGGGAGGTGGCTTCACAGAGCCTGCTCAGAGCAGGCACTGTGAAGGCTGCAGCGCTGCATATCAGATCAGTGATCTGACAGAGTGCTGTGCAAACTGTCAGATCACTGATCTGCGATGTCCCCCCCTGGGACAAAGTAAAAAAGTAAAAAAAAAAATTTTCCAAATGTGTAAAAAAAATTAAAAAAAATATTCCAAAATAATGAAAAAAAATATATATATTATTCCCATAAATACATTTCTTCATCTAAATAAAAAAAAAAAACCAATAAAAGTACACATATTTAGTATCGCCGCGTCCGTAATGACCCGACCTATAAAACTGTCCCACTAGTTAACCCCTTCAGTAAACACCGTAAGAAAAAAAAAACGAGGCAAAAAACGCTTTATTATCATACCGCCGAACAAAAAGTGGAATAACACGCGATCAAAAGGACAGATATAAATAACCATGGTACCGCTGAAAGCGTCATATTGTCCCGCAAAAAAAGAGCCGCCATACAGCATCATCAGCAAAAAAATAAAAAAGTTATAGTCCTGAGAATAAAGCGATGCAAAAATAATTATTTTTTCTGTAAAATAGTTTTTATCGTATAAAAGCGCCAAACCATAAAAAAATGATATAAATGAGGTATCGCTGTAATCGTACTGACCCGAAGAATAAAACTGATTTATCAATTTTACCAAACGCGGAACGGTATAAACGCCTCCCCCAATAGAAATTCATGAATAGCTGGCTTTTGGTCATTCTTCCTCACAAAAATCGGAATAAAAAGCGATCAAAAAATGTCACGTGCCCAAAAATGTTTTCAATAAAAACGTCAACTCGTCCCGCAAAAAACAAGACCTCACATGACTCTGTGGACCAAAATATGGAAAAATTATAGCTCTCAAAATGTGGTATTGCAAAAAATATTTTTTGCAATAAAAAGGGTCTTTCAGTGTGTGACGGCTGCCAATCATAAAAATCCGCTAAAAAACTCGCTATAAAAGTAAATCAAACCCCCCTTCATCACCCCCTTAGTTAGGGAAAAATTAAAAAAAATGTATTTATTTCCATTTTCCCATTAGGGCTAGGGTTAGGGCTAGGGCTAGGGTTAGGGCTAGGGTTAGGGCTAGGGCTAGGGTTAGGGCTAGGGTTAGGGCTAGGGTTAGGGCTAGGGCTAGGGTTAGGGTTAGGGCTAGGGTTAGGGCTAGGGTTAGGGTTAGGGTTAGGGCTAGGGTTAGGGCTAGGGCTAGGGTTAGGGCTAGGGTTAGGGCTAGGGTTAGGGCTAGGGTTAGGGTTAGGGCTAGGGTTAGGGCTAGGGTTAGGGTTAGGGTTAGGGTTGGGGCTACAGTTAGGGTTAGGGTTTAGATTACATTTACAGTTGGGAATTGGGTTGGGATTAGGGTTAGGGGTGTGTCAGGGTTAGAGGTGTGGTTAGGGTTACCGTTGGAATTAGGGTTAGGGGTGTGTTTAGATTAGGGTTTCAGTTATAATTGGGGGGTTTTCACTGTTTCGGCACATCAGGGGCTCTCCAAACACGACATGGCGTCCGATCTCAATTCCAGCCAATTCTGCGTTGAAAAAGTAAAACAGTGCTCCTTCCCTTCCGAGCTCTCCTGTGTGCCCAAACAGGGGTTTACCCCAACATATGGGGTATCAGCGTACTCAGGACAAATTGGACAACAACTTTTGTGGACCAATTTCTCCTGTTACCCTTGGGAAAATACAAAACTGGGGGCTAAAAATAATTTTTGTGGGAAAACAAAAAGATTTTTTATTTTCACGGCTCTGCGTTATAAACTGTAGTGAAACACTTGGGGGTTCAAAGTTCTCACAACACATCTAGATAAGTTCATTGAGGGGTCTAGTTTCCAATATGGGGTCACTTGTGGGGGGTTTCTACTGTTTAGGTACATTAGGGGCTCTGCAAACGCAATGTGACGCCTGCAGACCAATCCATCTAAGTCTGCATTCCAAATGATGCTCCTTCCCTTCCGAGCCCTCCCATGCGCCCAAACGGTGGTTCCCCCCCACATATCGGGTATCAGCGTACTCAGGACAAATTGGACAACAACATTTAGGGTCCAATTTCTCCTGCTAACCTTGGAAAAATACAAAACTGGGGGCTAAAATATAATTTTTGTGGAAAAAAAATATTTTTTATTTGCATGGCTCTGCGTTATAAACTGTAGTGAAATACTTGGGGGTTCAAAGCTCTCACAACACATCAAGATGAGTTCCTTAGGGGGTCTACTTTCCAAAATGGTGTCACTTGTGGGGGGTTTCTACTGTTTAGGTACATTAGGGGCTCTGCAAACGCAATGTGACGCCTGCAGACCATTCCATCTAAGTCTGCATTCCAAATGGCGCTCCTTCCCTTCCGAGCCCTCCCATGCGCCCAAACGGTGGTTCCCCCCCACATATGGGGTATCAGCGTACTCAGGACAAATTGGACAACAACTTTTGGGGTCCAATTTCTCCTGTTACCCTAGGGAAAATACAAAACTGGGGGCTAAAAAATAATTTTTGTGGGAAAAAAATTTTGTTTTATTTTTATGGCTCTGCATTATAAACTTCTGTGAAGCCCTTGGTGGGTCAAAGTGCTCACCACACATCCAGATAAGTTCCTTAGGGGGTCTACTTTCCAAAATGGTGTCACTTGTGGGGGGTTTCAATGTTTAGGCACATCAGTGGCTCTCCAAACGCAACATGGCGTCCCATCTCAATTCCTGTCAATTTTGCATTGAAAAGTCAAACGGCGCTCCTTCCCTTCCGAGCTCTCCCATGCGCCCAAACAGTGGTTTACTGCCACATATGGGGTATCAGCGTACTCAGGACAAATTGGACAACAACTTTTGAGGTCCAATTTCTTCTCTTACCCTTGGAAAAATAAAAAATTGGGGGCAAAAATATAATTTTTGTGAAAAAATATGATTTTTTATTTTTACGGTTCTGCATTATAAACTTCTGTGAAGCACTTGGTGGGTCAAAGTGCTCACCACACCTCTAGATAAGTTCCTTAGGGGGTCTACTTTCCAAAATGGTGTCACTTGTGGGGGGTTTCAATGTTTAGGCACATCAGTGGCTCTCCAAACGCAACATGGCGTCCCATCTCAATTTCTGTCAATTTTGCATTGAAAAGTCAAACTGCGCTCCTTCCCTTCCGAGCTCTCCCATGCGCCCAAACAGTGGTTTACTGCCACATATGGGGTATCAGCGTACTCAGGACAAATTGGACAACAACTTTTAAGGTCCAATTTCTTCTCTTACCCTTGGAAAAATAAAAAATTGGGGGCAAAAATATAATTTTTGTGAAAAAATATGATTTTTTATTTTTACGGTTCTGCATTATATACTTCTGTGAAGCACTTGGTGGGTCAAAGTGCTCACCACACATCCAGATAAGTTCCTTGGGGGGTCTACTTTCCAAAATGGTGTCACTTGTGGGGGGTTTCAATGTTTAGGCACATCAGTGGCTCTCCAAACGCAACATGGCGTCCCATCTCAATTCCTGTCAATTTTGCATTGAAAAGTCAAATAGCGCTCCTTCCCTTCGGAGCTCTCACATGCGCCCAAACAGTGGTTTACTGCCACATATGGGGTATCAGCGTACTCAGGACAAATTGGACAACAACTTTTTGGGTCCAATTTCTCCTGTTACCCTTGGTAAAATAAAACAAATTGGAGCTGAAGTAAATTTTTTGTGTAAAAAAGTTAAATGTTCATTTTTATTTAAACATTCCAAAAATTCCTATTAAACACCTGAAGGGTTAATAAACTTCTTGAATGTGATTTTGAGCAGTTTTTAGAATGGTGTCACACTTGGGAATTTTCTATCATATAGACCCCTCAAAATGACTTCAAATGAGACGTGGTCCCTAAAAAAAAATGGTGTTGTAAAAATGAGAAATTGCTGGTCAACTTTTAACCCTTATAACTCCCTAACAAAAAAAAAAATTGGTTCCAAAATTATGCTGATGTAAAGGAGACATGTGGGAAATGTTACTTATTAAGTATTTTGTGTGGCATATCTCTGTGATTTAATTGCATAAAAATTCAAAGTTTGAAAATTGCGAAATTTTCAAAATTTTCGCCAAATTTCCGTTTTTTTCACAAATAAACGCAGGTACTATCAAAGAAATTTTACCACTATCATGAAGTACAATATGTCACGAGAAAACAATGTCAGAATCACCAGGATCCGTTGAAGCGTTTCGGAGTTATAACCTCATAAAGGGACAGTGGTCAGAATTGTAAAAATTGGCCTGGTCATTGACGTGCAAACCACCCTTGGGGGTAAAGGGGTTAAGGCCTTGTTACAGGCCAAAACATGTTGGTTCTAGATGTCCACTGGCTGATCTGACTGCATGTAACTGTGCTCTTTTATATTTTTCTACTATTCTTCAATAAAATGGAAGTGTGCAGCGGATTCTTCATCGCCAGGTCATTTACATTTTTTGGGATAGAGAATCTAGGGTATTGTGAAGAGGAAGATGAGAGACACCAGACCCTACAATGCAGACGAGCTGAAGGCTGCTATCAAAGCAACCTGGGTTTCCATAACACCTCAGCAGTGCCACAGGCTGATCGCCTCCATGCCACGCCGCATTGATGTAGTAATTGATGCAAAATGAGCCCCGACCAAGTATTTAGTGCATTTACTGAACATACATTTCAGTAGACCAACAGTTTGGATTTTAAAATCATTTTTCAAGCAGGTATTCTAAAGTAAGCTGTAAGCCATAATCATCAACATTAACAGAAATAAACACCTGAAATAGATCACTCTGTTTGTAATGACTCTATATAATATATGAGTTTCACTTTTTGTATTGAAGAACTGAAATAAATTAACTTTTTAAGGATATTCTAATTTTCTGAGAAACATCTGTAAGTCTATTTGCCTTTACTGTACCTCTGTATGCTTCGAATTTCATTTGTGGATACACATAGAATTTAAAGGGGTTGTCTACTACTAGAACAACCCCCTTCTTGATCTAAATGTTGGGCCCCGATTAAATGGCACCAGTATGGGAGGTGAGTATAGGGTTTTTTTATTTTATGGGGGCCAAACATTTAGGTTAAGAAGGAGTTGTCGTTGTAGTGGATCACCTATCAGTAGGTCAAAAGTGGCTATTTTTTGCTTTTTATTTTACTATCTCTGCTCCCCTAAATATTCATTTTTTTGCTGCTTTGTTAAAATCCACCATACATTTTCAGAGCTATGGGCCTTTTTATTTAGTGTTAATTTTTGCCAAGTGGATGATGCTCACAGGGGTAATAATGCACAGCAGCTATCTTAAGAGAATCCAGTGAGTAACGCACCCTTGGTAAAGACTATAGAAATTAGCTCTACATAAAAAGGCTTACATTTCTGGAACCATATGGTGGGTTAAAAAAATAGAATACTCAGGGGAGCAATGAGAATAGAATAAAAGGAAAAAGTGGCCACTTTTAATCTGGTGATAGGTCCTCTTGAATAAAATAGCATGCATCATGCTACAATGGACGTCCTTGTCTAGGACATTCCCCCCCAAAAAGCATTGCTTAAACTAATCACATAGTGTGTTGTATGAAAGCATCATACAGGAGCACATGGGGTGCTTTTATGACTTAATGTGCCGCCATACTGGCTCCGTTTACATGGCATATGCTCTATTTATTATATGTAAAATGTAATGTGAGACAATCAAGGCCAGGTTGCATTTTTTGGTATTTTTGGATACTATCTTATTCTCTCGAAAGAGTAATTAAATCCTGAGAGACAGATTGTGGATAATCCTGACTTTGGTTTTTACAGATGTGATATTGAGATGTCATTTCTTCCCAGAAACAGCTGTAGGAACATTGATTTACCGTATATGGCTTTTATAAAACTAAACTGTGGCACCCTAGGCTGCAGAACCAAGATAAACGTTGATGGATTAAGTCTTAGCATTACAGTTCTGCGTGGCACAAATACCACAATATGTAATAACACCGTTGGCACAAAGCTCAGGGAACGCTTCTACAGATATTTCAGGGCTGGCAGAGGGCACACGGGAGGCGGCAGAATAAGCCAGAGTGTATTCATGGGAGCATTTTGCTGTAGTCAGTAGTAATGTTCTGCACTTATTACCCTAATGTTAGTCTTAGCACTGTGACTGCTTTAATCTCACCAAATTATCCAGACTAGGGCACAGCACCCATAACTGTGACCCATGAGCCTGATACAGGCCCTGAAGTTTGTGCCAAAGATACCATATCTTCTGCCTTTTCTAACCCCGCTTTGGGCAGGCTCCCCGCCCTCCTTCCATTTCCCTCCCAACTGATCACACCTACAAAAGCTTAACCCTTCCATTCTCGCTGTGAAGAAGCACCACAACAAGGAACACTCATGACGTTTTTGGGGTTCTCTCTTGCCCATTGCTTCATATAATAGTTAGATGGCAATATATTTTTGCATCTGATCAATAAATCACCATGTTTTTAATCCTATTTAATCAAATACAATTTTTTTTTCAGCAGGACGGATTAACCTGCCGAACGAAGATCACTGTGGAACATGTCTGCCATGTAGTGGCGTACTTGGCCAGAGATAATATTTAGGTGTATGCTATTTGTCAGAGAAACAGGTGCCATTGTCACAATGTTATTTACTTCGTGTTAGCAGTTTTAATATTGTGGCTGACCGGCATAATGTTTTTTTGGAATACAGCATTCAAGTCATCCCAATTTATTGTCTAAAACAAAAATGGACTTTGTTGCCCATAACAGAAAAACACAGCACAGCTTTCATTTTATTAGAACAGTTTAAATAATGAAAGCTGCAGTCTGATTGGCTGTTATGGGTAAAAAAAAAGACAGTATTTATTATGCTTTATGTTTCATTATGGTATCTGGTCAGTCATAGACGCTTAGGTCACGTTCACACCTGCAGTATTTGGTCAGTATTTCACCTCAGTATTTGGTCAGTATTTTACCTCAGTATTTTGTCAGTTTTTTTACCTCAGTATTTGGTCAGTATTTTACCTCCGTATTTGGTCAGTATTTTACCTCAGCATTTGGAAAGTTTTTTACCTCAATATATGGTCAGTATTTACCTCAGTATTTGGACAGTTTTTTTTACCTCAATATATGGTCAGTATTTACCTCAGTATTTGGTCAGTCTTTTTACCTCAGTATTTGGTCAGTATTTTACCTCAGTATTTTGTCAGTTTTTTTACCTCAGCATTTCATCAGTATTTTACCTCCGTATTTGGTCAGTATTTTACCTCAGCATTTGGTCAGTATTTTACCTCCGTATTTGGTCAGTATTTTACCTCAGCATTTGGTCAGTATTTTACCTCAGCATTTGGACAGTTTTTTACCTCAATATGGTCAGTATTTACCTCAGCATTTGGACAGTATTTTACCTCAGCATTTGTAAGCCAAAACCAGGAGTGGGTGATACTCAAGTGGTGACGAGTTTCTATTAGGCTATGTGCACACGTTCAGGAATGTCTGCAGAATTTTCCTGAACATAACCAGACTTTTTCTGCAGGAAATCCACTCGTGTTTTTTGCGCATTGTATGCTTCCCAATGCAATAATATAGCGGCAAAAATGCAAAACATCCGCAAAATTAAAGAGCATGCTGCGTTTTTTTATCGCGATGTGTTTTTTTTCTCGGAAAAAACTCAGCATGTGCACAAAAATTGCGGAATGCATTAAAATGATGGGATGCTTAATGTAAGCTTTTTTTAGCGTTTGTCCCGTGGAAAACGGTAGAAAAAACGTGAAAAAAACATGAACAATCCTGAACGTGTGCACATAGCCTGGGGCTATGTGCACACGTTGCGAATTGGGCTTAGGAATTTCTGGTGCGGATTCTGCATCTCTTGGCAGAAAACGCAGGTGCGGATTTGGTGCTTTTTTGTGCGTTTTTGATGTGGATTTACTGCGTTTTTTACCCCTGCGGATTTCTATAATGGAATGGGTACAAAAACGCTGCAGATCTGCAAAAAAGAAGTGACATGCTACTTCTTTTAATTTGCAGCGTTTCCGCACAGAATTTTCCGCACCATCAGAACAGCGTTTTTTTTTTTCACATTGATTTACATTGTACTGTAAATCACTTGCGGATCTGCGGCGTTTATGCACCGCAAAAAACGCTGCGGATCCTCAGAAAATCTGCAATGTGTGCACATACCCTCACACTTTTCCCCTTGACTGTTCCTCTTCTGGTTTTGGCTTACAGATGCGGAGATAAAAAACTGACCAAATACTGAACGTGTGACCGTGGCCCTATATAGGTATCATTCCTAGAATACTATATTATAATGATAATACTTTATTCAATTTTAGGCAGAAAGATATTTACATTGATACTGTAAGATTGTAAAGCAAGAATCACTGATTACTAAACAAGAATAAGACATGTTGACAGCTTTGCTCACAATGGCCTCTTTATAGGTGGAAAGTGTGAAAACAATCCTAATAGTCCAATTTCTCTCTCTTAAGTCCAGTCTATAGGACAGAAATATGGGTTGCAAGCAGAAAATGAGCCAGACTGAGGAGGACATGGGCACTGGCACCTAGGTTCCAGGCAGGCAGCCCAGGCTGAGGGAGATACTTCCATGTTTCCAATGCTGGTGACATCATGAAGACAGAGGGGGAATCCTCAGCAGGGAGAGGGAGGGAGAGTGCTGGCTCTGGAGTCTGAGAGGCGGATTCAGCTCCTTCCTCCTTCCCCTCTCCAGGCACAGAGTGGGGAGGAGGGGGATCGTGCGGATGGAGTGTCAGTCCTCTCCCTCCTAGCATTCTGCTGGATGTTGTGCACAGCTCCACTGCTGGCTCTGTGGGAACCCGGCGCTGGGCACAGCCTGGAATGGAGTGACACTTCCCAGCCCGGAGCACCCAGGAGGGGGACGCCAGGAACTTCTCTGCTGTGGGTGCTGCTGCCTCTAGCTGGCATTGTGGGTGATGCCAATCGCCTCCGGACAAGCCTCCGCTCAGGACCCCGGCTGCTTTACGTCCTGTCATCCGGCAGACCGGCTCCGGGACCCCAAGCAGCAGCCGCCAGCAGGAGGCGGTGACAGCGGGGGTGGTGGAGGAGGAGGAGGTGGGCTGTTGCCTTTCCCCATTTGCCTCAATCCCGGCCAGGCTGAAGCAGGGGCCGAGGCTGCAGCAGCCACCAGCAGATTGCTGGCCGCCTCCCCCCAGCACCCACTTCTTGTGCAGGTCACCCCGTCCTTCTCTTCCCCTTCCTCCTTCTTCCAGGCTGTGTACTCTGCTTCCTCACCTCCCTCGTCTCCTCTACCTCCTGGTGCTCCTTCCTTCCTACTCCCAGCTTTCCTGGAGCCCCCAAGGACTAGATCCAGATCTAGGTCTGGATTCATCATGAACCATCAGCAGCAGCAGCTGCATGGCATGCCTGGGGTACACCTCTACCACCAGCTGCCGACCCCCCCAGCACCTCCTCCTCACCTCATCTCAGCTGCCCTGCGAGTGCCAGGCATGGACAGGACTGATCACAACCCCCCAGAGGGAGCCAGGCAGCCCCACAGTCCGCCAGTAGTGGCCAGGAGGAGGGTAACCAGCCCGACCACCACTGATCATTACCACCACCACATACGACCTCTGCCAGGTAGGAGCAGATCTTGCTGCATACATAACAGTCACTTCTCAGATCTGTCACTTCCATGTTTACAAAACTTTTCCCACTCAGTTCTGAGCAAGTCTTGGCCATTGTGACTACTGTAAAGTGATGTGTGTTGTAAACAGGGGGCAAAACGTATTAACTCTTGGGTTACCTGCTCTCATTGTGAAACCTATGGGTACCACGACATGGCAAATGGAAAGGACATATGTTGTGTTGTTTTTTTTTATTTTTTTGGAACATGATGTTGTCTCCAAGGAGCTACATGGACTTGGGCAGTTTGACTTGCTTGTGTGTATGTCAGTGGTGGAAGTGAAGGAGTTAAATTAAAAGGACCTTGTTGGGTAATCAAGTAACAATGCAGCTGAATGGGTTAAGGCAGTAGCAAAGGCACAGTTCTCCTCTCCCTCCTGCCTGTCATACATTCCTGTAATGCTGGACACATGCCCCTGTAGGGGGTGAGAAGGGTCTTGGAAGGATTATACTGCTGCTACATTTCTAGATCACTTGAATTCTCAGTTCTGGGGGAGTGGGGGGCACAATGGCTGCTGGATGTGACTAATGATATATACATATAGATATGAAACAGTATTTGTCTGCTGCAGAGCAAATCATTCCAGCCCCAGGTCATGCTTGATCACACTTAAAGCCGCCTACATGTAAAGAAAATACATGTAGGGGAATGAGCGAGGTTATATCAGTTCACAGCATGACCACCAACGTTGTAATAGGCATCCAAAACCCCCACATATACCCCAGAGCTGTACAGAGAGTGCAATTTCTCCCATCGGTCCCAATCACATATACTGGAGTTAATTTCATAGAAATATGTTTTCAATGATTAAGTATTTGGACTGTGGGAGGAAAACCTAGCAGAAGTCCTGCACAAACATTGTGAAAACATAGGAGCTTCTTACAGATGTTGTGCTTGGTTGGTTTTAGATCCCAGGACCCCAGGGCTGGAGAAACGATATTCCTTAGACCCCAGTCCAGAGTCTCACCTAGCCAAATTAGTTCTCACGCTTCGCACTGACGAGGGCCAACACCCCGAAACACCGTGTCTGTGAATTGAGATACTGATTTGGCTTTTATCCTAAGTCATATTGCACGACTCGTTAGAGGGTTGATTGTGACTTGTAGGATCGCTTCTTCCAACAGGTGGCGCTATAGAGTTTAAGTTCTCTTTTTTCTCAGAAGAGGCAATTTGCATATTATATTTCCCAGAGGAGCATTGCATGGCGTATAAGCCTCCTTACCTTGACAAGCCAGAGATGGTATGTCACTCTCCATAAAGGCCCCTTCACATTAAGCGACGCTGCAGCGATACCGACAACGATCCGGATCGCTGCAGCGTCGCTGTTTGGTCGCTGGAGAGCTGTCACACAGACAGCTCTCCAGCGACCAACGATGCCGGTAACCAGGGTAAACATCGGGTAACTAAGCGCAGGGCCGCGCTTAGTAACCCGATGTTTACCCTGGTTACCATGCTAAAAGTAAAAAAAAACAAACACTAGATACTTACCTACAGCCGTCTGTCCTCCAGCGCTGCGCTCTGCTTCTCTGCACTCCTCCTGTACTGGCTGTGAGCCGGAAAGCAGAGCGGTGACGTCACCGCTCTGCTTTCCGGCTCACAGCCAGTACAGGAGGAGAGCAGAGCAGAGCGCCGGGGACAGACAGCGTTAGGTAAGTATGTACTGTTTGTTTTTTTTTACTTTTAGGATGGTAACCAGGGTAAACATCGGGTTACTAAGCACGGCCCTGCGCTTAGTTACCCGATGTTTACCCTGGTTACCAGTGAAGACACGCCGATCCAGCGATGTCAGGAGGAGTCCAGCGACGAAATAAAGTTCTGGACTTCATTCAGCGACCAACGATCTCCCAGCAGGGGCCTGATCGTTGGTCGCTGTCACACATAACGATTTCATTAACGATATCGTTGCTACGTCACAAAAAGCAACGATATCGTTAACAATATCGTTATGTGTGAAGGTACCTTAAGGAGAAACGATACCTCTTAGACCCCAGTCCAGAGCCTCTCATCTAGCCAAATTAGTTCTCATGCTTCGCACTGACGAGGGCCAACAGTTTGAAACACCGTTTCTACGAATTGAGATATGGATTTGGCTTTTATCCTAAGTCATATTGCAAGACTCGTTAAAGGGTTGATTGTGACTTGTAGGATCGCTACTTCCAACAGGTGGCGCTATAGAGTTAAGTCCTCTTTTTCTCTGAAAAGGCAATTTGCATCCAGTAAGACAGTAATTTTGGTGGGGGAAGAATTGTTTCGCAGATGATTTCCTAGTTCGGAGCATGTGTGGTATTGGGGGTATTTATGTTTATGTATTTATATCTTTCTATTACAATAAGATCATTGGTGTCTGATCCTTGTTATTTAGCCAAACGTTTAATAAAAACATCTGTGACTTGAACAGTATCATTCCTGATTGAATTCTTACATGTGTGGCCAGCTTCTGCTCCTTTTTGGCTGTTAGAATTTAGCTCCCAAGATGTCTTCTGATGTACCTAGCCTGAATCATAGCTTCTGATCAGTTTTACCTGGCAGAAAACTTTAGAATGGACTTCTCTATTTCTGATGTGAGAATGTTGTGTTACAAAAAATGATATTGGATACATTTGATCAATTAATAAGTCATCCATTCTACTTGGCTAGACTTCTGATACTCTAAGGAAAATGTATCTATAGGACTTTAGCCAGAATTCTGGTGGAAAAAATACATATTTTGGCACCCGCTTGTATGCAAAGAAATGTGTTCCTTTTTTCGTCTTTATGTTACTGTCACCAATTGGGGCATAATGTAGGGGGCATGACCTATAATTTTACAATAATGTATAAATTATAATACAAATCTACTCCATGTCATACAGTAGCTGACATAGATTTGCTTTTTTTTCTGGTGCTCGGATTTTTTATGTTTTTTTATTTTATTTTTTTGCATCACAATTTTGGCACATTTTGTTTGCTTTTTCTAGTTTTTAGACACATTTATAAAAGTCGATTGCCTTTTTTAAAAAGCATTTTGCACCAAGTCTTTCACTTTTAGTTAGAATTTGTTAAAAGAGGTAAGTCTCTGGCAGATGTATAGTTTCAGCTATGTATGTGTGCTATGCAATTTAAAAAAACAAATAAAAATTGTTGTACAAAATATCGTAAAATCACTCCAGTTTTGGTTGAAGCAGCTAAAAAAGGTTGGAGTTCTAGGTACAGTCTTATAAATTTATCAGAGATCATGTGACACTTTAATAAAGTTGGTGAATGCAAATGCAAAATCTGGCCTAAAAATATAAAAGTTTGGGCACCTCTGGTCAAAATGATGAAAATATCTCTAAAAGGCTTAAAGTTAAAGATGACACATTTCCTTTGTGTTTTAGGCAAATAAAAAGTATATTGTACATTTTTACATTTTAAAAATTACAAAAAGAAAAATGGGCCAAACCAAACATTTGGGCACCCTGCATGGTTAATACATAGTAGCACCCTCTTTTGAAAGTAACAGTAATTTTAACCAGGGGTGCCAAAACTTTACATGGCACTGTATATATTAGTAAATCTATAAACATTTTTTTTTCTGTCTTTCCCCCAGAAATGCTTTTATGATAGTTAGTGGTTTCTTAGGCTACGTTCACACTTGCGTACGGGGGGGCTTTGCGGGCGGCTGCATACTTCCTCCTTGAAGCTCCACTCACTTCCGCACTTCTTACGTTTAGGTCCGCCTAACAAGTTGTGCTCCTGTGCGGTCGGCAGGCGCGTCAAAACGACACATCCACATACATCCGCATGTCCTGCATACCCAATGTTAAAGATAGGTATGCAGGACTTGTGCAGAAGTAGGCAGACCTAAACGGAAGACGTGCAGAAGTGGGCGGAGCTTCAGGGAGAAAGTACGAAGCCGTCTGGAAAGTGCCCGTACGCATGTGTGACCGTAGCCTTAGAGCTATTGTAATCATGACTATATATGTCACAGATGTACAATGTATTCCAGATCTGCACACTGATGTTCCTTCAGATGTAGACGAGCAATGTTGTTATCTGAAATCTAAGATTGACGCCTGTCAATCTTGTAGTTCACTTGTATCCTATGCTGCTGTGCACTAACATGGCAAAGCATACTCCTGGTCATACGTCCCCCTAAAGAACTGCGATATAAGTTACACCTATTTTTACAGTGTAATGAAATACAACTATGAATAGACAACGTTTCGAGTAGAAACGCTCATACTGAATGCTCATTGACTTTGAGCATAGCACGATCATAGAATGTCTTTCCACCATTTCCTACCATTTGACCTGGTCACTTGTGAGCAGCTATTTACCTTGATTTATGTAGATTGGCTATAAAAGCCCAATCAGCTGCACATAAATTCTACACAATGCCAAGCTTCTACTGGAATGGTGTCAAGCACATCATCACTAGACTCTGAAGCAGTGGAAATATATTCTCTAGCACGATGATTTATAATGTGTCAGCTTGACAGGAGATTCTGGGTTTTGTGGATGCCAAGAAAACACTTCCTGGCTGCATGTGTGGCTCAAACTATAAAGTATGGTAGAAGTGGAATAATGCTGGGTTATTCCATGCAGCAAAGCCACATGTGAATTGCCAGAGCTAGTATAGGTGAAGCACAAAAAACCATGCATGTTGTGTTAGGCCACACAGCGCACTTTAGCCCCATGACTTCTATATGTAAAACCTAGCTTCATCGTTTACGACTTAATGCTATAACATACTACATCATTGTACTGAACCCTATCTATACATCATTATTGGAAGGCAAACCTTCAACAATGTCAGGTGCAAAAAAAATAACAATATGGCACGGGGAAATTTTACTTTTTGTAAAGATAACTTGGTCTCCAACCCCAACAAACAGCATTAGTATTGAGTAAAATATCAACGTGGAGCTAGATCCTATTATACAGTTTCAATGACTAACCTCTTATAAGGGCAAACATAAAACCAAGTCCTTATTGTTGACCATGGCCTTAAAGCCTACATACATATTAGGTAGAAGCCACCCAAACTTGTCCATCATATGATTAATTTGTCCTAACAGGAGATAAACCGCCACTACAGATGTCTACTATTGGCCAACTCTACTCCATAAATACAGAATACATGCACACCCGGCTGAGTGTGTTGATGTTGGGAGATATCGCTCTCAGACGACTTTTTCCTTAGGTGTATATGGGTAACTTTAGCGTGAGATGTGAACTAAACACATATGGATGTGATGATTGGGTGTCTGCACTTTTGTTGTACCATCATAAGGAAACTTACATTTTACAAGTGCAGCATCTCTCAACGCAAATGATTGTTGTGTGGGATATTTGGAGACTTTTGTGAACTCTTAGTTTATATTTTTTTTCCCATAACAATTAATAAAAAGCAGATATGAAAGTGGAAATTGTTATATACATTTCTCAAAGTTGAAATTCCAATACCAAAAAGGACAAGCTGTAAGGTTATACAACTCAAGGAAGCAACAGGTGTTGCCATTTTTCAGTATGAACGCTAAACCGTATGTTGCTCATGCTACTGTGAACAGCCTGCGTGGCCAAAACGTGCTGCAGTGTCTCCGGACTTGTCTCCCATCGACCACATTTGGCATATCATTGTTTGGCAATTATAAAGAGAGCTGCCAGCAGCGGATCTTGATGATTTGCCCAACTGCATTCAGCATGGCAGAACATGCCTCAGACAGCCATTAATAACCTCATTGATAGTACACCAAGGTGTGTAAGTGTGTGTATTTCTAGCTTGTTACTGATTTAACCCCTTAATGACCGCCAATACGTCTTTTAACTGACCTGAGATATAAGAGAATAGCCTCCCCATACAGATGACAATCCAGCATTTGTTGGTTGTGCACTATAGCTGACAACTTGCTGTATCAGCCACGATCAGTATTTGCACCTTCTAAATCTGTTTAACCCCTTAGATGCTGCTGTCAATAGTGACTACATCATTATAAATGGTTAACAGAGTGTGGGGGCTTCTTCTTTATCCCAATTGGTGCCCTCAGATCATGATTTTGTTGTCCTGATGTTTGCGATGGCAATTCATGACCAAATAGCGGCCTTAGAGTCTGACGGCTGTAGTAATCTGTTTAGAAGTTGGCAACATTTAGGTGGTAAAAATACACATTTTCATTTCTGTCATGCCACTTTGCATTAATTCCTGTAAAGCACCTGAAGGGTTAATAAACTACCTGACAGCAGTTTTCAATATGTTTAGGGGTGCTGTTTTTAAAATGGTATCACGTTTGGGGGTTTCCCAATATATGGGACCCCTAAAGTCACTTCAAACATGGATAAGTCCCTAAAAAAATAAATGTGGTAAATTTCTTTGAAAAAATGAAAAATTGCTGCTACATTTTTAAACCTCCTAAAATGCTAACAAAATAAAATAACATTTTACAAATGGTGCTGATGTAAAGCAGACATGTGGGAAATGTTATTTATTAATGGTTTGCTGTTGTATGACTATCTGGATTAAAGGGATAATCATTCAAATTTAGAAAATTGCTAATTTTTTAACATTTTTCTCAAATTTTTTATATTTTTTATAAATAAACACAAAAAATGTTGAACTAAATTTACCATTATCATAAAGTATAATGTGTCACGAAAAAACAATCTCAAAATCACTGGGATTTGTTGAAGCGTTGCAGAGTTATTACCACATAAAGTGACACTGGTCAGATTTCAAAAATTTGGCTCGGTCACTAAGGGGTTAAATCGAGATGAAAATTCTGTTTTCATCTTTTTATCATTTACATATCATTGACATGTTTATCGATTCTGTGATATTCATAATGCCACCACTTTTCCATCTTGGTGTTCCAATTTCTTTATTGATACATTATATGCGTATTTATCCCCAGTCAGCAATTACTGAAGCAATTGTCAGGCGCATAGATAATAGATCACTATATGAAATAATATTTCAGTCAACTTTTGGTTAAAAACAAAATTCTGAATGATATCATTATAATGTCTGTATATGGAGTTTATGAAACAAACTAATCTTTGTTTCATGGTTTTTTCTCTTTTACTTGCATCGTATTGATCCAAATTTTGGCAATGGGTAAAATGTTATTATTGCATCTTTTAAAATATAAAATGTTGTTGTGTAGCAAACAGCGAGCGTTTGCAAACAGAAAAAAATCCAGTTTACATTTTCACTTCTGTTGTCTTTTTTTTCCATTTCTTTTATTTTGAAGAAAACTAATGGCAATTTTATCCATTTTTCAGTTTTTAATCCATTTTGTAACAATTAGTGATGAGCAAATATACTTGTTACTCGAGATTTCCTGAGCATGCTCGGTGGTCCTGCGAGTATTTTTTAGTGCTCGGAGATTTAGGTTTTCTTGCCGCAGCTGCATGATTTACATCTGTTAGCCAGCATAAGTACATGGGGGGGGGGGGAAATCCCTAGCAACCAGGCAACCCCCACATGTACTTATGCTGGCTAACAAATGTAAATCATCCAGCTGAGGCGGTGAAAACTAAATCTCCGAGCACTAAAAAATACTCTGAGGATACCCGAGCGTGCTCGGGAAATCTTGAGTAACGAGTATATTAGCTCATCACTAGTAACAATAATAATCTTAGATTATATGCTACGTCTCATATTCCTTTGACTCAAATATGATAAAGTTAGGGATAGGCTGTTGTGCCTAAGACAAACCAAAATTCTTTACTTTTTTGGTACTCTAAAAAGGTAAAACAGAAATCTGCACAATCCATATATACCTGCACTTATCTTTTTTACTTTAACAGAACTGCAGCCTTCTTAACCCTTTAGCCCTGCCAATATTAATGCATGTCACAGTCAGGGTTGACGTGTGTGGATTTGATTAGGATCTGAGCCCATTCTGTACTGGGCAGATGCTGGCTGTGCTACACAGCTGCCATGTGCCTGTAACAGCAGAAAGATCTGGAGAAGATCTGTATGGAGGAGTGGGCCAAAATCCCTGCTGCAGTGTGGGCAAACTTGGCCAAGAACTACAGGAACCGACTGACCTCTGTAATTGCAAACAAAGATTTTTGTATCAAATATTAACTTCTGTTTTTCTAATGTATCAAATACTTCTTTCATGGAATAAAATGCAAATTAATTATATAAAAATCATTCATACAATAATTATCTGGATTTTTTTTCCAAGATTCTGTCTGGAATCACTGGTGAAGTTTATCTATATTAAAAATTACAGGCCTCTGCATTCCTTGTGGGTGGGAATACTTGCAAAATCTGCAGTGTATCAAATACTCCCCCCCCCCGTGTGTATATGTCTATATATATATATATATATATATATATATATATATATATATATATATATATATATATATATATATATATATATATATATATATATATATATATACAGTTAGGGCCAGAAATATTTGGACAGTGACACAAGTTTTGTTATTTTAGCTGTTTACAAAAACATGTTCAGAAATACAATTATATATATAATATGGGCTGAAAGTGCACACTCCCAGCTGCAATATGATAGTTTCCACATCCAAATCGGAGAAAGGGTTTAGGAATCATAGCTCTGTAATGCATAGCATCCTCTTTTTCAAGGGACCAAAAGTAATTGGACAATGGACTCTAAGGGCTGCAATTAACTCTGAAGGCGTCTCCCTCGTTAACCTGTAATCAATGAAGTAGTTAAAAGGTCAGGGGTGGATTCCAGGTGTGTGGTTTTGCATTTGGAAGCTGTTGCTGTGAGCAGACAACATGCGGTCAAAGGAACTCTCAATTGAGGTGAAGCAGAACATCCTGAGGCTGAAAAAATAGAAAAAATCCATCAGAGAGATAGCAGACATGCTTGGAGTAGCAAAATCAACAGTTAGGTACATTCTGAGAAAAAAGGAATTGACTGGTGAGCTTGGGAACTCAAAAAGGCCTGGGCGTCCACGGATGACAACAGTGGTGGATGATCGCCGCATACTTAATTTGGTGAAGAAGAACCCGTTCACAACATCAACTGAAGTCCAGAACACTCTCAGTGAAGTAGGTGTATCTGTCTCTAAGTCAACAGTAAAGAGAAGACTCCATGACAGTAAATACAAAGGGTTCACATCTAGATGCAAACCATTCATCAATACCAAAAATAGACAGGCCAGAGTTAAATTTGCAGAAAAACACCTCAAGAAGCCAGCTCAGTTCTGGAAAAGTATTCTATGGACAGATGAGACAAAGATCAACCTGTACCAGAATGATGGGAAGAAAAAAGTTTGGAGAAGAAAGGGAACGGCACATGATCCAAGGCACACCACATCCTCTGTAAAACATGGTGGAGGCAACGTGATGGCATGGGCATGCATGGCTTTCAATGGCACTGGGTCACTTGTGTTTATTGATGACATAAGAGCAGACAAGAGTAGCCGGATGAATTCTGAAGTGTACCGGGATATACTTTCAGCCCAGATTCAGCCAAATGCTGCAAAGTTGATTGGACGGTGCTTCATAGTACAGATGGACAATGACCCCAAGCATACAGCCAAAGCTACCCAGGAGTTCATGAGTGCCAAAAAGTGGAACATTCTGCAATGGCCAAGTCAATCTCCAGATCTAAACCCAATTGAGCATGCATTTCACTTGCTCAAATCCAGACTTAAGACGCAAAGACCCACAAACAAGCAAGACCTGAAGGCTGCGGCTGTAAAGGCCTGGCAAAGCATTAAGAAGGAGGAAACCCAGCGTTTGGTGATGTCCATGGGTTCCAGACTTAAGGCAGTGATTGCCTCCAAAGGATTTGCAACAAAATATTGAAAATAAAAATATTTTGTTTGGGTTATGTTTATTTGTCCAATTACTTTTGACCTCCTAAAATGTGGAGTGTTTGTAAAGAAATGTGTACAATTCCTACATTTTCTATCAGATATTTTTGTTCAACCCTTCAAATTAAACGTTACAATCTGCACTTGAATTCTGTTGTAGAGGTTTCATTTCAAATCCAATGTGGTGGCATGCAGAGCCCAACTCGCGAAAATTGTGTCACTGTCCAAATATTTCTGGCCCTAACTGTATATATATATATATATATATATATATATATATATATATATATATATATCTTATAAAACTTTTCACTGTAATCATACTGATCTGTAGATTAATATTACCAAATCATTTTTATTATACAATGAACACTGTAAGAACAAAACCCAAACAATAGTGGTGGAATTGTGTTCTACAATTTCACCTCACTTTTCCGCAGGTAGTCAGTAAAATACAGTTCATTTTTTTTTTTTCAAAAGTATAACTTGTCCCGCAAAAAAAACCAAAAGCTAATATGTATGTGGCAACAGTGAAAAAGGGGAGAAAGGAAAAAAACAAAAAGGCAAAACGAGAAGTCAGCTGGTCGTGCAGGGGTTAAATCTTGGTGCAGTAACTGACACAGCAAAAATGTCTTTTTGTTACACAATATCATTTTTTAGCTTTGCTATATAGCTGAATGCAGTTCACTGTTGTGTACAGAGGGATTACAGGCTGCGGACATGCTTACTCTACTGTTCTGTAATGGAATTGCAAACAGGAAGTGCAGAAAAATGAAACATGTCTGCCCCATAGTCACTAAAGGTACCGTCACACATAGCGACGCTGCAGCGATACCGACAACGATCCGGATGGATGCAGCGTCGCTGTTTGGTCGCTGGAGAGCTGTCACACAGACAGCTCTCCAGCGACCAACGATCCCGAGGTCCCCGGTAACCAGGGTAAACATCGGGTAACTAAGCGCAGGGCCGCGCTTAGTAACCCGATGTTTACCCTGGTTACCATCCTAAAAAGTAAAAAAACAAACGCTACATACTTACCTACCGCTGTCTGTCCTCGGCGCTCTGCTTCTCTGGTCTGGCTGTGAGCGCCGGGCAGCCAGAAACCAGAGCGGTGACGTCACCGCTCTGCTTTCCGGCTGACCGACGCTCACAGCCAGAGCAGGATGAGAGCAGAGCACAGCGCTGGAGGACAGACGGCTGTAGGTAAGTATGTACTGTTTGTTTTTTTACTTTTAGGATGGTAACCAGGGTAAACATCGGGTTACTAAGCGCGGCCCTGCGCTTAGTTACCCGATGTTTACCCTGGTTACCAGCAAAGACATCGCTGAATCGGTGTCACACACGCCGATTCAGCGATGTCTACGGGGAGTCCAGCGACGAAATAAAGTTCTGGACTTTCTTCCCCGACCAGCGATCTCCCAGCAGGGGCCTGATCGCTGCTGCCTGTCACACTGGACGATATCGCTAGCGAGGACGCTGCAACGTCACGGATCGCTAGCGATATCGTCTAGTGTGACAGTACCTTAAGGCTGCCGTCACACTAGCAGTATTTGGTCAGTATTTTACATCAGTATTTGTAAGCCAAAACCAGGAGTGGAACAATCAGAGGAAAAGTATAACAGAAACATATGCACCACTTCTGCATTTATCACCCACCCCTGGTTTTGGCTTACAAATACTGATGGAAAATACTGACCACATACTGCAGGTGTGACGGCAGCCTAATACCAAGTCCATTTACATACTGATTTTTAATTGGTATTGATTACTTTTTATTATGTGCTTTTATTGCAGCTTTTAAAGGTTCAACAATATGGACATTCCTAACACTGCCGAAATAAGTTACTTACTGCCGTCAATCACACATCTAGAGAAGCAGATCAGGGCTGGTGA
Source organism: Ranitomeya imitator (assembly GCF_032444005.1). Taxonomy (NCBI): domain Eukaryota; kingdom Metazoa; phylum Chordata; class Amphibia; order Anura; family Dendrobatidae; genus Ranitomeya; species Ranitomeya imitator. The sequence goes on from NC_091282.1 coordinate 535,227,816, forward strand.
GAGAATCACACTTTACATGGGAGCATTTTGCTGTAGTCAGTAATGATGGTCCTGCTGTTAGGCTTAGCTCAGGGAGCGTGTGGGGATTTCGGCTCTGTGACTGCTTTCTTCTCATCACCAAATTATCCAGACTAGGGCACAGCACCCATACTGTGAGCCTCAAAGGGAATCTGCCACCAGATTTTTACCACCTAATCTGAAAGCAGCATAATGTAGAGACAGAGACGATGATTTCAACAGTATGTCATTTATTAGGCTGCTTGCTGTAGCTTTGATAATAACACTGTTTTATCAGCAGGAGATTATCACTAGAGGACTAGCCCCTTAGTGACAGAGCCAAATTTAAAAAAATCTGACCAGTGTCACTTTATGTGGTAATAACTCTGGAACGGTTCGCCAAATCCAAGTGATTTTGAGATTGTTTTTTCGTGGCACGTTATACTTTATGATAATGGTAAATTTAGGTCAATATGTTTTGTGTTTATTTATAAAAAAATATCAGAAATTTGACAAAAATGTAAAAAAATTAGCAATTTTCAAACTTTGAATGATTATCCCTTTAATTCAGATCGTTATACCATAGCAGAACATTAATAAATAATATTTTCCACAAGTCTGCTTTACATCTGCACCATTTGTAAAATGTTATTTTATTTTGTTAGCACTTTAGGAGGTTTACAAATGTAGAAGTATATTTTCATTTTTTCAAGGAAATTTACAAAATTATTTCTTTTAGGGGCCTATCCTGGTATGAAGTGCCTTTAGGGGTCCCATATATTGGGAACCCCCAATACTGATAACATTTTAAAAACAGCACCCCTTGACATACTGAAAACTGCAGTCAGGTAGTTTATTAACCCTTCAGGTGCTTTTCAGTAATTAATACAATGTGGCATGATAGGAATGAAAAAGTGTATTTTTTACCACCTGATGAATGTCACTGATTTTTTAACTGGTTAGTGTAGTTGGCAGACTCTAAGCATCTTTCACACTTCAGTCTTTTGGCGTCAGTTTGAATCCGCCGTTTTCTTTAAATAGCGGATCCGCCATTTTTTGGGGGCGGATCCGCTATTTTCCCATAGACTTGCATTAGCGATGGATTGTGGCGGATGGTCGTCCATTCCATCTGCCATGTGACGGATCCGTCGAGAGATAAGGCCGTTATTTGCTCGTGAATTGCCATGGCAAACATCAGGACCACACAATCATGGTCTCAGTGTTGACATTGGGGATAAAGAGGGAGCCCCCACACTATTTTAACCATTTATATGATAGTCATTATTAACAGCAGCATCTAAGGAGTTAAGCAGATATGGACGGTGACAACACTGATTGTGGCTGATACAGCAAGTTGTCAGCCGACAGCTGCTGGATTGTCTCTTATATCTCAGGTCAGTTAAAAGACGTATTGCTACTAATTTAAGTTCCCTGACCCTTGCCATCTTCAGCTCTTCCCAGAGCTGCTTCGGTCCCACGCCTCCATCATGCGACCGCAACTTCTTACTGACCGGAAGTCAGAGGTAGCGGTCACATGCTCTCAATGTAGGTCTAGGAGAACCTCGTTCTGGCTTCGTTCCGGCTCTCATAGACTTACATTGAGTTGTGACTTCTGGATCATCCAGAAAACACTGGAGTGATCCTGCAGGTCATAAACTGCCGGAGACTCACAGGAGCATCAAGAACAGCTGGTGAGTATACTTCTAGGGGCAGGGAATTTAGATTAGTGGCACCACTCCAGTGCTGCAATAAAAAACGCTGGAGTGGTGCTTTAAATCATTGTCTCATGTTTTAATAAAGCCAATACTTTTTTTTATATAATTCATAAATACAAATTACATAGTAACATAGTTAGTAAGGCCAAAAAAAGACATTTGTCCATCCAGCCTATATTCCATCATAATAAATCCCCAGATCTACGTCCTTCTACAGAACCTAATAATTGTATGATACAATATTGTTCTGCTCCAGGAAGACATCCAGGCCTCTCTTGAACCCCTCGACTGAGTTCGCCATCACCACCTCCTCAGGCAAGCAATTCCAGATTCTCACTGCCCTAACAGTAAAGAATCCTCTTCTATGTTGGTGGAAAAACCTTCTATCCTCCAGACGCAAAGAATGCCCTCTTGTGCCCGTCACCTTCCTTGGTATAAACAGATCCTCAGCGAGATATTTGTATTGTCCCCTTATATACTTATACATGGTTATTAGATCGCCCCTCAGTCGTCTTTTTTCTAGACTAAATAATCCTAATTTCGCTAATCTATCTGGGTATTGTAATTCTCCCATCCCCTTTATTAATTTTGTTGCCCTCCTTTATTGTGTTAAAGTTTTTTGTTTTAATTAATTCTAATATTTTTCTTAGTTATTCAATTTCCATTATTTATTATTTAGGAACATTTGTATATTTACCTACAAATTACATATTCCACAGTGCTGTAGTGAGAACATACCGCTCACATTAATCCCTGTCCCCAGTGAGACTCATGGATATCTCTAGCATTCACATAGGGAGATGGAAAGGAGTAAATTTTCTTAATTTCTTTTGCAGAGAATTTTTTTTTAGAATATTAGAACATATTTCTGAAGTACATGCCTATATTAAGATCGGACTAGTTCAAATCCAACCTCATCTGTTGCCAGCAATAGTCAGTGCACTCCACCAAATCTTGGTTCAATAACTCACTGCCGAAACAACACTACTAAGGAGCCCACGAGTCTCGGCAATATCTGTGTGGGCCTGTGTAGTGCCCGATGCCTATCATTTGGCCATAGTACTAGAATCAGCCCAAAGAATGACATCACCCTTGGGGCTCGTGCAGACAACTGTATGTTCGGTCCGAGTGCGATCTGATAAAACATCACACTCACACCACTGTGTTTCTGTCGGACCGTGCACATGTCGGATCTCAGTCGGCCATCCAAGTCCATGAGTCCAGACTGCACATTGATGACATCTGAGTTCAGTCCTATTTCCATGGACTGATAGAATGTAGAAGATAGAGGTCTAGTTTTTTTTCCATCTTCTCATCTGAGAAAATCAGATCAAAGTGTGATCAGCATAATTGGACCAAATTTCTCAGATGAGAGGAAATCGGTTGTGAGACCCTAGCCTAACCAAGTGTGATGTTCAGTTACCTCTTTCTTTGGTCTGGAGATAATCTGTCAAGAATGGGGAAAAGGATATTTTATTCCAAAAATGTCAAAAGCAGAAAGCAAGTGGGTATACAATTTGAACATGTTTGCTCTAAGATAATTAACTCAAGAACTAAAGCTATTTGTATGTTAGCTATAATTACCATTTATAATAAACACATAAGACTTTAAATATTTCCACTTTATAGATAAATGTATAGTTGACATTATTTATGCACGTTAGCAATACATTCATGCACATTTTTCCATGTTTCTAGTACCCCTCACCCATATTTTATTATTTTTACCAATGTGCAATTAGTTTTACACATGTAACAAAGGTTACTTTCAGCAATTACTATATCAAGCCAAATAACATAGATTACATGTAATTGTAGATGTGGTTGATGGTGGGAATAATGGCCCACAGAGAGGTAGATCACATGTGAGGTGAATCTCATCAAGTCTAAATGACAAAAATAAACCCCATAGTGGGTATGTAAGGGAGAGTAAGGCGGTTAGGAGGATACCCCGACGAAGGAAGCCATGCTGTAATACATGTTCTGGTGACCTACTTTTTAGTCCTGGAGGCCGCCGTACACCTGTGACATCACAATTCCAAACTTTTGGATATTTTGACAAGTCGGTGGAGTGTGTCCTGTATTTTTTGGACTTATCACTAGCAAACCAAAAACCAGTGGAGCGATCCTAGCTACTGATCCAAGTAAGCCACAACTGTTGATACCATGGCTGACGGGAGACTCGTGTCACTCAATGTCGGAGCTTATACTCATTTGGGGCTACTTATTTTCTACATGTGATTATCTTACTGTTGTGGCCAAAACGATATGGACAGGACCCTACGTGGTTCCCCTAGAAATTTTGCTGGTACATATCTGTGTATTAGTGCTGTTTAAACAGTTTTATGTATGTGCTTATCACAGAATATTGGGGATTATTGAACCAAGATTAGACACAGTGAACTGACTATTGCTTGCACTTGATAGACTTCTTTTTTTCTTCTGCTAATACTGGTGATCCTGCAGTAACCCACTTTTGTACTAATAGTACTTGCCACACACATCTGAAGGAGTGATCATTAGGGTCCATTTACATGGCCCAACCGGTGGCACTATATTACCTCCAGTCAGTAAATCTTTTCCAATTGGTGGTCGTTTAATAGCCTGTTTACACATTCAGACCAAAATAAACAATGCACACTGAATGATCTGTAATAGATTGTTCTGTGAGTGTAGGCTACTATGATTCTCGGCAGTGTAAGTCCTGTTTACACATGACGGTACACCGCTAAAAACGATAATCTTTTGCAATGGGCAAAACATAATTTCATCCAATGAACGAGTGTTTTACTGGCTCATCAGGTAATTGACAGCCTATTTGCAAAATAATCAAGAAACGATTGTTTTTAAGAACGCTTATTCACAAATTATCTTTCAGTGTAAATGCAGCTTTAGGATGGGGAAGCTTAGGGGTTCGCTAATAGTAGTAATAATAAGACAGTGGGAGACTGTCTTAGGGAACAGTGATAATCGATTGAAAGACGGTAACAGCTCAGAGGAGGACAGATAGGCAAGGATATGGCTCATCTTGAACATTTCCCTCCCTGTCTCAATGGGTGGTGGGTACGGGGCACCGTTGCTTGGACTTGTGCTGACATCATAGAAACAAGAACACTCAGGGAACAAGTCATGCAGAGCAGGAAATCCTCATCAGGGAAGGAGGGAGGCGAGATTTCACAGAACCGGGTGTTGGATATGTAGCTGAAGTCTGCCTTTATAAAACTGAGAGGTAGATTAAGCTCTTTATTTCTTTCCTTCTGTTAGCACAACAGAGGAAGGAGGGAGTACTGTGTGGAAGAAATACAGCGTTTCTTTTCCCTTTTTACCTCAATCTTAGGGGCTGAAGCTGCATCAGCCACCAGCAGAGAAGCAGCAGAGAAGATTGCTTTCCAATTCCCCCATCACTCTTGTGCGGATTGCCGTGTTTTCCCTTCCCGATCCTCCTTCCAGGCTCTCTTCTCTTCTTCCATTCTGCTCATATCTACTCCAAGTACACCCTGATCCTACTTCCAGCTTTCCTGGAGCCCCCATGAATTTCCACCACCAGCTTCAGACATCCCCACTTCCTCACCTAATGTCAAACATCATACATGGGCAAGGTATCGACAGAAGCTATAACAACACTTCAGAGGGAAGAAGGCAACCCCAGAGCCCCCCAATAGTTACAGGAAGGAGGCTAAACAGTTTGACCCCCAGTGAACAACATCTCCACCACATACGGTCTCCAGCAGGTAGGAGCAGATGTTACTTGCTTGCATTGACATTGAAAGTTGACTTTTCATATATGTCACATACTACAAGCCAGCAAGTAAAATGCCATGAGTCTATACTCATGTGTCATGATTCTTACTGTTTAAAACTAATATACATCATTACATATGGAACCATCCAAGATTAAAAAGTGTATCTTTATTATCTTGTAACAACAGGCCAGGATGTGTGTGTTGCCCTAGTTTGACATCGGCTGGGTACCGCCACATGTCAGGAGTATAGCTGCAATGTTATGAAGATTAATTGAGTTGTAGCTTTTTCAACGTGATATGTCTGTAAGGAAATACGACCATGAAACTGGAGTGATAGCTGTAAGTTGGAGTGTATGGTAATGATGATAAAGTAGCACTGAAGGAATGGTAAAGGTAAATATAGAAAGAGTGTGAGGCCCGGGTTTTTCTATGTGACAGCAGAAAGAGTTACCATATATTAAAATATAAACCAAAAATAATGATTAATCTATGTTAGTAGCTGTGCTGCTGAATGGGTTAAAACAGCAGTAATTGCACAGTTTCCTTCCCCTCCCTCCTGTCAGACATTCCTGTAATGCTGGGCTGGTGGGGACACTGCTCAGAGCTTATTGCTGACTTGTTTTCATCACACTTAGTATTTTTCCTTTACTACTTCGTTTGTGAGTTTTATGTAAAACATTGCATTGGCTGTTACATGTAACCGTAGCAGAATAATCAGGAAGTTAGAATAAAAGAACGAACCTGTATAGGTCTACTCCATAAGAAATCATAATCGAGCCTCAAATCATAGTTGATAAGCCAAATGTGCATTGAAATAAGATAAGATATATAGTTAAAAATGAAAGTAGAGTGTAGAAACTCCTGAAGATGTGAATGTTTATGGATAACGTAAAGCTTGTAGCTTATGAGTGTGGGTGGTGGAGTTGAACAAAAAGATTTGCCCGACCCTGGTTCCGCAGCTAAGTCTGTGGCAGCCCGAGCAGAGCAGTGGGAACCTTTTTCTATCTGCCAGCATCGCCTCTTTTGAGTAGTAGAGAAAGATACACTTAGGCACTCAACTTAAGTGAAGTTTTTGTAATTTAAATGAATGATGGGCGGGACTAACAGGCTGGTCACGTGATCGGAGCTAATGTGAAGAGAGGACATTGCGGAAGTGATGCGGCTGGGTTGTGCTGTTCACGGTCTAAGTGTTTGCGTCCCAGCGGCCATTTTAAAGGGGTCAAATTCAGATCCTTAAGGCTCTGGAGGGTTTGTGGTACACTGCTGGTATAGAAAAGGTGCACACAAAGTAGCGGTGTATAGATGAGTAAGTGGACAATGTCACAAAGGGTCACTCAGTATAAACGACTCTGCAAAGAAGTATACATCCATTAGTACCATGCATAATAATACAACAAATATTACAACAACACATTATAATAGCGTATTCACTCTGTGTGAACAGATCTAAAAGTATATACTCTGGACTCTTGAATAGGGCACCTGAGGGATTTTATACATAAACGAGGAATGTAGGATCATGGAAGAATAATCTGTCGTAGGTTAATTAAACAAATGACAAGAGATCATAATCCCTGTTTAACACCCGAGGGTGCAGATTATCCAGTGTGTGTATCCAGTATGCCTCTCTTTGTTTCAATAGTCTAATACGGTCCCCACCTTGCCTGGGGGTAGAAACCTGTTCTATAATCTGAAACCTCAGTTGAGAGACTTTATGATTATGATCAGCGAAGTGTTTGGGGATGGGTAGTAAGAGATTTCTACACCTAACAGTAGACTTGTGCTTCGAAATCCGATCTTTTATAGGCTGAGTGGTTTCGCCTACATAACCAAGGCCACATGGGCATTTGATTAGGTACACTACATTAGGTGTGTCACATGTGTAGTAGTCCTTAATCTTAAACTGTTTACCAGAGTGGGGGTGAGATATGATGTTACCCTTCTGTACGTTGCCACACAGGAGAAGACTGATCAGAGATGCAGCCAAGAGGCCCATGATGACTCTGGATGAACTGCAGAGATCTACAGCTGAGGTGGGACAGTCTGTCCATAGGACAACAATCAGTCGTACACTGCATATATCTGACCTTTATGGAAGAGTGGCAAGAAGAAAGCCATTTCTCAAAGATATCCATAAAAGTGTTGTTTAAAGTTTGCAACAAGCCACCTGGGAGACACACCAAACATGTGGAAGAAGGTGCTCTGGTCAAATGAAACCAAAATCAAACTTTTTGGCAACAATGCCAAACGATATGTTTGGCGTAAAGGCAACACAGCTCATCACTCTGAACACACCATCACCACTGTCAAACGTGGTGGCAGCATCATGGTTTGGGCCTGCTTTTCTTCAGCAGGGACAGGGAAGATAGTTAAAATTGATGGGAAGATGGATGGAGGCAAATACAGGACCATTCTTGAAGAAAACCTGTTGGAGTCTGCAAAAGACCTGAGACTGAGATTTGTCTTCCAACAAGACAATGGTCCCAAACATAAAGCACAATCTACAATGTAATGGTCAACAAATAAACGTATCCAGGTGTTAGAATGGCCAAGTCAAAGTCCAGACCTCAATCCAATCGAGAATGTGTGGAAATAGCTGAAAACTGCTGTTCACAAATGATCTCCATCAAACCTCACTGAGCTCGAGCTGTTTGCCAAGGAAGAATGGGCAAGAATTTATATATATATATATATATATATATATATATATAGCGCTGGCGAAGAATAAAAATTAAGAGACCACTGCAAAATGTTCAGTTTGTCTGATTTTTCTCTTTATACATATATTTTTGAGTAAAATGTGCCGTATATACTCGAGTATAAGCCAACCCGAGTATAAACCGAGACCCCTAATTTTGCCACAAAAAACTGGGAAAACTTAATGACTCGAGTATAAGCCTAGGGTGGAAAATGCAGCTACTGGTAAATTTCAAAAATAAAAATAGATACCAATAAAAGAAAAATTAATTGATACATCAGTAGGTTAAGTGTTTTTGAATATTCATATTGAATCAGGAGCCCCATATAATGCTCCATACAGTTTATGATGGGCCCCATAAGAAGCTCCATATTAAAATATGCCCCATATAATGCTGCACAAATGCTGATTATGGCCTCATAAGATGCTCCATATAGACATTTGCACCATATAATGCTCCACAAATGTGATTATGGCCCCATAAGATGCTCCATAGACACATTTGCCCCATATATGCTCCACAAATGCTGATTATGGCCCCATAAGATGCTTCATACAGATATTTGCCCCATATAATGCTGCACATGGCCCCATAAGATGCTCCATACAGATATGTGCCCCATGTAATGCTGCACATGGCCGCAAAGAGATATTTGCCTTATATAATGCAGCACATGGCCCCATACAGATATTTGCCTCATATAATGTTGCACATGGCCACATAAGATGCTCCATACAGATATTTGCCCCATACAATGATGCACATGACCTCATTCAGATATTTGCCCCATATAATGCTGCACATGGCCCCATACAGATATTTCCCCATATAATGCTGCACATGGCCCCATACAGATATTTGCCCCATATAATGTTGCCAGGGCTGCCACTAGGAATTTCAGGGCCCCATACTGGCAACATTTTCGGAGTCCCCCTTGAGACTCCGCCCAGGCTCCACCCCTCGTACCATCCACAGTCCCACTGCCCTCTCTTGCAAAAACTCCACTTCTGCACCACATCCTCACTAATCACACATTTACAGTTCCCATCACCACATACATGGCCAGCAGCTTTTGTATTGGCCAAAAGATTTTTTAATCCACCACCAAGACAAGGTAGACTCTTCTGGCCGGACTCTATACTCTACTGTAACTTACTAAACATTTGTTAAAATATCCAATACAATTGAGGTATACTTTTATTTATTTTTGAATTTTGAAATGACCAATAATATCACAAACAAGGAAAAATACTGCCACACCATGATCAGACACCATATTACTACCACATAGTGACCTATAATACCACATACAAGAAACAAATACCGCCACACCATGCCCAGATCACATATAACCACCACATGGTGACCAATAATACCACATACGAGGGACAACTACCACCACACCATGACCAGACCACATATTACCACCACAGTGACCAAATAATAGCACATACAAAGGACAAATACTGCCACACCTTGGCTGGACAACATATTACCACCGCATAGTGACTGAATACTGCAATACTGATCATTAATTTTAAAAACACAATACTATCACCATAAGTGCCATTATACACAGGAGATCTTTACTTAGTATGCAGTGTCTGTGTACAGGTAACACACTAACTCACCAGTGATGTCTCTTGGTGAAGTCCTTCAGCCTCGCTTTCCATCTTCATCCAGCACAGACCGCCATCACTTCTTCCAGCCAGGGCTCGACTCTGCAGGAAATAATCTAGTTATCTAGAGCTCTGCTTGTAGAATACATTGCTTAATTTTTTCACAACTTCTATACTACACCAGATGAAGAAAAAAAGGCAAACTGGTGTCACTCTTCACAGTAACAGGACCACCCCCCATTTAAAACAGTATCCTCAAAAAATAAAATAAATACATCACTGCCATAATAATATCCTTTAAATAGCCCCTATGGTGGTAATATCCGCATCCTGGCCCCGTGTATCTCATTCCTGGCTCCAGCCATATGTTCTCCCATCCTGCCCTCATGAGTATCCATTCTACCCCCATATGATCTCCCCATCCTGCCCCATCTGTCCCATTATCCTGCCGCCCCATCTGTCTCCATCGTATCCATCCTGCCCCATGATCCTGCCCCATGATCCTGCCCCATCTGTCTCCATCCTGCCCCATCTGTCTCCATCCTGTCTCACATTTGCCCCGTGTCTCACATTCTGCCCCCGTGTCTCACATTCTGCCCCATCTCACATCCTGCCCCCCTGTCTCACATCCTGCCCCGTCTCACATCCTGCCCCCGTCTCACATCCTGCCCCATGTCTCACATTCTGCCCCCTGTGTCACAAATTCTGCCCCCGTGTCTCACATCCTGCCCCCCTGTCTCACATCCTGCCCCGTGTCTCACATTCTGCCCCCTGTGTCACAAATTCTGCCCCGTGTCTCACATCCTGCCCCGTCACAAATTCTGCCCCCCCTGTGTAGTTTCCATACCTGCCCCCTGTGTCTCACATTCTGCCCCATGTCACACATTCTGTCCCTCTGTGTTGTTTTCATTCCTACCCTCTGTTGTTTTTATTCCTACCCCCCTGTGGTGTTTCCATTCCTGCCCCCAGTGTTTTCATTCCTGCCCTCTGTGGTGTTTCCATTCCTGCCCCCCGTGGTGTTTTTATTACTGCCCCCAGTGTTTCCATTCCTGCCCCCTGTGTCTCACATTCTGCCCCGTGTCACATTCTGTCCATCTGTGTTGTTTTCATTCCTACCCCCTGTGGTGTTTCCATTCCTGCCCCCCTGTGGTGTTTCCATTCCTGTCCCCCTGTGGTGTTTCCATTCCTGCCCCCAGTGTTTTCATTCCTGCCCCCCGTGGTGTTTTTATTCCTGCCTCCAGTGTTTCCAGTCTTGCCCCCAGTGTTTCCACTCCTGCCCCCTGTGGTGTTTCCATTCCTGCCCCCTGTGGTGTTTCCATTGTTGCCCCCTGTGATGTTTTCATTCCTGCCCCCAGTGTTTCCATTCCTGCCCCCTGATTTCATTCCTGCCCCCCTGATTTCATTCCTGCCCCCTGTGTTCTTTTCTTTCCTCCTGTCTTTATCATGCCCCAGGCTTGCCGCATTCAGTTTAAAAAAAAAAAAAACCTGGCCGCTGTCCAGTGCCGACATCCATCCCGGGCATTTCAGCGCGGACTCGCCAGCGAATGACGATGATGTCATATGCCGGCGACATGTGCGCTGACATCAGCTGCCAGCCTTCGATTGGCTGGCGGCTTTAACTGTTGCCTTGCGGGCCCGGACGGGCCCACAAGGCAACAAAACACTGAACCTGCGTCAGAAGACTGCCGCTGGGACCCAGGCCCGATGGGCAGATGGCACGGGGCCCAATGTGGGCCCCATCTGCCCACCGGGCCCCATACCCCAGTCAGGTCAGTAATGCCCTGATGGCGGCCGTGAATGTTGCACAAGGCCTCATAAGATGCTCCATACAGACATTTGCCCCATATGCTGTTGTTGCGATAAAAAAATAAATAAATAAATGACATACTCACCTCTCAGGCCCCCTTCACTTGTTATATTTACCAGCTCCGCATTCCAACGACGGGCGCTGCTGTGTCTTCCCCGTCCTCTGCACTGACTGTTCAGGCAGAGGGTGGCGCACACACTAATCACGTCATCGCGCCCTCTGACCTGAGCATCACTGCAGAGGACGGGGAAAACGTAGCGGCGGCAGGCGGTGGAACGGGGAGCAGGTGAATATCGCGCACTGTGTTATACTCACCTGCACCTGGCGCAGTCCTTGCAGTCCCTGCTTCTCCAGGCGCCGGCAGCTTCTTCCAGTATTTAGCGGTCACATGGTATCGCTCATTACAGTAATGAATATGTGGCTCCACCCCTATGGGAGTGGAATTGGATCCATATTCATTACTGTAATGAGCGGTACCATGTGACTACTCACTACAGGAAGAAGCTGCCGGTGCTGGAGAACCAGGGACACCGCACCAGGAGCAGGTGAGTATTATTACACAGCTGCTGCTCCCCCTCCCCTGCCGACACCTGGGTATGACTCGATTATAAGCCGAGAGGGGCAATTTCAGCCTAAAAAAAATGGGCTGAAATTCTCGGCTTATACTCGAGAATATACAGTAAATTGTTCTTTTATTCTATAAACTTCTGACATGTCTCCGAATTTCCAAGCAATAAATTTTGTATTTTTTTGTCTGACAAAGAAAAATGGTCAAAATTAAAAAACAAAAAACAAAACACTAGTGATTTCAGACGTCAAATATTGAAAAGAAAACAAGTTCAGAATCATTTAGAAACAACAATACTAATGTTTTAACTCAGGAAGAGTTCAGAAATCAATATTTTGTGGAATAACCATGATTTTTAATCACAGCTTTCATGCGTCTTGGCATGTTTTCCACCAGTCTTTCACACTACTTCTGGCTCAAAAATTTAAGAAGTTCTTCTTTGTTTGATGGCTTTTTTTTATGGAATAACCTTTTCACTTGTCATTAATATATTCAGTCATTGCAAAGTACGACATGAATTACTACGACTTTAAAGGGCTGTTCACTAGTTTGGAGGTTACTCCCTATCCATAGGAACAGGGGATAACAAGGTATTGTCTTTGAACGAGCCACTTGCACAAACAAATACTTTGAGGGGTAAAATCCTGCTGACAGATTCCTTTTGAGAACTTTATAAAACATTATAGGATGTAACTAAAAAGGAAAATGAGAAGAGGGAATGGAAAGTCAATCCTCTGTACCTCACAATACCCGAAGAAGATATTTGAGCAGTCTTGAAAGCTTGCATCTTTAATTTACTGGGTCAATAAAAGGTATTATGTAACTCTGCATGGTCCTACAAGTCTACAGGAGGAAAATTCAAGGACTTCTATATACTGGTGACTTCAATTTGCTTTTTTTTGTTATCTTTGTTTTACGTACAGTGCAGAGCAAAAGTTTGGACACACCTCATTTAGGCTATGTGCACATGTTCAGGAATTCATGCAGAAAATTCCTGTGAAAATCCGTACATTTCTGCCAGTTTTCCACTTGAAATCCGCATGCGTTTTTTTTGCGCGTTTTTTGCGCGGTTTTGACACTTTTTTTGCGCGTTTTTGCGCGTTTTTTCCGGACATTTCCCAATGCATTAGACAGTGGGAAAACCGCGAAAAAAACGCAAAATTAATGAGCAGGTTCATTATTTTTTCGCAATGCGTTTTTCATGCGGAAAAACGCACATCATGTGCACAGAAGTTGCGGATTTCATTAAAAATGATAGGATGCTTAATGTATGCAGATTATTTGCGGTTTTATAGCGTTTTTATAGCGCTAAAAAAACGCAAATAATCTGCAACGTGTGCACATAGCCTAAAAGATTTTTTTGTATTTTCATGACTATGAAAATTGTAAATTCACACTGAAGGCATCAAAACTGTAAATTAACACATGTGGAATTACATACTTAACAAAAAGTGTGAAACAACTGAAAATATGTCTTATAGTCTAGGTTCTTCAAAGTAGCCACATTTTGCTTTGATGACTGCTTTGCACACTCTTGGCATTCTCTTGATGAGCTTCAAGAGGTAGTCACCGGAAATGGTTTTCACTTCACAGGTGTGCCCTATCAGGTTTAACAAGTGGGATTTCTTGCCCTATAAATGGGGTTGGGACCGTCAGTTGCTTCTGAGGATATGTTTATCCGAGTCACCAGCCTCAGAAATCGCAGGTTAACAGCAGCTCAGATTAGAGACCAGGTCAATGCCACACAGAGTTCTAGCAGCAGACACATCTCTACAACAACTGTTAAGAGGAGACTTTGTGCAGCAGGCCTTCAGGGTAAAATAGCTGATAGGAAACCACTGCTAAGGACAGGCAACAAGCAGAGGAGACTTGTTTGGGCTAAAGAACACAAGGAACAGACATTAGACCAGTGGAATTCTGTGCTTTGGTATGTTGAGTCCAAATTTTAGATCTTTGGTTCCAGCCACAGTGTCTTTGTGCGACGCAGAAAAGGTGAACGGATGGACTCTACATGCCTGGTTCCCACCGTGAAGCATGGAGGAGGAGGTTTGATGTGATGGGGGGCTTTGCTGGTGACACTGTAGGGGATTTATTCAAAATTGAAGGCATACTGAACCAGCATGGCTACGACAGCATCTTGCAGCAGCATGCTATTCCATCCGGTTTGCGTTTAGTTGGAGGATCATTTAGTTTTCAACAGGACAATGACCCCAAACACACCTCCAGGCTGTGTAAGGGCTATTTGACCAAGAAGGAGAGTGATGGGGTGCTAAACCAGATGACCTGGCCTCCACAGTCACCAGACCAGAACCCAATTGAGATGGTTTGGGGTGAGCTGGACCGCAGAGTGAAGGCAAAAGGGCCAACAAGTGCTAAGCATCTGTGGGAACTCCTTCAAGATTGTTGGAAGACCATTTCCTGTGACTACCTCTTGAAGCTCATCAAGAAAATGCCAAGAGTGTGCAAAGCTGTCATCAAAGCAAAAGGTTTGAAGAACCTAGACTATAAGACATATTTTCAGTTGTTTCACACTTTTTTGGAAGTATATAATTCCACATGTGTTAATTCATAGTTTTTATGCCTTCAGAGTGAATTTACAATTTTTATAGTCATGAAAATACAGAAAAATCTTTAAATGAGAAGGTGTGTCCAAACTTTTGATCTGTACTGTAGGTGACTGTACACATATTGTGTTTGAAAAAATGATAATGCAGTCAAGGTTTTAAGAATGATTTCCATAATTGTAGATTATTTACAGCTGTTTTCTTATCTTTAAGTCTAACTACATTTTCTGTCAGTTTTCCATAAAGTCCAAGGGGGTTGCAACATTTTCATAAATCATGCTCAGTTCTAGAGTTTTTCCTTGCCAAGCCTGTATCCTGTTGGCATTTTTTTCTCTGATTAGTAATGCTTGACTACATGAAGTAGTGACACGCGGCTTGAAATGGTGACACTCGGGTCCTTTTCATCTCCACTAGTTGACATGTGTCAGCCGGCCATTTTACCAGTGGACCAATAAGAGACTTTTAAGACAGTTGACACTGCAGCTTGAGCGGTTTCTAGTACCTGTGAGAATCGCTGGCATTTTGATTTCCTTCGCTGTTTTCTTCTGCTAGACTCAAACCTGAGTACTATGTGCATTTTCCCCTTTTATAAAGTATGGCTTATAAATCATGGCTGTCACTTGGCTTCGCTGAATGTCCATAAATGTGTTAATATATACGGTCATTGGAAAATGACTATAAAAACTGTAAAATCCACGACAGTATGTGACAGTAGTGCAGACTGTAATGCTGCTTAGTAGGTCATGTGCCATTTTTAGTCACATAGCAACAGAAAATTATGCAGAATGTCTTCAATTAAGTTGTTTTTGGTGTGCACAATAATTTAGCTTTCTCTTCATAACCAAGTTAACTATGTTAATTCTGAGAAAATGACAGCGGTATTGTAGCTCGGGTTGTGAAATATCACAGACATGTTTGCTGCCACTATTATTCCATTTCAATGTGAAGCTTTGGCCTCAGCAGTTGAAATTGTTGCCTTATGGCTGTTCTTTTTGTAGAAAAGCAATCTGTCTCTCCTGGTAAAACTTACTATATACCATTTGTAAGTTTGGTAAATATTAATATTGCAGATCAGTTTATCACATATACAGCCTTTAATATTAGTAGTAACACTACAGGAACTAATTGAATAATAAAGCAAATGGGGCTGATTCACTAATTCTGGCGTTTCATACACAAGTATTCATGAAGGGGTCGCTGGAGTACCATCCATGTAATTCATTAAGAGGCTGGCGCCACTTAATTTATTGTACCTTCCGTTGTCAAGGACTGGAGTAGCATTTCTGGCATAAAAAATGCTGGCAATTTTGCTGAATTTGATGGGTGGGAATAGCCTCTCCCCATCCTGCCACTGCTCTTCCCCACTTATCCCAGTCTTGACGCAGCTGTTACAACCTAGCGTAAGAATACAAAAGTCATAACATTTTTGTGCAACTCCATTTTGCACAAAAATTTAGCAACTTTTCATAGCATTTTAAGCCAGTTTTCTGGTGTAAAAGCTTTGATGAATGACCCACTAATTATCCAAACTGCTGCTTATCTTTCTTAGACTATATTCAGACTTATGTATTTTCAGTCAGGATGCTGACGGTGTGCTCAATTGACTGCACAATGAACAGTGTAAATCAAATTACTAGTGAACATGAGCACTGCGGAACACATAGTCCTGGATTTTAACGACACTGTGTTTTTGCATCCATCCGCTATTTGGATGAGCACATTAAGCAAAAATTAGATTCAGTAGGATGTGCAATTTGCGGACAGGGTGGAATTGTAATGTTTGCCTGATTGTAGTCTTTGGCTGCTTTTAGTTGGACTGATTATTGGTTCACAACTATCAAGCTGTAAAAAGAGGCCTGCAGTCACCTGTAAACTAGCAAAATGCTTGTTTGTCAAGTGAAATTTATTTTAAGCTTGCTTAAAAAATCATAGTTCTCTGCAGCACATTGTCCTGTGTACATCGCATACGTCAGTAGCATGTCACAAAAGAGGCAGAGAGAGCCTTGGAGCTGCACGGCCGTTCTGTATTGACGGCTGTGCAGCACCAGTCAGGAAATCTGGCAGCGCAGAAATGTGCGCTGCTCTAGGCAGCACACCAGCGCATAGTACATTATTCCCTGGGGCCCGATGAGCCACAGTATAAGAGGGGGGCCCGGACGTGGCCTGGGCCCTACACAGCAGTAAGGGCAGTAATGCACTGATGGCAGCACTGATCATGGTAACTATTATTCTGTACAGATTTGTGGTGGCCGGTGTAAAGAGCCAACTATTACCTTGCATATAACTGATCAGTGGTCATATAATGTCCGCGATTAAAATGTGTAAACCCAGCATTAGGCCTCATTTATACTTTTTTTGTGTTTGTGAAAAACGAAGCAATTTTCATACTTGGTCAATGTGTCAGCTTTTTGCATCAGAGTTTCATCAGTTTTTCTTGTATGCAATAAAAATTTATAGAGGTTTCTCAAGATTCTTCTATCAAACACTCAATGAAAAATAGATAGTGCCAGACAGTAGCTAGGATGTTATCAGCGTGCTGTCCAAGTTTTTGACAGACTCATAGACCTGAATTGGGAAGTTTGATCTGTCACTAGAATTAAAATTTGACGCGTCTCTGTTTTTTTATTTTTGGGGACCACTTAGTCCACATAAAAAACATGTACATGTGTATACCCTATAGAGTATAATAGGTACGGTACATTTTTCCATCAAAATCAAGGATATAACGCATACATGAAAAACATTGGAAAACGTCTGAATGAGGTCTTGGTAATATTTTTAAAACTACACCATGTTCTAAATTATTATTATGCAGATGATATTTTTCTCGGATTTTTCCAAATGGTCAGTGCAAATGACAGTCAGTCTAATAAAAGTTATCACCCGTTAGATTATACATCGAATTTTATTGAAGAAACCTCCCAATGATAACAGTATAATCTCCAAAATGAATAAAAACTCAAAAGGCACTGTTCCAAATTATTAGGCACAGTAGAATTTCTAAACATTTGATATGTTTTAAAGAACTGAAAATGCTCATTTGTGGAATTTGCAGCATTAGGAGGTCACATTCACTGAACAAAAAAGCTATTTAACTCCAAAACATCCTAACAGGCCAAGTTACATGTTAACATAGGAACCCTTCTTTGATATCACCTTCACAATTCTTGCATCCATTGAACTTGTGAGTTTTTGGAGAGTTTCTGCTTGTATTTCTTTGCATGAAGTCAGAATAGCCTCCCAGAGCCGCTGTTTTGATGTGGACTGCCTCCCACCCTCATAGATCTTTTGCTTGATGATACTCCAAAGGTTCTCTGTACGGTTGAGGTCAGGTGAAGATGGTAATCGCACCATGAGTTTATCTCCCTTTATGCCCATAGCAGCCAATGACTCAGAGGTATTCTTTGCAGAATGAGATGGTGCATTGTAATGAATGAAGATGATTTTGCTCCTGAAGGCACGTTTCTGCTTTTTATACCATGGAAGAAAGTTGTCAGTCAGAAACTCTATATACTTTGCAGAGGTCATTTTCACACCTTCAGGAACCTTAAAGGGCCCTACCTGCTGTTTCCCCATGATTCCGGCCTAAAACATGACTCCACCTCCTTGCTGATGTCGCAGCCTTGTTGGGACATGATGGCCATCCACCAACCATCCACTACTCCATCCATCTGGACCATCCAGGGTTGCTTGACACTCATCAGTAAACAAAACTGTTTGATAATTAGTTTTCATGTATGTCTGGGTCCACTGTAACCGTTTCTGCTTGTGAACACTGTTTTGGGGTGGCCGAATAGTAGGTTTATGAACCAAAGCAAGCCTTTGAAGGATTCTACACCTTGAGGTTCAAGGGACTCCAGAGGCACCAGCAGCTTCAAATATGTGTTTTCTCGTTTGTAATGGTACTTTGGCAGCTGCTCTCTTAATCCGATGAATTATGCCTTTATCAGCACAAACAAATCTGTGCTCAGATTCAGCCACAAATCTCTTGACAGTACGATGATCACGCTTAAGTTTTCGGGAAATATCTAATGTTTTCATCCCTTGACCAAGGCATTGCACTATTTAACGCTTTTTGGCAGCTGAGAGATCTTTTTTCTTTCCCATGTTACTTGAAAACTGTGGCCTGTTTAATAATGTGGAACATCATTTTTAAGTAGCTTTCCTTTAATTAGAATCACCTGGAAAACTAATTATCACATGTGTTTAACCCCTTAGTGACAGAGCCAATTTGGTACTTAATGACCAGGCCAATTTTTGCAATTCTGACCACTGTCACTTTATGAGGTTATAACTCTGGAACGCTTCAACGGATCCCGCTGATTCTGAGATTGTTTTTTCGTGACATATTGTACTTCATGTTAGTGGTAACATTTCTTCGATATTACTTGCGATTATTTATGAAAAAAATGGAAATATGGCGAAAATTTTTAAAATTTTGCAATTTTCAAACTTTGTATTTTTATGCCCTTAAATCAGAGAGATATGTCATAAAAAATAGTTAATAAATAACATTTCCCACATGTCTACTTTACATCAGCACAATTTTGGAAACAAAATTTTTTTTTGTTAGGGAGTTATAAGGGTTAAAAGTTGACCAGCAATTTCTCATTTTTACAACCCCATTTTTTTTAGGGACCACATCACATTTGAAGTCATTTTGAGGGGTCTATATGATAGAAAATAATGAAGTGTGACACCATTCTAAAAACTACACCCCTCAAGGTTCTCAAAACCACATTCAAGAAGTTTATTAACCCTTTACGTGCTTCACAGGAACTGAAACAATGTGGAAGGAAAAAATGAACATTTAACTTTTTTTTGCAAACATCTTAATTCAGAACCATTTTTTTTATTTTCACAAGTGTAAAAACAGAAATGTAACCATAAATTTTGTTATGCAATTTCTCCTGAATACGCCAATACCCCATATGTGGGGGTAAACTACTGTTAGGGCGCACCGCAGAACTTAGAAGTGAAGGAGCGCCGTTTGACTTTTTCAATGCAGAATTGGCTGGAATTGAGATCGGACACCATGTCACATTTAGAGAGCCCCTGATGTACCTAAACAGTGGAAACTCCCCACAAGTGACACCATTTTGGAAACTAGACCCCTTAAGGAACTTATCTAGATGTGTGGTGAGCACTTTGAACCCCCAAGTGCTTCACAGAAGTTTATAACGTAGAGCCGTGAAAATAAAAAATCGCTTTTGTTTACACAAAAATGATCTTTTTGCCCACAAATTCTTATTTTCACAAGGGTAACAGGAGAAATTAGACCACAAAAGTTGTTGTGCAATTTCTCCTGAGTACGCTGATACCCAATATGTGGGGGTAAACAACTGTTAGGGCGCACCGCAGAGCTTGGAAGAGAAGGAGTGCCGTTTAACTTTTTCAATGTAGAATTGGCTGGAATTGAGATTGGACGCCATGTCGCGTTTGGAGAGCCCCTGATGTGCCTAAACAGTGGAAACCCCCCACAAGTGACACCATTTTGGAAACTAGACCCCTTAAGGAACTTATCTAGATGTGTGGCGAGCACTTTGAACCCCCATGTGCTTCACAGAAGTTTATAACGTAGAGCCGTGAAAAAAAAAAATTGTATTTTTTCTACAAAAATGATCTTTTTGCCCACAAATTTTTATTTTCACAAGGGTAACAGGAGAAATTAGACCACAAAAGTTGTTGTGCAATTTCTCCTGAGTACGTCGATACCCAATATGTGGGGGTAAACCACTGTTTGGGCGCACCGCAGAGCTTGGAAGAGAAAGAGTGCCGTTTTACTTTTTCAATGTAGAATTGGCTGGAATTGAGATCGGACGCCATGTCGCGTTTGGAGAGCCCCTGATGTGCCTAAACAGTAGAAATCCCCCACAAGTGACCCCATTTTGGAAACTAGACCCCCCATGGAACTTATCTAGATGTGTGGTGAGAACGTTGAATGCCCAAGTGCTTCACAGAAGTTTATAATGCAGAGCCGTGAAAATAAAATTTTTTTTTTTTTTCCACAAAAAAGATTTTTTAGCCACCAAATTTTTATTTTCACAAGGGTAACAAGAGAAACTGGACCCCAAAAGTTGTTGTCCAATTTGTCCTGAGTATGCTGGTACCCCATATGTGGGGGTAAACCACTGTTTGGGCGCACGGCAGAGCTCGGAAGGAAGGAGCGCCGTTTTGGAATGCAGACTTTGATAGAATGGTCTGCGGGTATTATGTTGCGTTTGCAGAGCCCCTGATGTACCTAACCAGTAGAAACCCTCCACAAGTGACCCCATTTTGGAAACTAGACCCCCCAAGGAACTTATCTAGATGTGTGGTGAGAACTTTGAATGCCCAAGTGCTTCACAGAAGTTTAGAATGCAGAGTCGTGAAAATAAAAAATATTTTTTTTTCCACAAAAAAGATATTGTAGCCCCCAAGTTTTTATTTTCACAAGGGTAACAGGAGAAATTGGACTGCAATAGTTGTTGTCCAATTTATCCCGAGTACGCTGATGCGCCATATGTGGCGGTAAACCACTGTTTGGGCGCACGGCAGAGCTTGGAAGGGAAGGAGCGCCTTTTTGGAATGCAGACTTTGATAGAATGGTCTGTGGGCATTATGTTGCGATTGCAGAGCCCCTGATGTACCTAAACTGTAGTAACCCCCCACAAGTGACCCCATTTTGGAAACTAGACCCCCCAAGGAACTTATCTAGATGTGTGGTGAGAACTTTGAATGCCCAAGTGCTTCACAGAAGTTTAGAATGCAGAGTCGTGAAAATAAAAAATATTTTTTTTTTCACAAAAAAGATTTTGTAGCCCCCAAGTTTTTATTTTCACAAGGGTAACAAGAGAAATTGGACCCCAGAAGTTGTTGTCCAATTTATCCCGAGTACGCTGATGCCCCATATGTGGGGGTAACCCACTGTTTGGGCGCACGGCAGAGCTCAGAAGGGAGGGAGCACCATTTGACTTTTTGAGCGCAAAATTGGCTGTCGTGTTTGGAGACCCCCTGATGTACCTAAACAGTGGAAACCCCCCAATTCTAGCTCCAACCCTAACCCCAACACACCCCTAACCCTAATCCCAACCTCATCCATAATCCTAATCACTAACCCTAACCATAATCACAACCCTTACCCCAAAACAACCCTAATGTCAACCCTAACCATAACCCTAATCAAAACCCTAAATCCAACACACCCCTAATCCTAATCTCAACCCTAACCTCAAACCTAACCCTAATCCCAATACACCCCTAATCACAACCCTAACCTTAACCCTAATCCCAAACCTAACCCTAATCCCAAGCGTAACCCTAATGCCAACCCTAACCCTAATACGAACCCTAATCCAAACCCTAACCCTAATCCCAGCTCTAACCCTAACTTTAGCCCCAACCCTAGCCCTAACTTTAGCCCCAACCCTAACCCTAGCCCTAGGGCTACTTTCACACTTGCGTCGTTTGGCATTCCGTCGCAATCCGTCGTTTTGGACAAGAAACGGATCCTGCAAATGTGCCCGCAGGATGCGTTTTTTGCCCATAGACTTGTATTGCCGACGGATCGTGACGGATGGCCACACGTCGCGTCCGTCGTGCACTGGATCAGTTGTGTTTTGGCAGAGCGTCGGCACAAAAAAACGTTCAATGAAACGTTTTTTTGTACGTCGCATCCGCCATTTCTGACCGCGCATGCGTGGCCGTAACTCCGCCCCCTCCTCCCCAGGACATAGATTGGGCAGCGGATGTGTTGAAAAACTACAGCTGCTGCCCACGTTGTGCACAATTTTCACAACGTGCGTCGGTATGTCGGGCCGATGCATTGCGACGGCCCCGTACCGACGTAAGTGTGAAAGAAGCCTAACCCTAAGTTTAGCCCCAACCCTAACCCTAAATTTAGCCCCAACCCTAACCCTAAATTTAGCCCCAACCCTAGCCCTACCCCTAACCTAACCCTACCCCTAACCCTAACCTAACCCTACCCCTAACCTAACCCTAACCAAACCCTAACCCTACCCCTAACCCTACCCCTAACCCTAACCTAACCCTACCCCTAACCCTAACCTAACCCTACCCCTAACCCTACCCCTAACCTAACCCTAACCTAACCCTACCCCTAACCCTAACCTAACCCTAACCTAACCCTACCCCTAACCCTACCCCTAACCTAACCCTAACCTAACCCTAACCCTACCCCTAACCCTAACCCTACCCCTAATTTTAGCCCCAACTGCTGTTCTCCTGCCGGCCGGCAGATGGAGACAGATGGCGGGCGCACTGGGCATGCGTCCGCCATGTTCTGCTGCCGGCGGCCAGGAGGAGCAGCAAGAGGATCCAGGGACCTAGGTGAGTATGCTAGGGTCCCCGAATCCCCCTATTTCTCTGTCCTCTGATGTGCGATCACATCAGAGGACAGAGAATTACACTTTACTTTTTTTTTTTTTTGCGGTCGCCGGTAAACAGTTAATTACCGGCGATCGCAAAACAGGGGTCGGTAATACCGACCCCGATCGTGCTCTTTGGGGTCTCGGCTACCCCCGGCAGCCGAGACCCCAAAGATCCTCCCGGTGCCGGCCGGCGGGCGCACTGCGCATGCGCCCGCCATTTTGAAGATGGCGGCGCCCACCGGGAGACACGAGGAGCATCGGGGGAGCTAGGTGAGTATTGGGGGGCCACCTGGGACCCCTTTTCTCTGTCCTCCGATGTGAGATCACATCGGAGGACAGAGAAATTAAAAAGAGATTGCTTTTTTTTTTTTTTTGCGATCGCCGGTAAACGGTTAATTACCGGCGATCGCAAATGCGGGGTGGGTTAAAAACCCCCCGAATCATGTTCTCTGGGGTCTCGGCTACCATCGGCAGCCGAGACCCCGGAGAAAATCGGCCTCTGGGGGGCGCTATGGACTTTTTCCACAGCGCCGTTAATTAACGGCGCTGTGGTTTAAGTACCCTTAGCGGCCGCCGTTAAAAGGCGTATCGGCGGTCGCTAAGGGGTTAAGATTGATTTCAGTGATCCATTGAGCCTTGAGACACAATACCATCCATGAGTTTATTTGAAAAACAAAACAATTAAATCCAATTTACATAATAATTTGGAACACAGTGTATTTAGTACTTTCCTTTTATTTTTTTGTCATACCAATGCTTTATCATTGCATATATGTTTTTGTGAGTTTGAGGCTTCATTCACACCAAATTATTTTGTAGCATTTTCTCCTGGTCTATAAAAAATGCTTTGCTTTTCATGAAAGAAAAAATAAAAAAATGGGAAAGATGTGTGGTTTTTGTTCAAACTCACAACATGGTGGCTTGTTTTGTATATTCTCCCTGTGCTTGCTTGGGTTTCCTCCCACACTCCAAAGACATTCTTGATAGGAAATTTAAATTGTGAGCCCCAATGGGGACAGTGATGACAATATGTATAGTCCTCCAGAATATGATGGTGCTATACTAGCTGGCATTGTAATAATAATAATAACTGACTACAAATTCTGCAGTACATGCATACTCATTTAGAAAGACTTTTTCAGCCCCTTTGCTACCCATATCAGGCACTTTGACAAGCTAGAGTATCATTAGCGTGTTTTGCATTTTTTTTTACTTTTTTGTGTTGTTTTGTGAACAAATGCAATTTTCTTGTTTTTTTTGTTTTTTTTACTATGGAGAACCCTAAGAGAAAATATATGAAAAAAAATGCTACACTGAAATCATGCTGCTTTAGAGAAAAACACCCGAGAGCCAAAAGTTTGCAATTTTCAAACTCTTAGTTTATATGCCCTTAAATTAGAGAGTTATATCACATAATATAGTTAATAAACAACATTTCCCACATGTCTGCTTTACATCAGCACAATTTTGGAAACATAATTTTTTTTTGTTAGGACGTTATAAGGGTTAAAATTGACCAGCGATTTCTCATTTTTGCAACAAAATTTGCAAAACCATTTTTTTACGGACCACCTCACACTTGAAGTGACTTTGAGGGGTCTATATGACAGAAAATGCCCAAAAGTGACACCATTCTAAAAACTGCACCCCTCAAGGTACTCAAAACCACATTCAAAAAGTTTATTAACCCTTCAGGTGCTTCACAGGAATTTTTTGAATGTTTAAAAAAATTGAACATTTAACTTTTTTTTCACAAAATTTTTACTTCAGGTCCTATTTCTTTCATTTTACCAAGGGTAACAGGAGAAATTGGACCACAAAAGTCGTTGTACAATTTGTCCTGAGTACGCCGATACCCCATATGTGGGGGTAAACCACTGTTTGGGCACATGGCAGAGCTCCGAAGGGAAGGAGCGCCATTTGACTTTTCATTGCAAGATTTGCTGGAATTGAGATCGGAGCCCATGTCACGATTGGAGAGCCCCTGATGTGCCTAAACAGTGGAAACCCCCACAAGTGACACCATTTTGGAAAGTAGACCCCCTAAGGAACTAATCTAGATGTGTGGTGAGCACTTTGAACCTCCAAGTGCTTCACAGAAGTTTATAATGTAGAGCCGTAAAAAAAAATTTATATTAATATTCACAAAAAATGATCTTTTTGCCCCAAATTTTTTATTTTCCCAAGGGTAAAAGGATAAATTGGACCCCAAAAGTTGTTGTGCAATTTGTCCTGAGTACGTCGATACTTCATATATGGGGATAAACCACTGTTTGAGCGCATGGCAGAGCTCGGAAGGGAAGGAGTGCCATTTGACTTTTCAATGCAAAATTGGCTGGGATTGAGATCGGACGCCATGTCGCATTTGGAGAGCCCCTGACGTGCCTTAACAGTGGAAACCCCCCACAAGTCACCCCATTTTGGAAAGAAGACCCCCTAAGGAACTTATCTAGATGTGTGGTGAGCACTTTTAACCCCCAATTGTTTCACTAAAGTTTAGAATGTAGCATTGTGAAAATTAAAAAATCATTTTTTCTTTCCACAAAATGATGTTTTAGCCCGCAATTTTTTTTTCCCAAGGGTTACAGGAGAAATTGGACCACAAATGTTATTGTCCAATTTGTCCTGAGTACGCTGATACCCCGCATGTGGGGGGGAACCACCGTTTGAGTTCATGGCAGAGCTCGGAAGGGAAGGAGCACCGTTTGAAATGCAGACTTAGATGGAATGGACTGCAGGTGTCATGTTGCATTTGCAGAGCCCCTGATGTACCTAAACAGTAGAAACCCCCCACAAGTGACCCCATATTGGAAACTAGACCCCCCAAGGAACTTATCTAGATGTGTTGTGAGAGTTTTGAACCAACAAGTGTTTCACTACAGTTTATAACGCAGAGCCGTGAAAATAAAAAATATTTTTTTTTCCACGAAAATGATATTTTATCCCCTGTTTTTATTTTCCCAAGGGTAACAGGACAAATTGGACCCCAAAAGTTGTTGTCCAACTTGTCCTGAGAACGCTGATACCCCATATGTTGGGGGGAACCACTGTTTGGGTGCACGGCAGAGCTCGGAAGGGAAGGAGCGCCATTTGAAATGCAGACTTAGATGGATTGGTCTGCAGGCGTCATGTTGCATTTGCAGAGCCCCTGATGTACCTAAACAGTAGAAATCCCCCACAAGTGACCCCATATTGGAAACTAGACCCCCCAAGGAACTTATCTAGATGTGTTGTGAGAGCTTTGAACCAACAAGTGTTTCACTACAGTTTATAACGCAGAGCCGTGAAAATAAAAAATATTTTTTTTTCCACGAAAATGATATTTTATCCCCTATGTTTTTATTTTCCCAAGGGTAAGGAGTCCCGGAAGGAGTCCGGCGGCCATCTTGGATCCGGGGACTCCTTCCGGGTCACCGGAGCAACGCGATCTCATTGCGTTGCTCCGGTGGGAGAGCGCAGGGAGCCCCCGTCCCTGCGCGATCCCCCTCTATGCCGCTGTCACTACTGACAGCGGCATGAGAGGGGTTAAATGCCCGCAATCGGCGATAGCGCCGATCGTGGGCATTGCTGCGGGGTGTCAGCTGTCATATACAGCTGACACCCGCACCCGATCACCGCGGCGCTTAGCGCGAGACCGCGGTGAACGGTGCGCCGTACTAGTACTACTGCTGGCACTAATGCAGTGCCGGCAGCGCAGTACTAGTACGGCGCATGTCACGAAGGGGTTAATACCCGGCATTGCCACCGTTACTCAGGAGCGGAGCATGCAGCCGTATAGCAATACATGCAGCCGCACGCTCCGCTCCTGAGTGATGGCGGCAATTCCGGGTATTAACATGCGAGATTCGGCCGTATTTCTTGCATGTGTGATCCCGGCCTTCGCATAAACTTAACCAAGGCAGTCTTAACATTTATCACATATGCTCGTGTTGGATGATAAATCTGGTGCAAGTTTAGTTTTACTTTAGAACATTTTAAGTATAAAAAGTGGAGCGCATTTTTAGAAAATTTAGCATATGCTACAAACACACTTAGGCACTCCACTTTGTAAAGTGTCTAATGAGGTTCAGTCTGTGTCTAAAGCCCTTATAATAATAAATGTGGGACATGGCATGTATGCCATAATTTATCTTCCTCTCGATCCACAGCCAACATCTCTCCAGGAAAAAAATCATCTGAATTAAATGCATCAAAAATGGCATAAATATCCCAGACTGGAAGTGAAGTGTACCTATTGATCATATTTCTATATAAAATAGTTAATGGTAATTAAAAAAATGACATTTCCAACATTTTCAGTATGTACGGACTATGAATTTTGTAAATGTGACTGTTCCTGCTGATGATGTCTTTCTGGGAAACCCTAACCAGGTGTCGATGTCCATGTTTTAGCCATTGCAATAAGATTTATCTTATCTTTGACCTATTGTTTTATTGGACTACATCATACATGCTGGTGAAGTAAATAGAAAAAATTTGGTATCATCAGCTCATCCAAATGTAGAGAGAGATCCGAGGCCTGGAGTTTGAGTGCTCCGGGAGCTAGGGCTCTCAGCTGAGCATTGCTAGCCACCTATCTAATCTGGGTCCTCACTGACACATCATCAGAGATAGCTTATGATGCATGGCTGGGAGGATACGAGTTGGTGGTTATTGGAATAGGTGTTTGGTGGATTTATCTGTGACCTCTCCCTGGTGCATTCCTCTGTTATATGTGTGAGTATATTTGTATGTTTGGTATTTTCCTTTATCCCTGTTCGTGTTACCTTGTTCGTCTCGTTGGTGTACTACGGTACACTACTACCCCCCCTATCCTTGGTGGGAGAAGGATACAGATTGAGGGCGGATTCATTAGCAAATTAAGGTACGTGGCCCTGGCATCTTCACCTTCAGAATTAACCCGGGGAACAGGGTGAGCTAGGGCACCCCCTAGCTTTAGGGATAGGGAAGGAGCTGCTGCTCCCGGGTAACCCGACAACAGAATTGTGACATAATATAAGCAAAAATTAAAAGACCACCGCAAAATGTTCAGTTTGTCTGATTTTTCTTTTTATATGTATATGTTTGGGTAAAATGTACCGTATTTTCCGCTTTGTAAGACGAATTTTATTTCCACCAAATTTGGGGGGGGAAATGGGGGTGCGTCTTACAAAGCGGATATACCGCTTACCGTTACAGGCTGGGATGAGGGGGTGTCCGCTGCAGCCCGCCACTGCTGTCGCCCGCCACCGCTGCCACGGTTGTCCGCTGCTGCCCAAGGAGATCCTGGAAACTCCGGTGCTTCGGGGGGCTCTGGCGATATTTTGTGAAAGACCAGAGCCCCCCGGCAGTTTGTCCGTGCGTTCCTGTATGACTGACTTCGGGAAAATGGCCGCCGGAATCTCGGGAGATGAGATTTCAGCGCTGAGATCTCATCTCTCGAGATTCCGGCGGCCATTTTCCCAGAGTCAGTCATACAGGAACGCATGGACGAACTGCCAGGGGGCTCTGGTCTTTCACAAAATGTCGCCAGAGCCCCCCGCAGCCCCCGAGACAGCCCTGCAGCCCGCGAGACAGCCCTGCAGCTTCGGAGACAGCCCTGCAGCTTCGGAGACAGCCCTGCAGCACAGGAGCCCCCATGCAGCACAGGAGCCCCCATGCAGCACAGGAGCCCCCATGCAGCACAGGAGCCCCCCTGCAGACCCCTCATCCTAGCCTGCAGCACAGGAGCCCCCCTGCAGCACAGGAGCCCCCATGCAGCACAGGAGCCCCCATGCAGCACAGGAGCCCCCCTGCAGACCCCCTCATCCCAGCCTACAGCACAGGAGCCCCCCTGCAGCACAGGAGCCCCCCTGCAGACCCCCTCATCCCAGCCTGCAGCAATGCTCCACTCCTGCCTCCAGCAACGACCCTGGGACCCTGATCCACTGCAGCCACAACCCCTGGTGAGTAATAAGACGCATGGATTATAAGACGCCCCACCAATTTATTAAAAAAGTTTTTTTCCTATTTTTCTCCTCAAAATTTGGGGTGCGTCTTATAATCCGGAGCGTCTTACAAAGCGAAAAATACGGTAAATTGTTCTTCTATTCTATAAACTTCTGACAACATGCCTCCACATTTCCAGGGCTTTCAGACCTCAAGTAATGCAAAGAAAACAAGTTCATAATCATTTAAAAACAACAATACTAATGTTTTAACTCAGGAAGAGTTCAGAAATCAATATTTTGTGGAATAACCATGATTTTTAATCACAGCTTTCATGCGTCTTGGCATGCTTTCACCAGTCTTTCACACTGCTTCTGGTGAAAAATGTAAGCAGTTCTTCTTTGTTTGATGTCTTGTGACTATCCATCATCTTCTTGATTACATTCCAGAGGTTTTCAATGGGGTTCAGGTCTGGAGATTGGGCTACCCATGACAGGGTTTTGATATGGTGGTCTCTTAATTTCTGCAAGAGCTGAATATATATACTGTATCTACGTAGAATATATATATGTTTCTACTAGGAATACATAATGTATGTTGGTCGTCTGTCACATAAATAGTTCTTAAAAAGCATACAAGTTATCTATTTTCTCACTTTAATAATACGTGGTGAAAGTGCAGTGGTTTAATGATTTTTGGGGGGGAATCCATGGGGCTGATTAAAGAAAGAAATAGCTTTCACACTTTATGACATCTGAGATGTGTACTAATATCTGTCTTTACATTAAAATCAATCTAGAAGATCAATAACCTCTATAAGACCTTTCTTTCAGTTGTTTTTCAAGGGCTCATTGGGGCATATTTTGCTCTATTGAGAAGAAAATGATGCCATCATGTACTCTCTATATTAAATATCTGGATTCCTTTTTTATATTTTCATGATGTCTGACTATTCTCAATTTGGGAATGAGGTTTAATTGGTTGCAAATGCCACCAAAGCTAAAAAGCATGTGCAACATTTTCTCTGTCATAAAACTGTCTGGCTGAATTTGCCACTGCAGAGCATTCATATAGTATAGCGAGGTTATGTGCTAATTTCACATGCGTCTTTGGGCATTTGTCAGACTTTATAACCATATTGTCCTGTTTTGCCCTGTAAATACCTTGTTGCTAATTGACACTTTTTTCTTAGAAATGTGTTCCATTGTGTTGTTCAGTAAACTACATAAGACACTTCAAAGGGTTAGATTTCAAAGTAGCCCAAACGAGCTGCCAGTCTCATTCTCATATGTCTGCCAGATCCCTATTTTCAATGTGTTTTAATGAGAGTAAGCAGCATAGTG
This sequence comes from Ranitomeya imitator, assembly GCF_032444005.1. Taxonomy (NCBI): domain Eukaryota; kingdom Metazoa; phylum Chordata; class Amphibia; order Anura; family Dendrobatidae; genus Ranitomeya; species Ranitomeya imitator. The sequence goes on from NC_091282.1 coordinate 535,258,147, forward strand.
AGTCATGGACTAAAACAAAGGGAAACTGCAGCAGGAGCAGAGTGTCTGCGGAAGAATATATTGATAGTATCACATTAGAATTATACTATAGACATCGACCAGAGGAAGTCAACCCAAACTTGTAACCCAGAATTGCAAGATCTTGCAATGTTCACCCTGGTTACTGGAACTAATTTAAGACTCCTTATTCATGTTAGACACAAGGACATTAGCTGCAATAGACTGACTCAAACCCTATTTTTGAATAGAAGTATTATCGGAGCATGGGTAATCATAGAAAAGGTCATTATGAAAACGGGGAGAGGAGTTGCGCTGTGATATAACCAATGGTAAATGTTGGATCCTGTGTTATCAACGGTGTATGCAGGTGTTAACGTTCATGCTTAAAGGGACACTGTCACCTGAATTTGGAGGCAACAATCTTCAGCCATGGAGGCGGGGTTTTGGGGTGTTTGATTCACCCTTTCCTTACCCGCTGGCTGCATTCTGGCTGCAATATTGGATTGAAGTTCATTCTCTGTCCTCCGTAGTACATGCAATCTTGCCTTGCGACGGCGTGTACTATGGAGGACAGAGAATGAACTTCAATCCAATATTGCAGCCAGCATGCAGCCAGCGGGTAAGGAAAGGGTGAATCAAACACCCAAAAACCCCGCCTCCATGGCTGAAGATTGTTCCCTCCAAATTCAGGTGACAGTGTCCCTTTAAATTATCTGTGATGATTATGAGACTGTTGAAAACACATTGTATGTGTGAGTTTAATAGTAGGCCAAATGGATACTGTTAAAAATGGCATAATTTTTTTAAATGTATATAGTGATAAGGAAATTTGAAAAATCATTAGCAAATTAAAAAAAATACATTTAAAATAAAAATCTCATTTAAGTAAAAGGTTTACATTTTCCCTTTATGGAACATACTACAATAAAAAAAAAAATATAAGCGTTTGCTCTTCAGTGCTGTTGAAGAAAGCCCAATTTTGTATGCTTTTATGAAGAATTAAATGATACATTTTCTTGGTATAGTATGTCGGCTGGACCCTTAACATTGCAATGTAAATATCTACTTTCCATAAATGGAAACTTCTCAGTGGGGATTAAACAGCGAATAGAAAGCAGGTCACCACCATTCCAGAATGCCTGTTTATTGTATAGGGCAGTGTTCCCCAACTCCGGTCCTCAAGAACCACCAACAGGTCTTGTTTTCAGGATTTCCTTAGTATTGCACAGGTGATAATTGCATCACCTGGACAGGCAAGCATTCACTCACCTGTGCAATATTAAGGAAATGCTTAAACATGCCCTGTTAGTGGCTCTTGAGGACCGTAGTTGGGGAACACTGATATAGGGCATGAATGCACTTTTTTTTTTTGCTCCAAGAGCCACACTGTCATACTGAACTAATTAATTTAAAGGGTTACTTACATAAGTCCATCACCAAAACCACCATCAGTACAATAATCCATCACCAGAACAGTGGTCATTACATGAATACAGCACCAAAACAACTGTTAATTTAGAAATACATCACCAGAACCAGCAACAGTAAATGAAAACAGTACCAGAACCACTTACAGTACATTAATCCATCACAAGAACCACTATTAGTACTTGAATACAGCACAAGAACAACCATCAGAATAGAAATACATCAACAGAACCACTGTTAGTACAGTGATACAGCACCAGAACCATTATCAGACCTGGAATACATCATTAGAACCATCATTAGTACATGAATGCAGCCCCATGCTTAGTACAGTGATTAATTGCAATGTCACTTTAGCCCTCCACCATATACATTTATATCGTATGCACCTACAATTCCCAGTATGTTCTTAACAATGGTAAGGTAATGCTGCAAGTGCTTGACCCTGCAGAATTCCCTTCTTCTCTGGACTTCTGCATCAGATCTTGACATGGTTCCCACAAAAATAATAGGGTCAGGCGACGCAACAACGCTGACTGCAATTGTTGAACGGGGTCTTGGCTCTGTTCCTTACTAGGCCAGTTATTGGGGAACTCACTGTGATCGTATAGTATGTGTCTATCCTGACCCTCCACACTTTCCCACCTCTCCTGTTATGAAGGCAATCCAGTGACACAGTGTGCCAGTAATCAAAGCACATACAGTGATCTGACAATAACCCAAAAACAATAGAACGAGCTCTGAGACGTGGAATCTCTGTAGACCGCAATACCTGAACCTATCCTAAACACAACTAAAGGCAGCTGTGGATTGCGCCTGACACTACCTATGCAACTCGGCACAGCCTGAGGAACTGACTAGCCTGAAGATAGAAATACAAGCCTGACTTGCCTCAGAGAAATACCCCAAAGGAAAAGGCAGCCCCCCACATATAATGACTGTTAGCAAGATGAAAAGACAAAACGTAGGGATGAAATAGATTCAGCAAAGTGAGGCCCGATATTCTAGATAGAGCGAGGATAGCAAAGAAAACTTTGCAGTCTACAAAAAACCCTAAAGCAAAAAACCACGCAAAGGGGGCAAAAAGACCCACCGTGCCGAACTAACGGCACGGCGGTACACCCTTTGCGTCTCAGAGCTTCCAGCAAAAACGAATAGACAAGCTGGACAGAAAAAACAGCAACAAAAGCAAAGAAGCACTTATCTAAGTAGAGCAGCAGGCCACAGGAAAGATCCAGAAGCTCAGATCCAACACTGGAACATTGACAAGGAGCAAGGAATACAGAATCAGGTGGAGTTAAATAACAAGGCAGCCAACGAGCTCACCAGAACACCTGAGGGAGGAAGCCCAGAAGCTGCAGTACCACTTGTGACCACAGGAGTAAATTCAGCCACAGAATTCACAACAGTACCCCCCCCCCCTTGAGGAGGGGTCACCGAACCCTCACCAGAGCCCCCAGGCCGACCAGGATGAGCCACATGAAAGGCACGAACAAGATCTGGAGCATGGACATCAGAGGCAAAAACCCAGGAATTATCTTCCTGAGCATAACCCTTCCATTTAACCAGATACTGGAGTTTCCGTCTAGAGACACGAGAATCCAAAATTTTCTCCACAATATACTCCAATTCCCCCTCCACCAAAACAGGGGCAGGAGGCTCAACAGATGGAACCATAGGTGCCACGTATCTCCGCAACAACGACCTATGGAATACATTATGTATGGAAAAGGAGTCCGGGAGGGTCAGACGAAAGGACACAGGATTGAGAATCTCAGAAATCCTATATGGACCAATAAAACGAGGTTTAAATTTAGGAGAGGAAACCTTCATAGGAATATGACGAGAAGATAACCAAACCAGATCCCCAACACGAAGTCGGGGACCCACACGGCGTCTGCGATTAGCGAAAAGTTGAGCCTTCTCCTGGGACAAGGTCAAATTGTCCACTACCTGAGTCCAGATCTGCTGCAACCTGTCCACCACAGAATCCACACCAGGACAGTCCGAAGACTCAACCTGTCCTGAAGAGAAACGAGGATGGAACCCAGAATTGCAGAAAAATGGAGAGACCAAGGTAGCCGAGCTGGCCCGATTATTAAGGGCGAACTCAGCCAACGGCAAAAAGGACACCCAATCATCCTGGTCTGCAGAAACAAAACATCTCAGATATGTTTCCAAGGTCTGATTGGTTCGTTCGGTCTGGCCATTAGTCTGAGGATGGAAAGCCGAGGAAAAAGATAGGTCAATGCCCATCCTACCACAAAAGGCTCGCCAGAACCTTGAAACAAGCTGGGAACCTCTGTCAGAAACAATATTCTCAGGAATGCCATGCAAACGAACCACATGCTGGAAGAACAAAGGCACCAAATCAGAGGAGGAAGGCAATTTAACCAATGGCACCAGATGGACCATTTTAGAAAAGCGATCACAGACCACCCAAATGACTGACATCTTTTGAGAAACGGGAAGATCAGAAATGAAATCCATCGAAATATGTGTCCAAGGCCTCTTTGGGACCGGCAAGGGCAAAAGCAACCCACTGGCACGTGAACAGCAGGGCTTAGCCCTAGCACAAATCCCACAGGACTGCACAAAAGTACGTACATCCCGTGACAGAGATGGCCACCAGAAGGATCTAGCCACTAACTCTCTGGTACCAAAGATTCCTGGATGACCAGCCAACACCGAACAATGAAGTTCAGAGATAACTTTACTAGTCCACCTATCAGGGACGAACAGTTTCTCGGCCGGACAACGATCAGGTTTATTAGCCTGAAATTTTTGCAACACTCGCCGCAAATCAGGGGAGATGGCAGACACAATGACTCCTTCCTTGAGGATACTCGCCGGCTCAGATAAACCCGGAGAGTCGGGCACAAAACTCCTAGACAGAGCATCAGCCTTCACATTTTTAGAGCCCGGAAGGTACGAAATCACAAAATCGAAGCGAGCAAAAAATAACGACCAACGGGCCTGTCTAGGATTCAAGCGCTTGGCAGACTCGAGATAAGTAAGGTTCTTATGATCAGTCAATACCACCACGCGATGCTTAGCTCCTTCAAGCCAATGACGCCACTCCTCGAATGCCCACTTCATGGCCAGCAACTCTCGGTTGCCCACATCATAATTACGCTCAGCAGCAGAAAACTTCCTGGAAAAGAAAGCACATGGTTTCAACACTGAGCAACCAGAACTTCTCTGTGACAAAACCGCCCCTGCTCCAATCTCAGAAGCATCAACCTCGACCTGGAATGGAAGAGAAACATCTGGTTGACACAACACAGGGGCAGAACAAAAACGACGCTTCAACTCCTGAAAAGCTTCCACGGCAGCAGAAGACCAATTAACCAAATCAGCACCCTTCTTGGTCAAATCGGTCAATGGTTTGGCAATGCTAGAAAAATTACAGATGAAGCGACGATAAAAATTAGCAAAGCCCAGGAACTTTTGCAGACTTTTCAGAGATGTCGGCTGAGTCCAATCCTGGATGGCTTGGACCTTAACCGGATCCATCTCGATAGTAGAAGGGGAAAAGATGAACCCCAAAAATGAAACCTTCTGCACACCGAAGAGACACTTTGATCCCTTCACGAACAAAGAATTAGCACGCAGGACCTGGAAAACCATTCTGACCTCCTGCACATGAGACTCCCAATCATCTGAGAAGATCAAAATGTCATCCAAGTAAACAATCAGGAATTTATCCAGATACTCACGGAAGATGTCATGCATAAAAGACTGAAACACAGATGGAGCATTGGCAAGTCCGAACGGCATCACTAGATACTCAAAATGACCCTCGGGCGTATTAAATGCCGTTTTCCATTCATCTCCTTGCCTGATTCTCACCAGATTATACGCACCACGAAGATCTATCTTAGTGAACCAACTAGCCCCCTTAATCCGAGCAAACAAGTCAGATAACAATGGCAAGGGATACTGAAACTTAACAGTGATCTTATTAAGAAGGCGGTAATCAATACACGGTCTCAGCGAACCATCCTTCTTGGCTACAAAAAAGAACCCTGCTCCCAGTGGTGATGACGATGGGCGAATATGTCCCTTCTCCAGGGATTCCTTCACATAACTGCGCATAGCGGTGTGTTCAGGCACGGATAAATTACATAAACGACCTTTAGGGAATTTACTACCAGGAATCAAATTGATAGCACAATCACAATCCCTATGGGGAGGTAGGGCATCGGACTTGGGCTCTTAAAATACATCCTGATAATCAGACAAGAACTCTGGGACCTCGGAAGGAGTGGATGACGAAATAGACAAAAATGGAACATTACCATGTACCCCCTGACAACCCCAGCTGGATACCGACATAGAGTTCCAATCCAATACTGGATTATGGGTTTGTAGCCATGGCAACCCCAACACGACCACATCATGCAGATTATGTAGCACCAGAAAGCGAATAACTTCCTGATGTGCAGGAGCCATGCACATGGTCAGCTGGGCCCAGTACTGAGGTTTATTCTTGGCCAAAGGTGTAGCATCAATTCCTCTCAACGGAATAGGACACCGCAAAGGCTCCAAGAAAAACCCACAACGTTTAGCATAATCCAAATCCATCAGATTCAGGGCAGCGCCTGAATCCACAAACGCCATGACAGAATACGATGACAAAGAGCATATCAAGGTAATGGACAGAAGGAATTTGGACTGTACAGTACCAATGACGGCAGACCTATCGAACCGCTTAGTGCGCTTAGGACAATCAGAGATAGCATGAGTGGAATCACCACAGTAGAAACACAGCCCATTCAGACGTCTGTGTTCTTGCCGTTCAACTCTGGTCATAGTCCTATCGCACTGCATAGGCTCAGGTTTAATCTCAGACAATACCGCCAGATGGTGCACAGATTTACGCTCGCGCAAGCGACGACCGATCTGAATGGCCAAAGACATAGACTCATTCAAACCAGCAGTCATAGGAAAACCCACCATGACATCCTTAAGAGCCTCAGAGAGACCCTTTCTGAACAAAGCTGCCAGCGCAGATTCATTCCACAGAGTGAGTACTGACCACTTCCTAAATTTCTGACAATATACTTCTATATCATCCTGGCACAAAGCCAGCAAATTTTTCTCAGCCTGATCCACTGAATTAGGCTCATCGTACAGCAATCCGAGCGCCAGGAAAAACGCATCGACACCACTCAATGCAGGGTCTCCTGGCGCAAGAGAAAATGCCCAGTCCTGAGGGTTGCCGCGCAAAAAAGAAATAATAATCAAAACCTGTTGAATTGAATTACCAGAAGAATGAGGTTTCAAGGCCAGAAATAGCTTACAATTATTTTTGAAGCTCAGAAACTTAGTTCTATCACCAAAAAACAAATCAGGAATAGGAATTCTTGGTTCTAGCATAGATTTCTGATCAATTGTATCTTGAATCTTTTGTACATTTATAACGAGATTATCCATTGAAGAGCACAGAGCCTGAATATCCATGTCCACAGCTGTGTCCTGAAGCACCCTATTGTCTAGGGGGAAAAAAAGACTGAACACAGAGCTGAGAAAAAAAAATGATGTCAGAACTTCTTTTTTCCCTCTATTGAGAATCATTAGTGGCTCCTTGTACTGTTATGAAGGCAATCCAGTGACACAGTGTGCCAGTAATCAGAGCGCATACAGTGATCTGACAATAACCCAAAAACAATAGAACGAGCTCTGAGACGTGGAATCTCTGTAGACCGCAATACCTGAACCTATCCTAAACACAACTAAAGGCAGCTGTGGATTGCGCCTGACACTACCTATGCAACTCGGCACAGCCTGAGGAACTGACTAGCCTGAAGATAGAAATACAAGCCTTACTTGCCTCAGAGAAATACCCCAAAGGAAAAGGCAGCCCCCCACATATAATGACTGTTAGCAAGATGAAAAGACAAAACGTAGGGATGAAATAGATTCAGCAAAGTGAGGCCCGATATTCTAGATAGAGCGAGGATAGCAAAGAGAACTTTGCAGTCTACAAAAAACCCTAAAGCAAAAAAACACGCAAAGGGGGCAAGAAGACCCACCGTGCCGAACTAACGGCACGGCGGTACACCCTTTGCGTCTCAGAGCTTCCAGCAAAAACGAATAGACAAGCTGGACAGAAAAAACAGCAACAAAAGCAAAGAAGCACTTATCTAAGTAGAGCAGCAGGCCACAGGAAAGATCCAGAAGCTCAGATCCAACACTGGAACATTGACAAGGAGCAAGGAATACAGAATCAGGTGGAGTTAAATAACAAGGCAGCCAACGAGCTCACCAGAACACCTGAGGGAGGAAGCCCAGAAGCTGCAGTACCACTTGTGACCACAGGAGTAAATTCAGCCACAGAATTCACAACACTCTCCATTCTGTTGCACCACACTGTACCCCCCCATGATTGCACGTCTCCATAATGTCCAAAGAAGCCACCTCTCCATTCTGCCCCCTCTCGTTGCCCAATCTGCATAACATCCCTCCATGCTGCTACTTCTCTATATTACACCCACTCTCACACTTTTGCCCTCACATTCCATATTGTGCCCTCACACTAACAACCGCCCATCTACCGCCCATATAAGTTCATAAATACAATATTCTCCATAGAGCACTTACTTTACTTGTCGTCTTCACTCCCTTTGCGGCACTGTGGTGACAGCAGTAGTGTGGTGAGGTCAGCGGCGTGATGGTCTCATCACATCGATTCATGTCAGGGTGGGGAGCTGATTGACGCTCCTCTGCTCCTGTCTTGGTGCTCATGTGCTCAAATGTATTTGAAGAACTTGTATATAATTGAATACAGATTGAAGGGAACCATGGCCTACCAGTTCTCTGAGGGCCTCCATAAATCCTTTGAGCCGTGGGCCATATATTGTACAGGTCTGGTATAATAGGATTCTTTGAAACGAGATGAAAGTATCCCTTTAAGTAACATCTGCAGTATACAAGATATATTATATGAAGTTGTACATTTAATGTGGAAAGTTGGGGCCTGACAAGGAATTCTAACTGGGCATTGAGACTCAAGGCCCCGCAAATAAACTGCACCTTTGTCCGAGGTGATAAAACGTCTAGCTACAACTGTTTGTCCCAACAATAATTAGAACAATAACAGATATGAACACATTTAAGGAATAACTGTAAACATAGTAATTTAGTTATGAGTGCTAACCGTCTCATTGGTAATGCGTGAAAATGCTTGTAACATATTACGTGTCATTTGCTGGTATCATACACATAGTTACATAATCATCCCGACTCCTTTTATCCCTTGGGAACAGCTTTAATTTGAAAGCATATTTAATTTTGGAATAAAGGACAATTTTTTTTTCCTCAGAGATCTACACCACATCCATTCAGAAACCTTCTCAGAGCACATGAAAGTATATTTTCTTTTTTTTTTTTTTTGCTGTGTTAAAACAGGATTGTTTCTACTTTGTTTTTCATTTTTTATTACAGTCTAAGGCCGGCGTCACACACAGCGTAAAACAATACGGTCCGTATATTACGGCCGCAATACGCTGACAAGTCCCGAAAAAAGTGGTCCGTAGCTCCTCAGTAGGCAGGGTGTGTCAGCGTTTTTTGCGCATGGCATCCTCCGTATGTAATCCGTATGGCATCCGTACTGCGTGGTTTTCTCGCAGGCTAGCAAAACCAACATACCGCTATAGAAGTGATCCATGTGTCCCAAAAAGAAAAGAAAATATATATATACTGTCTATATATATATATATATATATATATATATATATATATATATGTCAGTAGACACATATATGTATATATATTAATATTTATTCCAGCGCTATACAGCTTGAAAGCCGGTAATTCAATTACCGGCTTTTTCTTTCTCCTTCATAAAACCCGACATGATTTGAGACATGGTTTACATACAGTAAACCATGTCTTCTCTCCATTTTTTTTGCAGATTCCACACTACTAATGTCAGTAGTGTGTATCTGCAAAATTTGGCCGTTCTAGCTCTTAAAATAAAGGGTTAAATGGCGGAAAAAATTGGCGTGGGCTCCCGTGCAATTTTCTCCGCCAGAGTAGTAAAGCCAGTGACTGAGGGCAGATATTAATAGCCTGGAGAGGGTCCACGGTTATTGGCCCTCCCCTGGCTAAAAATATCTGCCCCCAGCCACCCCAGAAAAGGCACATCTGGAAGATGCGCCTATTCTGGCACTTGGCCACTCTCTTCCCATTCCCGTGTAGCGGTGGGATATGGGGTAATGAAGGGTTAATGCCACCTTGCTATTGTAAGGTGACATTAAGCCTAATTAATAATGGAGAGGCGTCAATTCTGACACCTATCCATTATTAATCCAATTGTAGTGAAGGGTTAAATAAAACACAAACACATTATTTAAAATTATTTTAATGAAATAAAAACAATGGTTGTTGGAGTATTTTATTCAACGCCCAATCCAGTCACTGAAGACCCTCGTTCTGTGATTAAAAAAACATAATAAACCAACAATATACTTACCCTCCGCAGATCTGTAACGTCCAACGATGTAAATCCTTCTGAAGGGGTTAAAACATTTTGCAGCAAGGAGCTGTGCTAATGCAGGCTGCTCCTCGCTGCAAAACCCCAGGGAATGAGGCTAAAAATAGATCAATGATCTATATTTAGCTTCATTTGCGGTGAGGCGCCCTCTGCTGGCTGTTCATAGATCGTGGGAAATTACCTAGAAAGCTCCCTGGCTTTCTAGGTAATTTCCCACGATCTATGAACAGCCAGCAGAGGGCGCCTCACCGCAAATGAAGCTAAATATAGATCATTGATCTATTTTTAGCCTCATTCCCTGGGGTTTTGCAGCGAGGAGCAGCCTGCATTAGCACAGCTCCTTGCTGCAAAATGTTTTAACCCCTTCAGAAGGATTTACATCGTTGGACGTTACAGATCTGCGGAGGGTAAGTATATTGTTGGTTTATTATGTTTTTTTAATCACAGAACGAGGGTCTTCAGTGACTGGATTGGGCGTTGAATAAAATACTCCAACAACCATTGTTTTTATTTCATTAAAATAATTTTAAATAATGTGTTTGTGTTTTATTTAACCCTTCACTACAATTGGATTAATAATGGATAGGTGTCAGAATTGACGCCTCTCCATTATTAATTAGGCTTAATGTCACCTTACAATAGCAAGGTGGCATTAACCCTTCATTACCCCATATCCCACCGCTACACGGGAATGGGAAGAGAGTGGCCAAGTGCCAGAATAGGCGCATCTTCCAGATGTGCCTTTTCTGGGGTGTCTGGGGGCAGATATTTTTAGCCAGGGGGGGGCCAATAACCGTGGACCCTCTCCAGGCTATTAATATCTGCCCTCAGTCACTGGCTTTACTACTCTGGCGGAGAAAATTGCACGGGAGCCCACGCCAATTTTTTCCGCCATTTAACCCTTTATTTTAAGAGCTAGAACGGCCAAATTTTGCAGATACACACTACTGACATTAGTAGTGTGGAATCTGCAAAAAAAATGGAGAGAAGACATGGTTTACTGTATGTAAACCATGTCTCAAATCATGTCGGGTTTTATGAAGGAGAAAGAAAAAGCCGGTAATTGAATTACCGGCTTTCAAGCTGTATAGCGCTGGAATAAATATTAATATATATACATATATGTGTCTACTGACATATATATATATATATATATATATACCTATTCTATGTGTACACATTTATTCTACCTATTCTACTGTAAGCTGTCAGTGTGATTTTACTGTACACCGCACTGAATTACCGGCTTTTCTCTCTAACAGCGCTGCGTATTTCTCGCAAGTCACACTGCTTGTCCGTGTGTAATCCGTATTTTTCACGCTTCCATAGACTTTCATTGGCGTATTTCTTGCGCAGTACGGTGACAAACGCAGCATGCTGCGATTTTGTACGGCCGTAGAAAGCCGTATAATACTGATCAGTAAAATACGGCAAATAGGAGCAGGGGCATAGAGAATAATTGTGCCGTATTTTTTGCGAGTTTTACGGACGTAGATTCTGCGCTCTTACGTCCGTAAAACTCGCATGTGTGACGGCGGCCTAATAGACCCAAACACTCTGCAAATTTTACAGCAGTCAGCAGATCAGTATTCACTGGAAAACAATTTACATTTTTTTTACATTTGTAGCTATTTATTTCTTTTGCTTTTATTTCAGTAGGACAATGCAATAAAAATAAAATAAAAATATTGTTTTTCTCTAGCAGTGATCATAAAGAGGTAAAAGTCCTGAATGGTAGAACAGAGTAATGTCAGTTTACAACCTGCTGCAAATAATCTCAATATAACAGTAGGTGGAGGATAACAAAGACAGAGCTATTGTTCTCTAGAAAGGCCTAGATAAAAAGTACATAGACAGACAAGGAATCGTCAAGCAAAAAAAAAGGCTAAAATACAGTATATCTTCACATTTAAAGTGAACCTGTCATCAGGATTTTACTGAGTAAATTACAGACATTGTCAGGTTGGCGCCATTACACTGATTAAAATGATACATGGGTTGAACAAAACCATCTTGTGGTTGTTGTTTATTCTGCATATGTTAATGAGATGCTTGTGCTCCTGGACGGGCCTGTAGGAGGGTCCTCTCAGGAGCCGCGGGCTTTCAGTCATAACTGCATGCACAGCATCACTCCTTATAATGTCACCAGTGGCTGAAAGCACGATCAGGCACTTTGATTGGCTGCCTGCTCATTTGTGCAAAGTGTAGTGAGCAGTGCTTTGAGCGATGTCTGTAGCTCACCCCTAGGACTGAACAGTCTGCTCCCAGGAGGAAATTAGTAAATTTTCTTCTGGTAGCCACACTTTCAGTAAGGCGGGCAGCATTATAATGTTATTTAACTGTAGATTAGATATTTACAAATAGATTAAAGGGAACCTGTCACCCCCAAAATCGAAGGTGAGCTAAGCCCATCGGAATCAGGGGCTTATCTACAGCATTCTGTAATGCTGTAGAGAAGACCCTGATGTATCCTGAAAGATGAGAAAAAGAGGTTAGATTATACTCACATGGGTGGGCGGTCCGATCCGATGGGCGTTGCGGTCCGGTCCGGGGCCTCCTATCTTCATAGGATGATGATCTCTTCTTGTCTTCACGCTGCGGCTCCGGCTGTCTGCCCTGTTGAGTACTAGTATGCCTGCGCCGGAGCAACAGCGTGAAGACAACAAGAGGACATCATCGTAAGAAGATGGGAGGCCCCAGACCGGACCGCGACGCCCATCGGACCGAACCGCAGCGGGACCGCCCCTGGGTGAGTATAATCTAACCTCTTTTTCTTATGTTTCAGGATACATCGGGGGGGGGAGGGGCTTATCTACAGCATTACAGAGTGCTGTAGATAACCCCCTGATGCCGGTGGGCTTAGCTCACCTTTGATTTTGGGGGTGACAGGTTCCCTTTAACCCTATATATGCAGGTAAAAATAGATATCCGAGGTGACAGGTTCCCTTTAAACTAGCCAAAAGATCATTTCAGCCAACGAACAAGCGTTTTGTTTATTTGTCTAGTGTTTGACAGCCTGCTAATACTGCACAATTATTGGGAAACAATAGTGAATAGTGAGTGAATAGGCTTCACTCCAACACCTAACCCCTGTGAGATGACCAGCACTGAATTTTGATATCTGCAGAGAATTAAGGTACCGTTACACTAAACGACTTACCAACGATCACGACCAGCGATACGACCTAGCCGTGATCGTTGGTAAGTCGTTGTGTGGTCGCTGGGGAGCTGTCACACAGACAGCTCTCTCCAGCGACCAACGATCAAGGGAAAGACTTCGGCATCGTTGAAACTGTCTTCAACGATGCCGAAGTCCCCGGATAACCAGGGTAAACATCGGGTTACTAAGCGCGGGGCCGCGCTTAGTAACCCGATATTTACCCTGGTTACCATTGTAAAAGTAAAAAAAAAATAAAAAAAACAGTACATACTCACATTCCGATGTCTGTCACGTCCCCCGCCGTCAGCTTCCCTGCACTGACTGTCAGCGTCGGCCATAAAGCAGAGCACAGCGGTGACGTCACCGCTGTGCTCTGCTTTACGGCCGACGCTCACAGTCAGTGCAGGAAAGCTGATGGCGGGGGACGTGACAGACATCGGAATGTGAGTATGTACTGTTTTTTTTTTTTTTGTTTTTTTTTTTACTTTTGCAATGGTAACCAGGGTAAATATCGGGTTACTAAGCGCGGCCCTGCGCTTAGTAACCCGATATTTACCCTGGTTACAAGTGAACACATCGCTGGATTGGCGTCACACACGCCGATTCAGCGATGACAGCGGGTGATCAGCGAGCAAAAAAAGGTCCTGATCATTCCCCAGCGACCAACGATCTCCCAGCAGGGGCCTGATCGTTGGTCGCTGTCACACATAACGAGATCGTTAGCGGGATTGTTGCTACGTCACAAAAAGCGTGACGTTGCAACGATATCGTTAACAAAATCGTTATGTGTGAAGGTACCTTAAGATCCTACTCCCTATAGCAGTAATCAGATTACAAACCAGTTCTGATCATGGAGCTAATTCATCAGTTCCATTCTTAGATAGCACCTTGATGAGATTTTGGTGGGATTACATTGCATTCAGAGTGATAATGAGATTTATAGAATTTGCACTTTTACTACCCTGGAAGGAATATTACATTCTTTTATAAGACACCTAAAATATGACAAATGTAAGTGGCCTAATTAAATGTAGCCAGTTTCAAATAGAAAAAGGGGTGATTGCGGTAAAGTCAACACAATGTATCAGTTTTATGTCACATCTGTTTGTGAATGTATTTTTGCCATTCACCCACGTAAAATCAGGACTAGAATGGAGACATATGGACTCTATAATGTGTCTCCCTCTAATAAGTTGCATGTCACCTTGTTCATCTATTCCACACCACCATGAACAGCTCCGACGGGTGTTAATTTCACTAACTAAAAATGTGTGAAAATAATTCCAACTTTCAGCTCAGCTTCATCCAGGATTATGCGATATATCACAACAAAGTGTGCATATTGCAAGCGTTCAGTGTACTCTCCCCTCCCCCATGCACTTATTAACCTTTGTTTCTGATAATGCATATGGATAATGGCTTCTGCAAATGTGATTCCTATTATTTCCCCAGATCTTTCAATGATATATAACAAAATAAGCAGTGCAGTAATTATGGTGAACGTCATTTCTACTTTTTATCGCTTCTTTCCACTATGTTTAGCCTTAAGATATTTTATATGCTTAACGCTCATATGCTATAATTTACTGCTAGTGTAATAGAAAGCTATAATAATAGGTGGCTCTGTATGATCACCATAGTACTCATTCCTATCATCTGTACAGAGAATAAATCAGTTTTGCGGATGTTTTAGAACTCAAGAATGACCAAATTTGAATATTAGGGTAAGTTCACACAGGGTGTTTTTGATGCTTTTTTGTTTCTGCAGCAAAACCTGATTTCTTGCCAGGAAAGAAGCTGCGTCAAAAGCGCAGGTTTAGGTGCGTTTTTGGTGCATTTTTCGACGCATTTTTGTTGCGTTTTTTCATGCGTTTTTTTTGTCTCTTTGTGCATGCCAATAAGTTGAGTGCCCCCAGAGAAAAAAAAATCCTGTAGATAGAGTGAATGAATAGATAGAATGAATAGATAGATGATAGACAGAGTCGATAGATAGAATAGATAGATAATTACCTGCAGTAACCTCTTCACTGGCATTTTCCCACGGTCCAGAGGTTACCTCAAGTCAGTCTGTGAGGGAGCGCAGGCTCAGTGACATCAGCCCCTGTCACTGAAGCAAGCGCCGGCAGCATCTCCTCATTCCCCAGTAGTTTACATCCGGGAGTGGTCGCATTAGCAGCGCTCCTGATTGTAAACTTTATCTCCCCCAGATATGGATTACTGCATGGGACACTCGTTATATTGGACTGTGTCGGAACAGGGAGTATTTGTGTTGGTTTATAATTTTTATTTTTATTACAGGAGATCAAGGGCGTCGCATGGATTACATGAATAATAAAATGGTAAAACTGTGTGGTGTTTTATTTCATTAAAGAACTTTATTCTGGCTGTGTCTTTATTTACATGTAACAACTATAAGATTAGTAATGGATGGGTGTATTATAGACGCCTCTCCATTACTATGCCGTGGGCTTAATGTCACTGGTGACATTAACCCCTCAAATATTATCTCGATTGCCACAGCTACAGTGCAAGTGGGAATAGATGCGCCTTTTCTGGGCAGATGCCGGCTGCTATTTTTAGGCTTCGGGGCCTATATCAATGGCCCCTTACCAGCCTGAGAATACCAGCCCCCAGCTGTGAGCTTTAGCTAGGCTGGTTGTCAAAAATGGGGGGATCCCCCACAGTTTTTTAATTTTTTTTTTAAATAATAAAAAAAAAGCATGAGGACCCCCTGTTCTTGATAACTAGCCTTGCTGAAGCTGACAGCTGGGGGTTGCAGCCCCCAGCTGTGAGTTTTGTCTGGCTGGTTATCAAAAATAGGGGGGAACCCATGCCGTTTAAGAAAAAAAAATTATTTATAGCACAGGAGCGGCAGATAAAAACTCCCATCTGCCGCTCCTGCTGTTACTGTTATTAGCGTTAGCAGGTGTCAGATGATGGGATCAGTAGTCCCATCAGCTGACACCAGTGACTGGAGGTGAAGTTAATACCTTCGATAACAGCTGAGCACTCCCACTGTCTTCTGACAGTGTGGGAACCGTGGTTCTCTGTACGCACAGATGATTTCCTCGACGATCAGAAGCAGTGTTTGCGGTGCTGTCATGCATATGACAGCGTGTCAAACACTGTATTGTCGGATCCCCCATTCAAGTGAATGGGGTTCGGATCCGCTCTGCTGGATGACAGGCTGCATGGACGCATCATGCAGCCTGCCATCTAGATGTAGCAGAGCCAAGTGTGGCATCACATCTGGCTGTCCTTGACTTTTCTGCAGCAAATACGTGGCAAGAAAAGTCAACTTCCATATTTGCAGCGTTTTTTTCACCATCCATTCAAGTCAATGGGTGAAAAACGCTGAAAAAACACTGAAAGAAGTGACATGCCCTATATCAAAAAAAGCTGCAAAGCACAAAATACTGATCACACAAAAACCCACTGTGTGTGCATGAGATTTCTGAAATCTCATGGACTTTGCTAATAATTGAAAAAGCAGCTGAAAATTAGCATAAAAAACTCAGCAAAAAATGCTGCAGAAACTCCGTGTGAACTTACCCTTAATATTAAGAAGCTGTTTTTTTCCTGTAGGAGAATAGGAAAGCAATGGATCCATTACATCTTGCTCATTTCCATGCTTCTTTTTGGTAGCAGATTCTATCCGAATCTATTCTGCTTCATTGTTTACTTGGGTTGTGACTGATCTTGTTTTCTCTAAAGTGACGTAGAACAATAAGAGACAATATAAAATCCATATAGCAATTAAGGGTGCATTTCTGACAAAGTTTAAAGTGGTATTCTCAACTCATACAAGGAATCATTCTCGTGACCAGTGTCCGAGATGGAAATACCCTCTAAAGAGCTCTTTCTGCCAACGTTGAATGCTTAAGGCAGTGGTCCCCAACTCCAGGCCTCGAGGGCCGCCAACAGTGCAGGTTTTCAGGATTTCCTTAGTATTACACAGGGGTTGGAATCATCACCTGTGCAGATGATCACATTACCACCGATGCAATCCTAAAGAAATCCTGAAAACCTGCACTGTTGGTGGCCCTCGAGGCCTGGAGTTGGGGACCCCTGGCTTAAGGAGTGAAAAACAGATATGGTCCAGATCTGTTTTTGACAACTTGCCGGATCAAGTAATTTAACACTGCAGCAAGACCTACAGTCTCATTTTCTTTTGTGGTGCCGAGGTTCCCACTTCAGTTACTCTAGACCAAGAGTCTCTTCTTTGAGCACACTATATTTTTTAAAAAACAATAAGGACAGTGTTGCTGCTTTTTCTCCTTCAATGCATGCTTATGGTGAAGTCAGGATGACTAGCTGTTGGGAAAATGCAGGGCTTGTTACATTGTTATGGTTAGACAGTGACTTATAGGATAGCTACCTCCAATAGATGACACAGGCATTTTCCCCATGCATAACTGGTCTCTTAGACCTGCTTCAGAGGCATATTTTGCGAGCCAAATGCTGCTGTACACTTTTCAAAAACCTGACCGGCACATCCAAACATAGACTAAGTGTGAACAGGTGCTGAACCTAGAGTCGCCAACTCGTATATAGTTAAATAAATAAGGCAGCACACTGCAGCGCTGAAACATGCAAACTTGAAACACGAAATTTGAACTGCATTACTGCACTAGAAATATGAAAAATGAGAGCGTTTAGCGCATAAAAATGGCCAATTTTATGTGTACCTGGTAGCCCCTTTACGGCATCTCTCTTATACCAGGTCCTACACTTGCCTTATCTCGCTGAGAATAAACGTCTCCATCTGAATGGGTACATGTGAAACCTCTTCCTAGACTAAAATTCTCTCTCTCTGTGGAGGGGTATTGGACCTGCTGTAATTCAAACACCTGTGGCTAGGAGGCGGAGTGCACGATCAGAAGGCTAAAGAATACATTTCAAAAACCTGACCTGCACATCCAGTGTGCTGCCTTATTTACTTAACTATATACGAGTTGGCGACTCTAGTTTCAGCACCTGTTCACACTTAGTCTATGTTTGGATGTGCCGGTCAGGTTTTTGAAATGTATTCTTTAGCCTTCTGATCGTGCACTCCGCCTCCTAGCCACAGGTGTTTTAATTACAGCAGGTCCAATACCCCTCCACAGAAAGAGAGAATTTTAGTCTAGGAAGAGGTTTCACATGTACCCATTCAGATGGAGACGTTTATTCTCAGCGAGATAAGGCAAGTGTAGGACCTGGTATAAGAGAGATGCCGTAAAGGGGCTACCAGGTACACAACAAATTGGCCATTTTTATGCGCTAAACGCTCTCATTTTTCATATTTCTAGTGCAGTAATGCAGTTCAAATTTCGTGTTTTCAAGTTAGCATGTTTTAGCGCTGCAGTGTGCTGCCTTATTTACTTAACTATATACGAGTTGGCGACTCTAGGTTCAGCACCTGTTCACACTTAGTCTATGTTTGGATGTGCCGGTCAGGTTTTTGAAATGTATTCTTTAGCTTTCTGTTTGTGCACTCCGCCTCCTAGCCACAGGTGTTTTAATTACAGCAGGTCCAATACCCCTCCACAGAAAGAGAGAATTTTAGTCTAGGAAGAGGTTTCACATGTACCCATTCAGATGGAGACGTTTATTCTCAGCGAGATAAGGCAAGTGTAGGACCTGGTATAAGAGAGATGCCGTAAAGGGGCTACCAGGTACACATAAAATTGGCCATTTTTATGTGCTAAACGCTCTCATTTTTCATATTTCTAGTGCAGTAATGCAGTTCAAATTTCGTGTTTCAAGTTTGCATGTTTCAGCGCTGCAGTGTGCTGCCTTATTTACTTAGTTAATGCTTTTTGGTTATTTGTAATATGTATCAATAAAGAAAAGTCAATAAAGAAGGATTGGATCCATGACGCTGTTTAGGTGAATGCTGTACAGACTTGTGCTTTCTGGTTCTGTTCTTGAGCCAGAGACTGTACAAGTTCCCCAAAGCAGTGATCTGATCCATACAAGTTTGGTGAGGGGCTGAGTATCTCGAAACAACAATCTGTAGAATTTTATCTAGCTTGGCTAATATTCATAGTCATCTTGTAAGGCTTAATAAAGGGTTGGAGTCTTCTCCTCAAGGTGGCAGTGGTATAGAGCAAATTTGTATACAATTGAAAGACTGGTATCCTGAGTATATGACCAATTGTAGAATCATTAGCCTTTGATGAGAGCGATGTAGTCCAGTCCTGCTCTTTTTTTTTTCCCGCAAATCAGTATTTTATTGATTATATTCAAGTTGGAAATACAAACATTTAGTAAATTAAATCTTAACAAGTATTAAGCTCGCCAAGTCTTATCATGACAAAACATTTCATAATGAGCATGTTCCAAGTTATATAGTAGTTCAGTAAAAACTTACATAAATCATCAAAAACGTTTACGTACTATATGGGTACTCGTAAACAGTTTCTAAACGAAGTGTAAGAAAGTAGAAGGGGAAGCTATATATGAATTATCCTCTTCTGGGAGTACATGTGATATAGAGAGAAAGTAGAGGGGGCTAGAGACAGTAGGGTAGGATAAGGAAGGGGGCAGGTAGGTTGTGGGGGATCTGGTTCCACAATCCAAAGGTCTTAAATAAAATATCAAGACTACAGGTCATGGTCATATAGCGTCTTTTCGGGATGAGTATAGAAGTTTGTGGTGTTCATGTTTGCTAAACTGATTAGTTTAGCCAAGTATTTAATTCCATAGTTTCTATGAATACAATCCAAGGCGCCCAAGTATTGTAGACCATATTTGAACTCACATTGCTTTGACCTATCAGTTGTTCCATTCAATATATATTACTAAGTTAGAATACAAACAGTACTGCTGTTTTTGATAGGTTTCATTGTATCCATTTAAGGTCGTATGCTTATCTGTGTAAGCTAGAATTAAGCACAGACTCCCTTTTACGCCTCTGATCTCATTGCTTGCCATCTCAGAATGAAACAAAATATTTCTGAATTATTATGGCATATCCAATGCTGTTTGTATCAGGTAGCTTTAGGGCAAAATGGTATTTAAAAGTGAAATAGTTCTGCAAATGTTATTGCACAGAGGTAGTCGCTAAATTAACTTATGGGTGAATGCTACAACATTGGGTCTAAGTGATTTTGTCATTACATTACAGAATAGAAGAATATAAACCAAATTAATTTTGTCAGGCCAAGAAATCCCAAAGTCTTTGTGTACAAAATAGCCAGAGGCGATCTGTTAACACTTAAAAGATAATGTGAGAAGGAACTAGAGAGAGCCAGTGCTCTACTCACATATCCGAAAAGAACACGTGAAGAATACCTAGTGCTGCTTCTCTTCCTATTTCTGCTTTGTTCATAAATCTGCTCGACTACATTAAAATCTCCCTGTGCCCGGCTATCCTTCAGTTTCATTGCCACAAGTCAAATTCTCATGTTCAGAAATTAAGCCGTGGAGATGATAACTGTAAAATATACATTAAATATTTGGATCATAACATTCTTCCTTACTTTGGGCCCTGGTGTATGTTATTATTCATTACATAGTTATCTGAAATGGACAGGAATATTTTTGCAGGCTATGTGTGCCCTTGACAGGTGTCGTATTCTAGAACGATACAATATGTTTAGCTAAAAATAAGCTGTACAGCAAAAAAAAAAACGCTGTACTCAAACAGTTTAGAATAAGAACAGAGTGTGCAATTGTAAAATTGTTCAGACTTTGACCTTGAAAAAGAGGCTCCTTCTTTCAAAAGCTGCACAGTTGGCAACAAGGCCAGACGCTGGCATCTCGGTGGCATGCAATGCTTTGTTAAGTAGTTGGCAGTGTATCAGCTTTGAGATCTTGTACCAGGTATACATAAAACTTTGGTTTATTTCTGAAAGTCATTTTAGCAACAACTGCATATTTGTATTGAAGGCGAGGGCTGTTGTAAATGGAACATTAGACCTTTTTACTATTTAAAAATGGAAAATACATTCAACACCATTACTAACCTAAAGCAGGGGCCAATAGAGTTGAAAGCAATTATGTAGGAGAGAGTGCGTCAACTGACAATCCCTCCTCCATCATTCTCCCTCTGTGTGTGTCCTCTCAGCGCAGCTGGCACCATGACGTCACATAGCAACTGATGCTTTGAGATGTACAGCTCTTCAGAACAATCACTGTAGAGACCAGAGCAGCGGGAGAACAAGGAGAAGAGGTGAGTATTGTATTTTGTTTTAATCAGTAAATATATTGTGGTGGCCATTATACTGTATGTAGGACTATGGGGGGTACATTATACTATATTGAGGATTGTAGGATATTCAGTATACTAAAGGAGGATTATGGGGAGCATTATACTATATGGATGCCTGTGAGATGCATTATACTATATGGAGGACATTGGGGTGCATTATACTGTATGGAGGACTATGGGGAGTGTATTATACTATATAGAGGACAATGGGATGCATTATACTATATGGAGGACTATAGGGTGCATTATACTGATTCATGCTGACCCAACCACATTAAAGTGGACATGTTTGTCTTCCTCTGAAATACCACAGTGTTTCATAGAAAATATAATTTTAAAAGCTGGCAAGGGACTATGTAGCTTGGATGACTAGTCCGGGACAGATGGTAGCTTCTCACCCACCCAGCTCCCCATGAGGGATCTCTCCCTTTACAAGAACAAACCAAAGTGCACTGTTTGTACAGCTTTCCACCATTGGGTACATAGTGTTTAAATACATGCTATAAGGTTTCTATTGGAATAATTATTTATTATTTCAGTAAAAATTGGGCTAATGTTATCATCTGTATTACATTCACAATGGCCGGATTCAAAAGTTTTGTTTTCTTGAACCGAGGCAGATCTTGGATTTTACGGATGAAGTGTGGACCCCAAAATATGACTGTATGACATTCATAAGAATGTAGCCTTTATCTAACAAATTATGGCCCCAAAATCATGATCACTCACAACAGCTTGAGAATATCATGTTAAAGCCCCCATGCATGTGCTGCTATTATCAAAGTTATCAGTGTTTCATATGTAAATTGCTTATTTGTCATATGATTGACCAATGTGCTGTATATAGGGTCTATTGCACTATTAGGACTTGACTTATAGAAGAATAACAAGCATTGGAAGCTGCTTGAGCAGAGTGAGTTAAGTTCCAATATTCTTCAAAGGACCTGTATATTCATTCCCCTTTATGGTATAATAGGGATATATATGTTGGGTTACCTTCAGTGTAATTAGCTGCAGAATTAATGAGGTGCTGCGTCAAGGATTTTTTAAATGCTTTAAACTGATAAAATAAATTATACCCTCTTTGATCCCCCAAAACTCCAGGTCTGGAGCTTATTTCGTCCCACCAGTCTGCCTTTCTAAGTCCCTTCCTTAGCTCACCAGAAATAGCTGCAATATGCCTGCTGTGCCAGTCTTTAGCTGAGGTGCGTCACTCACTGATTATTTAATCAGGCATTTCCAGTCATCTCTGGTGTGTCAATGACGAGACCAGGGAGCAAAGAGCAGAGGCACCAAGTTAGCACAAAAACAGGAGCTTTGGGGAATCGATAGGGGTGAGTATTACTTCTTTATTAATTTTAAACCATTACAAAATTCCATAGAACCCTTCTCTACATTGTTAATTTCTATAAGTTGTAAAGCGCTGCGGAATATGTTGGCGCTATATAAATAAAAATTATTATTTTTGAAAAAATACTATGTGAACAGCCCCATAGGCTATAATGGGTACGTGTCCTATCCTTACAAAATCCTGGATAGAACACTACATGATAAACAGACGTCTGAATAATGCCTTAGCATTCTTTATCCATTTTAGGCCGGCCAAAGATGAGTGTCTGAAAAATTGTACAAGTTTCATTCAGAAACCTCAACTAATTTTCATCCGTATGTCCATTTTTTATGTCACTGTGACGTCCATGTGCGATCTGTTTTCATACATCTGCACTAAAAAATGTACTTGACCAAACAGTTTCCGAGATTTGTAATAGAAATGTATCCATAAAAATTGGCTGCCACTTGGATGTTCTGTGTGGGATCCGATTTTTTTTTTTTTACTCACCTATAGACTTGAATGGGTGAGACTCAGAAGAAAGTATAGGGCATGCTGCAATTTTTCTTTTCAGGGACAGGTGGACTGAGAAAAAAAATCATTTATCTGAACAACCCTATTGAATAACATAGGTCAGTGTGCTGTCTGTGTGCTATTTGAGTAAAAATCATACAGCACACTTCCGATTTATACACTCATCTGCATATTTCTTTATTAATTTTGGTGTTTCAAATACAGTGGCATGTAAAAGTTTGGGCACCCTTGGTCAAAATTACTGTTATTGTTAACAGTTAAGCAAGTTGAAGATGAAATGCTCTGTAAAAGGCATAAAGTTAAAGATGACACACTTCCTCTGTATTTTAGTAAATATATATACGGTATATATAATTTTTTTTTTCATCTTTTACATTTTAAAAGTTACAAAAAGGAAAATAGGCAGATGCAATAGATTGGGCACCCTGCATAGTTAGTACCTAGAAAACCCCCTTTGAAAGTATTAGCGCTTGTAAACCCTTTTTGGAGGCAGCCAAGAATCTTTCAGTTCTTGTTTGACGGATTTTCATCCATTCTTCCTTGGAAAATTCTTCCAGTTCTGTGAGATTTCTGGGTCGTCTTGCTTGCACTGCTGTTTTGAAGTCTAGTCACAGATTTTCAATCATGTTCAGATCAGGGGACTGTGAGGGCCATTGTAAAACCTTCAGCTTGTGCCTTTTGGGGTAGTCTGTTGTGGATTTTGACGTGTGTTTGAAATCATTATCCATTTGTAGAAGCCACCCTCTTCACAACTTCAGCTTTTTTTCAGCTGGTGTTTTGTTTGCATCACAAATTTGTTGAAATTTCATTGATTCCATTCTTCCCTTTACCCGTGAAATGTACCTCATGCCATTTGTCTGCAACACAACCCCAAAGCTTGATTGATCCACCCTCTTGCTTAATGGTTGGTGAGATGTTCTTTTCCTGAAATTCTGTGCCCTTTTTTCTCCACACGTACCTTTGATCTTTGTGGCCAAAGAGTTCTATTTTAACCTTATTGGTCCACAGTACTTATTTGCAAAATGCATGAGGCAGATCTTTTGAATACTTCTGATGTTGAATTTTATGGTGAGGAGGCAGGAGAGGATTTCTTCTGATGGTCTTCCATGAAGCTTTTTAATAAGTACCAAAAAATTAAGGCCAATATATATATATATACATATAACAATCCAGACATGACATAAAGTGCTAGTGCTCACGGTAACCAGTGCTCGTACAGAAAGGTGGTTTGATCTCACCAATGTAGTTTTCATTGCTGGATGCACAAAACAGGAGCAGAAGTGAAACAATGGTGACAGGGGTAGATTAAGTTACACCTCTTTCCCTAAAACTCCATGTTGTGTGCCTACAATGATCCTGTCCTTACAAGTGCAGTACCCAACTATAGCTTGTTCACAAGTTGCCCATAGAAGTTTGTATAGCCTTCCTTCTGTTTTTTTTTTTGCAACAACCAAGTTAATTAGAAATACACCTGTGGATGTATTTTAATGCACACCTGAAACAAACTGCTTCTTTGTGTAGCATCATGGGAAAGTCTCAAGAGATCAGCCAAGATATGAGGAAGAGAATTGTGGACTTGCACAAGTCTGACTCATCCTTGGGTA
Organism: Ranitomeya imitator; assembly: GCF_032444005.1. NCBI lineage: Eukaryota > Metazoa > Chordata > Amphibia > Anura > Dendrobatidae > Ranitomeya > Ranitomeya imitator. Next base: position 535,282,900 of record NC_091282.1, read on the forward strand.
CAATTTCAAGATACCTGAAGGTGCCTCGTTCATCTGTACAAACAATTATATGCAAGTACAAACAAGATGGGTTATGTCCAGCCATCATACCGCTCAGGAAGGAGACAAATTCTGTTTAGTGATGAGCGAATATGTTCAGCTCCCTCCTTATTTGGCAAGCTATAGCGCTTACCAAATAAACTGCAGAGGGAACCCATCTACCTGGATCACTCCTGCTGATCAGATGTCCGGTGCTGCAGCTGCATGTATCGTGGCTTTTTAAGAGTCACAACACATACATGAAGAACCTGTTTGTTGGGCTCTCCATGCATACAGTGCCTACAAGTAGTATTCAACCCCCTGCAGATTTAGCAGGTTTACACATTTGGAATTAACTTGGCATTGTGACATTTGGACTGTAGATCAGCCTGGAAGTGTGAAATGCACTGCAGCAAAAAAGAATGTTATTTCTTTATTTTTTTTTTTAAATTGTGAAAAGTCTTTTCAGAGGGTCATTTATTATTCAACCCCTCAACCCACCAGAATTCTGTTTGGTTCTCCTAAAGTATTAAGAAGTAGTTCATGCACAAAGAACAATGAGCTTCACATGTTTGGATTAATTATCTCTTTTTCCAGCCTTTTCTGACTATTTAAGACCCTCCCCAAACTTGTGAACAGCACTCATACATGGTCAACATGGGAAAGACAAAGGAGCATTCCAAGGCCATCAGAGACAAGATCGTGGAGGGTCACAAGGCTGGCAAGGGGTACAAAACCCTTTCCAAGGAGTTGGGCCTACCTGTCTCCACTGTTGGGAGCATCATCCGGAAGTGGAAGGCTTATGGAACTACTGTTAGCCTTCCACGGCCTGGACAGCCTTTGAAAGTTTCCTCCCGTGCCGAGGCCAGGCTTATCTGAAGAGTCAAGGCTAACCCAAGGACAACAAGGAAGGAGCTCCGGGAAGATCTCATGGCAGTGGGGACATTGGTTTCAGTCAATACCATAAGTAACGTACTCCACCGCAATGGTCTCCGTTCCAGACGAGCCCGTAAGGTACCTTTACTTTCAAAGCGTCATGTCAAGGCTCGTCTACAGTTTGCTCATGATCACTTGGAGGACTCTGAGACTGACTGGTTCAAGGTTCACTGGTCTGATGAGACCAAGATCGAGATCTTTGGTGCCAACCACACACGTGACGTTTGGAGACTGGATGGCACTGCATATGACCCCAAGAATACCATCCCTACAGTCAAGCATGGTGGTGGCAGCATCATGCTGTGGGGCTGTTTCTCAGCCAAGGGACCTGGCCATCTGGTCCGCATCCATGGGAAGATGGATAGCACGGCCTACCTGGAGATTTTGGCCAAGAACCTCCACTCCTCCATCAAGGATCTGAAGATGGGTCGTCATTTCATCTTCCAACAAGACAGCGACCCAAAGCACACAGCCAAGAAAACCAAGGCCTGGTTCAAGAGGCAAAAAATCAAGGTGTTGCAGTGGCCTAGTCAGTCTCCTGACCTTAACCCAATTGAAAACTTGTGGAAGAAGCTCAAGATTAAAGTCCACATGAGACACCCAAAGAACCTAGATAACTTGGAGAAGATCTGCATGGAGGAGTGGGCCAAGATAACTCCAGAGACCTGTGCCGGCCTGATCAGGTCTTATAAAAGACGATTATTAGCTGTAATTGCAAACAAAAGTTATTCCACAAAATATTAAACCTAGGGGTTGAATAATAATTGACCCACACTTTTATGTTTAAAATGTATAAAAATTTAACTGAGCAACAAAACTTTTTGGTTTGTAAGATTTATGCATCTGTTAATAAATCCTGCTCTTGTTTGAAGTTTGAAGGCTCTAACTTATTTGCATCTTATTAAACCTGCTAAATCTGCAGGGAGTTGAATACTACTTGTAGGCACTGTATGTTGTGACTATCACACAGCTGCGACACATGAAGCTGCGGCACCGAGCAGCTGATCAGCAGGAGCAATTCAGGTAGCCGTGTTCCTTCTGCAGCTTTATTCGGTAAGCACTATAGCTTGCCGAATAAGGAGGGAGCCGCACATATTCGCTCATCTCCAGTTCTGTTTCCCAAAGATGAACGTGCTTTGGTCCGACATGTGCATATCAGCCCAAGGACAAAAGCAAAAGACCTTGTGGAGATGATGGCGGAAGCTGGTAAGATTGTGTCAATATCCACATTGAAACGAGTACTATATCAACATGGGCTGAAAGGCCACTCTGCCAGGAAGAAGCCATTACTCCAAAAGAAACAATAATGTTTGCAAAAGAAGTCAGAGTAATGTTTGCAAATTCACACAGGCACAAACACCTTAATTTTTGGAGACATGTCCCGTGGTGGTCTAATGAAACTTAAATGGAAGTTTTTGGGCATAATGACCATTGTTACTTTTGGAGGAAAAAGAGAGAAGCTTGGAAGCCTAAGAATGCCATCCCACCTGTGAAACACAGAGGTGGCAGCATGATGTTGTGGGGTTGTTTTGTTGCAGGAGGGACTGGTGCACTTCCCAAAATAGATGGCATCTTGAGAAAAGAAGATTATGTGGCACTACTAAAGCAACATCTCAAGACATCAGCCAGGAAGTGAAAGCTTGGGCGGAAATGTGTCTTCCAAATGGACAATGACCTGAAATATACTGCCAAAATGGTAACAAAGGGGCTTAAGGATAACAAAGTTAATGTTTTGGAGTGGCCATCACAAAGCCCTGATCTCAATCCTATTGAAAATTTATGGGCAAAGCTGAAAGGGCAGGTGCGAGCAAGGTGACCTACAAACCTGAATCAGTTACACCAGTTTTGTCAGGAGGAATAGGCCCGAATTCCAACCAACTATTGTGAGAAGCTTGTGGAAGGATATACCAAATATTTGACCCAAGTCATTCAGTTTAAGCCCATTGGTACCAAATACTAATGAAATGTATGTAAACTTTTGACTTTACAGTAAGTAATAAAAATGCCTTAAAACATTCTCTCTCTCTCTCTCTCATTATTCTTGCATTTGGCAAATATTAATAATTATGGTAATCCTAATTGAAAAACATGCATATGTGTCTTTTCATATAGTGTATGTACATTTCTGGTTTCAACTGTACTTTGACCAGTACTGCTCAGTAGTTTTACACCAACCCTGAATTCTCGTGTTGTAGGCAGCGCTATATCTGATTATCCCGACTTATAGGGATCAGTCTGTCTGTACATCGGACATATACTTGGATAACTAGCCCTATAGGTGCTGGGCCTTTTTGATTTGTGGTGATTTCTCAGGTTCTGCAGGTTCAGAATCACGAACTAAGATTTCTATGGTGTTCCTATACAGATATACTCATGAATTGCCCCTATGCATTATGACATGTGCCACTGTCCTCATGGCTGTATTGTCATTACACTGTTCTGTTCATTATGTATTTACTCAATGTTGTTACTCAAACCTGTTTTTATAGATTGTAGCTAAAAGAAAAAAAAAGAGGGGTTTGGTACTGTGTTAGCCAGTTGAAAAAATAATGCTCTCAGTGTGAAAAACAAGATATCATAACTACCAGATTATCTTTCACACGGAGAGCATTATTTTTATAGATTGTATTAATAAAGATTTTTGTATTTTACAATATTCTTGACTATTTCTCAGATCACTTTTGGGAATTTTTCTGCTCGTTATGTTCTCCTTTTGTGCGACCATACAATACTACAGCAATTATTGTATAGGGAAGAAAGGCAATTGTCCAACAAGATACTTCCCACCACTCTCCATGATCATAAATCTGTTGTGAATTCTGTTGTCAAGCTCCCTCCTGTGGTCATGAGTGGTGCTTCGGCTGGTTCTGTCCATGGGCTTCCTCTGGTGGTTGTGAGTGGGGCTGCGGCTTCTGAGTTTCCTTCCACAGGTGACGAGGTTGATTCGTTGGCTGGCTGCTCTGTTTAACTCCACTTGGATCATTGCTCCATGCCACCTGTCAATGTTCCAGTGTTGGTCTGGTTCACTCCTGGATCGTTCTTGTGACCTGTCTTCCCAGCAGAAGCTAAGTTCTTGCTTGTTTTTCTCTTGTTTGCTATTTTTCTGTCCAGCTTGCTATTTTGATTTTTGTCTTGCTTGCTGGAATCTCTGGGACGCAGAGGGAGCGCCTCCGCACTGTGAGTCGGTGTGGAGGGTCTTTTTGCGCCCTCTGCGTGGTCTTTTTGTAGTTTTTGTGCTGACCGCAAAGTTACCTTTCCTATCCTCTGTCTGTTCAGTAAGTCGGGCCTCTCTTTGCTATATCTATTTCATCTCTGTGTTTGTAATTTTCATCTTAACTCAGTCATTATATGTGGGGGGCTGCCTTTTCCTTTGGGGAATTTCTCTGAGGCAAGGTAGGCTTTATTTTTCTATCTTTAGGGCTAGCTAGTTCCTTAGGCTGTGACGAGTTGCATAGGGAGCGTTAGGAGCAATCCACGGCTATTTCTAGTGTGTGTGATAGGATTAGGGATTGCGGTCAGCAGAGTTCCCACGTCCCAGAGCTTGTCCTGTATTATTAGTAACTATCAGGTCATTCCGTGTGCTCTTAACCACCAGGTCCATTATTGTCCTAACCACCAGGTCATAACATAAATCATAGTGCCTGCTGTGGTATTTTATAGGACCTGCATGGTTTTATTATTAAAAATATAGATCCCAAATGCATATTTAAAGGCCAGGGCAATGATGCAAAATATGAACCACCCCCTGACAAACAAGACCAGCTCCAATGTACATGGAAAAAGGGAGGACCAGGAGCAATAGTGAATTTTAATAAAATCGAAAATAAATTTTATTAATCAATGTATAAAGATAAAAAATGACATATCATATCACATAGTAACAAGAAGGCACCAATACAATGCAGAAAAATAAACCCTAAACATCCCAAAGAATAGCCCAATATCAAATGACAAGTAAAGGAGTAGTATCAAACACCAAATGAGGTCATAGATAGATCCCTTTAGAGGAGGAAATGTAAACCAGTAGTACAACAATGAGGATTCCTCAAAGAGGGGACATAGGTCAGTAGACGCCATAATAAGCAGTATAAATGAGCAGAGCTTACCGGAAGATAGAGCAGGGGCGAGCAGGAGCCGGATAGTGGAACCCCGACGCGAGTTGTTTCGCAGTAGCAGAGTGCCACTTTCTCAAGGGGTGTTCAAGGGGAGGTTTCTACATTGAATTGGTGCTTTCTTGTTACTATGTGATATGAGATGTAATTTTTTATCTTTATACACCGATTAATAAAATTTATTTCCGCATTTATAAAAATTCACTATTGCTCCTGGTCCTCCCTTTTTCCATGGTTTTATAATTACAGCACAATGGTATACTGTTATTAGGGCACTTTTAGTTTTGTGTTCATTATATGACACCATTATGTTTTCGTTTCATTGCATGACAGTATTATGCATAAATTGTATGACTCTTATTTGGCGTGGTTGGTAGTGGTTTAGGGCACTACATGTGCCTCTTTTATGACAATATCACTCTACTGTCTTTGAAGAAATCTCTAGCCTTAAAAGAAAAAAAAAAGAAAGAAAATCAAAATGTATAATGTATATGCATGTATGTATTTGTGTGCATGCACATATATGTATGTATTGTGTGTATGTTTGTGTGTTAGGGGTCGATTTCCCGCCTCTGCACAGGGGGAATCTCGAGCCATCTCCTCTGCGGTCTTCCATTCCTCTCCAGCCACAGTGGAGCCTGCTCAGCAGAGACGTCAGTCCCAGCGTCTGGCTCAGCCTGATACTGCCTGATACTGTGCAGATGGTTTCTGCTGCTTTCCCAGGCTCAGCCATTGTAGCCAGTACTGGTCTTCGGCGAGCAGACATCTCTGGGACTAAGTCCTGCTTTTTCCCTTCTGAGCATGCCCAAGGTAAGACCTCATTCAAGGTCAGGGGTCACATGCTCAGGTACTGCTGCAGCTCCCATTGGTCCTCTAGGAAGGTCCTGAAGTTGCTCTGATATAGTAGCAGCTTCCATTGGTCCTCTAGGAAGGTCCTGAAGCCGCACGGCCATGCACTAGTATCACTTCATGTTATGAGCTTGCTAATTGTGGTCGCGCCTGTATGATTGTATTCAGGGACCCGGCTGAAATAAGCCCCTAGAATACTGGCACCTCCGGTGAGGAGTTTTTGTATGCTTCTGTGTGCATGACTGCCACTAGCTCAGCAGTTAGCTGTGTTCCCCTGTAACGCTAACGGCACAGCGTGTTCTTTTCTGTGTGACTCAGTGAAGTAACTGAGTTCACTTATACCGCCATACAGTGCCGTCATTTTCTAGCAGCAGGTTGTCTCCTGCACGGTGGACCCCAGGCTGCAAACGCACCAATTATAGCATCCATATTAACCCGGTGCGTTTCGCCTGTCCTCACAGTGTGTGTGCGTATGTATCTGACTATATGTGTGTATTTACAGTATGTGTGTATGTACAGTACCGTATTTTTCGGACTATAAGACGCACTGGACTATGACGCACCCAGGTTTTAGAGGTGGAAAATAGGGAAAAAAATATTTGACGCAAAAAAGGTGGTAAAATATTTAAGAACATAAACATACTATTATATGTGTTGTTATTATATATAATAGTATGTTATTATGTTGGAAGCTATGGGACCAGTGTGGTGGCTGTAAAGTACCTTATTAAGACACTGGAGGGTGAGTATAAGAATGGGGCACAGGGCTTATATTTAAAGCACCACTCCAGCACTGAAAAATAACATGAGTGCTGCTTTAAGAACCCATGGGAGAACTATAACTCCCAGCATGTCTTGCAGATCCTATGGCATGCTGGGAGTTATAGTTCACCACAGGAGTGGCAGAGTGCTTTATTGTGTGCTGTAGTGACTAACCTTTTAATTGTGGCAGACAGCCACACTGTGGTGAGGTAAAATGCTGGAGCATCCCATCCCATGACACCACAGAGCGCTCCCTCTTGTTGCCTCTCCACAGCACATGAGGAAGCTTGCAGATTGTAGTGTGGTGTCTGCAGGACCTGTGATGACCTCAGAAGAGGGAGGGCTCTGTGCTGCCATGTGATGCTCCAGCCTGCCCTCTTCATGACATCACACAGATCCTTGTGCTGGAGCACTCAGCATCCAGCACAGCCCCAGCAGGCAGGTATGCAGCGATCTTGTGTACCCTATGGCCCCTGCTGCTGCCTCCTCCACCAGACACACAGATCTCCCCAGCTGCTGCAGGAATTCAGTGCTGGGGAAACCATGTGTGTCCCTGTGAAGGAGTATTCATTTGCTGCTCCTGACTCACCGCTCAGCTGACAGGTGGGCAGGGAAGCAGCTAATGAATATTCACTGCACTTTAATGATCGGGACCATGTGTTTTCCCCAGCGCTGATTCCTGAAGCCCGCAGGGACATTTTTCTGCCTCCTGCCTCTCAGTGAATTCCCACTCACTGCTGCCCCCTCCCCACGTTACATCCCTACTATAAGACGCACCCACACTTTCCTCTCAAGTTTGGAGGAAAGAAAGTGCGTCTTATGGTCAGAAAAATACGGTATGTATGAATGTGTGTGTATATATGCATGTTAATGTATGTATGTACAGTATGTATGTGTATGTATGTACAGTATGTGTGTATGTACAGTATGTATTTGTGTGTGTATATGTATGTTAATGTATGTTTATGTACAGTATGTTTTTGGATGTTCTGTACGTGTTTATGTGTTCGTGCGGCGCCCCAGGGTCCTGGTCGTCGCAGTGGTATTGCTTTCCTCTCAGGGAGAGTGATGCTACGTTTAGAGGCAAAGAAGGATAACTGCATCCAGGTATCACAACCATGCAACACATTTCATACTCCAGACCACCAGGGGGAGCTTCTGCTCCTATTTATTAGGTCACTATATATATATATATATATATATATATATATATATATATATATATATGTGTGTGTATTTATATATATATATATATATATATATATATAAAGTATATATATATATATATATATATATATATATATATATATATATATATATATATATATATATATATATAACTGGTAGTCTGTAGGAAAAGATAGTCAGTTCCAGACCAGAGTCTGAGGAGGATAGATGGTGAAAGGAGCTGTGCATGCCCTCAGAGCTGCAGCTCCCAGGAAGAGACATTCAGAAGGCAGAACTGTATTGCAGCTAGCGTGAAGGAAGTCGTAGCAACGGAGAGGATACAGAAAAGGACCAGCCCTACACAGGTTGCCTCCTTCTGAGGCGCAGAATCCTGGTAGCCGGAACACCGAGGGAGTAAGGACCTTTTATGCTTTGCTCCAGAGACCGGCAGGACAGCTAATTGCAAGTTACCTGTCCACCCTACACCCAGGAGGCACGGTGGCAACCCATGGAGGCCAGGGCGTGCTAGAGTCCCTATAAACAGCCTCAAGCCACGAGTCATACGGGTTTGTCCTATCCGACTACGGGGAACAGAGAGAAAGACATTACATCTGTGAGACCCTTATGTGAAGCCATAGGCAGTAAGGTACTACATCACTGCAGCGCAAGGGAAGGCTACTGATTTCCACCTGGACAGGGGACTCTGGACTTGTCTCCAAACCGGCCGGACTCTGCCTGCCCTGTGATCTGGTGTCCTGGACTGTGGATGCTGAAGTCTTCAGTAAAGGTAAAGAGACTGCAACCTTGTGTCCTCGTTCTTCTCTGCGCCTCTCACCATACCACCATCTACACACCGGGAAGCCCTGGGGACATACTTCACCTGTGGGAAGGTATACCATCTAGCTGCCATAACATCACCCCAGCGGACCCCTTAAAGCAGCGTCGGTCATCCTGACCGAAGACCACAGGTGGCGTCACGATCACAAACTATATCCCTTTAAAGACCTTTCCCTTCTACACAGATGTCCCAGGGCCACGGTCAGCCACCGTGACATCCCCCTGTGAACCGCAGGACCCGGTACCGAGTACCCCACAGCCCCTTGGGGGCGATCCATGTGCATATGTATCTGAGTGTATGTGTGTATGTACAGTATATGTGTATGTACAGTATGTGTGTATATGTACAGTTTGTATGTGTATGTACAATATGTATGTGTGTGTGCATATGTATGTTAATGTATGTGTGTTTTTATTTTTCTATGTGTTTGTGTGTTATGTTTCTGACAACTATAAAACAAAAAAATTAAAGTGATGTCTGTAGAAAAAAAAATAGACCTTGATGATTTATTATGTTATTTACTAGTCGTGGTGAACAGTGCACTAGAATAAGATGCACCATATTCCTTAAGAAGCATGCCATGCCAGTGTGAGCCTCTGCATTAATTTGCCCCATCTTTCAGCTACTGTACATCATAATAAACGTAAGCCAATCACAGACTAGTAATTAATAATAATAAATAATAATCTTTATATAGCTCTAACATATTCCGCAGCGCTTTACAGTTTTGCACACATTATCATCACTGTCCCCGATGGGGCTCACAATCTAGAATCCCTATCAGTATGTCTTTGAAATGTGGGAGGAAACCGGAGTGCCCGGAGGAAACCCACGCAAACACAGAGAGAACATACAAACTCTTTGCAGATGTTGTCCTGGGTGGGATTAGAACCCAGGACCCCAGCGCTGCAAGGCTGCAGTGCTAACCACTGCGCCACCGTGCTGCCCGAATAATGCACCACTTTTGTGGCCCGAATAATAATGTATTTGCCAAATGCTCCCTGCCATGTCCTCTCTCCACAAAGCTTTTCTACGGTTCCAAAAATTGGCGCAGCTGGCTATCACTGGTGTAAAAATTCCATTAGCAGCTATACGTAAGTGCAAAAAATTATCAACTTATCAAGCAGTTTTACACCACTCTAGTGTTTTTTTTTATTTCAATGCTAGTGGCACTAATGTGAATACCCTGCCCCTAATATTATACTGAACAGCCGCCATCTTCAGCAGTTCGCGGTGACCACAACTTCTGACTGACCGGAAGCCAGAGGTAACAGTCACAAGCCCTCAGTGTAAGTCTATGAGAACCTCGTTCTTGCCTTGTTCCGGCTCTCATAGACTTACATTCAGTAGTGACTTCTGGATCACCCAGCGACCACTGGAGCGATTCGGCAGGTCACAATATGCTGGAGACAACCGGAGCTGCGCCGATAGTAGATGAAGAAGCCGGCCGGTGAGTATAATACTAGGGGCAGGGAACTTAGATTAGTGGCACCACTCTAGCAGTAAAAAAAGAGCTGGAGTGGTGCTTTAAGTAGACTTTATGACCAGCTTATATTGTTGGAATAACAGTATTGTTAGAAGAAGCCGTTTAAGGAAGGGAATGTCTTTCCTTTATATTTGCTTGGGAATATACTGTTTGGAAATCTGGAACTATATTATATGGAATCAGATCAAGGCATTCTCAGAGATGACAACGTAGGAATTGGCAGTGGTGCAACTATATAACATAACAATCACAAGAGGAAGAAAATTAAACGAGAAAGAGAACTGCTAGAATTAAAAAAACCAAAAAAACAAACAAACCTCACTACCTACTGTACCATGCCAGCTGTGTTTACCAGAACAGCTTGTTGGTGGCACAACTTCCAGGCTGATCTATAGCTGTTCTTTTTCTATTAAAATATTTATGTACTGTATTGTAAAACAAGATTGGCGTCATATTGGATGTTTCCCTGTACAGTAACGTTTAATTATGACTATTTCTGGTGCATACAATATGGGTCAAAAAGAATAAACTCCATCATGTAATACTGACTTTCTATAGACTTGAGATAAAATTTTTGGACACGAGCTTTGGATTGCCAGTTTTGGGGTTTTAATAAAGATAGCTCCTGTGCAACCCCAAAGGTTTTGTGTCTCTAAGGTTGGTACTATAGTTAAAGGGGTTGTCCACTACTTTCAATTAACCCCCCAATGTATCCCCCCAGGGCCCCTAATGAATTTTCTAAATACCTTATGTTGCCGTTTTTGCCTGTGAGCGGCGCTATGGCAGCGGCTGAGTCCGGGTCATGTGACTCCCAGGCTGCAGCCGCTGCTAATTTCTACCAACGTCACGTCAATTTCCAGACTCTGGAAATTGACGTGACGTCATGAGCAGGCGTGACCAGCCTCCACAAACAGCGGTCACTCATCAAGAGTGACTGGGCTGTGGGCGGGGCTGGGGTCTGCGGGTGGGCGGGGCTGTGCTGGGATCTGCGGGTGGGCGGGGCTGGGGTCTGCTGGCTGTGCTCATGTGCTGGGGTCTGCTGGCCAGCCACACATCCCAGCACATGAGTGTGGCGGCGGGGGTTGGTGAATCTGCCGGCGGTGGGGGTTGTGCACGGTGGGTCTGCAGAAGGTGCTGGTGTGTGCGGGCAGGGGGTCTGCGGGGCTGTGCGGTGGGTCTGATTTGTGCAGTGGGTTTGCATCGCATGGGGGGGTCATTGGTGTGTGTGTCTCTGTGTGCAGGCATCGTCAGATGGGACTGCAAGTCTCATCGGGCTCTGCCTACTACAGTGACAGTGAGTGACACATTAGCCAATGATGGGACAGTAGTAGTCCCATCATCCGGCTAATGTGTTGAATGTAAAAAAAAAACACATACACACATATACAGTACATACATACAACATACATTACACACATACAGTACATACAACATACAGACATACAACATACATACATTACACACATACAGTACATACAACATACATACAACATACATTACACACATACAGTACATACAACATATAGGCATACAACATACATTACACACATACAGTACATACAACATATAGGCATACAGCATACATTACACACATACAGAACATGCACCATACAACATGCACCATGCAACATACGACATGGAGCATACCACATGCACCATGCGACAAGCACCATGCGACATACACCATTCGACATGCAACATGCATGATGCACCATGCGACATGCAACATGCACCATGCGACATGCAACACACGACATGCACCATGCGACATGCACCATACGACATACACCATACAATATACACCATGCAACATACAACATGCAACATGCCACATACAGTACACACATACAGTACATACTGTGAGGTTCCAAGGGGAGAAGTACTAGAAAACAGATATGTTTCTCCCCGTTTCATTTCATATGTGTCACGGTATTGATTGTGAAGCTGTTTATTTCACTGTAATCCGGTCCTGGTTTTCTTTAGTGATCAGCCTGAAAGGACTGGTGCTTCCCTTCCACACATTCAATCCAGCTTTTGACTCCTGACTGCTTCAGCTGATATAATCAGGAACTGCGGGGATCTCAGTCTCTCATCTGCTGGTCTGGGAAGCTGACACAGTAAGGTTGCACAAACTTCTTTCTTGTTGTGTAGGTTTATTTTGCAGTTAGTATCTTGTTGTTAGTTAGTGGCCAGACGGCCTTAGACATTTTATTTCATGTTTGGCATGTGTAACATTGTACGGCAAATGTGTACAATAAAATACACCTGACACATACCTGTGTGGAACTCGCTAGCCTGCTATTGTTCGTTGTGACTCCATAGCCACCTGCTTGGGCCAAAGCAGAGATCCTTGATGAGCTATATCTCCACAAATGGTGGAGAATGCGGGCACAAGGGGGCTTCTAAAATGTGACATAGGTGTGGTCAATTGACACGTAGGACAGGACTGACAATACCGGGTCACGTCCCCCCTAGACCCGGCCAAAAGAAACGCTGCAGAATACGGTGTTTTGTTTTTTCTCCGGCCAGGTGTCCCCCCAAGGGATGTTTATGTGCCAGTCCCAAAACTACCTGGCGAAAGGACTTGGGCACCACTAGTTGCTCTACCGCCACCCCTCGCACTTTGTCTATGTGATACAGCATACCCTGTTGCACAGCTAGATGTGGGAACTCATTTTGAGCCCCTGGGTACAATGGTCTTCCCTCAGAGACCTTTACATTTTCCCTTGCCCTTGCCAGAGTAGGGTCCTGGTGTTGAGCGGTCCCGAACTTACCACGGGCCACCTCAAGACCTGGCATTTCTATAGCCTCCTCTAGTTCACTTGCGTCGCCTGCATATACAGCCAGAGGTGAGTCTACAGATTCTGGAGTTTCCTCTGAGATGGACTTCCCCCCCCCCTCTTGCTGCAATAGCTCAGGGGTTAGCCCCACGGCACCCTCCTCAACTACAGTGCTCATGCCATTTTTAAGGCTCCACAAGTCCCAAAATAAGGGAAAGTCTCTCCCCAATATTACATCATGTCCCATAGACTTTAGGACTGCCGCTTGATGTCTACTGACTGCTTCAGCTGATATAATCAGGAACTGCGGGGATCTCAGTCTCTCTGCTGGTCTGGGAAGCTGACACAGTAAGGTTGCAGAGACTTCTTTCTTGTTGTGTAGGTTTATTTTGCAGTTAGTATCTTGTTGTTAGTTAGTGGCCAGACGGCCTTAGACATTTTATTTCATGTTTGGCATGTGTAACATTGTACGGCAAATGTGTACAATAAAATACACCTGACACATACCTGTGTGGAACTCGCTAGCCTGCTATTGTTCGTTGTGACTCCATAGCCACCTGCTTGGGCCAAAGCAGAGATCCCTGAGGAGCTATATCTCCACAATACATACAACATACATATAGACATACAGTACATTAAACATAGAGTACATACTCACCATCACTTGTCACATTGATCCCCGAAGCCAGTGTCACCTGTAAAAAATATTAAAATAGTAAACAAAACACTATACTCCCTGATCCGCAGAAATCCAATTAAAACGAGTGTCCCTCAACGATCTCCCGTGGAGAACAGCAGCATCAGCTGATGCGACCGCTCTCCAGGGGCTTCAGGAATACAATGATGGAGAGTATCCTTCCAGAATGTATTCCCCACAATGTATTCCTACGCCTCTGAGAAATTAGTCCCTAGTCTCACTTCTGGCACTGCTGTGTGGGAAAATTCTCACACAGCTTTGCCATAAAATGAGACCCTGAACTGAGGTAACCTCAGTGATGCACTGCAGGAGCCATTGTCTCCTGTCAGTGTGTCACTGTAGGTCCTATAGAGCATTGACATCACCCGATGTCACTGTTCTATAGGGAAGATCGTCGTGGGCGCTCGTTATTAATTGGACTACGGAGGAAAGTGAGTATACGGTTTATTATTTTAAATTTTTTGCAGGTGATCGAGTATGGTAAGTATGGTTAAATGAAGAATATTAAAATACTTTTTTCTGGCTGTGTCTTTAATTTTTTTTATCCCTTTCACTACTATAGGATTAATAATGGAGAGGCGTCATATTGATGCCTCTCCATTATTAACCGGGCTTAATGTCACCTTACAATAGCAAAGTGACATTAACCCCTTATTACCCCTTATCCCACCGCTACTTGGGATTGGGAAGAGAGGGGCTAAGTGCCGGAATTGGCGCATCTTACAGAGATACATTTGGCCCCCGGCCGTCGTCTTTTCCCCTCTGGCGCAGAAAATTGCCATGCCATTTTTTTTTTTCATTTTTTTTTGCAGCTGAAACATATTGTTCATTAACCACCTTTCTGCCAGCTGACGGAATAGTACGTCAGCTGGCAATATCCCCCACTTTGAGGTGGGCTTCGGCGGTGAGCCCACTTCAAAGCCACAACATGTCAGCTGTTTTCAATTACAAAAAAAATTACATGATCGCTAAACGGCTTAGCGAGAAAAAAAAATCAAAAGCCAAAATTATGTTTTTTTGGTCATCGCGACATTGCATTAAAATGCAATAACGGGCGATCAAAAGAACGTATCTGCACAAAAGTGGTATCATTAAAAACGTCAGATAGGCACTCAAAAAATTAGCCCTCACCCAACCCGATATCTCAGAAAATATAGATGCTACGGGTATCGGAAAATGGCGCAATTAATTAATTAATTTTTTTTAGCAAAGTTTGGAAAAAATTTTCACCACTTAGATAAAAAAAGAACCTAGACATGTTTGGTGTCTATGAACTCGTAATGACCTGGAGAATCATAATGGCTGGTCAGTTTTAGGCTGTGTGAACACGTTGCAGATTTGGGTGCAGAATTTTCTGCACAAAATCTGCATCTCCTGGCAGAAAACGCAGCTGCGTTTTTGATGCAGTTTTGATGCAGTTTTTGGTGCAGTTTTGATACAATTTTGGTGCGGTTTTGATGCAGTTTTTGATTCAGTTTTTGGTGCGGTTTGGATGCAGTTTTTGGTGCAGTTTTGATACGTTTTGGTGTGGTGTTTGCGTGGTTTCGATGCATTTTTTATTAGTTTTTGGTGCGGTTTTTGCGCGGTTTTTATGCTTTTTTTATGCATTTTTGAAAGCAAAATAAAGATGTATTATTGAACAAAAAAAAGATTTGTGATGTCATTATTGTCCAACCTCCTCTTTTACATTTGTCCAACCCACACTCCATTACACACACAGACAGATAGATGATAGATTAAATGGATAGACAGATCTACATATAGATAGATCTATAGATGCATTCATTTATCTATTCATATATCTATCTATAGATATATCTATTGATAGATGTATGGATAGTGTAGAGTGCCTGTCCACTGTCCGGATTACATCTGGATTAGCTGCAGATTGGATGCTGCGTACTTGTAGTCCCATCAGATGATGCCTGCACACACACACCAAAAGACCCTCCGCACAGCCCCGCACACACCCGAACAGTCCCGCACCCACCCCAACAGCCCCGCACACACCCAAACAGTCCCACACACACCCGAACAGCCAGGCACACACCTACACAGCCCCGCACACACCCGAAAAGCCCCACACACACTCAGTCCCGCACACACCCAAACAAACAGTCCTGCACACACCCAAACAAACAGTCCCGCACACACCCAAACAAACAGTCCCGCACACACCCGAACAGTCCCGCACACACCCGAACAGTCCCGCACACACCCGAACAGTCCCGCACACACCCGAACAGTCCCGCACACACCCGAACAGTCCCGCACACACCCGAACAGTCCCGCACACACCCGAACAGTCCCGCACACACCCGAACAGTCCCGCACACACCCGAACAGTCCCGCACACACCCGAACAGTCCCGCACACATCCGAACAGCCCGCAGACCCTGCCCGCACACACATACACGCACACAGCCCCCGCCCACACACTTCCCTCCTCCCGAACTGCAGCGTTTCTCGGGCCCACATCCGCAGCAAAACTGCAGATCTTTTTTAAATCTGCGGTCTTGCTGCGGATGTGCCCGATTCAATGCAAGTCTAAGGGTGCAGAAACGCTGCAGTTCGGCACAAAAGAAGTGACATGCTGCGGAAAAAAAGCTGCGTTTCTGTGCGGCTTTTTCCGCATGTGAACAACAAGTCTGTGGCTCCCATAGACTTACATTGGTTGTGCACTACACTGCGGATTTGATGCAATTCTGTGCAGCAAAAAATGCTGCGGATCTGCAATCAAATCTGCAATGTGTGCACACAGCCTTAGCATTTAGTGAACCTAGCAAAAAAGCCAAGCAAAAAGCAAGTGTGGGATTGCACTTTTTTTGCAATTTCATCGCATTTTGAATTTTTTTCACATTTTCTGTTACACGACATGGTAAACCAATGGTGTCGTTCAAAAGTAGAACTTGTCCCGCAAAAAATAACCCCTCACATGGCCATATTGACGGAAAAATGATGGCTCTGGAAAGAAGGGGAGCGGTAAACGAAAGCGAAAAAAGCTCCAGGGGTGAAGGGGTTTAGAAACATGGATATGGACATATCTGTGGAAATAGACATAGATATATCTCTGTATGTATCTATCTATCCATCCCATATCTATCTATCTATCTATCTATCTATCTATCTATCTGTCTATCTATCTCTGTGTGTAATGGAGTGTGGGTTGGACAAATGTAAAAGAAGAGGTTGGACAGAAATGACATCACAAATCTTTTTGAAGATAGAGGAGGGAGGGGTTTGGGTGTGTTTGGGAGTGGGTGTGCTAGGTTCGGCCAGTGCAATGCATCATGGAACTTGTAGTATTAGAGCCCAATAAGTCAGGAGAAAGGAAGTTGTCGATTAACCCCATGAGAGCTGGATACAGCACTGAAGATGTGCTGCTACAGCATGATAAAAGGTAATATTGCTAAAATAAATACAGTGGATGTTTTCAGTGGCACATAATAGCAAGATTTATGAAAAAAAAAGTTATTGTAGTGGACAACTTCTTTAAAGGCAATCTATCAGCAGTTTTTTGCTATGTAATCTGAGGACAGCGTAATGTAGCAGCTGAGACTCAGATTTTGGCGATGTGTCACTTATTAGGCTGTGTGCTGTTGTTTCTATGAAAGCTTTAGCACCAGGAGATTGTCACTGCCCAGATTACATGACACATGAGCAATGGTCCATCCACGCCCCCTCCTCTCATTATATCAGCTCACTGACAATATACAATGTACGTAGAAAGCTACGGTGTGGGCTGGGTTAGTTTTCTCAGCTTTACTACATGATGCACCTAAAACTCTGATTGTGTCACAAATGCTGCACCCAGTAAACTAAGTGATACCTTGCTGGAATCAGGGTCTCTTTTCCTCCATCATGCTACTCTTAGATGAGGTAGCAAAATCCTGGGGATAAATTCCCTTTTACTAACATTGGGCTCAGATCCAACTAAGGGCAACATCTGCCTGTTGTATTGGTCCGTTCTCGCAAATAAAAACATACTCCTAGCTTAATGTATGTGTTTGTGAGATAGAAAAATTAGAATGTAAGCTTCACTGGAGTTTATTGGGGTCACTTATGGTAATAATAATAATCTTAATAATCTTTATTTTTATATAGCGCTAACATATTCCCCAGCGCTTTACAGTTTGCACACATTATCATCACTGTCCCCGATGGGGCTCACAATCTAAATATCCTATCAGTATGTCTTTGGAATGTGGGAGGAAACCGGAGTACCCGGAGGAAACCCACGCAAACACGGAGAGAACATACAAACTCTTTGCAGATGTTAATCTCTGTGTAGTGCGGTGGTATAAATATTGGATAAAATAATAAGCTAATTAGTTAACATTTTTCTTTTTTAAACATAAAATGTACCGAAGCACTTACAGGAAGGTAATTGAAACTTACCTGCCTGTTGTGCACAAAACCATTCGTCCCTGGCACTGAGTAGTCACAGTCCGCTCCTGCCAGGGATTCAGCTGTCTCTGCTGATGTGACGGAGTGGTACTTCCGGCGTCATTCTTATTGACAGCAAGCTCCCCTGGTTAGGCAGTGGGGCTCTAGCTGTCAATCAGAAGTACATGAGAAGTCCCGCCCCATCAGAGCGGAGCGAAAAAGTAGCCTCCGCTCTGTCGACGTGACTTCAACAGAGGCTTCTGAATCCCTGGCCGGAGCATCGGTCACCGCTCTGTACCGGGGAAGAACGGCACCATGCACAACAGGTAGGTAAGTTGCAGGTACCTGTCTGTTAGTTCTTAGTTACATTTTTTGTTGTTTATGAAGGCACAGATACCCCCTTTATGTAAAATTATGAGATATCTCTTGGAAGTACATAAAGAGTTAAACTAGTAGTATCTAAACTCACTATATTGGTCTGGTCGAATCCTTGCATATAAAAGCTCACTTGCCATGATAGTGCTCTAAGTGCCCCTTTCCAAAGGCAATAATCAGGAAACGAATGCTCATAGGGAGCTTGTTGGCCCATGTAAATATGCAGTTGATGGAAAACAATCATCAGCTGATTTGATCATTCAGCAGTCCATTAAATGATTATTGTTGACAGCATATCGCTTCACGTTAACCAGGGATGAGCTGACGACGACATGCATGCGGTATGGGGCAAAACAAATAGATTAACAGTCATTCTGTCCTCAAATTGGATCTGTTTGAGTGAATGGACCTTTAAGAGGATCTATTTCTAAATATTAAATTATGGCTTGTTATGGGCAGAGATAAGACTATGTTCTCATGTTGCGGCCATGTTGCTTTTTTTTGTGCTTCGGTTATGGCCAAAAAAGGCACCATTTTGCTACAATTTTACAAAATCACATTAGACACGTTGCACTTGTACCGTAATTGTGGCAAAATACCGCGATTTGTGAACACAGCCTACATTTAGGTATTTTCTTTCAGTACATTTTGTAGACCAGTTCAGCAACTAGATAGAGGGCCAGTGAGGCGGCACAAACTCTGGTTTCAGGTGATCAGCGGATTAACCATTTAGGTAGGGCGGCCATAATGTAGATGCATAACACTTAGTGAATAAATCAGTAGTTGCTACTGGCTCTTTAGCATATGCAAAGGTAATGAAGGATCGCCAGTGTCAGATTGGCCAAAGCTCCAGCCCATGTTTATCACTAGCCATGCTGAATTCTCTGCGCAGTGTTGCTTTTTATGTCTCTAGGTAGCAATGGAGAATGCTGCACAGTGCAACACATTTCTTCTATTTAGTTGACAATAAATTTTCGCAATGCGAAGAGCTACAAGATTTGTAGTAAATCTTAAGTACCAGCTATGGTACTTTTTATCTGAAGCTATCTGTTTTTTTCCTCTTGAAATAACCAGGCGGCCGTAAAGTCATACTTTTGTTTTATTGGCGCTCATGAACAATCAATGCTTTTCTCTTTTTATAGTACGCACATCATGAGATACTATAATTAAATGTATTTGTGCGTGATGGCGCCATGATTTTTTATAAACATTCAGAGCGGAGGCATGCTGTGTCTTTAAGACGTCAGTATATTAGTCCAAAAAAAAGTCTTTTTCATTGTCACGTGGAAAAAGTATAATAAATCTTCCCTAGTATTCGATATGACATGCATTTTGGAATATTCTCTTGTTTCGTAATGTAATTAGATACATAAATATAGTTATTTAAAATAATTTAAAAAAATTCCCCAGAAATATACATATACATATATATATATATATACATATATATATATATATATATATATATATATATGTGTGTGTGTATATATATATATATATATATATATATATATATATATTCTACTCTGTTTCCATAAGTCCCATTAATTTCTATAGTTCGGTCTCTTGCCTGTTTCCATCTCCTATGGTTGGCCATGAATGGCTGACATGGGAATAACTCTTCTAGCCCAAATGTCTTTCAGATACTGAGTAGTGTAGAAAAAAATAGTTTTTTTTTTTTTTTTTGCACGCTTTTTTAAAGTCGTCCTATGTTTTGATTTTTACATCAATCATATTTTAGACTGATATATCAATTGTGATTTTTTTTTTTTTTTTTTTGGGGGGGGGGGAGGGAAATGTGACAAAATTTGGTGCAAATGTACTCCAGTACCCCGTTTTGGAGTAATTTCATATATACACCAGTTATTTTAGCGCAATTATTTTTGCACCATTTGCTCTAAAAAGTCGTAAAAGAGTTCAAAGACAAAAAAAGAGCATTTTTGATTTTGCACAATATTAGTGGAGTACAGGTGACATTTTAAAGAAGGGACAACAACAGAAGGCAAGTAAGAAATGTGACTTAAAATGGCAAATAATGAATCAAGGCCAAAGTCTTTCTTGTTTATTGTAGGATGTATTTGGTGTTGTAACCTATCTTTGTAAAGGTGATCATGGCTAAACTGGAATATCAGCCAGAGGCAATGGATAAGAGTGGTGCTGCTAT
Organism: Ranitomeya imitator; assembly: GCF_032444005.1. NCBI lineage: Eukaryota > Metazoa > Chordata > Amphibia > Anura > Dendrobatidae > Ranitomeya > Ranitomeya imitator. Next base: position 535,303,470 of record NC_091282.1, read on the forward strand.
TGAAAAAAATTGGATCCATTTTCTAATCCAGGACAATCATCTCTCTAACTTATAAAGGAGTTGTGGAGTTAACCATTAAACATATAGACATATTTAGCATCTTAACGTATTTAACGCATGATCATAGTGTGATCCGATTTTCTCAGCTGAGAAGACGGGAAAAAATGTCTCCATCTTCTCCATTCGGTGAGTGTATGCAAATCGGAATGCACTCAGATATCATCCGAGTGCAGTCCGATGATTTCCACAAAATGATTGACTTGCATGGCAAAGTGTGATCCGAATATCAGATCAAACTCTGGCACGCTGCGAATCAGACATGTTCACTGCCCAATAGTATGACAATGGCCCGAGCGCGATCCAATGTTTTGTCAGATCGCAATCGGACCGACAATAAAGTCGTCTGCATGAGCCCTAGTCCTAAACCAGTGCCATATTGCCTCCAATGTAGGTGAGCATTATAGTACATTTGTACATACGATGTTATTCCCTCACAAGAAAATACAAACGTGTTGATTGTTTTCAAATGATGGGAATCTTAATTATTTTCTCTCTCCATGTTTCACCAGTCATAATGCTCATGTTGCATGTGAGTTTGCGCCGTGTTATCACTAGACAACACCTCTCAAACATTATAAGCATTAGGAAGCATTATTAATGCGGCAATTTAGTAACACATAGCACTTTTTTTCTTGTATTCAAAATCGATCTGGAAAGATTAGAGCTATGTAGAGGTACAATATGGCCCCTACAAGTGCTCCAGTATGGCCTATACATTTTATATGGAGCCATCATACAGTCATGTGTACGGGTGCTAAGTCTGTCATTAGCCAATTGATCAAGAAGATATTTGTCATCTTCGAATGATCTCTTAAGGCCGGGTTGTATGCAAATTTTCCTTTTTTCATTCAATTTTTAATCTGTATTTTCCTCTCTATTCAATCCATTCGGTCCTTTATTACATCTGTATGCCATGTATGTCTATATTTTCCATTTGTGTACCATTCATGCGTCTGTTTTTTCCATCCATCTGCCATATACATTTTTTTTCAGCATTATGACATCCGGTTTTTACATGAACATTTAATAAAGAACAAAACAGCTCTAACAGCCGCGAGACATGCAGCCACGGCGACACAGACATAGTATTCGAGCACACCAAAAATGCTCTATTAGCACATGAGCATGCTCTGATAACACCTTATCTAAGCAGGCTCACTCATCACTAGCTAGAGGGAACTAACCAGAAGTGTTTGGCGTATTGCAGTTAGCTACTGAATATGATCGTAGACAGCTATTTGGACCCACTGCAATACCTCATGTCTGATGAAGTTTTAAATTAAAAAAAAAAATAATCTCCAGACAGTGCCCACTAGAATGCATGTCGGAATATTGGAGTGTGTTGGTTCAGGTGGTGTTCCTGACTCTAAGATTGGCACAATTGTACATAGCCACTGTGGGTGAAAATCAATTCTGGCATCTCCTAGGCTATGACGATTAAGTACATCATTCCTTTATTAACCAGGTTATTTCAGTACCAAAAAGATTTCCTGCATTTTTCCATAGAGACCTATGAAATATGCAGCTTTTCTACAGCAAAATCCACACAATCTGGTGCAAATTGTGAGGCTGCAGGTTTGCCATTCTAGAAATCCGCAGCAATAAAGTCCCATGCAGATGTTCTGGTAGGATCGTTTCATTTTATACTGATGCTGACCGAGAGAGCACTTGTACTGGATGTACCACGGTCACAGAAAAAAGCTTTTGTGTGAGTCCTTAATACAGATGAAATCCATAAATTATAGCATTACGTTGACTACATGCGGCTTGAATTCAGCTGTTCGCGTCTCGATAACAGGAGCTTACTCTGGTTTCTGTAGGTTGTCATATTTAATATTAGTTTATAGGTCATAAACCTCTTTATAGCTGCTATAATAATACTTGGCGCTGTCTTTCAAGCTCACTTCATTTTTACAGTTCTACGTAAACTTTTCTTTATTGGATTCCACTGGTTGAATGTCATTTTCATTCTTCTTTGCCCTTCAGTATTCCCGTGACTCAAGGGACAAAGGTAAATATGTCTTATATGTACACTGTAAATGAACATGCGACATCGGAAGTCAGGCCTATATAGATTGCTTTACCTTTCCACTATATAATTATATGACAATATATGGAGGAACATCAGCAACAGCAAATGTTTCTATTGAAATCAAGAAATAGTCCTAAAGATAGTGTATAAAGTCAGGATCGCATGGAATCACAAGTGATTATAAATGAAATCCTAAATGGAGGAACAAAATAACATGATTACATGAAATTACATATCTACATGTGCTTTCCTGTACGACACGACATTGTGATTGTGTGTGAAAATCATGAAATATTTATCACCATTGATCCTAGGCCTAATGGACAATGTTTAGATTGGTATTTCTAAGGAAAACAAGTCACCGGTGAATAAAGCAACACATTTACCAATTAAAATGATTTAGAAAAATGAGATTTATTCACTTTTTTTACTTTTCTAAGTAAGAGCCTATTTATACATATATAAAATATATTATATATAAATATATATATATATTTGAGATGTTTGAAAAGTAAATGATGGTTATCTCCTGTATATGATCTAAGTTCTTTCAGTATTAACCTTGATCAAATGGCTGTATCATTGGGAAATGACATATTATTTAAATCAGCGTTGTATTATTAATTTTGTATATACTGTATTTGAAATATTATTAGTATTTTTATAATTTATGTAACTCCATCTAAAAAAAATCTTAACATATTCTAGTTCTTTTATTTTCCACTAGAGCCGTGACAATAAGCTGATATTTCATGTTCTCTGTAGCTCATTTGTTATTTTTCTTATATAAGGGTAAAGGATATAGAGCTACATTCCCTTTTCAATCCATAGCCCGTACACATCTCTTTTACACCCTCAGAAAGCATGTTTACATGCAGGGATGGTTAATCTGGTGGCATATTGGCGCAGTATGTTGGCTCAGTGTTGTGTTGGCTCAGTGGTTCAGAGTGAGTGTTCTCCCCATGTTTGTGTAGGTTTCCTCCTGGGTCTCCAGTTTGCTCCCACACTCCAAAGACATACTGATAGGGAATTGAGATTGTGAGCCCCAGTGGGGACAGTGATGATAACATCTAAAGCGACAAGTAAAATAATAATATTAATGGTGTCACACAAGATCCTTCTGAAAGTCTGCTTTCCAGGAGGTTTCAGCGGCACCCACGAGTTGTTCTACTTTGGACTTTGGCGAGATTATATGCATACATTATCTTTAGGGAGCAGGAAAATTAAAGGGGTTGTACATGACTTGACACCCCCATATTAATGGCCCCAAGGTGCTACATAAAATAGGAAATATTATTTTACAGACTGGGACGGTTCCTCAGCTTTTAGACATGCATCCATTGCCAGTCTTCATGAGCAGTGTTCACAAGATTCTGGCAGCATCCTGGAGACACCTGTCATGAAGTGACACGACCCAATGGGGGTCGGTCAGCGGGCGGCACAAACACAATGGGATGGAAATGGAGAGAGGAAGGCCCTACTGATAGGGAAATGGGAGATGGTCACCTCCTGAGCTCAAACCTGAGCCTGTCCCTGCACTCCCCTAACGCCCTAAGTGGGCCCTTCCCCCACCACCATCAGGAACCTCATCCCTCGCTATCACCTAGCACTGCCCTGTCTAGTACAGTGGCCGACAAGGGGCTCTAGCCTCACCACTTGTTGTGAATTCTGCTCTTGGGCTCCCTCTGGTGGTTATGAGTGGTAGTGCTGCTGTCTTTGGATCGCAGAATTTATCAGGTGTATCCACTTTTTGCAATTTGGGCTGGGCTATTTAGTCCTGCTTTATCCTTTAGTCAGTGCCAGTTGTCCATTGTTTTTGGAGGATTCACATCCATACCTGGTCTCTCCAGTTTTGCTGTTCATTTCAACAAAGATAAGTTCTGGCTTTGTTTTTGCTGTCCACCTGCTGTGGACCTTATAGTTCTGTGTATTTTCATGTTTTGTCTTGTCCAGCTTTGTCTGTGAAGGATTTTTTGCAGCCAAGCTGTGTCTCTGGAGATGCAGATATACCCTCCATGTCTTTAGTCAGATGTGGAGATTTGTATTTTCTGTGGTGGATATTTTCTAGTGTTTTAATACTGACCGCATAGTACTCTGTCCTATTCTTTCTTTTTAGCTAGAATGGCCTCCTATGCTAAGTCCTGATTTCAAGTCTGCGTATGTTATTTCCCTCTCCTCTCACAGTCAATATTTGTGGGGGGCTGTCTATCCTTTGGGGATTTTCTCTGAGGCAAGATAGTTTTTCCGTTTCTGTCTTTAGGGGAAGTTAGTTCTTAGGCTGTGTCGAGGGGTCTAGGGAGTGTTAGGTACCCCCCACGGCTACTTCTAGTTGCGGTGCTAAGTTCAGGGTTTGCGGTCAGTACAGGTACCACCTTCTCCAGAGTACTTCTCATGCTGCTCCTAGGCCACCAGATCATAACACCACTGCAGATGGTACAACACAGGGCACAGTGACAAACACGAAAGGGACAAGGAATAAACACAACACTTAACTTCCAGACACCTCTGCCAAGCTCCACATCACAGATGACACAGAGACAGGACTCCATACACGAGAAGTAGCTGACACCAGAGAGCTGCAACTGCACTGCTGGTCTCCATAGAGAAACTCTATCACCAACAGTCAGCTGATGCATCAGGTGACCATTTAAAGGATTGTGGGAGTGGTCACACCCACATCAGCTGGCCCAGCAACTCTGCAGTTACAGCTCATTGCCAGTGGGGAAAAACTGACATTAACTTTCACTGGTGCTGAAAGGAAGAAAGCTACATTTAAAACAGGGTGGAACCAGAGCTGCCACGAATCCAAATATGGATCTCGACGACACCATGTGGAAACTTTATTACGAAAGCCACATGTTGTGAACCGCCTTTTACCTGCTGGAATCCCCAGTGCCTTTTCAGATTTGTAGTCCCGTGCAACACTATTGTTGTGGCATGACCTATTTTTGATCCTACTAATCAAGAGAGTTAAGTATAAAGAATATCGGTGGCGCTTGCTACACTCCTTCCTTGCAGCAGATATTGTCACAGTACCACTTGTCTGCGTTGTATACTAAAAGTAATATAAATAATGATATATCCGCGCTAGGAATAATACCCTTTCATTTGTATAAAACAATAGACCAAGAAATAGCCTGTCAGATCTTAATTACCAATCAGCCCCACTTCTATCTATGGTTGTACCTTTTAAACACAGTGTAGACCTTCAGTATTTTTCCATTCGGTTTTACCCACTGGGCGCTTTTCAATGTGAATTTTCGTCACAATTTGGATACTCCTGTGATCCGGTTATTTTCTCTCTGTTACGTCGCTTGGAGAAGTCCTCCTGATATAGCCGGACCTTCAGGTAAACTCAAGAGCTTCGGCGGGCGGTGAACGCTGCTCCGGCCGGAAGCAGCGCTCTAACACAGCCGCTGTTTGTGCTTAAGCAGCATGGGGTGGCTGCGCGCTGTAGAAGTTAGCCGCTAGGTCTCCCGACAATGCAGGAAAAATACTGAAGGTCTACACTGTGTTTAAAAGGTACAACCATAGATAGAAGTGGGGCTGATTGGTAATTAAGATCTGACAGGCTATTTCTTGGTCTATTGTTTTATACAAATGAAAGGGTATTATTCCTAGCGCGGATATATCATTATTTATATTACTTTTAATCAAGAGAGTTGCCAAGGATTCTGGCAGGAAGAAGAGCTCCCGTCCAATTGCCATGGATCAATGGCATGCTCACTGGAACCCAACCTTGCAAATTGATTCTCTCATCTACCTAGTATATGAGCCCATTGGCTCCTTCTAAGAGCTGTATACGGTATATGGACACAGCTACTTCTGTGGTGAACAAGATCTCACATGGACCAAATTGTAAATTGTAAATGCTTGTATATTACAATTTTAGAGCACACATGCGGCTTGGTCAGTGCTGCTTTACATCAATAAAGAAAACTCCCCCTTTTATATAACAGAAAAAATGAAACCAACAGGATTTCACAGTGAGCGAAAATATTTTATTGATGATGTTTTTGATTAAAAATAAAACCAAATTAATTTTGCATTAATGCATTCATAGCTTCCAAAAATATTTCATGGTTGAACTACGAGTATGTCAATTATAGGTTGTAGAAAAGCACTGGTACTGGTTAAATGATGGCATACACAATTATGTTAAAATCTTATCTTGGAAAAAATCACTTTTCATATAAAAAAAAAAATTACATTTGATTTTAACAATTCACACCAATGCTATATAACATTTTAATGAAAATTACTCTCTGTACATAAAACTGATGTATAAACACATGATAGAAAAGTTTCGGTACATTTCAGGTTTTTGTTTCCATACCTGCACACTTCCATTATCTCAGAGGATTGTACAGGGGCAGAGAAGTGCTTGTGAATATTCAGAAGCTTTCTTAAAAAATATACAAATGACTGTAAGTGGACGGTGCACTCTGACCTATGTATCTAATGGGGCATCGCACTGAACCGGAGGTTATAGAATATCAATTATTAATACTTCCTTCTCCACTATTATTCTAATTATTTTATTGCCCTGGAGCTGCTGGTTACCGAGGACCTCATTTGGACCCAATAAATAAATTATGTAGGCCATGCACATTTTAATATCCACATTTCTTAAGTCATCGTGCTAAGATACAACACTATCTGTCTTGGTGGTTTAAGAAACCAATACAACAAAAATTGCCACAACTATAATTTCATGATTTTATGACTGGAACGCTGAACTGTTTGTTGGAGATTCTAGAGATTCACTAAATACAGACCTGGACATGTCTACGTGTGTTTTGCACAGACATATGGTCCGTGGAAAACATGGGGTTAGGTGGCTGTTAGACATTTCGGTGATGGGAGATAAACCTGGAGTATTGCTTTTTTGCATATAGGACTAAAAAGGATTAATCAGCAATGACAGGTTGATTATGAGCAGCTAAATGGCTGCTCCCCATATCTCCACCCCTGGGTGTGATTCACTTAATAAAATGAGGCCTGTTTGTCTCACACATGCTGTGTGTATGGAGGTGTGCAGATCTCCTGGAATGAGTGCCTTTGCTAAAGTACTAAAAAGCTGGATTCTAAACCAGGTGGCTAACCTGCACTATTGTATGGACTTATTACTTTATGTTTTATTTAATCCTGGACAAAGGCCGTATTTAAGTTTTCCTGTGATGTAGTTTATGAGGACTGAAATAAACAAGCTGGACTTTAATTAGAAACAGTTCCTGTGATACCTCAGATTGCTATCAAGTGAGTAGCATTGTCACAATCTGCATGTGAGTAGCACCATAGTATATATTGGGTACATGTTGTATGTGTGAAAAAAATGGATACAACACATACATGCGAAACAGATGTATGAATGAAACCTAACATATCGGCATGTCTGTGCTGTACTGATCTATATTATAGCACACATAGAAATATTATTCAAGGAGAATCCGAAGGACCCATACAGCCAAGCTTCGAGAGCCTATGGCTCTCTAATACAAAACCTCTGGGGACAATAAATGCCACCATCCAAGCTTCCGTAAACAAGACTTTGCCTTGTTCAAGTGGACATCATGTGCCTAAATATTTGGTATCCTCATCAGTATCCTAAACTAATTCCGTAAACATGAATTTCTATTGTCTATGTTAATAATATCATGTAGAAACAATACAGATATTATAAAAAAGATTAATTGCTATTCTAGTCTAAGCCAAAACCACATAAAAACTGTATAGCAGAAAAAAAAGACCTATGCCAGAGATCTACTGTATTTTTAGGACTATAAGATGCACTTTTTCCTCCAAAAATGTGTAGGAAAATGGGATTGTGTTTTATAGTCAGTATGTACCTGCTCTATTTGTGGTGGAGAGGTGGGAAAGCGGCAGTGATGGAGCAGCGGGTCACAGAGGAAGGAGCCAGCTTCTGCAGCTAAAGCCTGCGCCCGCTGCTAAAGAGAAATTACTACCGTATTTATTGCTTTCCACGCACATGGGCGGGGAGGGGTAATCTTTACAACTTATATTAATAGGATCAATGTAAAACTACAAATAATGAATGGAGGAAAATCCTGAAACAAGAATTGAAACACTCCCATCCGGCTAAAAAATCGTTTACAATCTGTGATACTTGTAAAAGGGGGTGTTACTAGGTACTTAACATGCAGGGTGCCCAAACTTTTGCATCAGCTTTAACTTTAGGCCTTTTAGAGCTCATTTCAGCTTCAACTTGCTTAACTGTTCACAAGAACAGTCATTTTGACCAGGGGTGCCCAAACTTTTACATACCACTGTAATCTATTGTTCGTGATTATCAGCCAGCCCAAGCAATTAATCGCTGTGATCATTACTTTATAGCTCATATCTTTGAGAACCTTCAGTGTGATGTCCCCTCTTACATATTGTGAAAACTCTGAAAATGGCTAAGCTGCTGGAGTGGAAAGAGAATGTATCCCTTTACTCAATTCAGCCTTTTGCTATGGGGCTCATTGATTTCTGTATAAGCCTCTGGAATTATATAGACAGGCAAATTAGAAAAAGGGCATAGATATTCTTCAGATGTAAATAATACAATTCCAATACATATTTACATTACTGAAATAAAAAAAATGAAAAGAATGCTGAATATTTCTTCCAGATTGTAGATAAATATACTTTAGGATAAATTTGGATGTGTTCCCATATAAAGTAACACACTGTGTTTATTGCACATGTTCTCATTTTCATGTCTCCACCCAGAAGCCCGGTTGCTATGGTAGCACAGTATGCAGACTGCTCCAGAGAAGTAATCAGGAGGGTTTTTATCTTTAATTTAGGCTGATTGTGTTTGTATATTACTATACTATTTACGTGTGTGTGTGTATGTATATATATATATATATATATATATATATTGTGTGTATATACATGTATATATATATTTATATATAAATAGACACACACATACACAATATATATGTATATACTGTATACATACACACAAAACACATGCATACATACAGTATTGTAGCTCATCAAGAGAATGCCAAGAGTGTACAAAGCAGTCATCAAAGCAAAAGGTGGCTACTTTGAAGAACCTAGAATAGACATAATTTCAGTCGTTTCACACTTTTTTTGTTAAGTATATAATTCCACACGTGTTAATTAATAGTTTTGATGCCTTCAGTGTGAATGTACAATTTTCATAGTCATGAAAATACAGAAAAGTCTTTAAATGAGAAGGTGTGTCCAAACTTTTGGTCTGTACTGTATACATAACATATATAAACACACACATACACATTTATATACACTACCGTGTAAAAATTTAGGGTTACTTAGAAATTTCCTTATTTTTGAAAGAAAAGCACAGCTTTTTTCCAATGAAGCTAACATTAAATGATTCATAAATACACTCTATACATTGCTAATGTGGGAAATGACTATTGTAGCTGCAAACGTCTGGTTTGTAATGCAATATCTTCATAGGTGTATAGAGGCCCATTTCCAACAACCATCACTCCAGTGTTCTTATGGTACTTGGTGTTTGCTAAAGGTACCGTCACACTCAGCAACTTTACGAGAACGACAACGATCCGTGACGTTGCAGCGTCCTGGATAGCGATCTCGTTGTGTTTGACACGCAGCAGCGATCTGGATCCCGCTGTGATATCGCTGGTCGGAGCTAGAAGTCCAGAACTTTATTTGGTCGTCAGGTCGGCGTGTATCGTCGTGTTTGACAGCAAAAGCAACGATGCCAGCAATGTTTTACATGGAGCTAACAACCAGCTACAACGATAAGTGAGTCGCCGTTACGTCACAGTATCGCTCCTGCATCGTTCTGGAGCTGCTGTGTTTGACGTCTCTCTAGACCGCACATGGAGTACTGTGTCCAGTTTTGGGCACCGGTGCTCAGGAAGGATATAATGGAACTAGAGAGAGTACAAAGGAGGGCAACAAAATTAATAAAGGGGATGGGAGAACTACAATACCCAGATAGATTAGCGAAATTAGGATTATTTAGTCTAGAAAAAAGACGACTGAGGGGCGATCTAATAACCATGTATAAGTATATAAGGGGACAATACAAATATCTCGCTGAGGATCTGTTTATACCAAGGAAGGTGACGGGCACAAGGGGGCATTCTTTGCGTCTGGAGGAGAGAAGGTTTTTCCACCAACATAGAAGAGGATTCTTTACTGTTAGGGCAGTGAGAATCTGGAATTGCTTGCCTGAGGAGGTGGTGATGGCGAACTCAGTCGAGGGGTTCAAGAGAGGCCTGGATGTCTTCCTGGAGCAGAACAATATTGTATCATACAATTATTAGGTTCTGTAGAAGGACGTAGATCTGGGTATTTATTATGATGGAATATAGGCTGAACTGGATGGACAAATGTCTTTTTTCGGCCTTACTAACTATGTTACTATGTTACTATGTTACAGTGACCTAAACAGCGACGCTGCAGCGATCGGCTCATTGTCTATATCGCTGCAGCGTCGCTGAGTGTGACGGTATCTTAACTGTGTAAGAAGGCTAATGGATGGTTTGAAAACCCTTGTGCAAGTATGTTAGCACAGCTGAAAACAGTTTGGCTGATTAGAGAAACTATAAACCTGACCTTCCTTTGAGCTAGTTGAGAATCTGAGCATTACATTTGTTGGTTCCATTAAACTCTCAAAATGGCCAGAAACAAAAAAACTTTCATGTGAAACTTGACAGTCTATTCTAAACTGAAGATTTCCTACAACGGTGTGTACTACTCCCTTCAGAGTAGAGAGAGAAGTCGAAGGCCCTGCTGTACAACAAGACAAGTACATTAAACTTTATAGTCTGTAGTTTGAGAAATCGATGCCTCACAGGTCCTCAACTGGCAGCTTCATTAAATAGTATATGTAAAACGCCAGTGTCAACATCTACAGTGAAGAGGCAACTCAGGGATGCTGGCCTTCAGGGCATAGTGGCAAAGAAAAAGTCATATCTGACACTGGCTAATAAAAGGAAAAGATTAATATGGGCAAAAGAACACAGACATTGGACAGAGGAAGAGTGGAAAAAAGTGTTATGGACAGACTAATTCAAGTTTGAGGTGTTTGGATCACACAGAACAACATTTGTGAGACGCAGAACAACTGAAAAGATGCTGGAAGAGTGCCTGACGCCATCTGTCAAGCATGGTGGAGGTAATGTGATGGTCTGGGGTTGCTTTAGTGCTGTTACTGCTGGTAAAGTGGGAGATTTGTACAAGGTAAAAGGGATATTGAAGAAGGAAGGCTATCACTCCATTTTGCAATGCCATGCCATACCCTCTGGACTGCGCTTGATTGGAGCTAACTTCATCCTACAGCAGGACAATGACCGAAAGCACACCTCCAAATTATGCAAGAACTATTTAGGTAAGAAGCAGGCAGCTGGTGTTCTGCCTGTAATGGAGTGGCCAGCGCAGTCACCAGATCTCCACCCCATTGAGCTGTTGTGGGAGCAGCTTGACCGTATGGTACGCAAAAAGTGCCCATCAAGCCAAACCAACTTGTGGGAGGGGCTTCTGGAAGCATGGGGTGAAATTTCTCCAGATTACCTTAGCAAATGAACTGCTAGAATGCCAAAGGTCTGCAATGCTGGAATTGCTGCAAAGGGAGCATTCTTTGACGAAAGCAAAGTTTGAAGGAGAAAATTATTATTTCAAATAAAAATCTTTTTTTCGAACCTCTTCAGTGTCTGAACTAGATTTTCAAATCATTTGGCAACTCATTTGATTAATAAAAGTATGCATTTTCATGGAAAACACAAAATTGTCTGGGTGACCCTAAACTTTTGAACGATAGTCTATAGATATATAAATACATACAAACACATACATAATATATTTATGTACTGAATATACTGTATACACACACATCACATACAAATTACATATAATCACACGTATCTATTATGTATGTGTTGTGTGTGTATATATACAGTATATAGTGTGGTAGATCCACTCACTTGGCTGAACTTAAGAGGTAGACACAGGAACACTATCTTTTTAAATCTTCCACTGTTTTATTAAATGTACTGCATAAATCAGTGTAATGTTAACAAAACAAACCTGGCCTCCGTGGCCTAACAGAGAAAACGAAAAACATAACATATGGCACATGGCGCATGCTCAGATTCAGATCCCGTCCCGAGATCTCGGGAGACGAGATCTGAATCTGAGCATGCGCCGCCCCCAGCAGCCATTTTCTCGGAGGCCACCGCTTCGCAGCAATGCAGCTGCCGGGACCTCCGAGCTTTGAGGAATTGGGAAATGCTAGAGGAGTCCCGACTCTGCACAAAGATACGCCGCCCCACAGCACAGAGCCCCGACACTGCACGAAGAGGAGCCGCCGCCCTACAGCACAGCACCCACGCGGCACAAAGAGGAGCAGCCGCCGCCGCTCACAGCACAGAGACCCCACACTGCAGCTACAATTAGGTAATGGGGGATACTCCACTCACACTTTCCTGTGAGATGCCCCCTCTTTGTCATCGGGACCACTCCCCCCCAAAAGGCACATTAGTCACCGGCCCTATAAGACTACACATGGCATATAAGAAGACCCCCGACTTTTAAGAAGATTTTATATTTTAACTGGAAAAGTTTCGGGGTCGTCTTATATGCCCAGTCGTCTTATACGCCGGAAAATACGGGACAATGTTTTATAATTGGTTTTTTTCAATTTACTTTTCCATCTAAAGCGCTAAAACAGGAAACAAAAAATCCTAAGTGAGAAGAAATGGTGAAAAAAAAATTAGACCATTGTTTTAAGTGTTTTGTTCTTCCAAGATTTATTGCGTGGTAAAACTGACTTGGTAACATGATTCTCAAGGTCGGTAGTGTTACGGCAATACAACATTTTTAGTCTTTTTAATATTTTACTGCTTGTAAAAAATGCAGAACTGTATAATAAAAGATTTGATTTGCGTCATCATTTACGATAATATTTTGATTTTTCCATTAGTGGAGCTGTAGGAGGACTTCAATGCAGAGCTGATATTATTGTTAAAGGAAATCTGTCACCAAATTATTTTTGTGTGCATGTAGCTCTTTCAAAGACAAATCCAGCATTATATTTCCTTAAGTCCGTTCTTTTTTTCCTGAGAAATCAGTGTTTGAATTGATGGGCAAATGAGGCTGAAGTGCTTTTGGTGCCGGGAAACTTTTCTCAAGCTTCTGTCACTCCAGGTCTATTCTGTGCTCAGCGCTGCCTCCTCCTGCTTGACTGACAGCTTCTTTGCTGTGTGACTTCAGGCAAAGTAGTCGTCAGTGAAGCAGGAGGAGGTGACGCTAGACGGGGAATAGAGCTGGAGTGACAGAGGCTTCAGATCTCAATAACTCTTCAGCCTCATTTGCATATCAATTCAAATGCTGATTTCTCAGTAACAGAGGAGCTGATTGAACATATAAAGTTATTGCTGGACTTGTCTTTGAAAAAGTTACATGCACATGTAAATAGTTTGGAGGCTGAAATCCTGAGGACAGATTCCTTTTAATTCTATTTTTTGCTACATACATATATTTTTCTGATTGCTTTTATTCAGCAATTCTGATGTTTAACTTTTTTTCTTACTATGTTTAGCTTAATAAGAGTAGTCACAATATGACAGTGATGGGGACCTTTGGTTGGCCCCAGCTTCCATAGAATCCAATTGTCTCCCTGTGAAATTGGGCAGGGTGCGGTAGGCCACACTGTCCCATTAAGCTCCATCTTTCTTTTGGAATATGGTCACTTTTAACCCCTTTCTGACATTAGACGTACTATCCCGTCGAGGTGGGGTGGGCCCGTATGACCACCGACGGGATAGTACGTCATACGCGATCGGCCTCGCTCACGGGGGAATCGCGGCCGGGTGTCAGCTGCCTATCGCAGCTGACATCCGGCGCTATGTGCCAGGAGCGGTCACGGACCGCCCCCGGCACATTAACCACCGGCACACCACGATCAAACATGATCGCGGTGTTCCGGCGGTACAGGGAAGCATCGCGCAGGGAGGGGGGTTCCCTGCTGGCATCCCTGAGACCCCTGCAGCAACGCTCCCTCCCTGTAGCTACCTCCCTCCCTGTAGCAGGCCCGGATCCAAGATGGCCACGGCATCCGGGTCCTGCAGGGAGTAAGGTGGCTTACCAAGTGTCTGCTCAGAGCAGGCGCTTGGTAAGCCTGGAGTTCTGTAAGGCAGATCGCTGATCTGACAGAGTGCTGTGCAATCTGTCAGATCAACGATCTGTGATGTCCACCCCCCCCCGGGACAAAGTAAAAAAAAAATTTCCAAATGTGTAAAAAAAAAATAAATAAAAAAAAAATTTTTTTTCCTAAATAATGAAAAAAAAATAATATTCCCATAAATACATTTCTTTGTCTAAATAAAAAAAAAACAATAAAAGTACACATATTTAGTATCGCCGCGTCCGTAACGGCCCGACCTATAAAACAACTGGCCCACTAATTAGCCCCTTCAGTAAACACCGTAAGAAAAAAAAAAAAAAAAGAGGCAAAAACGCTTTATCATACCGCCGAAGAAAAAGTGGAATAACACGCGATCAAAAAGACAGATATAAATAACCATGGTACTGCTGAAAACGTCATCTTGTCCCGCAAAAAACGAGCCGCCATACAGCATCATCAGCAAAAAAATAAAAAAGTTATAGTCCTGAGAATAAAGCGATGCAAAAATAATTATTTTTTCTATAAAATAGTTTTTATCGTATAAAAGCGCCAAAACATAAAAAAATAATATAATTGAGGTGTCACTGTAATCGTACTGACCCGAAGAATAAAACTGCTTAACTCATTTTACCAATCGCGGAACGGTATAAACACCTCCCCCAAAAGAAATTCATGAATAGCTGGTTTTTGGTCATTCTGCCTCACAAAAATCGGAATAAAAAGCGATCAAAAAATTGCAACGTGCCCGAAAATGTTACCAATAAAAACGTCAACTCGTCCCGCAAAAAATAAGACCTCACATGACTCTGTGGACCAAAATATGGAAAAATTATAGCTCTCAAAATGTGGTAACGCAAAAAATATTTTTTGCAATAAAAAGCGTCTTTCAGTGTGTGACGGCTGCCAATCATAAAAATCCGCTAAAAAACGCTATAAAAGTAAATCAAACCCCCCTTCATCACCCCCTTAGTTAGGGAAAAATAAAAAAAAATGTATTTATTTCCATTTTCCCGTTAGGGTTAGGGTTAGGGTTGGGGCTAGGGTTAAGGCTACAGTTAGGGTTGGGGCTAAAGTTAGGGTTAGGGTTGGGGCAAAAGTTACGGTTAGGGTTTAGATTACATTTACGGTTGGGAATAGGGTTGGGATTAGGGTTAGGGGTGTGTCAAGGTTAGAGGTGTGGTTGGGGTTACTGTTGGGATTAGCGTTAGGGGTGTGTTTGGATTAGGGTTTCAGTTATAATTGGGGGGTTTCCACTGTTTAGGCACATCAGGGGCTGTCCAAACGCGACATGGCATCCGATCTCAATTCCAGCCAATTCTGCGTTGAAATAGTAAATCAGTGCTCCTTCCCTTCCGAGCTCTCCCTTGTGCCCAAATAGGGGTTTACCCCAACATATGGGGTATCAACTCAGGACAAATAGGACAACAACTTTTGGGGTCCAAATTCTCCTGTTACCCTTGGGAAAATACAAAACTGGGGGCTAAAAAATAATTTTTGTGGGAAAGAAAAAGATTTTTTAATTTCACAGCTCTGCGTTATAAACTGTAGTGAAACACTTGGGGGCTCAAAGTTCTCACAACACATCTAGATAAGTTCCTTTGGGGGTCTAGTTTCCAATATGGGGTCACTTGTGGGGGGTTTCTACGGTTTAGCTACATTAGGGGCTCTGCAAACGCAATGTGACGCCTGCAGACCATTCCATCTAAGTCTGCATTCCAAATGGCGCTCCTTTCCTTCCGAGCCCTCCCATGCGCCCAGTGGTTCCCCGCCACATATGGGGTATCAGCGCACTCAGGACAAATTAGACAACAAATTTTGGGGTCCAATTTCTCCTGTTACTCTCGGGAAAATACAAAACTGGGGCTAAAAAATAATTTTTGTGGGAAAAAATTTTTGTTTTATTTTACGGCTCTGCATTATAAACTTCTGTGAAGCCCTTGGTGGGTCAAAGCGCTCACCACACATCTAGATAAGTTCCAAAATGGTGTCACTTGTGGGGGGTTTCAATGTTTAGGCACATCAGTGGCTCTCCAAACGCAACATGGCGTCCCATCTCCATTCCTGTCAATTTTGCATTGAAAAGTCAAACGGCGCGCCTTCCCTTCCGAGCTCTGCCATGCGCCCAAACAGTTGTTTTCCCCGACATATGGGGTATTAGCATACTCCGGACAAATTGTACAACAACTTTTGGGGTCCATTTTCTCCTGTTACCCTTGGTAAAATAAAACAAATTGGAGCTGAAGTAAATTTTTTGTGAAAAAAGTTAAATGTTCATTTTTATTTAAACATTCCAAAAATTTCTGTGAAGCACCAGAAGGGTTAATAAACTTCTTGAATATGGTTTTGAGCACCTTGAGGGGTGCAGTTTTTAGAATGGTGTCACACTTGGGTATTTTCTATCATATAGACCCCTCAAAATGACTTCAAATGAGATGTGGTCCCTAAAAAAAAAATGGTGTTGTAAAAATGAGAAATTGCTGATCAACTTTTAACCCTTAAAACTCCCTAACCAAAAAAAATTTTGGTTCCAAAATTGTGCTGATGTAAAGTAGACATGAGGGAAATGTTACTTATTAAGTATTTTGTGTGACATATCTCTGTGATTTAATTTCATAAAAATTTAAAGTTGGAAAATTGCGAAATTTTCCAAATTTTCGCCAAATTTCTGTTTTTTTCACAAATAAATGCATGTAATATCAAAGAAATTTTACGACTATCATGAAGTACAATATGTCACGAGAAAACATTGTCAGAATCACTGGGATCCGTTGAAGCGTTCCAGAGTTTTAACCTCATAAAGGGACAGTGGTCAGAATTGTAAAAATTGGCCCGGTCATTAACGTGCAAACCACCCTTGGGGGTAAAGGGGTTAAAAAAAAACAAAGTTTTGGCGAGACATCCCCTTTAAGAGATGTTATCATCATGTGATTAGATGCCTTATTGTAAATATTTGTTGGGTTTGTGAGCCACATTGGTAACCACTATGGATCAATGTAGGGCTTACCCACAATAGTATGGTCTTATAGTCTAGTGCAGTGTTCCCCAACTCCGGTCCTCAAGAGCCACCAACAGGTCATGTTTTCAGGATTTCCTTAGTATTCCACAGTAGGGTTGAGCGAAACAGATCGGCCAATTTCATAAGTCGCCGACTTTCGGCAAAGTCGGGTTTCATGAAACCTGACCCAGCGGTACGCGATCTTCACGCCAAAGTCGCGTTTTATATAACGCGTTCAGCGCCATTTCTCAGCCAATGAAGGTGGACGCAGAGTGTGGGCAGCGTGATGACATAGGTCTCGGTCCCCACCATCTTAGAGAAGGGCATTACAGTGATTGGCTTGCTTTCTGCGGCGTCACAGGGGCTATAAAGGGGCGTGCACGCCGACCGCCGTCTTACTTCTGCCGATCTGAGCATTGGGATAGGTTGCTGTAGCTTCGTCTGAAGCTGGGATTTTGTTAGGATGGGAAAATTTACCCCCAAACAGCTTGTGCTGTAGTGATTAACACTGTTCAACACCACCTTTTTTTGCAGGGACAGTGGAGGCTAGATTTCTGTGCATCAGCTTTGTAGCTTATAAGGCTCCCTGATAGCTGCATTGCTGTTTGTATGCCGCTGTGCAAACCAACTGTTTTTTTCATAGCAAAAATCCTGTTGCTCCTTCTTTTCTGCACAGTTCTTTTGTTTCTTTGTCCACACTCTTGTGTACAGCAGTCCTTTTTATTGCTGCCATACTTGTCCTTTGATCATTGTAGGGAGATTGAAATTCTACTAGAGCCCTTGTATTTTTTGATATATCTGCCAACCACTTTCTGCCACTCAAACTGTGTAGTGTAATACAGTGGGCCTGATTTTTTCCTGCATTCTCCCACACATAAAAAAGGGAGATTTATATTGCCACTGAGTGCATCTGCGTAGAGGCGTAGCTAGAGCTTTTGCCGCCCGGGGCTGTTCCCGAGTTTGGCGCCCCCACCCCCCCCCCCCCCGGCTCAATACACACAAAGGTTACCAAAAACGGTTTTCCTGTTTTGTAGAACTTAAACTGGGCCTAATGGTGTCACCCCCACATGCCACACCTGTGACTTAATACCACCACACCATGACCAGGCCACATAGTGACCGAATAATACTACATACAAGGGACAAATACCACAACACCATTTCCAGACCACATGTTACCACCACATAGTGACTGAATACTACAATACTGATCGGTAATAAAAAAAAAACCACAATACTATCACCATAAGTGCCAGTATTCACAGGAGATCTGTACTTAGTATGCAGTGTCTGTGTAGAGGTAATACAGAGATCACTGGTGACATTATACACAGGACCTCTATATAGTATACAGTGTATAGTGTCAGTGTATAGGTAACACTGACTCACCAGTGACGTCTCTAGGTGAAGTCCTTCATCTTTCATCCAGCACAGACCGCCATCATTCCTTCCAGCCAGGACTCGTTTCTGCAGGAAATAACACAGTTATCTCGAGCTCCGCTTGCAGAACACATTACTTAATTTTTCACAACTTCTACATTACATCACATGAAGAAAAAAAGGTGATATAGTGTCACTCTGCACAGTAACAGGACCGCCCCCCCATTTAAAACAGTATACTCAAAAAATAAAATAAATACATCACTGCAGTAATAATATCCCTTAATTAGCCCCTATGGTAATAATATTCCCCACCCTGGCCCCGTTTCTCATTCCTGGCTCCAGCCATATGTTCTCGCATCCTGCCCTCATGAGTATCCATTCTACCCCATATGATCTCCACATCCTGCCCCACCAGCCTCCATCGTATCCGTCCTGCCCCATGATCCAATCCTGCCCCGTGTCTCCAATCATGCCCCGTATCTACATTCTGCCCATGCCTCAAGTCCTGCCCCCAGTGTGTCCAGCATATTACCCCCATGTTGTCCAGCAATCTGCCCCAGTGTGTCCAGCATATTACCCCCATGTTGTCCAGCAATCTGCCCCAGTGTGTCCAGCATATTACCCCCAGTGTGTCCAGCAATCTGCCCCAGTATGTCCAGCACTGCCCCCAGTGTGTCCAGCAATCTGCCCCAGTGTCCAGCCTTTCCCCAGTGTGTCCAGCAGTCTGCCCCAGTGTGTCCAGCATATTACCCCCAGTGTCCAGCATTGCCCCAGTGTGTCCAGCATATTACCCCCAGTGTGTCCAGCAATCTGCCCCAGTGTCCAGCATTGCCCCAGGGTCTCCAGCATTGCCTCAATGTGTCCAGAAATCTGCCCCAGGGTCTCCAGTATTGCCCCAGTGTGTCCAGCAATCTGCCCCATGGTCTCCTGTATTGCCCCAGTGTGTCCAGCATTCTGCCCCATGGTCTCCAGTATTGCCCCGGTGTATCCAGCAATCTGCCCCATGGTCTCCTGTATTGCCCCAGTGTGTCCAGCATTCTGCCCCATGGTCTCCAGTATTGCCCCGGTGTGTCCAGCAATCTGCCCCATGGTCTCCAGTATTGCCCCAGTATGTCCAGAAGTCTGCCCAGGGTCTCCAGCATTGCCTCAATGTGTCCTGAAATCTGCCCCATGGTCTCCAGTATTCAGTGTGTCCAGCAATCTGCCCCATAGTCTCCTGTATTGCCCCAGTGTGTCCAGCATTCTGCCCCATGGTCTCCAGTATTTCCCCAGTGTGTCCAGCATTCTGCCCCATGGTCTCCAGTATTGCCCCAGTGTGTCCAGCAATCTGCCCCATGGTCTCCTGTATTGCCCCAGTGTGTCCAGCATTCTGCCACATGGTTTCCTGTATTGCCCCAGTGTGTCCAGCATTCTGCCCCATGGTCTCCAGTATTGCCCCAGTGTGTCCAGCAATCTGCCCCATGGTCTCCTGTATTGCCCCAGTGTGTCCAGCAATCTGCCCCATGGTCTCCTGTATTGCCCCAGTGTGTCCAGCAATCTGCCCCATGGTCTCCTGTATTGCCCCAGTGTGTCCAGCATTCTGCCACATGGTCTCCTGTATTGCCCCAGTGTGTCCAGCAATCTGCCCCATGGTCTCCTGTATTGCCCCAGTGTGTCCAGCAATCTGCCCCATGGTCTCCTGTATTGCCCCAGTGTGTCCAGCATTCTGCCCCATGGTCTCCAGTATTGCCCCAGTGTGTCCAGCAATCTGCCCCATAGTCTCCTGTATTGCCCCAGTGTGTCCAGCAATCTGCCCCATGGTCTCATGTATTACCCCAGTGTGTCCAGCAATCTGCCCCATGGTCTCATGTATTGCCCCAGTGTGTCCAGCAATCTGCCCCATGGTCTCCAGTATTGCCCCAGTGTGTCCAGCATTGCCCCAGCCCCAGACAGTCAGACATAAAGAAAAAAAAAAAAAAGTAAAATCCTCACCTCTCCCGTTCCTAGCGCAGGTCCGGTGCAGTCAGCGTCTCTCCGGCTCTGCGACGCTCAGGATAGAGAGGCAGAGCGGCGCGCACAGTAGTGACGTCATCGCGCCCTCTGCTCTGAGACGTCGCAGAGTCAGAGGACGCTGCAGCTGCCGGCGCCGCAGGAACCAGGAGAGGTGAGTATAGAGCGGGGGGCGGGGCCCGGGGGTGGGGGGAGCTGGCCCTGGTCGTGGCGGCGGACGGCGCCGCCCGAAGATTTAAAGGGGGCGTCTTTTTTTTTTTTTTCTTCTCCTGCAGCGCCGGCCGCCCCCCGCATTGTGCCGCCCAGGGCGGACCGCCCCCCCCCCCGCACCCCCCTTCCTACGCCACTGCATCTGCGTCAGTCCTGTTTGTGGCATATCTGTCGTCCACTTTCTGCCACTCAAACTGTGTAGTGTAATACAGTGGGCCTGATTTTCCCAGCAGCCACTGAGTGCATCTGCGTCAGTCCTGTTTGTGGCATATATCTGTCATCCACTTTCTGCCACTCAAACTGTGTAGTGTAATACAATGGGCCTGATTTTTTCCTGCTGTCTCCCACACATAAAAAAGGGAGATTTGTATTGCCACTGAGTGCATCTGCGTCAGTCCTGTTTGTGGCATATCTGTCATCCACTGTCTGCCACTCAAAACTGTGTAGTGTAATACAGTGGGCGTGATTTTTTTCCTGCATTGTCCCACACCTAAAAAAGGGAGATTTATATTGCCACTGAGTGCATCTGCGTCAGTCCTGTTTGTGGCATATCTGTCGTCCACTTTCTGCCACTCAAACTGTGTAGTGTAATACAGTGGGCCTGATTTTCCCAGCAGTCTCACGCACCTATAAAGGGAGATTTAAACTCACAACAAATTTACGTACACCTTCTAGCTGGTTTTACAGTACCATATAACGTTTGTTAGTTTGGTTACATTTTTCCAAAAATGAGGAAGTCTGGTGGAAGAGGTCATGGCCGTGGGCGGTCATTGCCAGCTGGTAATGATGGTAGTGGTGGTGGAGCATAAGGTGGTCATGGGAAAAGCAATATAGCACCTAAGTCTCGAGTTGTTGAGCCAGCGTCATTGTCTGGCTACACAAGGCCTCGAACGCTCCCTTTTCTGGGAGTAGGAAAACCGCTTTAAAAGCCGGAGCAGCAGGAACAAGTTTTGGCTTTCCTTGCTGACTCTGCCTCTAGCTCTTTCGCCTCCTCTTCGGAAAGTGCAAAATTTAAAAGCAGCGCATCGTCAGTGGATGCTCCCAGTCAGGAACAAGTCGCTTCCTTGTGTCCTTCACCCAGAACAACAGAGAAGGATGCGTCAGGCGACACAACGGGTTACTCCATGGAGCTCTTTACACATACCGTGCCTGGGTTAGAAAGGGAAATTGTTAACAGGCCATGCCCATTACAAGATGAATCGGACATGGAGTGCACAGATGCACAGCCACAGCTAGATTATTATGCTGTTCCATTGACTCAGATCACAACATTGCCCTCGCAGTGTACTGAGCCATAATCTGACCCTGATGAGACTATGGTGCCCCGTACCGAATGCTATAGCACCGGCTTACACGGTGACACAGAGGAAGGTTCACAGGACATAGAAGAGGAGGTGATAGATGACCCAGTTGTTGACCCCGATTAGCAGCCATTGGGGGAACAGGGTGCCGCTGGCAGTAGCTTTGAAGCGGAGGAGGAGCCGCAGCAGGCATCAACATCGCAACAGCTTTCATCTGGCAAGCCCGTATCTGGCCAAAAACGTGTGTCAAAACCAAAAACAGTTGTAGGACAGCGTGGTCATCCGGTTACAGGAGCTCAGTGTGCAATGCCTGAAAAGGTATTCGATAGTAGGAAAAGTGAAGTCTGGCAATTTTTTAACCAAGATCCGAATGATCGGTGCAAAGTGATCTGTAAGAAATGCTCAAGGACCTTTAGCAGAGGTCAGAATGTCAAAAATTTAAATACAAGTTGCATGCATATACATTTCACCACCATGCACTTGCAAGCCTGGACTAACTACCAAACGTCCCGTAATGTTGTTGCACCCGCTCACAATGAAACTAGTCAGCAATGCTACATTCCTTCCCTCACTGTAAGCCCACCGTTTACGACACCACCTTCAGCAAATGTGGAGGTATCGTCGCAAGGCCAAAGCAGTCAGGGAATCACCAGGTTCTTGGTAGGAAACACTGTATGTAGGCCA
Organism: Ranitomeya imitator; assembly: GCF_032444005.1. NCBI lineage: Eukaryota > Metazoa > Chordata > Amphibia > Anura > Dendrobatidae > Ranitomeya > Ranitomeya imitator. The sequence continues at coordinate 535,326,287 of NC_091282.1, forward strand.
ACAGCTAGAATACCATCAACAACCCTCTCTCAGTCTGCCATGTCCACCACCACCTCGCTAGTTCCACCATATGCAGCTCTCCAGTCCAGCTCACTCTACAAGAGACTCTCCTTAGGAAAAGGATGTACTCATCCTCTCATCCGCATACACAGGGTTTGAATGCCCACATTGCTAGACTAATCTCGTTAGAGATGATGCCCTACTGGTTGGTTGAAAGCGAAGCTTTCAAAGCCCTGATGGCCTACGCAGTACCACGCTATGACCTACCCAGTCGACATTTCTTTGCGAGAAAAGCCATCCCAGCCCTCCACCAGCATGTCAAAGGCCGCATTGTCCATGCACTCAGGCAATCAGTCAGTAGAAAGGTGCACCTCACAACAGATGCATGGACCAGTAGGCATGGCGAGGGATGTTACATCTCTATCACGGCGCACTGGGTTAATGTGGTGGATGCAGGGTACACAGGGGACAGCCATAGTGGCACAGTTCTGCCTAGCTCACGGTCTAGGAAACAGTTGGCTGTAGGCATTTGCCGCTCCTCCTCCTCCTCCTCCTACAGAAGCAAAAGCTCGTCCACAGAGCACAGTCGCACGACCACTCCATCCGCAGCTGCCAGTGTTGCAACCGTGGTGTCCTATTATGGAACAGCTTGTGGGAAGCGTTAGCAGGCTGTATTGGCAATGAAGTGTTTGGGCGACAACAGACACACCGCGGAAGTTCTGTCTGAGTTCTTGCAGCAAGAAACTCAGTCATTGCTGGGCAGTGTACATCTTGAGGCAGGCAAGGTAGTCAGTGATAACGGAAGGAATTTTATGGCTGCCATAGCCCTTTCCCAACTGAATCACAATCCTTGCCTGGCTCACACCTTGAACCTGGTGGTGCAGTGCTTCCTGAAAAGTTATCCGGGGTTACCCGCCCTGCTCCTGAAGGTGCGAAGACTTTGCTCGCACATCCGTCGTTCACCCGTACACTCCAGCCGTATGCAGAACCATCAGCGATCTTTGAATCTTCCCCAGCACCGCCTAATCATCGACGTTGCAACAAGGTAAAACTCCACACTGCACATGCTTCAGAGGCTGTGCGAACAGAGGCGTGCTGTTATGTATTTGTGGGAGGATACACATACACGGGCAGGCAGTTGGATGGCAGACATGGAGTTGTCAGGTGTGCAGTGGTTGAAGCTACAAGATCTTTGTCAAGTCCTTCAGTGTTTTGAGGAATGCACACGGCTGGTTAGTGCAGACGACGCCATCATAAGCATGAGCATCCCCCTAATGCGTCTGCTGATGCAAAGTTTGACGCACATAAAGGAGCAGGCGTCTGCAGCCGAGGACGAGAGTAGCCTTGATGACAGTCAGCCACTGTCTGCTCAGGGAAGTCTCCTGGACAAGGTGGCGGATGAAGAGGAGGAGGACGAGGAGGATGATGGGGATGAATATATATGGGAGGAGGAAGCTTCTCAGGGGGCAATAGAAACTGGTGGCGTTGCAAGGTCAGGTACAGGGTTTTTGAGAGAGACAAGTGATGTTGATTTGCCAGAAAGTGCTCCTCAACCCAGCACAAGCAGTGAATTGACACCTGGAACATTGGCCCACATGGCAGATTATGCCTTGCGTATCCTAAAAAGGGACCCCTGCATTATCAAAATGATGACCAATGACGATTACTGGTTGGCCTGCCTCCTGGATCCACGCTATAAAGGGAAATTGCAAAATATCATGCCACATGAGAACTTTGAGCAAATATTGGCTACCAAACAAGCAACTCTTGTAGACCGTTTGGTTCAGGCATTCCCAGCACACAGCGGCAGTGATGGTTCTCACACGAGCTGCAGGGGGCAACATGGCAGAGGTGGTAGAGGTGCACAAATCAGAAGTGGCGTTGGACAGAGGGGTTTTATGACCAGGTTGTGGAGTGATTTTGCAATGACCGCAGACACGACAGGTACTGCAGCATCAATTCAAAGTGACAGAAGACAAAACATCAAAAATAGACACCTGGCCTGAATTGGCCGAATATGCATTGCAGGAGCTTGCTTGCCCAGCAGCTAGTGTGCTATCAGAAAGAGTATTCAGTGCTGCTGGGTCAATACTGACTGAAAAAAGGAGTTGTCTGGCTACCCAAAATGTTGATGATCTAACCTTCATTAAAATGAACCAATCATGGATTTCTAATTATTTTGCCCAACCTTTCCCGGCTGACACCTAGCTTTCCAGTAAAAAGGTCTTGCTTTTGGACTGGTCTTACTGACTGTTCCAGTTTTCTCCATTTGCAGCTGCTGTATGTCCAGCATATGCCATTTTTACACCTCCCTTAATGGGCTGACTCCCCCCACGGGGCCGTGGTCACCACTTGGCGCAAGCACCCGTGCGAGTGCTGTTTGGCTGAAGAGGTGGGTGTGCCCACTTTCGGGCGACTGCACTGGCACAGGGTCCCTCATAGTACAATGAAGTGTCTCTGGCGGTGGTGGTGCGCACCCAACGTGAGACACACCGTTGTAACATGAGGGGCCCTGGGCCAGTACCGCCGGCCACGAGAGAGTGTTCCCCCCCAGCTCAAGCAGTGCTCTACCACTTGCAAAATTATCTCTCACTGCTCCACCACTGTTTAGTCTATGCAGTTAAATCCTTCAATGGCACTGCCAATACCAATTTGCTGACATGTATGATGCTACTAAAAATATACAGGGGCCCTGTCCTACATTTACACCAGTTAATACTTTGCGCCAAATACTACTGTCTGCAAGTCAGCAGAGGAGCTCACCCCTGTACCTAGGTATGCCACCTGTTTATTTGTTAATTTTTTTTTTGAGAGACATTAACATCAATTTATTATTTTGGACTACTAACTGTGTCAGACACTCCTTCCAATTGTCCTCCGCTGACCACACCAATGCTGCCTGTGTACCCCTGGAACCTATTTAAAACTGCATAGAGCATCCTTTTTTTAGTTTAGGCCTAGTAAGTCTGTCTGCGGTCCCTCCTTCAAATTGTCTTTGCAAAGTTGAAATACTTACCTCTCCCTGCTCCACTGCCGTGACGTAGTCCACGTTTCCTGGGCCCACTAAAAACTTGAATAAGCCCTACCCCCCCACAACTTTAGCCAAATGACCCCCAATTTCCAATGCCTAACTATTATTATAAGGTAAATTAAGATTGACAAGCTTCAGTAACAAGAATGGATGTTTTTGCCATTAAAATGGGCACTGTAGGTGTTTTCCTGGCCTCCACCCACTACCGACTATGCTTCCCCATTGACTTGCATTGGGTTTCGTGTTTCGGTCGATCCCCAACTTTTCGCGATAATTGGCCGATTTCACTCAACTCGACTTTTGAGATAGTCGGGTTTCACGAAACCTGACTCGATCCAAAAAAAGTAAAAGTCGCTCAACCCTATTCCACAGGTGATTGAATGCTTGCCTGTCCAGGTGATGTAATTATCACCTGTGCAATACTAAGGAAATCCTGAATACATCACCTGTTGGGTGGCTCTTGAGGACCGGAGTTGGGGAACACTGCTCTAGTGAATCCTAAAGCAACCAGTTCAAGCTGTGTATAGAACTGCCTGTACAGTCATTTTATGAAGTTACTAATGCCATGTTGTACATGCAGTCGAATCTATGGACCACATGGTATAGAATAGAGATTGACAGCTATCTCTGCATACATAGCCAAAAAGGGGAGACTTACTAGGACCGCCCACTGGACTCCTATGCATACAAACCACATATTTCAATGAACAAATGCAATTTTTACTGAAACTTTTTCTACAAAAATGCATATCAATCTGATCATCTCCTCCTGCTCCATAAGAGCCTAGCAGCAGATCAGATACTATTTTCAACATGACTGGTTGCCTTTAATTACTTAACATGCTTTCAATATTATTTAATCTTCTAACATATGTGTAAGATGATTACTTTCAGCTGTCCTGAAAACAAGATTTAGTAACCTTAAAAAATACAAGAGGGGCGTACTAATGATAGGTCTTGCAGTGGTCAGATGTGTTGTGAATTCTGTTGTCGAGCTCCCTCCTGTGGTCGTGAATGGTACTTCGGTGAGTTCTGTCCGTGGGCTCCCTCTGGTGGCTGTGAGTGGAGCTGCTGCTGCTTCTGAGGTTCCTTACACAGGTGACGTGGTTTATCCTTTGGTTGCTGCTCTATTTAACTCCACTTAGATCGTTACTCCATGCCAGCTGTCAATGTTTCTGCATTGGTTCAGTTCGCTCTTGGATCTTTCTGGTGACCTGTCTACTCCAGCAGAAGCTAAGTTCCTGATAGTATCTAATTCGTTCATTGTTTTCTTGTCCAGCTGGATATCATGATTTTGTCTTGCTAGCTGGAAGCTCTGGGATGCAGAGTGGCATCTCCGCACCGTTAGTCGGTGCGGAGGTCTTTTTGCACACCCTGCGTGGTCTTTTGTAGTTTTTTGTGCTGATCGCAAAGCTACCTTTCCTATCCTCTGTCTATTTAGTAAGTCTGGCCTCCCTTTGCTGAAACCTGTTTCATTTCTGCGTTTGTGACTTTCATCTTTACTCACAGTCAATATATGTGGGGGGCTACCTTTTCCTTTGGGGAATTTCTCTGAGGCAAGGTAGGCTTTATTTTCTATCTCTAGGGCTAGCTAGCTCTTAGGCTGTGACGAGGCGCCTAGGGAGTGTCAGGAGCGCTCCACGGCTATTTCTAGTGTGTGTGATAGGATTAGGAATTGCGGTCAGCAGAGCTCCCACATCCCAGAGCTTGTCCTGTGTGAGTTTTAACCATCAGGTCATTCCGGGTGCTCCTAACCACCACGTCATAACACAGATGTAACTTATGGGAAAGAAACCTTGCAGGAGCTTGTTCACTAAGGGAATTAAGCTTTTCATGGTGTCCTTTGAGATCAATAGCCTGTCCATGTAATACAGACACGTTATACTCTGGCCCATGGGCCAACTGTGCCCCACAGTAAGTGTATTATGCCTGTGTTGTGGGACGACAGGCGAACCTCCTCCAAGCATCCCACTTTCATCTATATCCGTATCCTGGATGCCGAAACAATTGAAAGCAATGGTTCAGAGCGATCGCTGCCAAGACCGGGGGAGTAGGGAGAGGTGAGTATTTATTTAAATGTAGCGCCAGTTATACTGAATGAAGGACTATGTAGAACCCATTATACTGTATGAAGGACTAGGTGGGGTCAAAATACAGTATGGATGACTATGTGGGGTCATTATACTGTATGGAATGCAATGAGGGCCTGTTATACTGTATGGAGGACTCTGTGGGGCTTTTATACCGTATGAAAGGCTATGTGGGGCCATTATTCTGTATGGAGGACTATGTGGGGCCCATCATATTATATGGAAGGCTATGCTGGGCCATTATTCTGTTTAGAGGACTATGTGGGGCCCATCATGCTATGTGTTAAGATCAGGTGGCCTTGGAGCAGCATGAAATGACCTTCGCTGGAGCAGTGGTAACTTTACTGACCGCAAACCCTGATCCTATCACCGCAACTAGAAGTAGCCGTGGGGTGTGCCTAACCAGACCTAGACACCTCGACACAGTCTAAGGACTAAATATCCCTAAAGATGGAAATAGGAAAACTCTCTTGCCTCAGAGTAGATCCCCAAAGGATAGATAGCCCCCCACAAATAATGACTTTGAGTAGGAGAGGAAAAGACACACGCAGACAGAAAACATGGATAAGCAAAGGAAGCCACTTCTACCTAGATAGGAAAGGAAAGTACAGGATACTATGCGGTCAGCATAAAACACTACAAAATGTCCACAGCAGAAAAATACAAAAACTCCACCACCTAACTAAAGATGTGGAGAGTATATCTGCGACTCCAGCGAGTCCAACTAGACTGAGAAAAACATCAGGCACAGTCTAGCAGGAACAAAATAGATACAAGATAAGCACAGAAAATAAACACAGCATTGTGTCTAAAAAATGAAGCAAACACTTATCTTAGCTGAATTGGCAGCAAGCAGGAGAGGCCAGGCAGAGGACCAACACTTCCAAAGGAACATTGACTACTTGCAAGGACTAATGAGTCCTGCACAGCTAAATATCCCAGTCAGAATTGCAATTAGCAGAAACACCTGTCCAAGACTGCTGCTCAGGAATAACTGCATTACCATCAACAACCACCGGAGGGAGCCCAAGAGCAGAATTCACAACAGCTATGTGGAAAGCTATGTGCTGCCCATTATACTGTATGGAAGGCAATCTGTGGCCATTATACTGTATGGAGGATGATGTGGGGCTATTATACTGTATAGATGGAAATACAAGGACCTTCATACTATATAGAAGACTATGTGGGGCCATTATACTGTGTGAAGGAAATGTGAGACCCATTATGTTGTATGAGTGACTATATGGGCCCATTATACTGTGTGGGGATTATAGTTGGAGAATCATACAGTGATGAGATCACCATACTTTGCCAATGGTTGAGGGGTAGGTACAGTAGGGTCATCATATTGTGTGTGTGGAGGGTACTGTGGAGGAATTCACAGTGGGATAATTTACTATGTTTGATGGGCACTTTTGGTGGCAACATACTTTATTGTTTCATGTTTCCTCCGCTAATCTATCTATGCCCAACATTGCTATTTCTGAGGGTGGCTGCACCACTACTCCCCATCAACATGCCAACTGTCTTGGTATCATCTTTGATTCAGATCTTTCCTTCAGTGCCCGTATCTGATCAGTCGCCTGCTCATGTCACTTACACCTCAAAAATATCTCTAGAATTAGATCTTTTCTCACCTTTGAATCAGCAAAAACTCTGACTGTTGCTCTTATTCATTTTCGTCTGATTTATTGAAACTATTTACTGAACGGTCTTTCTTTTACTAGACTCTCCCTTCTCCAATCCTACCTAAATGCAGCAGTAAGGATCATATTCTTTTCTAACTGCTACACAGATACCTCTACCCTGTGCCAGTCGTTGCACTGGTTACCCTTCTGCTACAGAGTTCAATATAAACGTATTAATCTCACCCACAAAGTGCTCCACATTTCAGCACCACTCTGCATCTCCTCCCTCATCTCAATCTACCACCCTACCCGTGCCCTATATTCTGCTAATGACTTAAAACTAAAATCCTCAATAATCCAAACCTCCCATTCCTGTCTCCAAGACTTCTTGCGTGCTGCGGCAATTCTTTGAAATGCACTACCCAGGACAAGTCGATTGTTTTCCCAATACCCACAGTTTTAAGCGTGACATAAAAACGCATTTCTTTAGACTGGCCTATCTCCCCACTTCACTTACTGAATCTAACTATACCCGTTTTTCCCATACAAAATTTTCTTCAAAATCATCACCCCTGAAGCACCCTCCATGTACCTAATAGCCCTCTGTGTCTGTACTATACACAAACTGGCTGGCGACTAGAGATGGGCGAACCCGAACAGTAAAGTTCAGCATCCGAACCGAACACCTACTGTTCGGGCATGGACACCGAACACGGCCCCCCGAACACCAAGTGTTTGTTGCGCTGTTATGTGCATGACAACGCGGCAAACAACACTTCTGATCGGCGGTAAAATCATTACCGTCGGTCAGACAGCAGCGGTTCCTACGCTGTCAATAAACAGCATAATTCCGCAGCTATGATTAGACGTATAAAGTTTACCTCCGGTCACAGATGTCAGCTGATGGGACTACTGCTCCCATCAGCCGACTCCTCTATTCTTGATAAGCAGCCTTGCTGAAGCTGACAGCTTTACCGTCACATTTGAAGAAAAAACTTCCTCAATTGTAGACATTGTTTTAATAAATATCAAGGTCAGCCCGCAACATTGTCCAAGGTTCTAATTTTGTCCCTCTGTGCATTTGAGTTTGACATGCCTGATAATGAGCCCCTTCCCCTATGGCTATCTGATTGCAGTACTGGACTCCTATCCTAACTTGGAATGTCCTTGACAGACAACCATCCCAATTAATTACATAATTATTATTATTACTAATACTGTTAAAATAATGGAAATGTATTTGGCATGGCAATGGACTATGTTTTGTCAACTGCATTAAAGATAGCATTGTACATAAAAGGCCTTCGCTGCATAGTTATTTGTAAATGTGTCGTGGTTGTCGAAATCCTGAAATGCTATTATGTCTCTCTTGTCACCCTCCTTATCAAAGTTATTATGGCTACTTTGACTCACTGGGACACAGCATTTAATGTGCCAGTCATTTAAATGTTCTTTGATGCTACTTCTGTACAGTAAACCATAAAATGCTAAGATTTTTTATAATACTTCATAATGCATTTCTAATTTCAGGTAACAACTGCAAATATGAATTTTGAGTGCTTGGGTACATTGTATATGTTAATGTATTCGAAATACGCTTACTTTTGTACAGTAATGTGTTCAGCTAGGTCATCGATCCTAGTTCATTGGGCCTTTTCTTACTTTTTTTATACACTAAGGAACATTATAAACTCCAGTACTGAATCTGTATGATGGGGCTATCTCAGTTATACATGGGGTAATGACCAACCTACTGTTAATTATATGGCGATTACAACTATCCAAGGAGTTCTGTGTCTATATAAAAGAACAAGGCTGCGAATGGACACCGGTCACACAAATCTGCGATGACTTCTAATATATAATTTATCATTATTACTTATGTTGCACAGATTATTTCTCTTTATCCATCATTCATGACTGATATGAAACTTAATCATCCCATAGAAAAAAAACTCTGCAGCATCCCAGTTGCTCATTTCACAAACTTGTATAATACACACTGCAGCTGCTGAATAACCTCTTTTTCAAAAATGGACCTTGATCTAGTGATTTACCCATGCAACCTGTGGAGCCGCACAGGGGCCCAAAAGGTAAGGAGGGCCATTTTCATCTCCAAAACAGGTTGAATTGTGCATAATCATGAGCTATTGGACTGCAAATAGCCTATACTCTGTTCTTGCACAGGGGCCCTATTCTGTCTGTTCGCCTCTGAGAAGGTGCTTTCTGCAAATATGAAATGTAAAGGGTTAAGAAGAGATAAGCAATGTTTACAATGCATAGCATTTAGTTTTATTTATTGTTGTCTAATTTACAATAATATTTATTTTTATTATTATTGTTATTATTTTTACAAAACTCACAAAGTATGTATAGTAAACACAAAATAAGGTTTTCCTTAGTAAAGCCGTTGGGCGGTATGTAACAGAAAGCAGATGTGTGGTCTTAAAACAAAATATATTACATCTGGAGTCTTTCTAATCTGTCAATCCAGGGATTTTGCTAATACCAGGTTAGAGAATGTTTCTTATTAGAGAGGTCTTCTGCTTGAAGGGTACGGCAGTGTAGAGAATTGCGTATTCTGAGAGGTGCAGTGATAAAGACTTAATCTGGATTATAGAATGTTGGGCATGGAACACTGGTGCTGCATGTGCCAAAGAATAGACTTTTTATCACAGAGTGGACAATAAACACAAACTTCTGTCTCAAAAATGAAAAAAAAAATTGGTTTCATAACAAGCTAACCAGACAATTTTGTCAGTTATACCATAAAACCATGACATGATGGAACGTTGATCGTCCTTTATTTAAAGGATCTTCCATCTTCGTATGTTTTTTTTAAACCAAAAGTCAACATCCATTGAGTTTTTGTTTAAAGGGACAGTAATTCTAGAAAAAAAATCCCAGTAATTCCTACCTTAATCATATTATATACAGTAAATACTGTATATAATATGATTAAGGTAGGAATTACTGGGAATTTGACCCATTGTTACATTTATTGCCAATAAAAATGAGAAATAACAGGAGAATTATATAGAGGAAATCTCTCTAGTCTCCGGAGGTTAGCCCCTTCTTCCGCCTACTCCTCCTCCTCACTGTCCTGACTGTGATTGTAAGACAACTAGCTGTAGCAGAAGTCTCCTGGCCATGCCCTCTCAGTAGTAGGGCATAATATTTCTAAGTTCTATGATTAAAGGGACTTTGTCACCAGATTTTTCGTATCTGAACTCATTTTAAGTCATTTGTTACTAGCATTCCATCTGCTCATATCTGCCCAACTTCCTGAATATCTAAGAAAATACATTTCATTATCCTCCAACATCATGTGCTAACCAGCACGGTCTGGTCCGATGAGTGACGCTGGTCTGTGCTCAGTGCCCCTTCTGTCCCCATCTTCATGCCTTGGCGTCTCTTACTTCATCCACAGAGTCTGTTGCGCCTTCACAGCTCTTGTTCTCTACACTGCAGACGCAAAATGTGAACAGACTATAGATGACTTATGAGACACAAATCAAGGCCGAAGGGCCGGCGATTGTGGGGGCAGCGGAGGCACCATGCTCCAACCAGTGACAGCCATCAGACTGGACTGTGCCTTATGTTCATCTGCGAAGTCTGATCTCATAATTATAAAAGGGATTTTTTTTTTCGATATGTGGGACAGTTGGGCTTTCCTAAACAGGCTGCTAGAGTGCTAGTAAATTCAATTTATAGGTAGGTGGTAAATTTAGTTCATATAGGGAAAAACTGATTACAGGTTTTCTTTAAGCCTTGGTAACAGGCCTTCAACAGGCAGCTAGATGAAGATGGAACTGTTCAGCAGGAGTTTAAGCTCTTTGTTCTCTGTAGGATTTGTACAAGACTGAATACTGTCTCAGGAATGCTGTAGACTAGTAAACAGTAAGGACAACTATATTTTTTATTAAAAGAGGTTATCCTGGACTTTGTTGGTTTTTTTGGCTATAGATCTAAGCACTTATCGGCAGGTAGTTGCTAGCTACCTGCCTTTTCTGCCCTGCTCCATCTATTTTCGCTGATAGCGGTCACATACCGCACCAGCTGGTGATTCTCCAGCTTCCTGTGATGTTTACAGAGCAGCTTCTGTGCTGTCTACGTCACTGCCAATGTCATGCTGATTGACAACTGGATCCCCACTGCCTAACTGCAGGTAGTCAGCTGTCAGTCAGCGTAACGTCGGCAGTTGGCATTGACAGAGCAGACCAGAAGTGAAAAAGCTGTTCTTTTGACATGAGATCAAATGAAGTAAGAGAATCGCTGCCTGAACCAGAAAACATTTTTTTTCAGGGGAGAACAGGCAGGTAGCTAGCCGGTAATTTCGTACACCAATAGTCAAATAAAACCAAAGTCCCACATAACATAACCCCTTTAACATTCATTACTAGTTTTTTGTGTTTCTTTAAAGGTAACCTGTCATGTGAAAAAACACTATTGGCCTTCAGATATGAGGTTAATCTGCAGGTTAATGGCATTCTGCAGCCGTGCGGCCGCCGCATTGTTGGGCTGGCTGAACTTTATTCCTCCTGGCAGATTCAGGCTTTCAGTCATAGAGGCCCGTCATGCACGGCTTCAGTCACTGCTCAGTACACTGACAGCCAGCTCTGTATTAATGCACTGTACATCCAGCTGTCAGTCACTAATGGGGCGTGGTTACAGCCACCACTCACTGTGTACTCAGCTGTGACTGAAACAGCGCCGGCTGTACCCCTAATTCTAACGCCTTTGAGGGCAATGCATCATAGTGTTTTTGGCAGTGAAAGAGCGTAAAACTCTTTGAAAAGTCACAAACTTGGAAACTTTTGGCATTTTTATGCCAATTTGAAGCAGATGTTACAAAACAGGTGGAGCTAGGGTGGTACCAGTGGTAGGATGGTAGGTTGCTATGCCTGCCCATCAAGTTCAGAAAAAGTGACGGGGTTTCTTATGCCAGAAATGCTATATAAGCTGTAATAATAATCTTTATTTTTATATAGCGCTAACATATTCCGCAGCGCTTTACATTTTGCACACATTATCATCACTGTCCCCAATGGGGCTCACAATCTAAAATCCCTATCAGTATGTCTTTGGAATGTGGGAGAAAACCAGAGTACCCGGAGGAAACCCACACAAACACGGAGAGAACATACAGACTCCTTGCAGATGTTGTCCATGGTGAGGCTTGAACCCAGGACTCCAGCGCTGCAAGGCTGCAGTGCTAACCACTGAGCCACCGTGCTGTACAGAATGTTTGTATTAAAGAGCTTGAAAAGGGTAGGATACAGTCCTATGAGACCTCAAAATTTCATGCACATCTTCTCTGGTCAATATGATGCTAGTCAGTACTAGTAATTCACCTCAAGTAAAACTGTTGGGGAAAATTTGTCAAAGCTGTCAAATTAGAACATCTAAATATTCGCTCTTCCCTAATATACAGCATCCACAAATATTTCAATATATTACTTTTTTCTCTGCTCCCAAAGCCATTTTTTTTTTTTTGCAGAAGTTGAAAATCTTTCTTTAGCGTCCTCAAATCTCATCGAGCTAGGGTACACTGAAACGTTTCTGGGGTATTACCCTGTCGCAAGTTTTGGAAACACTCTGACCCAGTCATTTAGGTATTACTATTTGACCCTTGTCAAAATAATTTACGCTTGCCCATTATTCTTGCTTCCAATACATCAACTTACTGAATGTTCACTTGCTGGTTACAGAAAAGAAACATTCATCTTTCAGTGCATTATGCTTTTCCTGTTGTGTTATTTGTTAGATAGGGGTTATTTAGGTATATTAGCACTTATTTATTCTGAAAAGTATTGCTGCTTCATTTCCCATTGGAAAAGCAAAAAATTAAATTAAGACAATAATGTAAACTAATTGTTATATGATATCGTTTGTCACCAATGCACAATACAATTTATTTAAAAATGTTATTATTAGAATATTATAATAGAATTTTATACATTTACGGTAATTAAAACTCTATTGTATGTTTTCATATACATCATCCATTATATTTTATAGGGATTCTCTAGGACTGTAAAATGTTTATTGAAGGGAGCTCAGGACATACTGGGCATTGTGCAGTTCTTGTTGGCTGTAGTAACAAAAATATCATTTTCTTATCCACAGTGAAACAAATGAAACATTCTCTAGCCTCCATGGGCAACAAAACCACCTTTTAGAGTTCAATATGTGTTACAGTTCAGGCACAATGAAGGAAATTTATTATTGGCCAAAAATGCCAAAATGACACATTTTAGTGTAAGCGTTCTTCGCTGACAATACAAAGTAACTCACAGTTTACCAATTACAGGTGTGAGGACCCTGCTCGCTTACAGTCTATAAGGAAATAGGGGGACATAATAGGTAAAAAGTGCTTATTATGTATGGTCCAATCATTATTATGATTATTATTATTATTAGGGAATTTCAAATAAGCTGCATGATCCAGTCATCAATCAGTATCTGTCTACGTACAGTTGCCAAATGGAGGATGTGAAGGCAGATGAATAGAAGGGACCAGATTCTGAGGAAAATTTTGAAAGAGGAAAAAGGGAAGAATTAGATTAGTGAAGTGAGGTGATAGACCTTCCTAAACAGATGTGTTTTATAAGCACACTTAAAAATGTGGGGGCTGAGTACTAGTCGAATCATCTGGGGTAGTGCATTCCAGAAAACTTGCACAGCGCAAGAGAAGTCTTAGAGATGAAGGTGGGAGGTTCAGAATACGGAGGATATTAGTCTTAGATCAGTTGCTGAATGGAGAACACGGGTAGGACGATAGGCAGAAAAGAGAGCAGAGCTGTAGGGTGGTGCAGAACTGTGGAGAGCTTTGTAGGTGAGGGAGATACGTATGTATTGTATTCTGTAGTGAATGGGTAACCAATGCAATGATTGGTACAAGGTGGAAGCATCGGTGAAGTGGCTGGACTGAAATACAACCCTGGCTTCTGCGTTCAGGATGGATTGGAGAAAAGAAAGTTTGGAGTGAGACCGATCAGTATAGAGAGTTGCAGTAGTCCATATGGTAATGAATAAGAGCAACAGTGAGAGTTTTTTCAGTTTCAAAGGTGAGAAATGGTCAGATTTTTTAGATGTTTTTAAGATGCAGGTGACAAGAGCGAGAGAGTGATCGGATATAGGAAATAAAAGATAATTCTGTGTCAAATATGACCCAAGACAGCAGGTGTGCTTTTATGGTTAAACAACCCAAGAAAATTGCAATATCGGGTGTAGGTAGGTTAGTAGAGGGAGGAAACACGGGAAATTCAGTTTTGGAGAGATTCAGTTTCAGATAGAGAGAGGACATGATGTTAGAGACAGTGGACAGACAATCCTTGGTATTTTTTATTAAAGGGAACCTGTCACCCCCAAAATTCAAGATGAGCTAAGCTCACCGGCATCAGGGGCTTATCTACAGCATTCTGTAATGCTGTAGATTATACTCACCTGGGCGGGCGGTCCGATCAGGTGGGCGTCGCGGTCCGATCCGGTGGGCTTCGCGGTCCTGTACTGCAGTGCGCAGGCGCCGGGAAATGTCAAAGAGGCCCAGCCGCTGCGCACTGCAGTACTTTGCGCTGCCCTCAACAGGGCAGACAAAGTACGCCTGCGCCAGAGCCGCAGCGTGAAGATCAGAAGAGGACGTCGTCTGATGAAGAAGATAGGAGACGCCGGACCGGACCGCAACACCCATCGGACCGGACTGGACCAGCAGCGGGACCGCTCCTGGGTGAGTATAATCTAACCTCTTTTTCTCATCTTTTAGGATACATCGGGGGCTTATCTACAGCATTACAGAATGCTGTAGATAAGCCCCTGATGACGGTGGGGTTACCTCACCCTCGATTTTGGGGGTGACAGGTTTCCTTTAAGGCTGGGGTGATGTCAGGAGAAGAAGTGTATAATTTGGTGTCATCGGCATAGAGATGGTACTGGAATACAATTCTCCTGATGGTATAAATTTAGAACCTTCCTTAGGGGTGCACGCTAGCGTCCCATAAGCAAAGCGTCACAGAAGATAAGCGTCGTGACACCGCAGTTATTCCATGGCACAGAACTAACATCCATCTTCTCTCTTCACACAGGTATTAACTCCCTCTGCTTGCTGTCTCCTGTTTTGCAATCAAATGGTGCAACTTCCTACCTCTGATAGCTGTCCCATCTGCTGCAATAGACTCTAATGGTATTAACTCCCTCTGCTTGCTGTCTCCTGTTTTGCAATCAAATGGTGCAACTTCCTACCTCTGATAGCTGTCCCATCTGCTGCAATAGACTCTAATGGTATTAACTCCCTCTGCTTGCTGTCTCCTGTTTTGCAATCAAATGGTGCAACTTCCTACCTCTGATAGCTGTCCCATCTGCTGCAATAGACTCTAATGGTATTAACTCCCTCCTCTGCTTGCTGTCTGTCATCTGCTGCTTTACCATCTAGAAACATAATTTAATGTGTTTGCTAATTCATTGGTATAATTTATCTGTTGCATTGCACTTAAAACTTACTGTCCACTTACTATCCATGACTGGGATCAGTGTAGATCTTATCTGGTGGAAGGTGTGAAAGTAGATTTTACCAGGCTGAGTGTCTTTGATCATCTTTTCAAAGAAAAAAAAAAAAAAAAAACCCCTGGTGTGCTAGCCAGCTGCCAAATTATCCTCAACCAGTTCCCACAATCCATCTCTTCTGGGCTATAAATTTAGAACCTTCCTTAGGGGTGCACGCAAGTGGGGGTGCACGCTAGCGTCCCATAAGCAAAGCGTCACAGAAGATAAGCGTCGTGACACCGCAGTTATTCCATGGCAGTTAGTCAGGGCAGGAGTCAGGTAACCCACACTCTGCTCTCCCTTCTATCCATGTGCATTATTCCTATCATCCTATGCTCCCTTGCAATCCACATTCACCGCCCAATCCCCCCTCCATCACGACTCATATACATCAGCTCCTCTCTCCTTCCCTCTCCCATGTACAGCTCCCATGCACTTCTCACCTTCCTGAAAAACCTCAGTCCATCTTGCCCAAACAGACTGCATAAAAAAACTTCATACAATCCCAAAAGCTACTTGCTTTTTATCTTCCTACTCCTGCTGATATCAGGAGACATCTCCCCAAACCCCGGTCCACCATCCACCAACCTCAGCCCCTACCCTACCTCACATCGAAACCTTACTAATCTTACTAATATTAATTGCACTCCTTCATCCCCTCCTTCTTTTAATTGTGCCCTTTGGAATCCACGGTCTGTATGTAACAAGCTTCCTTTCCTACACAATTACTTTCTGAAAAACTCTCTGAATCTGCTGGCCCTCACGGAAACCTGGATTCAGGATTCTGACACTGTCTCTCCTGCTGCCATTACCCATGGTGGCTTACAATTCTCCCATTCCCCGAGACCAACAAACAGACCTGGTGGTGGAGTTGGCATACTCCTGTCCCCACAATGCACTTTCCAGGTCATCCCCTCAGTTCCATCACTCTCATTCCCTTCTTTTGAGGTCCACACCATCAGGCTCTTTCGCCCCCTCTCCCTCAGAGTAGCGGTCATATACCGGCCCCCAGGCTCACCCACCCGCTTCCTGGACCATTTCTCTGCCTGGCTGCCGCACTTCATGTCCTCAGAACTACCAACCCTTATCCTGGGAGACTTCAACATCCCCATTAACAGCCCCACTTCCACATCTGCATCCCAGCTTCTGTCACTAACCACTTCTCTCGGCCTCTCACAGCTCTCAACCTCTGGGACACACAAGGACGGTAACACCCTGGACCTGGTTTTTGCCCGGCTCTGCTCAATCTCCTACATAGATAACTCACCGCTTCCCCTCTCTGACCACAACATTCTCTCCTTCACACTCACATATCCTCGCTCACCCCAGCACCCTCCTACACACCATTCAGTCAGAAATCTACAAGCCATTAACCCTCTTACACTTTCAGACTCCCTACGCTTATCATTGTCCCCAATCTCTTCCTTTTCCTGTCCTGATCTGGCGGTACATCACTTCAATGACACTCTTAGAAGCACCCTTGACCAAGTAGCTCCCCTCACCCTCAGGACCTCCAAACACAGAATAAAACAGCCCTGGCTCACATCGCAAACCCGATTTCTCCAGCGATCCTCTAGGTGTGCTGAACGCTTATGGAGGAAAACACGCACACCAGAAGACTTCATACACTTCAAATTTATGTTAAGGACCTATAACTTTGCCCTTCACTTCGCTAAACAGACCTACTTTACCACTCTGATCTCCTCACTATCCAACAACCCCAAGAAACTTTTTGACACCTTTCACTCCCTCCTCAGGCCAAAAGCACAAGCCCCTATCACAGATATTTGTGCTGGTGACCTGGCCTCCCACTTTATAGAGAAAATAGACAATATCCGTCAGGAAATCCGCTCCCAACAACTAAGTTCAGTGACTCCCATCCCTCCCCTCATTGCCCCTGGCTCACTCTCCACATTCGATCCCATCACAGAAGAAGAAGTCTCCAAGCTCCTCTCCTCTTCTCGTCCGACTACATGCACTACCGACCCCATTCCCTCACATCTCCTCCAGTCTCTCTCTCCAGTTGTCACAAGTCACCTAACTACAATCTTTAATCTCTCCCTCTCCTCTGGCATTTTCCCCTCCTCCTTCAAACACTCTATCATTACTCCATTACTAAAGAAACCCACCCTCGACCCATCCTGCACAAACAACTACAGACCGGTCTCCAATCTCCCCTTCATCTCTAAACTCTTGGAGCGCCTGATATACTCCCGCCTTACCCGTTACCTCTCCACTCACTCCCTCCTAGACCCTTCACAGTCCGGTTTCCGCCCCCTACATTCGACAGAAACTGCACTCATCAAAGTGACCAATGACCTTCTGACAGCAAAACGTAATGGTGACCACTCTCTGCTCATTCTTCTCGACCTTTCTGCAGCTTTTGACACTGTTGACCACCCTCTCCTGCTCTCTAGGCTCCAGTCACTAGGCATTAAGGACACTGCTCTCTCCTGGTTCTCCTCCTATCTTTCCGACCGCTCCTTCAGTGTTCTGTTCTCTGGCTCCACTTCATCTCCTCTTCCTCTCACTGTTGGGGTACCTCAGGGCTCAGTCCTTGGCCCCCTTCTGTTCTCTCTCTACACGGCCCCAATTGGACAGACCATCAGCAGATTTGGCTTTCAGTACCATCTTTATGCCGACGACACACAACTATATACGTCATCCCCTGACCTTACCCCCGCTGTACTACAGAATGCCACTGACTGTCTGTCCGCAGTCTCCAACATCATGTCCGCTCTCTATCTGAAACTCAACCTCTCCAAAACTGAACTTCTTCTGCTCCCACCATCTACTAACCTCCCTAAATCTGACATTTCCCTCTCCGTGGGTGGCACCATAATAACACCCCGGCAGCAGGCGCGCTGTCTGGGTGTTATGTTTGACTCCGATCTCTCCTTCACCTCCCATATACAATCTCTTGCCCGCTCGTGCCGCTTACACCTAAAGAAAATCTCTAGAATCCGCCCTTTTCTCACCATGGAGACAGCTAAAACCCTCACGGTCGCCCTGATCCACTCCCGCCTGGACTACTGTAACGCTCTATTAATTGGCCTCCCCCTCACTCGACTTTCCCCTCTCCAGTCCATCCTTAATGCAGCAGCCAGGGTCGTCCATCTGGCTAATCGTTACTCGGACGCGTCCGCTCTTCGCCAGTCGTTACACTGGCTGCCCATTCATTACAGGATACAATTCAAAGTACTTGTTCTCACCCACAAAGCTCTCCACAGTGCGGCACCCCCTTACATCTCCTCCCTCATTTCTGTCTATCAGCCTAACAGACCACTGCGCTCTGCAAATGACTTTCGGCTAACCTCTGCACTAATCCGTACCTCCCACTCCCGACTCCAAGACTTCTCCCATGCTGCGCCAATCCTCTGGAATGCTCTACCCCAAGATATTAGGACCATCCATAATTTGCATAGTTTTAGGCGCTCGCTCAAAACACATTTGTTCAGAGCGGCCTATCACGTTCACTAATCAAAGTTATGTTATGTTTGTGTGTAGCCCATTCACTATCCCCATCTATTCCCCAACCCCTGAAGATGGCTGGACCCTCATTGTAAATACATCATTGTAAATACACACCTGTACTTTGTATCTCCCCCACCTCATTGTAGATTGTAAGCTCTCACGAGCAGGGTCGTCTTATTTTGCTTTAATTATTGTATTGTTAACGTTGTTACTTATGACTTTTGTGTTTGAAACTGTTAAACTGTAAAGCGCTGCGGAATATGTTGGCGCTATATAAATAAAGATTATTATTATTATTATTATTTATCCAATAGGGACAGTGTATAGAGAGAAGGAGTGGGGACCAAGGACTGATACTTGAGGAATCCCAATAGTAATGGTAAGATTAGAGGAATAACACTAGAAGTCCCAGAGAGGGGTCATTTAACATTTCTACCTTTGGAACCTTTGGAGCTCGAAATTTCTGGGACTTCTAGTGATAAGAGCTGGCAAAGGATGCAGCGATGGAGCGGTCAGAGAGGTAGGAAGAGAATCAGGAAAGAGTGGTGTCCAAAGTTGACGGGTTTAGCAGGAGGGAGATGTGCTGATAAATTAGAGCACAAATAAATACTCTGAAATAGAGATGAGTGGAATAGGTAAACTTCAAATCCACCTATTCATGTGTGTTTTCTCAGGAAATTCGACTCACAAATAAGTTATCCTCTGCAAATATAAAGTTCCTTATTATGTGATGTGATCTCTTCAGACCCATGAGCATACAAAATGTAAGATATATTTTTAAAAAATGCTAATACCTCACCTTTCCACTTCTCACCATCACCCATCTGATCCGGCGTCCTCTGATCGCGCCTGTTTGCTTTACAATCTCCGGGCCTCTCACATAGATGAGTCCTGGGAGGGTACTGCGTAAGCATGCAAAAGATCATGCCACAGCGCACACGTCGGCAATCAGAAGATGCGACGAGAACTAGACAGTGAGGAGCAGAGCGAAGAGAGAGGTGATCAGTAAGGTGAGTATAATATTTTAGAATATTTAATTTTTAAGTTTTTAACTTTTTCATGTCCCTTTATGTCCAAAGGCATTTTGCTGAATCTGCACGGAAGCAAATTATAAAAAATCTGCATTTTGGTGTATGCAGTTTTTTGTACAATTCAATTCCACTCCGATATATTTGCTTAGATATACTTGCAGATAAAAGCCATAGTGGACAGGCAGGCACATATATATCTACATTTCTGGAGGACAAGCAATCAAATATACAATAATGTAAACGGAATCCGTCAGCACGTTTTTTGAAAGCAGCATAATATAGGGACAGAGATGCTGAATACAGCAATACATCGCTTACTGGACCGCTTGGTGCAGTTTTGCTAGAATCTTGTTTTCCATGTTGTAGATGGAGCAGTGCTCAGAAAGCTGATTTGTGTATATCCCTGCCCACAACCATGACTGCCAGCTTCCTGTGAACTGGGAGCAAGCTGCTACTCAGTGGTGGGGGTGGGGTTACACAGATTAGCCTGACTGCCATGCACATGAGAAGTAGTCCAATAGTGATACTCTCCTGTTGATAAAACACTCATAATATTGAAACTGCAACATACAGTCGAGTAAGTGACACATTCCTGGAATCAGGGTCTTGTGCTCCATATTAGGCAGCTCTCGGATTAAATAGCAAAAACCTGGTGACAGATTCCCTTTAAATATGGCTCCCACACATCTAAATATGTTGGTTTATTGCAGAATAGTTTGGACTAAGCCCAGTTTAGGAAACATTAGTTGTAGTAAATATCACTCAAAGAGCAGATACATATTGATCTCATCTGCATATAAGAAGAATGATTGCTAATGTTTGCCATCGCTCAGCTGTCAGTACACCATTTCATCCAAATACTTTATGGCATTACAGGATGGTCTTCTCAGATTTTATCTGCTTGTTTCAGGTTGTGCATGTTACTACGTTGTCTCCTCGTTCCCTTTACTAATGGTGTCAAAATACTACGGTAAGTTTACATTTGCAGTACAAAAGCCCTATAGAGCTCTCAGTCGTGTGCACCTTGTTTTTGTACACTTTTGACTCTTTAGCTGAGGTTTCACACCAATTTGGCTAAGAGCTTCACGGCCCAGACTGATGCTGTTCTATGTTTTCACAGTCTGAGATTTTCATTAGAGCACTTGTGTAGGATATGTGTTGGTAGAGTTTATCTTAAAGAATGCTAATTTTCCCATATTAACTAGGGAGTATTCTTGTTAGCCGTTTCCTAACTTTTTCGGTAGAGCAGCCAAAAATAATATGGTCTACATGGTTTAAATTCTGGACCTGCATGTTTTTTTTTTCTGCAGTTCAGCAAGGTCAGCAAGATTCCACTCAAGTCATACAGGCCAAGCTTAAAGGAGCAGATGGAATAGTACAAGGCTCCTAAAAAGAACATGTACTGTATTTAAAAAAAATGGTGAAACTACACGCCATTAAATTATATCTACCGTAGTCTTCTGTCCATATTATTATAAAAATAAAAAATTTGGAAAACCCAACAACGTACCTGTCATAAAAAGTCTGTAGTCACTGAAAATAGATTTTACCCGTGAATTGTTAATTTTGAGAATTAAAGATCAGTCCTAGATGAGAAAGAAGTAGATTTCTTTGATAGTATATCACAAAGTTACTTATCTTCACATGTACCATTGATTTATGGAATACTTAAACCTATATTTACATAAAGATGAAAAATCTCTTTAAGAGTCCCCTATAATACAGGGATGTTATTTTCCTAACCACATTTTGCTTTTCTATCTTATAATATTAAAGTTACAAACATGCATCTTTATACAATTTATGGAAATTACAAGTTAACGTAATCTTTAAATGTACTGTAAATGGCATTATATATGAATGTGATTTTTTTTTGTGGGATTTTTTTAAACAATTCTTTCCAACTCCCAAATGAGAAGTGATAATTTCAGACATATTGCGAATTTTCAGTCACTCAGGTTTTTTGCATTAAACCACTTCACACCCCATAATCGCAAAGTGGAATACTACGGTAGTATGGATCTCATGGGACCAATGTGCCTTGTAATTACAATTTTACAAGAAATGGCAAATGCTGAAAAAAAAAACCAACAAGGTAGACATTTATATTTCTGGCATTTATTGCAAACATTTAGATATGCTGAAGGAAAACTACTGCAATTCTTCTTGATAACCTAGTATATGAAAATCAGCATGAATATAACAAGTGACCTACATATTGGTAGTGTTACTTGTTCCATTTGCAGGGAGACTAAACTGTTTGTCATTTTAATAAATATGCATACTATGTAATGCATGATGGATACAATATTGTAGAACCCGTACAAAAGCTGTAAAAAAGTTCACAAATTAACAAAAAATGGTAGACATAGAATGTAAAAAAGACATTGGGGCTGATACATCAGAAGTGTTTATGCCAGAAAACTGTGAGAAAACACTTTGTAAAGTTGCAAAATCTTTGTGCAAGACAAAGGTGTGTAAAATAGTTTACAACTTTGAGTCCCTTTTCCATCAGTCATGGCTGACTGTGCCAAAATGGATGTAGCATGGGTGGGGCGGGAGCGTGGCAATGTCCTCCCGTCTAATTCATGAATCGATATGGCATTCCTTACAACCATAAATCATTCTCGAGGCCCTGATTGGAATAAGATTCCTGGCAAGATACAGAAAGGCGCCATCTCTTGTAAGGTGCTCCAGATTCGTTAAATGTTGTACCTTAACCCCTTCACCCCTGAACCTGTTTTCACCTACCTCATCAGGCCAAATTTTACAATTCTGACCATTGTCAATTTATGAGGTAATAACTTTGAAATCAGAGTGATTCTGAGATAGTTTTTTTTCATAACACATTGTACTTTAGGTTAGTGGAAAATTTAGGTGGAATTTTCTGCAAAAAAAATTGGAAATTTTCAAACTTTCAATGTTTATATCCTTAAACCAGTTAGTAATGTAGTACAAAATAATTTACAAACAACATTTCCCGTATGTCCACTTTTCATATGCTTAATTTTTGAACCATATTTTTTTGTTAGAAGGGTTAAAACTTTATAGGTAATTTCTCATTTTTTCAACAAAACTTGCAAAACTGCTTTTTTAGGTATCACATCACAATCGAAGTGGCTTTCAGGGCCTACATGACAGAAAATATCCAAAAGTGACACCATTCTAAAAACTGCACCCCTCAATGTGCTCAAAACTACATTCAAGAAGTTTATTAACCCTTCAGGTGCTTCACAGAAATTAAAGCATTGGGGAAGGAAAAAATGAACATTTAAATTTTTCCCACAAAAAATTAGCCCAAATTTTACATTTTTGCAATGGTAACAGAAGAAAATGAACAGTACAAGTTGCTCTACAATTTCTCCTGGGTATGCCGATAACCCATATGTGGTGGAAAACTACTGTTTGGGTGCAAGTCAGGGCTAGGAAAGAAGGAGCGACATTTGACTTTTAGAGCACAAAATTGGCTACAATAGATAGCGTACACCATGTCACGTTTGCAGAGTCCCTGATGTGCCTAAACAGTGGAAACCCCCCACAAGTGACCCCATTTTGAAAACTAAACTCCTCAAGGAACTATCTACAGGTGTGGTGAGCAGCTTGAACACACAGGTACTACAAAAAAATGGCACCAAAATTTGGCACACAATTTCTGCCGGACATGGCAATACCCCATGTGTGGCTGTACAGTACTGCTTAGCCACACGACGAAACTTGGAACAGAGAGAGCGCTGCTTGACTCTTGGAGAATAAATTGTCGTAGAATAGTTTGTGGACTGAATATACAGAGCCCCTAAAAGCCAGAGGAGAGGAATTCCTCCTCAAGTGATCCCATTTTGGAAATGTCACCTTTCTGGGA
This sequence comes from Ranitomeya imitator, assembly GCF_032444005.1. Classification (NCBI taxonomy): domain Eukaryota; kingdom Metazoa; phylum Chordata; class Amphibia; order Anura; family Dendrobatidae; genus Ranitomeya; species Ranitomeya imitator. The sequence continues at coordinate 535,349,944 of NC_091282.1, forward strand.
ATTTATCTACAGGTGGAGTGATAATTTTGGCTCCATGGATGTCTGCAAGAAGCAAGCTGCACTGAATATTGCTGAGTGGAATTTGCAAATCTGCCATTGTAGTGCCCGTAGATTGTACTGCCCATACATTGTGTCCACTAGTGTTTTTTGAGACATGAACCCCATAAATTAAGCGAGATCTCATCACTACAGAGATGCCAAACGTGAATGATAACTGCGGTTTAGGCACACTCGGGATCAGAAGGGAGGGGGCATTTGGATTTGGGAGCGTAAAATTAGATTTCTTTTGGGGAGCTAGAAGCCATAGCTCTTTTCCAGAGCCTTTGTGCTACCAGTAACATGGAAGCCCCCTATATTTCCGTTAACAGATGATGAACCTGAGTGTGGACTTGCTTTATTTGTGGATTGGTTTGAAGCTTTTGTTGGGAACATTTTACATAACATTTAGGATCACATTTATCATGGGCTCTACACTGAGCACTTAATGCAAGAGTTTCCATCTGAATCTCTGAATGACATAAATCAGATGAAACCCCTGAGGGATCCATTCACTTCAGTGAGGCAGCAGAGTTACTTTGGACTCCATGTGGCATCTGTTTAGTGTTGTCCTTCTCTTCGGAAGTGTACAAAACTGTGGCCAACCACGCTTTTATGCACACCTAAAAAGACAAATGGGGTCCACAGTGTCTGTATCATTATAGAGAATCTTCCGCCAGGGGTTCTATCTGAATCTGGTATTTCAGAAATTTACATGGAAACCCTGGTGTAAGTGCTATTTGCCTCCTGGAGTGCAGATTTTGCTAGGATAGTTCACTGATTTCATATACAAAGCCGCTAAGTGCTAGAAGAACAGAATCGCCCTCTCTCTGCCTTTTAAATATCGATTTTAGCATAAAGGGGGTTAAAAAGCCGGGGGTAGTGTGGGCACCGCTCCTGACAGTGAGAGCTGAGTGTCAGCTGTCATGTTTTATGCTTCCACAGTTATTTAAATTTATAAGAACAAATAGTTTCCAGTGTTAAAAAAATTACAATATATCACTAAATTTGAATGCTATGTAGTTCATCTGTATTGGATCCGATTTTATTTTGCGCACCCATAGATTTGAGCAGGTGAGACTCATCTGACACGGGAGAGATTTAGTTAGGCCACGGTCACACGTTCAGTATTTGGTCAGTATTTTACCTCAGTATGTCTAAGCTAAAACCATGAGAGGGACAATCGGAGGAAAAGTATAATAGAAACACTTCACCACTTCTGTATTTATCACTCACTCCTGCTTTTGGCTTACAAATACTGATGTAAATTACTGACCAAATACTGAGGTAAAATATTGATCAAATACTGAGGTAAAATACTGGCCAAATACTGAATGTGTGAATGGATTTGGGTATGATCAGAGTAATAACTGCTCATCTGGGGAGGGGAATGGATAGTTTTTTAACCCCTTAGTGACGGAGCCAATTTTTTAAAATCTGACCAGTGTCACTTTATGCGGTAATAACTCTGGAATGCTTCAACAAATTCCAGTGATTTTGAGATTGTTTTTTCGTGACATATTATACTTTATGATAATGGTAGACTTAGGTCAATATGTTTTGTGCTTCTTTATAAAAAATATCCGAAATTTGAGAAAAATGTTACAAAATTTGCAATTTTCAAACTTTGAATGATTATCCCTTTAATCCAGATAGTCATACCACTGCAAAACATTAATAAATAACATTTTCCACATGTCTGCTTTACATCAGCACCATATGTAAAATTTTATTTTATTTTGTTAGCATTTTAGGAGGTTTAAAAATGTAGCAGCAAATTTTCATATTTTCAAGGAAGTTTAGAAAAAAACATTTTTTATGGCCCTATCCATGTTTGAAGTGACTTTAGGGGTCCCATGTATTGGGAAACACCCAAAACTTATACAATTTTAAAAATAGCACCCCCTGACATATTGAAAACTGCGGGCAGGTAGTTTATTAACCCTTCAGCTGATTTTCAGGAATTAATGCAAAGTGGTATGACAGAAATGAAAATGTGTATTTTTACCACCTAAATGTCACTAACTTCTGAACAGGTTACTACAGCCGACAGACTCTAAGGCCGCGATTTGGTCGTGAATTGCCATGGCAAACATCAAGACCACAAAATCATGATCTGAGGGCACCAATTGGGATAAAGAGGAAGCCACCACACTCTGTTAACCATTTACATGATGTAGTCAATATTGACAGCAGCATCTAAGGGGTTAAACAGATTTGGACGGTGCCAACACTGATTGTGGCTGATACAGCAGGTTGTCCGCTATAGTGTACAGCTGACAGCTGCTGGATTGTCACCTGTATGGGGAGGCTATTCTCTTATATCTCAGGTCAGTTAAAAGAAAATTGGTGGACATTAAGGGGTTAAGCACATGCAAAAATAGTGATACCTGGCTGTGATTATGAATTTACAATGGAATGCTAGGAGGCATCCATCTCCAGTATTAGGATCTTCCCAAACAGCTGCTGTGCTCTGCATGTTATTTACATGGTAAATATGCTGACAGTTTGCTGTTCTGCCTGGAAATGAACTCTCCGGCTGTTTTCATTTACGACGATGAAAACCAATACCTTCTCATCATGCCATATGTACCTGACATTGCAATATGTACATTGACATTGCTGGATGTGCATGCCTTTTCACATTTCCTGAGTAAAACAGCATGAACTAGTATATAAAAAGAAATCTTATTCCCAAGGGACAGATGGAGATCGCAGCCTCCCACCCTACAAAATGCTAGTCAAGATCATTGACCACCACTAGCTTTAAACGTAGCTGCCAATCTGCCATGTTTTTCTTTCATTGCAATGTATTTCTAAAAGAAACCTATTTACCGCTAAATGCTGTTAGGAGCACTTTTTTCACCCTTTTTCATTATCCTATATTATCTCTAGGAGTAAAATTTTAGCGTTTAAAAGCTTTCATTGTCCCGCTCACCCTGTCAGTGAGCGGTGGGAGCATGCCTAAAGTAGGTGAGGGTTGTAGAACACAGCTGTCAGTTTTGCCATGCTGGTTATCAAAAAGAGAAAGACACCATTTCATTTTTGTTTTTATTATTTATCTTTAGCGCATACGCTGTCTGATGAATACTCCCATCAGCCGCACCTTCTCTTGCTGTTAGGCCAGTCTCACACGTCCAGATAATTCCGGTACCGGAAAAATCGGTACCGGAATTATCCGTGTCCGTGTGCTTACCTTGAACATCAGTGTGGCACACGTGCGGCAGCCGTGTGCCGCCCGTGTGCCGACTGGGTACCAGACGGAGCGTGCAGGAGACAGCGCTAGAGATGAGCACTGTCCCCTGCATCTGGTGCTGAAGCCGCCATTCATATCTTCTCTCAAGCAGCGTTCGCTGGAGAGAAGATATGAAAAATCCTTTTTTTTTTTGTCTTTAAAATAAAGATCCCTGTCCCCTCCCACCCCCTGTGCGCCCGCCCGCTGTTACTAAAATACTCACCCGGCTCCCTCAAAGAGTCCTCTCCGTGCCGCACCTTCTCCAGTATGAGCGGTCACGTGGTGCCGCCCATTACAGTCATGAATATGAGGCTTCACCCCTATGGGAGGTGGAGCCGCATATTCATGACTGTAACCGGCGGCACCACGTGACCGCTCATACAGGAGAAGCTGGCGCTGAGAGGAAGCTGCAAGGGAGCCGGGTGAGTATTTTATTAACAGCAGGCGGGCGCACAGGGGGTGGGAGGGGGTTTGGGACAGGGATCTTTATTTTAAACACGAAAAAAAAAAAAAGGGATTTTTCATATCTTCTCTCTAGCGAACGCTGCTGGAGAGAAGATATGAATGGCGGCTTCAGCACCACGCTGGGGGGACAGCGCTTACTGTAGCGCTGTCTCCTGCACGGCACACGGACTGCACACGGACAGCGTCCGTGTGCGGTACGTGTTTTACACAGACCCATTGACTTTAATGGGTCCGTGTAATCCGTGCGCTCCCACGAACACTGACATGTCTCCGTGTTTTGCACACGGACACACGGTCTGTGAAAACACGCTGACATGTGCAGAGACACATTGAAATCAATCAATCATTGATTTCAATGTGTCTACGTGAGTCAGTGTCTCCGTTACGTGAGGAAACTGACACCTCACGTACTGGAGCCACTGACGTGTGAAAGCGGCCTTATTAACGGCAGCAGCCGTAAGCTGATGGGAGTAGTACTCATGTCAGCTAACACCTCTGTGACCGGAGGTAAACTTTGTACTGCCGGTCACAGCTGCTGGCTGTCAGATGAACAAATGTTAGCGTGGGAAATACCTGATGTTCGGGTGCTGAACCCGAACGGTAACACGAACTTCCTGGAGAAGTCCATTCCGAGTACTGTTTGGGTTCACCCATTACTAATCATGGGCACATTTTTCTCTTTACGTAAATAGAAAACTTATTACAAGTGGGTATGCATAATTTGGTGAGTAAAATCTCTGTGGGAACAAAGGGAACAGATAAATCTGGAGCAATCGGTAGCCTTAAAACCATCTGCCTAATAGTTATATATTCCCCTCCTGTCATCAAAACAGCGCTGGCTATTGAGGCACTTTGTCCACAAGACCATTGAAATTGTCTTATAGTTTCTAGCAGATCATTTTTGTCCTGTAAATTAATAAGTGGGCCACTATTGACCTGGAGAATTTAGAGGCCAAGTCAAAACCTTAAACTCTTCATCATTTTCCAAGAACTAATGTTGAAGAACTTTTGCAATGTTACAGGGTACATTATCCTGCTGAAAGAGCCATTGTCCTTAGGTAATACTATTGCCATTAAGAGGTATACATGATGTAAAACAATGTTTAGGTAGGAGGTAAATAACCCATATAAATGCTATAAGGTTTGCCAGCAGAATATTGCTGAGAAAGTCATAATGCCTCTGCCAATCTTGCCTTCTTTTTATTTTTATTTTCCTGGTCTCCCCATTATAAAGGAGAAAACATTATTCATCAGACCAGGCATCCGTCCTCCATTACTTCATGGCTGAGTTCTAATGTTCATTCATTATAGGCACATTTTTATCATAGCCAGCAATAACTTTTTTCAACAATGTATGCTACAGTAGCTAGTCTGGGGATCACACTAGTTGATCTAAGTTTTCCTCCCCAGAAGCAATAAAGGGGTTGACCACTAGCACAGGCTTCACTCTCCCCACCTTCGGACGTATAAGTAGCTGGCCGCTGGGGGGGGGAGGAAACATTCAGATTGAAAAGGTGTTGTTCCAGTAGTAATCCACAAGAGAGATACCACACTAATCAGCTACACAAATGTGCGCAAAAATAGTTCATTGGAATATGATGGTGTTTAGTTTCTATAGCGGAATAAAGACCCAGAAAAAGTGGCACTTACCGCTCCATATAATAGTCCTCTATTCCATATTACGGAACATAAAGTGATGTGCTGGGGGAACAAGGAGCATGAAGGTCATGGAATCCGTCATGGTATACCGCTGGTGGACTCTGCGTCTGGCGGTATACATGCCTTTACTCGTTTCCTCTAAAGTACCTCTCTCCGCATAGCACGGCAACATCTCCTATTCATAGATTTATTCTGGCTCGCTGACTTCCGGGCACGTTCATCATATGTATTCCATATACGTAACTGAAGAAGGTTCATGTTGAACCGAAATGTTTTGAGTATACTGCAAAATAAAATTCTTCTGTTCAAGCATCCCAAGTTGAGTGCTGCGTTCTATGTTGATTTAGTATATGGCGTAGGAGCACCACTTAGTAGCTGTGCTCACGGTGTTGTTTCACATAATAGGTGCCACTGTCATGAAATATTAGATTTTACTTGTCATTGGTGTTATTGTTATGATTTTTTTTAAATCTATTCTTATGAGTTTACCCAAGGTGTAAGTTCTATGTCATAGAAATGTGTTGCTGCTCTCATTAACACTATCATTCACACTTGCAAAATCAACATCATTCGACAGGTTTAAATAGGATTTCAGCAGTTCTTGAAGAAAATGAAGTAAGGGATATAACATTTACATTTTAGCTACTTCATGTAGAACAAATATATATATATATATATATATATATATATATATATATATATATATATATATATATATATGCATATGTATATATATGCATGGCTTGTTTGTCTAGTTGCCCCACTGTTGCTTGTGCATTTCTACATCTTGGATTTTAGTTCACGCCAGTTGAGACAGATCATAAAAAGCGCAATGGGGTCTTATCTTGGTATTATGGGTGGAGATTTAATAGAAAACTGCTCACTTGTGAGGGTTGTGAGTGACACGACCACTATCATAGGCTAGTTGTCAGCCACTGTAAATCCACATAGTTGTATATAATAAAGCTCCAGAATCACGAAAGAATTATAATCAGTTTGGTTGAAGGTGGTTTATCTGTGGCAGGGCACTTGAAGTCCACTTACTCTGGCTCTCTATTAGATGTTTTACCATTGGTTCTCTCAATCCTGAAATACAGATGATTTTCTTTTGATCTCTTCATTGTTAAAGGGAACCTGTCATGAAGTTATTCCAATATAAACTGAAACCACCACCTTTACCTGGTCTACTCCTGCAGTCCATCAACCTGTAAATAATCCCCAATTCCCCATTCATGTACCCAAATCTCCTGCGCCGTTTGCCAATCAGCATAGTTCATTCCATTAGGCGTTGTTGGATCGTGGTCTGCGAATTCTGTATCGGCAGAATTGCCGTCCTCCTGCCTTGATTGATGTGGATGACACGTCTTATGACTTGCTTCCTAAGTTAGCACTGGCGTGTGCATATTAACTAACTTTATCCTGCCCTTAGTAGAACACAGAAAAGCATGCCTGTGCAGGCTTGCGCTTCAACTACACAGGCGCAAGATTCGAAATGCATAGACTGCCTGTTTGTTAGGTCCTGCATGTGTTGTGACTGTTTAACATCCGCAAGACATGTAGGCACGGGGACGCAAACATATTATTCAAGGATGTCAAAGACACTCGGTTAGCAACTGAGCTTGCTAGGATAACACCATATCCTAGCACGTTCTCTTATCACCAGCAGGGACCTATGGATGACATAGGACACATCATCCACATCAATCAAGGTACTAGGAAGGTGGTAGTTCTGCCAATAGAGGAATTACAGACCACAGGCACCCATCACACTGGACCGTGCTGATTAGCATATGGCTAGCGAGACTTATAAAAGTTATTTTTTGCAATACTCAGGTTGGAGTTGAGGGCTTATGTACAAGTTGATGGAGTGCGGTAGTAGACCAGTTAAAGGTGATGGCTTTAGTTTATATTCAGAAAGATCTGGTGACAAGTTACCTTCAAAGGGGTTGTCCAGTATTTGGACATCTCCTTCTTAAATGTTGTAGGTGCAACACTAGACAACACCAGGCTTGTGTTACTGTGAGTAACCTACATAGCCTAGATGCGCTACCATGGCCTGCAGCATCTCCAGATTTGTCCCCCACTTTGCACATTTGGGACATCATTGGTTGGTAAATGCAAAGGAAGCTGCAAGCAGCGGATCTTGATTATTTGCATGTGCAAGTGCATTCAGTGTGGCAGTACATTCTTCAGACAATCATTGATAAAATACCAAGTTGTGAAAGTACAAGTATTTATGTGTGTGATGCTCATATTCGATACAGAACCAGATGTTTTGAACATTTTGTTTCCTCCATTTTTTTATAATTTGCATATCATTAACATGTCCATCCATCATGCGATTTTCATAATTCGATGAACTACTGGCAATGAAGCATGTAGTCTGTTGCAGTATCTTCTAGAATTTTACCTATTAGCTCAATGAAAAGAAAGTTTTGTTTTGAGCTAAAGGTACCGTCACACATAACGATTTCATTAACGATATCGTTGCTTTTTGTGACGTAGCAACGATATCGTTAACAAAATCGTTATGCGTGACAGCGACCAACGATCAGGCCCCTGCTGGGAGATCGTTGGTCGCTGGGAATGATCAGGACCTTTTATTTTGGTCGCTGATCACCCGCTGTCATCGCTGAATCGGCGTGTGTGACGCCTATCCAGCGATGTGTTCACTGGTAACCATGATAAACATCGGGTTACTAAGTGCAGGGCCGCGCTTAGTAACCCGATGTTTACCCTGGTTACCATTGTAAAAGTTAAAAAAAACAAACAGTACATACTTACATTCCGGTGTCTGTTCCCCGGCGTCAGCTTCCCGCACTGACTGTGTCAGCGCCGGCCGGCCGTAAAGCAGAGCACAGTGGTGACGTCACCGCTGTGCTCTGCTTTCCGGCCGGCCGGCGCTGACACAGTGCAGGGAAGTTGACGGCGCGGGACAGACACCGGAATGTAAGTATGTACTGTTTGTTTTTTTTTACTTTTACAATGGTAACTAGGGTAAACATCATGTTACTAAGCGCGGCCCTACGCTTAGTAACCCGATGTTTACCCTGGTTACCCGGGGACTTCGGCATCGTTGGTCGCTGGAGAGCTGTCTGTGTGACAGCTCTCCAGCGACCACACAACGACCTAAGCAGCGACGCTGCAGCGATCGGCATCGTTGTCTATATCGCTGCAGCGTCGCTAAATGTGACGGTACCTTTATAGAGCAGTGAAAACACTGTGTCTAACTTGCAACTTTCTGAAGCTGAACAGGCTTTAACCCCTTAGTGACAGAGCCAATTTGGTACTTAATGAACAGGCCAATTTTTGCAATTCTGACCACTGTCACTTTATGAGGTTATAACTCTGGAACGCTTCAACGGATCCCGCTGATTCTGAGATTGTTTTTTCGTGACATATTGTACTTCATGTTAGTGGTAACATTTCTTCGATATTACTTGCGATTATTTATGAAAAAACGGAAATATGGTGAAAATTTTTAAAATTTTGCAATTTTCAAACTTTGTATTTTTATGCCCTTAAATCAGAGAGATATGTCACAAAAAATAGTTAATAAATAACATTTCCCACATGTCTACTTTACATCAGCACAATTTTGGAAACAAAATTTTTTTTTGTTAGGGAGTTATAAGGGTTAAAAGTTGACCAGCAATTTCTCATTTTTACAACACCATTTTTTTTTAGGGACCACATCACATTTGAAGTCATTTTGAGGGGTCTATATGATAGAAAATAACCAAGTGTGACACCATTCTAAAAACTACACCCCTCAAGGTGCTCAAAACCACATTCAAGAAGTTTATTAACCCTTTACGTGCTTCACAGGAACTGAAACAATGTGGAAGGAAAAAATGAACATTTAACTTTTTTTTGCAAACCTCTTAATTCAGAACCATTTTTTTTATTTTCACAAGTGTAAAAACAGAAGTGTAACCATAAATTTTGTTAAGCAATTTCTCCTGAATACGCCAATACCCCATATATGGGGGTAAACCACTTTTTGGGCGCACCGCAGAACTTAGAAGTGAAGGAGCGCCGTTTGACTTTTTCAATGCAGAATTGGCTGGAATTGAGATCGGACGCCATGTCACGTTTAGAGAGCCCCTGATGTGCCTAAACAGTGGAAACTCCCCACAAGTGACACCATTTTGGAAACTAGACCCCTTAAGGAACTTATCTAGATGTGTGGTGAGCACTTTGAACCCCCAAGTGCTTCACAGAAGTTTATAATGTAGAGCCGTGAAAATAAAAAATCGCTTTTGTTTACACAAAAATGATCTTTTCGCCCACAAATTCTTATTTTCACAAGGGTAACAGGAGAAATTAGACCACAAAAGTTGTTGTGCGATTTCTCCTGAATACGTCGATACCCCATATGTGAGAGTAAACCACTGTTTGGGCGCACTGCAGAGCTTGGAAGTGAAGGAGCGCCGTTTTACTTTTTCAATGTAGAATTGGCTGGAATTGAGATTGGACGCCATGTCGCGTTTGGAGAGCCCCTGATGTGCCTAAACAGTGGAAACCCCCCACAAGTGACACCATTTTGGAAACTAGACCCCTTAAGGAACTTATCTAGATGTGTGGCGAGCACTTTGAACCCCCATGTGCTTCACAGAAGTTTATAACGTAGAGCCGTGAAAAAAAAAATTGCATTTTTTCTACAAAAATGATCTTTTTGCCCACAAATTTTTATTTTCACAAGGTAAAAGGAGAAATTAGACCACGAAAGTTGTTGTGCAATTTCTCCTGAGTACGTCGATACCCAATATGTGGGGGTAAACCACTGTTTGGGCGCACCGCAGAGCTTGAAAGAGAAAGAGTGCCGTTTTACTTTTTCAATGTAGAATTGGCTGGAATTGAGATCGGACGCCATGTCGCGTTTGGAGAGCCCTGATGTGCCTAAACAGTAGAAATCCCCCACAAGTGACCCCATTTTGGAAACTAGACCCCCCATGGAACTTATCTAGATGTGTGGTGAGAACCTTGAATGCCCAAGTGCTTCACAGAAGTTTATAATGCAGAGCCGTGAAAATAAAAAATATTTTTTTTCCACAAAAAAGATATTGTAGCCCCCAAGTTTTTATTTTCACAAGGGTAACAAGAGAAATTGGACCCCAAAAGTTGTTGTCGAATTTGTCCTGAGTATGCTGGTACCACATATGTGGGGGTAAACCACTGTTTGGGCGCACGGCAGAGCTCGGAAGGAAGGAACGCCGTTTTGGAATGCAGACTTTGATAGAATGGTCTGCGGGTATTATGTTGCGTTTGCAGAGCCCCTGATGTACCTAACCAGTAGAAACCCTCCACAAGTGACCCCATTTTGGAAACTAGACCCCCCAAGGAACTTATCTAGATGTGTGGTGAGAACTTTGAATGCCCAAGTGCTTCACAGAAGTTTAGAATGCAGAGTCGTGAAAATAAAAAATATTTTTTTTTCCACAAAAAAGATATTGTAGCCCCCAAGTTTTTATTTTCACAAGGGTAACAGGAGAAATTGGACTGCAATAGTTGTTGTGCAATTTATCCCGAGTATGCTGATGCGCCATATGTGGGGGTAAACCACTGTTTGGGCGCACGGCAGAGCTCGGAAGGGAAGGAGCGCCTTTTTGGAATGCAGACTTTGATAGAATGGTCTGTGGGCATTATGTTGCGATTGCAGAGCCCCTGATATACCTAAACTGTAGTAACCCCCCACAAGTGACCCCATTTTGGAAACTAGACCCCCCAAGGAACTTATCTAGATGTGTGGTGAGAACTTTGAATGCCCAAGTGCTTCACAGAAGTTTAGAATGCAGAGTCGTGAAAATAAAAAATATTTTTTTTTTTCACAAAAAAGATATTGTAGCCCCCAAGTTTTTATTTTCACAAGGGTAACAAGAGAAATTGGACCCCAGAAGTTGTTGTCCAATTTATCCCGAGTACGCTGATGCCCCATATGTGGGGGTAACCCACTGTTTGGGCGCACAGCAGAGCTCAGAAGGGAGGGAGCACCATTTGACTTTTTGAGCGCAAAATTGGCTGTCGTGTTTGGAGACCCCCTGATGTACAGTGGAAACCCCCCAATTCTAGCTCCAACCCTAACCCCAACACACCCCTAACCCTAATCCCAACCTGATCCATAATCCTAATCACTAACCCTAACCATAATCACAACCCTTACTCCAAAACAACCCTAATGTCAACCCTAACCATAACCCTAATCAAAACCCTAAATCCAACACACCCCTAATCCTAATCTCAACCCTAACCTCAAACCTAACCCTAATCCCAATACACCCCTAATCACAACCCTAACCATAACCCTAATCCCAAACCTAACCCTAATCCCAAGCGTAACCCAAATGCCAACCCTAACCCTAATGCCAACCCTAATCCAAACCCCTAACCCTAATCCCAGCTCTAACCCTAACTTTAGCCCCAACCCTAGCCCTAACTTTAGCCCCAACCCTAACCCTAGCCCTAAGGCTACTTTCACACTTGCGTCGTTTGGCATTCCGTCGCAATCCGTCGTTTTGGACAAGAAACGGATCCTGCAAATGTGCCCGCAGGATGCGTTTTTTGCCCATAGACTTGTATTGCCGACGGATCGTGACGGATGGCCACACGTCGTGTCCGTCGTGCACTGGATCAGTTGTGTTTTGGCGGAGCGTCGGCACAAAAAAACGTTCAATGAAACGTTTTTTTGTACGTCGCATCCGCCATTTCTGACCGCGCATGCGTGGCCGTAACTCCGCCCCCTCCTCCCCAGGACATAGATTGGGCAGCGGATGCATTGAAAAACTACAGCTGCTGCCCACATTGTGCACAATTTTCACAACGTGCATCGGTATGTCGGGCCGATGCATTGCGACGGCCCCGTACCGACGTAAGTGTGAAAGAAGCCTAACCCTAAATTTAGCCCCAACCCTAACCCTAAATTTAGCCCCAACCCAAACCCTATATTTAGCCCCAACCCTAGCCCTAACCCTAGCCCTAACCCTACCCCTACCCCTAACCTAACCCTACCCCTAACCCTAACCCTACCCCTAACCCTACCCCTAACCCTACCCCTAACCTAACCCTACCCCTACCCCTAACCCTAATTTTAGCCCCAACTGCTGTTCTCCGGCCGGCAGATGGAGACAGATGGCGGGCGCACTGGGCATGCGTCCGCCATGTTCTTCTGCCGGTGGCCAGAATCCCCCTATTTCTCTGTCCTCTGATGTGCGATCACATCAGAGGACAGAGAATTACACTTTACCTTTTTTTTGCGGTCGCCGGTAAACAGTTAATTACCGGCGATCGCAAAACAGGGGTCGGTAAAACCGACCCCGATCATGCTCTTTGGGGTCTCGGCTACCCCCTGCAGCCGAGACCCCAAAGATTCTCCCGGTGCCGGCCGGCGGGCGCACTGCGCATGCGCCCGCCATGTTAAAGATGGTGGCGCCCACCGGGAGACACGAGGAGCATCGGGGGAGCTAGGTGAGTATTGGGGGGCCACCTGGGACCCCTTTTCTCTGTCCTCCGATGTACGATCACATCGGAGGACGGAGAAATTAAAAAGAGATCGCTTTTTTGTTTTTTTTTTGCGATCGCCGGCAAACGGTTAATTACCGGCGATCGCAAATGCGGGGTGGGTTAAAAAACCCCCGAATCATGTTCTCTGACCCCGGAGAAAATCGGCCTGTGGGGGGCGCTATTTACTTTTTCCACAGCGCCGTTAATTAATGGCGCTGTGGTTTAAGTACCCTTAGCGTCCGCCGTTAAAAGGCGTATCGGCGGTCGCTAAGGGGTTAATGTTAGTCAGAAAACATACACCTTTTCCTCAAACCATTTTCAATAGGTGTAAGACAACAACTCTAAAGTTTGCAGAAAAGTGATATCAAAACACAGATCTCCCAATCCCTGCGTGCATTTCTTTTAACTGAAAGTCTTATGACATTGAAAGAGCTTCTGTTAAAAGGCTCCACTCCTGAACTAGTTAGTATGGCATTCATTTCTACAAATAACAGTGTCTTCTTGTCATCCCGGTATAATGCTGATCACCTTTAGAGATTTCGTCTCGCTCTGTGTTTTTCTCTAGTTGAATAATTTATTGTACCTTGATGTTATCAGATCAGTTGTTTTCATGAAAGGTTTGCATAGATGGAGCCTTTATCAAGGTTTACCTTCCCATTCTTCACCAGCGACAAAATTGCACCATGTTTATCAAAGTTAAAAATGGTAATTTTGTTTATCGACAAGTAATGTCCTAGAAAATAAGGGATTCTTGAAGCATTTAAGTGGTATTCCAGCATACTTGGAGTGGCATTGGTAAATATTTTTTGAGATATGCTCTTTTATCACAAATGCATTAATTCAGCGATGTTCTAGTGTAAAACTGAATATCCAAAGTAAAAAACAATAAATCATTTTCTATTTAAAATAGTTAACAAGTTTTAAGTGTATAGTGGAATAGTAGGTATGTTTTACTTGTCAGTTGGACATTAAAGGCCCCTGTTCACATTAGACCAATGTTGGCCAAACGTGCCGATATCAACAGAGGGTGGTGGGCAACTGATGGTCAGCAGAGATGTCGATAGCGCATGTCTGATTTCGGACTGCTGATCGCATCATTCTTTTCGAGATAAGTTGCCATTCAACATGTCATTTTCCTAAAGAACACTGGAGCACTCGGCCAAATGAGCGTTCTTCTGTATGGAATTGTTGGCGGAGATGGCTCTTGGCCAAACAATTGTTCGAAGCATTGTTCTCCGTCAGCCTTCTAAAGTTTATAGCCAACTTATGTCAGTGTCTTACATACCATAAAGGTAGACCACACTACTAATAAGGGGCCTGTAAAGTACGGGAGGTGGGGGACAACACTGAACTGCTTCAGCTGTTTCCTTTCACATGGTTATTAAGGAAAATAATAAAACATTTTATACAAGTGCCACTAGGTTGGAGCTCATAGCATGAAGAAGTTATCCAAGTAGCATGTGGGAGCTGCATAATTCTGTATGTACTGAATTCTTCTGAATAGTAGTTGCAGACTTTATTGCGATATTTAAAATTAAGAAAAATAGATGCACATTTATATAGAAACATACACTTATACAAACATAATATCTTTCCCTTTTTGTAGTGAGTTTTAATATGACGTTGTTACTGCTATAACCCCTCATATGATCCCTCAAGACAGTTAGAGCCCTAGATAGGCAGACATTTGGGAAACAAACCTCTTTTGGAACACTCGTTCATTATTATTGACTGCCTCAGCAGAACAGCAAATACCCGATGAATGAGCAAAACGCTTGTTCATTGGGTGCAAGAATTTTGAAGCTGGATTATCCTCCTTTATAAACAGGTGATATGCTGCCGATAATATATCACTAAAGGGGTTGTCCACTACTATGACAACCCCTTCTTGATAAAAATGTTTGTCCCCTATAAAATAATAAAGCCTTTACTTGCCTCCCATGCCGGCGCCACTTCGCTGTGTCGGCACTCGCTCTCCTGGGGCTCCCATGCGGTTGCGTCACTGTACCTGCCTTCGGACAAATCGAAGATGACGAGGAAGTCTGGGCTGCAGCTAATCTCTGGCTTCCTTTTCCTGCTCAAGTCAACAAGAGGCCGGGATAGTGACACCAGTGCTCATGTGTTACAACAACAGCACAGGAGCCCCAGGAGACTGAGTTCCGACACCGCGGGAACGGCACCAGCACAGGAGCGATGTATATGCTTTATCATTTTATGGGGGCCAAGCGAGGAGCATGAGAAGAAGTTGTCCAAGTAGTGGACAACTTCTTTCATGCAATCACTCTGTGCGTACAGAAGAGTGGTTGGGTGGACTAAGGACACCATTAAATGACCACCGATTGGACTTTATGAACTATGATTGTACCGTGTAAGCCTGACATAAATTAACTCACTGTACATTTATTCTAAAACTGATGCCTTATTCACCTTTTTTTTGCTTGTCTGCCAAAACAGGGGTAGTCACAGACAGAGCAAAGGGAAAGAGAGGGGAGAGATCAAGGACCACGTAGTCTTATAAAATTCTGTCACTTGATGGCAAGAGTGTAGCTGCAAAATGACCATCTTACACATGCTAATGGGTCTTGGTGACCGTTTCCTTTTAATTGTGTCAGTCCAGCGTTTAGTGATTTTTACTAGTTGAAAGTAGATGCTTTAGAATAGTATATGAAGTAACATGGAGGTGGTCATACTCACATTTTTAATGGCCATCTTGAAATAGTAATGGGTTCTTCTTTCTCCATCCTATTAGGTTCCTATGAGACAACCTCTCTAGTGGTTCTCATATCTCTTTCTTCCCCATATGTTTTTCTAAACAAGACACAATGCAGCCAAATTATTCAAACACTTCAGTGTTTCTAGTGTCAAATTTCAGCTTTGAGCGCATTAATTAGGCAGCAAAATCATTATGTCTTCTTGAGAGACTAGGGATTTTTGTTTGCCTTTGAGAAATCATTGAAACTCTCACAAAACATAAAAAATAGGCAGAATTCTGTCATAAAACAAAATAAATATGTATCTGATTTCCCTCATTTGTCTATTTTTTTTCTAATTTGTATTTACTTATTTAAAAGCCCAGTAGATTAGTGGCTATATGAGTATGGTGTAGAGGATGTAAAGGATGCTTTGATTTTAACGACATATATTTAAGTACCGTAGCTTTATATATTATGGTACAAATATCGTAAAAATGCATTAACCACTTGCGGGCCACCTGTCCTTAGACCAATCGTCTCTTATGACCTAATAGGAGATGTACTGTATGTAGCGATAATGAATAAACACTAGGCTAGATGCAAACGAGCATGTGCTCTTTCGTCGGACATAATCGGGACGATTATGCTAATCACACTCTGATCCGAGTGTGATGAGTCTCTCAGATAAGGAGAAAATAGAGAAAAAAAAATGTCTCCATCTTCTTCATTCTGTCACTGTGTGAAAATCCGACTGCACTCAGATGTAATCAGAGTTCAGTTCAATATTTTGCATGGACCAACCAGGGGAGGTAATCTGCTGGATCTGGTTCTGTCGAATAAACCAGATACAATTTCAGATCTCCAGGTCAGAGAGCATTTGGGAAGCAGTGACCATAACATGGTAAGTTTCAATATAATTGTCAAACATTCGAAAAGGGGGAATGCCAAAACCAGGAACTTTAAGAAAGCTGATTTCAACAAATTAAGGGAAGATCTTAACAGTGTGGGCTGGGACCACGTCATGGTAACTGGGGATACCAAGCATAAATAGGGTATATTTAAGGAACTACTACTAGAATCTTGCAGAAAACTTATACCCTCTGGTAATAAAATGTCAAGGAATAAAAGGAAACCGTTATGGATAAATAAGACAGTACAAAGTTTAATAAGACAAATAAAAAGGGCATTCAAAATCTTGAAAGCCGAGAATACTGAAATAGCACTCCAGGAGTATAAAGATCTTAATAAGACATGTAAAAAAAGAAATCAAGTAAGCAAAGTTATCTACAGAGTAACAAATCACCAACAACATTAAAATAAATCCCAAATTTTTTTTATAAATACATCAATGCCAAAAAGAAAAAAATAGATGGTATTGGCCCCTTAAAAGATGACAGTAACAAGATATTTAACGAGAACATAGAAAAGGATGAGATATTAAACAGGCACTTTTCATCCGTGTTCACTAATGAACTGTCTGTTACAGGGATCATTCAGCAAGGCAAAAATCAAAATTCACAACCTGATATAATTAATTTAACACAAAAAGAAGTGCATCTACGTCTGAGCAATTTAAATATTGACAAATCCCCTGGCCCTCAGATTCATCCACGGATACTGTGGGAATTGAGCTCTATAACTGACAGACCGCTGTATCTTATATTCTTAAACTCTCTTGTAACGGGGTGGTGGCACAGAATTGGAGGATGGCTCACATGGTACCAATATTTAATCCCTTTCTGACATCTGAGTACTATTCCGTCGAGGTGGTATGAGCCACCGATGGGATAGTACGTTATCACCGATCAGCTGCGCTCACGGGGGGAGCGTGGCCGATTGGGGCCAGGTTTCAGCTATCGCAGCTGACATCCGGTCTTATGTGCCAGGAGCGGTCACGGACTGCTCCTGGCACATTAACCCCGCAACACTGTGATCAAAGATGTTTGCAGCGTTCCGGTGGCACAGGGAAGCATCGCACAGGGAGGGGGCTCCCTGCGTGCTTCCCTGAGACCATCGGAGCAACGCGATGTGATCGCATTGCTCCGAGGGTCTATTACCTCCTCCTCCCTGCAGGCCCGGATCCAAAATGGCCGCGGGGGGCCTTCCGGGTCCTGGATGGTGGTGGCTTGCAAGCGCCTGCTCAGATCAGGTGCCAGCAAGCCTCCTGCAGTATCTGTGTGATCGCTGATCTGACACAGTGCACTGAAAAGTGTCAGATCAGCGATCTGTGACACTATAGCATAATGTCCCCCCTGGGGCAATGTAAAAACATTTAAAAAATATATATATTTACATGTGTAAAAAAAAGAAGAAAAAAAAACAATTCCTAAATAAAGAAAAAAAACAAAATATCATTCCAATAAAAACATTTTTTTATCCAAATAAAAAAACAAAACAATAAATGAACACATATTTAGTATCGCCGTGTCTGTAATGACCGGACCTATAAAACTGTCCCACTACTTAACCCCTTCAGTGAACACCATTAAAAAAGAGGCAAAAATCGACGCTTTATTATCATACCGCCAAACGAAAAGTGGAATAACCCGCGATCAAAAAGACAGATATAAATAACCATGGTCCTGCTGAAAATGTCATCGTGTCCCGCAAAAAACGAGCCACCATACAGCGTCATCAACAAAAAAATAAAATTTATAATCCTCAGAATAAAGTGATGCAAAAATAATTAAAATTAAAATAAATAAAATTTATAATCCTCAGAATAAAGTGATGCAAAAATAATTATTTTTTATATAAAATAGTTTTTATCGTCTGAAAGCGCAAAAACATAAAAAAGATATAAATGAGGTATTGCTGTAATCGTACTGACCCGAAGAATAAAACTGCTTTATCAATTTTACCAAACGTGGAATGGTATAAGTGCCCCCCCAAAAGAAATTCATGAATAGCTGTTTTTTGTTCATTCTACCTCACAAAAATCGGAATAAAAAGCGATCAAAAAATGTCCCATGCCCGAAAATGGTACCAATAAAAACGCCAACTCGTCCCACAAAAAACAAGATGTCATATGACTCTGTGGACCAAAATATGGAAAAATTATAGCTCTCAAAATGTGGAGATGCAAAAACTATTTTTTGCAATAAAAAGCGTCTTTTAGTGTGTGACGGCTGCCAATCATAAAAACTCCCCTTCATCGCCCCCTTAGTTAGGGAAAAATAATAAAATTTAAAAAAATGTATTTATTTCCATTTTCCCATTAGGGTTAGGGTTGGGGTTAGGTTTAGGGTTGGGACTAAAGTTAGGGTTGGGGTTAGGGTCGGGGTTAAGGTTGGGGCTAAAGTCAGGGTTGGGGCTAAATTAGGGTTAGGGTTGGGGCTAAAGTTAGGGTTTGGATTACATTTACAGTTGGGATTAGGGTTGGGGTTAGGGTTATGGTTGGGATTAGAGTTAGGGGTGTGTTTAGGCTAGGGTTTCAGTTAGAATTGGGGGGGGGTTCCACTGTTTAGGCACATCAGGGGCTCTCCAAACGCAACATGGCGTCCGATCTCAATTCCAGCCAATTCTGCGTTGAAAAAGTAAAACAGTGCTCCTTCCCTTCCGAGCTCTCCGTGCTTCCAAACGGGTTTACCCCAACATATGGGGTATCAGCATACTTAGGACAAATTGGACGACACCTTTTGGTGCCCAATTTCTCCTGTTACCCTTGGGAAAATACAAAACTGGGGGCTAAAAAATAATTTTTGTGGAAAAAAAAAAGATTTTTTATTTTCACATCTCTCTGTTATAAACTGTAGTGAAACACTTGGGGGAGCAAAGTTCTCACAACACATCTAGATAAATTCCTTGGGGGGTCTAGTTTCCAATATAGGGTCACTTGGGGGTTTCTACTGTTTAACACTATAAGTCCCAGAGAGGGGTCATTTAACATTTCTACATTTGGAACATTTGGAGCTCGAAATTTCTGGGACTTCTAGTGTTAAGTACATCAGGGGATCTGCAAATGCAATGTGACGCCTGCAGACCAATCCATCTAAGTCTGCATTCCAAACGGCACGCCTTCCCTTCAGAGCTCTGCCATGCGCCCAAACGGTGGTTCCCCCCCACATATGGGGTATCAGCGTACTCAGGACAAATTGGACAACACCTTTTGGTGCCCAATTTCTCCTGTTACCCTTGGGAAAATACAAAACTGGGGGCTAAAAAATAATTTTTGTGGAAAAAAAAGAATTTTTATTTTCACAGCTCTGCGTTCTAAACTGTAGTGAAACACTTGGAGGTTCAAAGTTTTCACAACACATCTAGATAAGTTTCTTAGGGGGGCTTCTTTCCAAAATGGTGTCACTTGTGGGGGGTTTCAATGTTTAGGCACATCAGGGGTTCTCCAAACGCGATATGGCGTCCCATCTCAATTCCAGTCAATTTTGCATTGAAAAGTCAAATGGCGCTCCTTCCCTTCCGAGCTCTGCCATGTGCCCAAACAGTGGTTTACCCCCACATATGGGGTATCAGCGTACTGAGGATAAATTGTAAAACAACTTTTGGGGTCCAATTTCTCCTGTTACCCTTGGTAAAATAAAACAAATTGGAGCTGAATTAAATTATTTGTGAAAAAAGTTAAATGTTCATTTTGTTTTAAGCATTCCAAAAATTCCCGTGAAACACCTGAAGGGTTAATAAACTTCTTGAATGTGGTTTTGAGAACCTTGAGGGGTGCAGTTTTTAGAATGGTGTCAAACTTGGGTATTTTCTATCATATAGACCCCTCAAAATTACTTCAAATGAGATGTGGTCCCTAAAAAAAATGGTGTTGTAAAAATGAGAAATTGCTGGTCAACTTTTAACCCTTATAACTCCCTAACAAAAAAAAACAATTGGTCCCAAAATTGTGCTAATGTAAAGTAGACATGTGGGAAATGTTACTTATTAAGTATTTTGTGTGACATATCTCTGAGTATAGTCATGAAAATACAGAAAAAGCCCGTCGCTGAATCAGAAACGTGAGATGTCTACGTCCTTTATGACATCATCGTCGCTGTGCCCGTTGCTGATTGTTGATTACAGTAAACCATCTCATATCCCCTTTTTTTTGCACATTCCACACTACTAATGTTAGTAGTGTGTATGTGCAAAATTTGGGCGCTCTAGCTATTAAATTTCAGGGTTAAGTCGCGGAAAAAATTGGCATGGGCTCCCGCGCAATTTTCTCCGCCAGAGTGGTAAAGCCACGGTTCTTGGCCCCCCCTGGCTAAAAAGATCTGCCCCCAGCCACCCCAGAAAAGGCACATCTGGAAGATGCGCCTATTCTGGCACTTGGCCACTCTCTTCCCATTCCCGTGTAGCGGTGGGATATAGGGTAATGAAGGGTTAATGCCACCTTGCTGTTGTAAGGTGACATTAAGCCAGATTAATAATGGAGAGGCATCAATTCTGATACCTATTCATTATCAATCCAATTCTATGAAAGGGTTAAAAAAACACATTATTAAAAAGTATTTTAATGAAATAAACACACAGGTTGTTTTAAAATTTTATTGCTCTCTCAATCCACCTGTTGACCCTCGTTCTGTAACAAATTAAAAATAATAAACCAACAATATACATACCTTCCGTTGATCTGTAACGTCCCACGCTGTAAATCCATCTGAAGGGGTTAAAATATTTTACAGGCAGGAGCTCTGCTAATGCAGCTGTGCTTGTGGCTGTAAAACCCCGGGGAATGAAGGTAATGTAGGTCAATGACTTTATTTCATTAAAATACTTTTTAATAATGTGTGTGTGTTTTTTTAACCCTTTCATACAATTGGATTAATAATGGATAGGTGTCAGAATTGACAACTCGCCATTATTAATCTGGCTTAATGTCACCTTACAATAGCAAGGTGACATTAACCCTTCATTACCACATATCCCACCCCTACATGGGAGTGGGAAGAGAGTGGCTAAGTGCCAGAATAGGCACATCTTCCAGATGTGCCTTTTCTGGGGTGACTGGGGGCAGATGTTTTTAGCCGGGGGGGGGGGGCAAAAACCGTGGACCCTCTCCAGGCTATTAATATCTGCCCTCAGTCACTGGCTTTACCACTCTGGCGGACAAAATTGCGCGGGAACCCACGCCAATTTTTTCCGCGATTTAACCCTTAAATTGCCTTTAACCCTTAAATTTAATAGCTAGAGCGCCGAAATTTTGCACATACACACTACTAACATTATTAGTGTGTAATATGCAAAAAAAAAGGGGATATGACATGGTTTACTGTATGTAAACCATGTCTCATATCATGTCGGGTTTAGGCAGGAGAAATGAAAAGCCTGCAATTGAATTACCGGCTTTTCTGCTATATCGCGCTGCAGTAAATATATATATATATAAAAAAAAATTCCCTTTGACTTGCACATTGGGTTTCGTGTTTCGGCTGATCCCCGACCCGACTTTTCAATAAGATCGGCCGATTTCACTCGACCTGACTTTTCAGAAAGTCGGGTTTCACGAAACCCGACTCGACCTGAAAAAATGAAAAGTCGCTCTACCCTACTAACAACCAGTATGGATTCATGAAGATTAAGGCTTGTCTAACTAACATGTTGAGTTTCTATGAGGAAGTAAGTGCAAATGTGGATGTATGTAATGCAGCTGATGTGATTTATCTGGGCTTTGCAAAGGCATTTGATACTGTTCCACATAACAGACTTAGGGTATGTTTCCACATTCCGGATTACATCCGGATTAGCTGCGGATTGATGCGAACACGCATCCGGTGGCCCTTACGGACATGCGGTGCGTCTTTTTAGAACGCAGCATGTCTGTTTACCTTGCAGCGACGCTCTGTCGCCGCAAGGTAAATAACAGGGCCCTATGTATAGGGTGCGGAGATCTCGGATGTGTGCAATGAACACATCTGGAATCACCGCGCATATAGAAGTGGGCGGTGCTTTGGGCGGAGCGGGTTTTCCGCTCCGTCCAAAGCGCCTTCATTACGGACCGTGGACACGCACCCTAACAGTGAAGCTACAGAAGCAAGGACTGTGGGAAACTATATACAGATGGGTAAGGAATTGGCTAAATGACAGGAAACAAAGAGTTGTCATAAATTGTACATTCTCCAAATGGGATAAAGTCAGCAGTGGGGTACCACAGGGATCTGTGCTAGGACGGATTCTTTTTAACACCTTTATTAATAACATTGTGGATTGGATTGAGAGTAAAGTGTCAGCCTTTGCCTACAACACCAAACTATGTAAGATATTAAAATCTGACTTTGACATTACAATATTGCAAAAAGATCTGAATAAGGTGACTGTATGGGCAAACACTTGGCAAATGAGATTTAGTGTAGATAAATGTAAAGTAATGCATCTAGGACGGAGTAATCCTATTGCTGCATATACATTAAATGGGAGTCTACTCAGGACTACAGATCAAGAGAAGGACTTGGCTATTCTCGTTATAAGTATGCTGAGCAGCAGTATTCAATGTCAAACAGCAGCCGCAAAAGCAAAAATAAGTTTAGGATGTATAAAAAGAGAGTCCCACGACCCCAACGTATTATTACCTCTTTATAAATCACTGGTGAGGCAACATCTAGAATATGGGATAGAGTTTTGGTCTCCACATTTTTAAAAGGATATTCAGGAGTTAGAATCAGTTCATAGACTGGCAACTAGATTATTACAAGGGATTGAAGGCCTCTCATATGATGAGAGGTTGGAAAAGTTGGCCTTGTTTAGCTTAGAAAAAAGAAAAAAGACGCCTCAGAGGAGATCTCATTTACATGTGTAAATATATGTGTGGCCAGTACAAAACACTGGCACATGACTTGTTCCTTTCAAAGACCATAAGGAAGACGAGAGGGCAATCATTATGGGTGGAAGAAAGAAGATTCCAGCAGCTAAACAGGAAAGGGTTCTTTACAGTTAGAGCAGTCAGAATGTGGAATGCCCTACCACAGGAGGTAGTAATGGCAGACACTATAACAGCTTTAACCCCTTCCTGACCTGTGACGCCACGTAGGCGTCATGAAAGTCGGTGCCAATCCGACCTGTGCCTATGTGGTGTCATGGAGGGATCGCATCCCTGCAGATCGGGTGAAAGGGTTAACTCCAATTTCACCTGTTCTGCAGGGACAGGGGGAGTAGTACTTCAGCCCAGGGGGGGTGGCTTTGCCCCCACGTGGCTACAATCGCTCTGATTGGCTGTTGAAAGTAAAACAGACAATCAGAGCAATTTGTAATATTTCACCTATGAAAATAGGTGAAATATTACAATCCAGCTATGGCCGATGCTGTAATATCATCGGCCATGGCTGGAAACCGCAATCTTCCCCCTCCACCGACTGACAGCGGCGATCTGCCGCCGCTGTCAGTCTTTCCTCCCCTCCGTTCTGTGCTCCACTGCCCTCCGCTGCTTTCCTCTCCCCTCCTTTCCCCTCCGTCCTGTTCGGTGCCCCCTCCGCCATCCGATCCCACCCCACGTACCGCTAAATTCCCGGAAACCCTCCCGGTGTCCGTCCGGTATCTTCGATGGGCACCGCCATCTTCCAAAATGGTGGGCGCATGCGCATTGCGCCTGCCGAATCTGCCGGCCAACAGATTTGTTACAGGTAAATTTTGATCACTGTGATAGGTTATATCACAGTGATCAAAATAAAAAAAAATAGTAAATAAAGCCCCCCCTTATCACCCCCATAGTTAGGGAAAATAAATGAAATAAATAAAATATTTTTATTTTTATTTTTCCACTAGGGTTAGAACTAGGATTAGGGTTAGGGTTAGGGCTAGGGTTAGGGCTAGGGTTAGGGGTTGCAATTAGGGCTAGAATTAGGGTTTGTGCACGCGGTGCGGATTTGGCTGTGGGTCCGCAGTGGATTGTTCGCTGCGGATTCGTGGCAGTTTTCCATCACGTTTACAGTACCATGTAAACCTATGGAAAACCAAATCCGCTGTGCCCATGGTGCAGAAAATACCGTGAGGAAACGCTGCATTGTATTTTCTGCAACATGTCAATTTTTTGTGCGGATTCCGCAGTGTTTTACACCTGTTCCTCAATAGGAATCCGCAGGTGAAATCCGCACAAAAAACACTGGAAATCCGCGGTAAATCCGCAAGTACAATGCACACGAATCCGCAACGTGGGCACATAGCCTTAGGGTTAGGGCTGGAACTAGAGTTAGGATTGGAATTAGGGTTAGGGTTGGAATTAGGGTTAAGATTAGGGTTAGGGGTGTGTTGAGGTTAGGGTTAGGCTTGTGTTTAGGCTTGTGGTTAGGGTTATGGTTAGGGTTGGGATTAGGGTTGGTTGTGTATTGGGGTTAGGGTTGGGATTAGGGTTAGGGTTGGGATTAGGGTTGGGATTAGGGTTAGGGTTGTGGTTAGGGGTGTGTTGGGGTTAGGGTTGTGATTACGGTTATGGTTAGAGTTGGGATTAGAGTTAGGGGTGTGTTGGGGTTAGTGTTGGAGTTAGAATTGAGGGGTTTCCACTGTTTAGGCACATCAGGGGGTCTCCAATCACGACATGGCGCCACCATTGATTCCAGGCAATCTTGCAAAAAGTCAAATGGTGCTCCCTCCCTTCCGGGCCCCGACATGTGCCCAAACAGTGGTTTACCCAAACATATGGGGCATAAGCGTACTCAGGAAAAATTGTACAACAATTTTGGGGGTCTAATTTCTCCTGTTAACCTTGGAAAAATTAAAAAATGGGGGCTAAAAAATTATTTTTGTGGGGAAAAAAAAAGATTTTTTATTTTCACGGCTCTGCGTTATAAAATTCTGCGAAGCACTTGGGGATTCAAAGTGCTCACCACAAATCTAGATAAGTTCCTTGGGGGCTCTAGTTTCCAAAATGGGGTCAATTGTGGGGGATTTCTACTGTTTAGGCACATCAGGGGGCTCTGCAAATGTAACATGAAGCCCACAGACCATGCCATCAAAGTCTGCATTCCAAAACATCACTACTTCCCTTCCGAGCTCTGCCATGCGCCCAAATAGTGGTTTACCCCCACATATGGGGTATGAGCGTACTCAGGACAAACTGGACAGTTTCTCGTGTTACCCTTGTGAAAATAAAAAATTGTGGGCTAAAAAATACCTTGAAATAGTCCTGGGGGCAGGTCTCCCCCCCCCCCCATAATACAGACGCAGCACCGCCGTCACTCATGCCCTCTTGGCGCTGCCTCCTCAGCATTGTTTTCAACTCTCCCTGCGCCTGTGCAGTGTCTTCTGATTTATTCACACTGCGGGGCGGGATCTCGAGCAGCGCTGCCGTACAGATGCAGACAGCAAGACATCAAATGATGTCAGAAGACGGGCAGCGCTAACTGCGCATGCCCAAGGCATAAGATAACAGCGCAGGCGCCTGGACAGTTGAAAACGCTGAGGAGGCGGCGCCAGGTGCCAAGAGTGCATGAGTGATGGCGGTGCTGCTGGAGAAAGGTTGACCTTGATGGACCTGGGTCTTCTTTCAACCTATGTAACTATGTAACCATTGACATGCATGGGCGAATGTGATCCGAATATTCGATCAAACTTGGGCATGCTGTGATTTTTTTTTCAGACATGCACAGTCTAAGGAAAAAGCTGACATATGCATGGCCCCATACAATAACCTTGGTCCAAGTGCTATTTGATGTTCTGTCGGATCGCACTGGGACTGAAAATACGATCATGTGCATGAGCCCTTAAATGTAATAATAAAATAAGAATGACACTGATAGCTCATACCCAAGTTATAATCCCACCTCCAAAATGATACATCACCTATAAAAAAAATTTTTTGAATTTAGCAGAAAGCTGGCACAATTACAAAAATGCATTTTAGGAAAAAAATCAGAAACTTTTTTTGTTTATTAATTTTGTATGGATCGCAAAATAAATGTAAGAAAAGATTGTAAATAGCAGTTCCCATGCAAAAAAGAAATGGAACATTTCTTCAACAGACGGATGAGATTTGTTCCAATCTTGTTCACTTTGCGGCTGTTGCATTCTGCATCAGATTGTCTGCTCAAAAATGCCAACTGAAAATCTGCATCAGTTCTGATATACAGTATGAGGCCGTATCCTAGCAGAGCTCGGTGCAGCACGATGGACTAAGTAAACTAAGGACCTAGCCTTGTGAGCTGTGTTAGTCTTGGCCGCCTCGGACCTCTTCAGCGTTTCCTGTGTGGGCTGGAATGCTCTGCAGCTTGTCACACCTGTCTGTGATCATGGAAGCAGCTAGCCTTGCAGGAATTGGCATCCTCCCAGCAATGCGAAACCTGGCACGTCTCGTAGGGGATCAAGTTTGACCCCAATACTGAGTATTTATGTGCCAGCTAAAACATAATGTGCTATGTCCCAACTTTACAACTGCGGAGTGATAGTAGTATAACTGAGGTTTTTATTATTGTGATATTCATTTGTGATTTCCTCCCAGACATGATCAGTTAAGCATTAATAGTGTCAAGTTTCCATTGTGTAAGATACTTGTTCTCTATGTACTCAGTAAAAAAGCAAAATGATTTTCGAACCTCGTAGCAGACTTTGTGACGTACGTAGGGAAGCAGAAGCCGTTATTGTGTCTAGTAATCCCACTTCCCTGTGCAGATCCTATTAGTACTACACGTGTTTTGTGTAGGCAGGGTATGCCCATTATATAGTAGAGAAAGCACTTTGAAGACTGGAATATAGAACAAGGCCAGCACTCCTATGCTATTGGTTGTGTAAGTGAATGGCCAATATACAGATAGGTATACAAACACTCTGCAATGAATAAATACATGAATTCTTCTAACATGACTGTCATAAAAAACGTGAAGTACTTAGTAAATCTTTTTTTGGTCAGAAAACAAACTAATAGGTGACCTCAATGGATGGACCCTACCCCTCCTGACTCATCCACCCTGTCCTCAACATATAGGGCAGATAGCTTTAATTAAAACCTGTCTGGGGAAGATGGGTGGATAAGAGTGCACGGTGCAAATGGGAGTCACATGACCCCAATAATAATAATAATAATTATAATCTTTATATAGCGCCAACATATTCCGCAGCGCTTTACTGTTAATACTAGTGATGAGCGAATATACTTGTTGCTCGGGAAAACCTGAGCAACGAGTATATTTGCTTATCACTAGTTAATACATAATACACAAAGCAGAATACATAGAACAAGGCAAGTACTCCTATAGTTTTAAACTGATGTTCAAGAGGATGTACACTGTGGCCAGTATACAAGCACATGTGCATACACTGCAATTAATGAATGCATGAATTTTATTATTGATATACACACAAAACGTGAGGTGCTTAGTTAACATTTTATGATGAGAAAATATATATGCCATCCACCAGCAGCACAGTGACCTCCTTGAATGGATGTTAATATATATATATATATATATTCAGTAATTGCAGTTAAAAATAGTATAAGCTTTGTGGTTAGAAAATAGATTAAAGGTACAGAGCTTGGGGGTTACGTGCTAGGGTTGGGGCACAGAGCTTGGGGGCTACGTGCTAGGGTTGAGGCACAAAGCTTTGGGGTTATGTGCTAGGGTTGAGGCACAGAGCTTGGGGGTTACGTGCTAGGGTTGAGGCACAGAGCTTGGGGGTTATGTGCTAGGGCTGAGGCACAGAGCTTGGGGGTTATGTGCTAGGGCTGAGGCACAGAGCTTGGGGGTTACGTGCTAGGGCTGAGGCACAGAGCTTGGGGGTTACGTGCTAGGGTTGAGGCACAGAGCTTGGGGGTTATGTGCTAGGGTTGAGGCACAAAGCTTTGGGGTTATGTGCTAGGGCTGAGGCACAGAGCTTGGGGGTTACGTGCTAGGGCTGAGGCACAGAGCTTGGGGGTTACGTGCTAGGGTTGAGGCACAAAGCTCAAGGGTTACGTACTAGGGTTGAGGCCCAGATCTCGGGGGTTATGTGCTAGGGTTGAGGTACAGAGCTTGGGGGTAACATGCTAGGGTTGAAACACATAGCGTGACAGTTACACATGAGAACTAAGGACAATCTGTTACCACAGTCTTTATGTAACACCACAGGAAGTGGCTCAGTCACTGTCTCAGGTCATATTCCAAGCAGTTCAGAACAAACTCATGGTGTAAGCAGCATGAAACCGTCCTGATGGATTAGATGCTAATCAGAGCTGGAAACCTCAGGCCCGCAGGCCATTTACGGCCCTCGATGACATTTTATCCGGCCCCCAGGCAGATTCCCGGGGACTGCAGTGCTTGGGCCAGAAGCAGCCGGCCCTTTTATTTCTTTTTGCTTCGTTACCAAGTGTACACAGTGTAACTACTGAAAACTGAGGCATGTGCCATGAAACCATGTCCTGACTGCAGTGCCTGCGTCAGGATGTACTTTGTGGGTGGCGTTAGCACATTATTTGTACAGCCCCCGATGAATAGTATAAATATCCAAATGGTCCTCAGCAGAAAAACTGTTCCCCGCCCTTGGATTAGAGGACCACTACCTCTAGAATGAAACTTGGGTAGTGGGACTCTCTCATGTCTACACTTACTACCTCTGTCTGGCCAACCCAGCCTGCACATATTACAGTTGAGAAAGCATCATGCATAAAATAAACCATGGGTACGCATTAAAAGTGAAGGGCAATAAAATAATGTTAAACGAAACATACCATTTGCATAACAAAACATGACCTACTGAGGCAAAAGTCACCAGTAGCTTCACTGGTGATCCACACTTGAAGAATGCATTATGTAGAGTAAGGGTGGTCCAGTGCTGAGAAAGTCCCCATTGGGAATCCTGCTTACAAATTGAATACATGCAATCCAGTTATTTTGTACTATTGAACAATGGGGATCCAAGCAGTGGGACTACCTGTGTGTGATCAGCCAAGAGATAGAGAGGGATTGGCCAAAGCGGACATCCCCTATTACCCTCTTCTTTCCACTGTTTTTACAGGTGGTATTTCTTATACACTGCCACTTTTTTATTGTTTAGTGAACTTTAGAGTTTAACATCTGATCCTTTGTTCCCCAAGTAGGGAATCAATTCAAGGTTGGCCAGTTTGTGAACACATAGTATTTTAGATTTTTTCTATAACTGAAAAGCAAAGTTGTTATAAAATGGTATTTAATTGCAAATTTGTTGTTGTAAAAAGGAATGTTTTAATGTTTTCTGGCTGGGATTCATCTCTGTTCAAAGAAAAATACACAGAGGAATCCATAGTTAAAAGGTTAAGTGCAAATTCGGCTCTGCTTCTATTTTCTTCTTAGCACCATTTGACAACATTCGAGAAGCTCCTTGCTGGTTTTAGTAAAAATCTGAAGTATTTTCTGTGTACAGAATTGGAATACCACCATTCCATCAAGTTATCAGCCAAGACACATATGTACTCACCGTGAAAGTGTGTTTTGGCCACTTGGTGATTTAATAGTAATGTAAGTATAGGCCAAATTCACACTTAGGATGGAGACACAATAGCGGTTTTAAAATCGGTACGATTTTGATGCAGGAGAGTCGAACAAGTGTAATGCAAGTGTCATGCTTTTTTCATGTGAGTTCAATCTGATTTTTCACACCTAGCATCCGATTTACATCCGAATGCTTTGTGATTGCCATCCGACTGCATTGCGATTTTAACATGAGCCTTTACATAGAGAAATTCTCTAAGTCATTCACACATTATTTCCAAAGGAAATATTCTTCAAAACCTATATATCTATATATATATATATATATATATATATATATATATATATATATATATATATATATATATAGTACAGAACAAAAGTTTGGGCACACCTTCTCATTTAAAGATTTCTCTGTATTTTCATGACTATGAAAATTGTACATTCACACTGAAGGCATCAAAACTATGAATTAACACATGTGGAATTATATACTTAACAAAAAAGTGTGAAACAACTGATATTATGTCTTATATTTTAGGTTCTTCAAAGTAGCCACCTTTTGCTTTGATGACTGCTTTGCACACTCTTGGCGTTCTCTTGATGAGCTTCAAGGGGTAGTCACCAGAAATGGACTTCCAACCATCTTGAAGGAGTTCCCAGAGATGCTTAGCACTTGTTTG